>NW_026138198.1:2717500-3422937 GCF_025592945.1 Manacus candei
TGGTTTGGGTTGGAAGGACCTCAAAGCCCATCCAGTGCCACCCCTGCCATGGGCAGGGACACCTTCCACCAGCCCAGGCTGCTCCAACCTGGCCTTGGACACTTCCAGGGATCCAGGGGCAGCCACAGTTTCTCTGGGCAACCTGGGCCAGGGCCTGCCCACCCTCCCAGCCGGGAATTCTGTCCTAGAATCAAATCTCAATATCTCCTTTTTCAGTTTGAAGCCGTTCCCTGTGTCCTGTCCACCTGGGCTGGTGGGAGGTGTCCCTGCCCATGGCAGGGGTGGCACTGGATGGGCTTTGAGGTCCCTTCCAACCCAAATGAAGGAGCTGGCCCTGCTGCCTTGGCCTTGGCTGAGGAAAACCCACCCTCCACAGCAGGACCTGGAGGCTCTGGAATGTCTGATTGCAGTGCCCAGGATGGTGCCAAACCCAGATCTGAGCTGGGGCTCTGTACATCTGCTGCTCTGGGGTGCAGGGCTTGAGCTTGTGCTGGGGTGAGGTGAGAAAATAGTTCAGTGCACAATAAGTCACAAAATTAACATGGGTGGCTTATGACCCCCTCCTGGAGAAAAGAGAGGAGCAGGAAATGCAGCCTGACCTTACTGGGAACACAGAGGCCCAGACTAACACAGTAATATCAAGGAAAGCCCTCATAATGCAGCTGCTTTTTAAGGCAAGGAAAATTCAGAGGATTAATCTGTCTGAATTTTTATAAAGCAGTTAATAAAGCACCACCCAGAAAATAATTTATTAAAGTGCAATAATAGGTATTGTAAATTGAATAAGAAGCTCACTGAAAGGGGAACAGCAGCACAGAAAGGGGGGTGGTAGGACATGGGACACGGGGATTCCCTTTTCCTCCTCTGCTCCCCTAGACTACAAGTTAATGCTTCAGCCTTCCTGATATTGCTGTATCTAAATACTCCTGCCAGGTGTGTTCCTGGCAGTGCCTCAGGGAGCAGCACGAGTGGTACCCAGCCCCTGTGGGACCCAGCTGGCCGTGGGCCCTCCTTGGAGGGGTCAGAGGGGCCCCCCTGCCTGGGCTGTTTGTCCCAGGGCAGCAGCACCATCCCACAGCCCAAGGGCTGGGGCTGAGCTGAGGCTTGTCCCCCACCAACCCCCCTGGCTTTCCCTGGAGCTCTCACAAGGGTGGGTTTATCTCTGACAGGCACATGGTGCTGTGCAGGCCAGAGCTGGGCTGGGGGATCCTCTGGGTCCTCCCCAGCTCAGGGCAGGTGTGACCCTGTGCCCGGGGTGCTGGGCAGAACCAGCACTGCCTCGTGGTCAGGGGCAAAAAAACCCTAAAATAACCAAAAGATACGGCTCCAAAGCCTTTGGGATCTCAGGGAATGCAGGATGAGGCTCAGCCCTGCAGATGAGCTGCTCCCCCAGACCTGCCAGGCCACCCCTGCCTTGCCCCCCTCAGTGCAGGGATTCCCTGCTGGAGCTGCTCTCCCTCCTCATCCCTCAGTTTAGGAACAGAATGGAGGAGAAGAGGGACCCTGAGGGACTGATCTCCTGCATTCACCTGCCACTGCTCACAGCCAGGCCGTGCTGCTCTGCATTTTGAGGGAACTCCTCTCCTCCAGCAAAGGAAAGGCAGCTCTGTGGGGAGTTTGTTTCTCTGTGGTGTGACTGTTCCCCACAAAACCACAATAACCCCACGTTCCCAGGTAACACCACACTAACCCCACATTCCCAGGTAACACCACACTAACCCCATGTTCCCAGGTAACACCACACTAACCCCACATTCCCAGGTAACACCACACTAACCCCACATTCCCAGGTAACACCACACTAACCCCACATTCCCAGGTAAAACCACACTAACCCCATGTTTCCAGGTAACACCACAATAACCCCACACTCCCAGGTAACACCACACTAACCCCACGTTCCCAGGTAACCCTGATTTGGCACATTATCACCTCCCCAGGCAGGCTCTGCTCTGGGGGAGGCTGGAGCCTGGGTTTCCCCTGACAGGCTGTTCCAGTGTTCACAGAGCTGTTTCCATCCTCCTTCTGAGAGGTTTTATATTTAATCCTCAGCTATGCAGATCTGAAAAGCTCCAGTTTCCTGTGGGATAAATATTATAGTACTTTGACATATGACACTTGACATCTGTCAAAACAATATAATCAAATCTAAGGGTAAATAGCATCAAATTAATATGACAGGTCTGAGAAATTATACACTTGAAGTAAAGGTAACAAGACATCTTTATTTCAGTGAAACAGAACGATGTTGAAAATGGAACAAACTCAGCACATTACCAGGAAATGGATTTATTTCAGTGGAACTGCTTTTTCTCAAAGGAAATGTTCCAGTTGGTGTGGCACTGAGGTCAGTCCCTGATGGCTGCAGATGTTGGTGTGGCCTTTGATATCAACCTAATTAACCTGAACCTCCTTCATGAGTTTTACTTAAATATTCCACACACATATATATTTATTGGTCTGGAACCTGTGAAAGGCAATTTATCCAACCTCTTGCTCCACACATTGCAACTGTGACAGCAAGAAACAGCAACCCATCACTGAGCACGTTGAATATGTTGGTTTAGCTCACTCAAATTAAAACCAGGCAGCAGGGAGAGTAGAAGGAAGCTGAAGTTGTCTGTTTAACTTCAAACATGTTTCAGTAAGAAAAGGAAAACCTTTGGTAAGATGTTACCTTACCAAGGGGGACATTTAAAAAATGGTTGGTAGAAATGGCTGCTTTTACAGTTATATAGTTTTTAATTTCTCCTACATGCAAAACATCACTTTTGTGCTCCAATGGCTGTGCAGCAGCAGCAGTGATTGATGTAAGGGATGAAGAATCAGTCAGGGAATGCTTTGGGTGAGAAGGGACCTCAAAGCTCTTCCAGTTCCACCCCTGCCATGGGGGGAAGCTCAAATTCCTCTTGGGCTGCATCAGCAGGAGTGTGGCCAGATGTGCAACTCCTCCCCTGGAGACCAGCCTGGGACATCCCAACTGTGAGGCCACTTCCAGCCTCCACTTCTCTGGGAATCTGGGATAGCCCCAAATCACCCCCGGGGGATACAGAGCCCTCTGAGCACCCTGGCAATGCATAGACCCATTTACCTGGATTTTAGCACATGAAAGGGGCCACATTAGAGTCAGACCTGGGCGTTGTCTCCTTTATCTTTCTTGCCTTTCTCCTTAAAAATTGATTAAAGTAACAAAAGTTTGGGTAGGAATAATGGGTCTGAGTAATATCACCGAGGACAAAAGACTCCATCTAAAAATTGCTCTGCTTATATAGCATAATATAGTAGAGATGGTGATATTATTAGATTTGTCCATAACATAAATTACAGTTAGCCCAGAAAAAAAAAATTGATATATCTGTCAGACCAAAATGGGAAAAATCACCTGGTTAGCACTGACCAGCTGGCCTTGGAGTATTGGCTTAGGCAACAGCCAAATAAAGACATCCAGAAGAAATCAAAGCTACTCTTTTTGTGTACCACTGAAGGGCAATTCCTCAGTTTTTAAAGGCTGAGTTGCTGAGTGCAGCACAAAGAGATGAGCAGTGGCACCACAGCAGGCAGGGCCTCACTTTATTAAAAGGAAACAGTCCCTTGGTTACAGAAGGCCCCAAACTTGTCTGAGACTTATCACTCCCTGATAAACCAAACTGCACAGCCCTGGAGGTGAATTCCCCCCCTTTTCAATAACTTTTGGAAGGAGAGAGGACAAGAAATAGGATGTCCATTAACAGGAATGTCCCCTGGCAAAGCTGTTTGCTAAAAGAGGAGCTGTGGTGCCACATCAGATCCTGCAGCCATCAGCAGGAGCTGCGGGAGGGGCTGGGAGGGCCAAGGAGATGAAGGAGCATTTCATCCAGGAGAGAGGCAATCCCTGGAGCCAGAGGGGTTCACAGCCCCAGGAGAGGCAATCCCTGGAGCCAGAGGGATCACAGCCCCAGGAGGGGCAATCCCTGGAGCCAGAGGGATTCACAGCCCCGGGAGAGGCAATCCCTGGAGCCAGAGGGATCACAGCCCCAGGAGGGGCAATCCCTGGAGCCAGAGGGATTCACAGCCCCGGGAGAGGCAATCCCTGGAGCCAGAGGGATTCACAGCCCCGGGAGAGGGGCAATCCCTGGAGCCAGAGGGATCACAGCCCCAGGAGAGGCAATCCCTGGAGCCAGAGGGGTTCACAGCCCCGGGAGAGGGGCAATCCCTGGAGCCAGAGGGATTCACAGCCCCGGTGCCTTCAGCCAAGAGCAGGCAGGGATTATCTGAGGAATTCAGTCTGAAGCAGGGGATGGCACGAACCCCAGGGCACAGCTGGCTCTGCAGAGGGACAGTTTTGTCAGCTTTGTCCCTCTCTGTCCCTGTGTTTCTGTGCTTGTTTTCCAGGATCCACACTGGCAGCTCCTGCACACGATGTGCAGCTCCCCAGGGCAGGGGGGGGGATCAGATGGGCTGGAAGGTCCCTTCCAGCCCAAACCAGGCTGTCATTCCATGTCCCCAGGCAATGTGGTGCAGGCAAGGCTTCCAGGGAGAGGAAAAGGTTCGTTCTCACCTCAGCTCTCCGACAGCCCCCACCCCTGGAGTGGGGAGGGAGAGGAGTGAGGGCTGTTCTGGGCAGGGAGAGGAGTGAGGGCTGTTCTGGGCAGGGAGAGGTGGGAGGGCAGTTCTGGGCAGGGAGAGGAGTGAGGGTTGTTCCAGGGTCTGCATTTATTCACCTACTTCCTCAGCCTGGAGGGGAAACCAGCACACCCCTCCCGCGGTGACCAGTGCTGGGAGTGCAAACCACACCAACAGCACTGGATTATCACCGATGGTTCCCAGAGTCATTCAGGCTGGAAAAGCCCTCCAGGCCCATCGAGTCCAGCAGTTCCCAGCACTGCCAGGGCCACCACTGCCCCCTGTCCCCAAGTGCCACATCCACGTGTGCTTTTAGCACCTCCCAGGAGGAAAGGTGGGGGTTCAGCTGTATTGGAAAGTAGAAAAGAAATAAAGTGGGGGGTTAGTTTGAAGTTGTTCTTGAAATCTGGCATCCCTGGACATCTCAAATAGGAAATAAAAGCATGGGGAGAGCAGGCAGAGGGTGAGGATGGAGCAAAGGCCTTGTTCTCACTCTCATCACTTGGGAAGGCAGTGGAGCACGGTTGGGGACTTCTTGCTCTTACGAAGTGTCTCATTTCTTACTCTTATGAAGCGTCTCCAGTACAATAAACTCCAGTTCTGGTCCTCAGAGTCGACTAATTCATAGTTGTTCCATCCAGGGGGTCGGGGCAATGCTACATTTACCCCAGGGCTGAGCTCTGGGATGTGGCAGAGATGGAAAGAGCTGAGTGTTTAACTGTGGGAGGCTCCTTTAAGGGTAGCTTGGATTTATTTTTTTGTTAATAAGAACCCCCAAACTCATGAATTTGGAATGTATCTCACTGATAAAGTTAAAACAAAGAGTCTCTAGAATTCTTTCCCTACAAAAGCCCCACCTCAAGGATGATGTGAGAGGATAGGAGTGAAACTCAACCTCTGCCTGTAGTTTGTTAACTTGCTTTTATTTTTGTAGGACAAACAGAGAAAAAAAAAACCCCACACAAAAACCCAAACAAACAAACAAAAAAACAAAACAAAGCCAAACCAAAACAAAAGCAAAAACCCCCAGGAAGCTGCATCTGAATGAAGGAACAGCAAAGGAGAGACTTAAAAATGCAAATGGACTTTTTCACAGCTGATTAAACATGGTTCAATGATTTATACGACTATATAAGTAAAATATATATTTATCTAATAAGAATTAGTATTTATTATATTTGTTAATCATTATAAATTATAACGATTACATCTATTATATATAATTTTAGATGTACATGTGTGGTATTGTCACACCATCAGAGCTCTAAGAGGGTGGCTGGGGACTCCCCCCAAAGGAAATCACACACAAAATCTTTACCTGTTTTTTCATCTTCCTTTCAATTCTTCCGCTATTTTTTTTCACATTTCAACTTTTCCATTCATTTTTCATTTTTTTATCTTCCTTTCATTTTTTCCATTCATTTCTCTTTTTTTCCATCTTCATTTTTTCTCTGTTCTTTGAACAAGGCAGCCCTTGATTCCCTCCCCAGTTCTGCTGGGGAGCAGCCAAGAGGCACAGGGGGTGACTGGGGCCCTGTGAGTCCCCAGGGAGGGGATGCAGCTGCTTTCCCAAAAATCAGAGGGGCTGCTGAGGAGAGGGCTCGCCCGGGTTACAGGGCAGGACCTGCTCCAGAGGAACAGGATTCCAGCCGGGAGCAGCCAGCAGCCCCCATTCCAGAGGGAGCCGAGGGCACTTCACACCTCGCAGGGCTGGGATTAGAAACCTGGCACCAAATAACCGGCTGTAATTCAACTTGTTCCACTCTGTTAGTGATTTCCTGGCCCGAGCCCAGCTGTGTTCAGGAGGAGCTTTTCCAGCGTGGCAGGGCAAGTGGAGAACAGGCAGCAGAGCTGTTACAGAACCTTCTCAGCATATTAATGCTCCCTCCTTCCCTGGTTTTTAATTATTTATAACGGTGTCACAGAATCTGAAAGTTCTCGGGGTTTTGTGCTGATTAAAAAACCAAACTTCCATAAATCCACAAACAGAAAACGCTGCAGAACAGTGGGGGAAAAGAGGAGTGTTTGACTCAGCTTTACCAACTTCAGGAGCTCCTGACAAACCCCAGAGCCCCAGGATTCCCCTCCCAGGGGACTCCCCTACCAGTGGGGTACCTGGGATGGGGGAGCAGCTCCTGGGGTCAAACAGGCTCCACTGGGAACAGGAATCCAAAGGGATCCATTATCAGGAGATGGGCTTGGAAAAAGACTCCATGAGACCTGAGGGATCAGTGAGAGATCAGGAACCTCCCAGGGAGTGGCTGGACACAACAGGGAGGCTCCTGAATCCAAACTGGGCCAGGCAAATCCCTTTTCCAGACTGTTTGCTGCCTTAGCCTTCGGGAATCCAGTCCTTTGGGTAGGAAATCCTGTCCTCATGGATCTCTGCCCTTTGGGAGCAGAGGTTTTGTGTCCCCCCTTGGCTCCCCACGGGCTGCTGTCCTTCAGCCCAGAGCAGGTCAGGGGCAGGTCACATTATCCTGGTGTCCTTTCTCCTCTGGGAATTCTCTCCTGCCACATGCATGGGAAGGTCGGGGCTGATCCCTCTGAGGGCAGTCCCTCCTCACAGCACTAAACCTTTGCCTTTCCTTGTGGTGTTTTTCTGCCAGGTCCCTGAGCTGTGGGCAGGACACAGGGATCCTCATCCCAAGGAAGCTCTGGAGGGAGGAGGCTTGGGAATGTCCAAGTAGCCCTTCCAGGCTGTTAAAGCAGAGCCAGCTGAGGGTGGGTGGCAGAGCAGTAGTGTCAGCTATGGGGTCTGGGCTGAGCTAAACTGGCCCCTCAGTGCACTGGGGGCTGATCTGACCTGATGGGGACACGGCTGTGCTGAGGGACACACGGGGCTGCTTGGGAACAAATCCCTGTTCATCTGCAGTGTGCTGGGATGGATCCCTGCCAGCTCTGTGTGCCACAGAAAACAAGGAAAAGGGGAAAAAAGATTATGTTGAAGAGAGAATGAAGGAAAGGCTCTTTGGGATCATAGAATCCTACAAAGGTTTGGGTTGGAAGGGACCTCAAAGCCCATCCAGTCCCACCCCCTGCCACGGGCAGGGACACCTTCCACTAGCCCAGGTTCCTCCAAGCCCTGTCCAACCTGACCTGGAATCCTCCCAGCGTTCCCAGATCCGGGCAGAGCTGATTTCCAGCATCAGGAGAGCTGCCCAGTCCGTGGGGATCTGCCCTGGCTGTTCTCCTCCCGGCCATTTAAACCATTTAAATTCACATATTGCACCAGCGCAGGGAGCCCTGTAACAAGTCCAGCGAATTAGAGAACTTTATCTCCCATTTCCAGGTTTCCATGGTGATGGGAAGAGTGTGAATGGATAGTTAGTTCTCAGGCACTGGGAGGTGTGTGGTGCAAAGACAGAGGCTGGGGAGATAAGTGGCCCCAGATGGGGACGGGATGGAACCGAAAACCCCATTGCTGGGGAGAGGAGTTGAGGGAAAGTGGGAGAACAAAGGGATTCACTACGAATTCCAGGGGAATTGGGGGAGGCTTAAGGAACAAATCCTACATTTTAACACCCAGAAGCCAGAAATAAATGAAAAGAGAGAGCAATGTGGAGGAGAAAAAAATAAAATCTCAGGCACCTCTTATGCCCTGACTTGTCCTGGAAATGGGGAAGAAATCCTTTTAAAGATAAAATCACCCATGGTGACTTACCAGGGGGCTGGTTTTCTGCAAGGTCATTCCAGGACACACAATGTGTCTGGGGTGGTTTTTTCCTACCTTTTCCATCCCTTCCCGTGGTGAGAGTTGAGCTCAAACATCAGGAGGTGGTTTTTAAACCTTGGCCATTTTTCCTCACCTGACGCCTTTGCCTTCAGGCAAATGTGGAACGAGGAGGACAAGGAAAAATTGTGGTGGAAATAAAAGAATCTGGAGGAAAACATCTTCTCAGAGGGTCCTGGCACGAGGCAGGGGGTTTGGAATGGACCCCAGCCTTGGCTGTGTGGAGGCAGAACCAGCACTGCCAGTGCACCCTCTGCTGCAGGAGCCCTGCCCTTGGAATCACTTGATCCAAGTCTGTAGGGGTTCCATTTCCATAAAAAGGAACAATGGGGTTGCAAGACATACCCCAAACTTCCATTAAAAGGAACCATAGGATTTCCAGGTACATCCAAAGTAAATAAAAGTAAGAGAGTGGAAATGTTCATTAAATTAAAAGTTTTCTAAAGAGTCCCAATGAAAGAAAGGTTCTAGAATTGCAATTTTACTTCATTTTTGTTCGGTTTGGTTCTATTTAACTATTAACTCCCTTTCTGTTTTTAAATGCAGGTTAATTTTAATATGGTAAGTGTCACTTTTACATAAGAAGGGGTTTATTGAAGATTGAGATGAAGCACTTTAAGATATCAAAGCCTGAAATATTTCATTCTGATAATGTTAAAATATAATGTTTGGGAATTATATATATATTTTTTTTAATTAGTAATCTCTTTACTGACTGCAACCTGCTTTAGCAGCTCCTCCATTCCTGGTTCATAGTTCAGTGAATTGTTTAATTAAAACCAAAGGAATCAAATTCCTCATCCGTCTGAGAGGTCCATGTGCCTGGAACTCGCTGCAGAACCAAGACACACCAGAGCAGGGAGGAATTTTGCCCCAGCTGGACCCCTGAGGCCAGAGCTTCCCTCAGGCTGTGCCTCTGCCTTGTGCTGCCAAAAGGGCTCTTCCTGCCGGGATTCCTCCTCCCTTCCCATCCCTGTCCTCTTCAGACTCCCCAGAACATGAACTCAAACGTTGATTCTCTTGGGCAGGAGTTTCTCTGGTGGACTTTCAGGCTGACTTGCCTCAGCACAGGCAGGGCAGCACAGAAGCCACAGAGCCCCCAGAATGATCCATGGCACCTTTGAGACCTTCCAGGGAAACCTGGAAGCCTCTGGGAATGCTGGATATCAGTTGTTTTATCTTCCTTTCTCTGCACCTGCAGGTTCTTTGATGCAGAAGAGAAACAAAAGGCATCAAATGGTTTATTCCATGAGATCTCAGACCTGGGGATGGAAACCTCTTCCAGCTCTCATGTTCCCACCCGGGGCTGTGCCCAAACAGCTGAAGAGTATCCTGGGCTGGGAAAGGCCCATTAGCAACATTTTCCATGGATTGTGGTTGCAGCTGCCACTCATAAACTCCCAGTGCTCTGGGGTTCCAGCCATTACCTTTGGCACTGTAATTAACTTCTCTGGGTTGACAGCAGTGCCACTGAACTCCAAGTCTCTCATTCTCTGACATTTCTGTCTCTTCACACAACCAGAGCAGTGCAGTCGAGTGTGTGCTCAGATCCTGGACTAGGACTTTGAAGATCTGGGATTATTAAATTCCACCTTTGGCACAGATCCCTCGAGAACTCAAACCAGTCACCCAGACAGACTCAAACTTAATTTGGGAGGGGATTCTGGAGTCAGGGAGGGCAAATCACAGCTTTAATCCCCACATACCTCAGCTTTTCAATCTGTCTGGTGGAGTCCCCATCCCTGGAGGGGTTTGAAATCCCTTTGGATGTGGCACTTGGGGACAGGGGGCAGTGGTGGCCTTGGCAGTGCTGGGGATGGTTGGACTGGATGGGCTCAGAGGGCTTTTCCAAACCAAACAGTTCTGTGATTTCTATGTGGAGGGAAGAGCCCCCCTGGGAGATCAGAAGCCAACATTCCAGTGCCACCAGTGTGTGGGGGTCTGTCCCCTGTCCCAGCTGTGACCTCCAGATGTTCCCCTCACACAGCACCCACACAAGGGTGTTTTCAACAGTCCTTTCCATGGGGAGGATCCTGGTGTCTTTCCTTGGCAAACCTCTCCCCACAGGCAGCAGGACTCTGAATTAGGAGAGGAGCCAAGCCTGAGTGGGGATTGCTCCTGGAACTGCAGCAGCAGGAACCGAGGGAAGGCAGAGATGCAACTGCAGAGAGGAGCTCCCTGTGAAGAGCTTCGACATCCATCAGTCCTGGGGGAACAGGAGGGTCATTATGAACACCAGAGCCATTGGAGCTTGACTCATAATGGCTTATTATTCCATTCCTGCAACCCATGTTCCCACATTGTGGGGAATAATGCTCTGTTACAGGGCAGTGTAATGTGTCACAGCTCCCATCTCCTGTGCCCTGGGATGCAGGAGCAGGAGACAACGGGATGTTCTGATGTCAGAGGGGATTTTTACAACCTTGTTACAAAAAGCTGTTATTTAGTGAACTGATCTGAGTGTTCATAAACACAAAAGAGAATTATTTTCCACAGTGTGTTCTTTTTGCCCATTTATTGTTAAAAGCAGATTAAATGCCAACTAGTTGAATGCCCAGTCTGAATTTATAGTCAGCAATTACAGGACCATTTTCCAAACGTGGCTGGTTAATTTACTGGGGCTTCCAGTAGCCAAGCTTTGAGTTGGATAAGGATATCATATCTTATTTCAGGGAGAAAGGCTCCCCTGGCAGGGAGGAGAGGCCCTGGCCCAGGTTGCCCAGAGAAGCTGTGGCTGCCCCTGGATCCCTGGAAGTGTCCAAGGCCAGGTTGGAGCAACCTGGGCTGGTGGAAGGTGTCCCTGCCCATGGCAGGGGTGGCACTGGATGGGCTTTGAGGTGCCTTCCCACCCAAACCAGTCTGGGATTCCATGATGATCATGACCAGTACACTTCTAAGCCTGACCTGCACAAACATCAGTCTTGTTCCAGTACTTCAGAAAAATAAAAGTGGGGACAAGTTTTGTCTGGGGTTTTAAAATTTCCTCCCTTCATTCAAAACATCCCAGTTCAGAACCCATCCCACTGACACAAAGTGGAATGAAGGAGTAGAAGTCACTTCTATGCAGGACTCTGAGGGCTTCCAATCCTGTGTTCCCAAGGACAATTCCCAGGAAGGTCTGTACGTGCAACTTGTGCCCATCGACCTTCCAGTCCTTCCTGGTGAGTGCCCAGTGCCAATTCTTTTGGGGGGAGGAATAAACCACAGTATTTCTCAGCACTGTCTCATGCACTGGTGATCTGGGAGTCCCAGTCCTGTGACTCCAACTGCAAACTGCTCCCCTGGGTCTCACCTGGAGCAAGGGACAGTGTGACAATGGGAACTCCTCACCTGGCAGATCTGCACTGAAAACTTCTATTCCCCTCTAATGATGACTAACTTTTGGATTGTTTTATTTCTGCTGGTGGCAGAAGAGGGTTTGAACTGGGTGATGTTCCTCCTTGGACTTGAAATGCTCAGTCACTTTTATATTTTCGGACAAGGTGAGGTCAGTTTTGATGGAGCCCCTCAGCTGCTCTGAGCAAACACAACTGGGAGAACTAAGATAATTCAGCTCAATTGAGATTGACCCACTGCACACTGGGGAGGGCTCAATATGAGGCAGAAATATTGCTTAATTTAACTCTTAAAAGTTTGTATTGTGCAAACTTAAAGAACAAAAATTACTGAGATTCTGGTAGAAAAAAAAATGAGCTAAAATGTGTTGACTGAGAGAATGTGCTTGATCCTGTATGACATGAGATGCCACAAACATGGAGCCCTGTGCTACCATTTACAGGCCAAAGGGAGAAAAAGGATAATGAGTTAAGTAGAGAAATACTTGGGAAGAGCTCTTGGCTCCCCCATGTCAGATGTAACGTGGGGCAGCTCCCCATGAGCTCGGGGGCTCATGTTCCGTGGGAAGGGGAGCCCTTGGCAGGCTTGGAGCCCTCCCTGAGGATGGAACCCACCCCAGCTGTGTGGAGATGGGCTGAACAGAGCTGTTCACCTGCTGAACTGAGCTGGCAGCATCCCAGCTAAGGGGAGGAGCAGGAACTGAGCTGAGGGCTCCCAGGACAGAGCTGGGTGTGCTCCAGAGGGGGGGCACCACGTGAGAAAGAGCCTGGTCTGGGTTATCAGTCAGTCCACCTGCAGGATCCGCTGGAAATTCAGGTCCTGACAATGCTTTTCTCCTGCCTCATCCACACACAGCCTCCCAAGGGCTGGGCTGGACCCTGTTGAACTCCACATGACAGTCCCAGTGGCTCCCCCTGGCCCGGCCAGCCCCGAGTGCTGAGCCAGGGCAGCAGCTCAGGGAGCAGCTCAGGGAGCTGCCAGAATCCAGTGCTCCTTCCAGAAAGCAGATGGGGGGAAATGAATGTTTTCTGATATTTGGGCTTCAAAATTTACTCCAGAAAGAGCAAACCGAAGGAAAATGTTTAGAATATATAATTCTTGGAGCTTTAATGCTTAAGTAAATGTGAAGTAAATATGCTCTTTGCTGCTCTTGCTTAATCACAGGCACTGCTGTTATTAGGTCAGCTCAGAAAACACAAAGGAGACAGAGGAGTGTGGGGCCCAGCAGAAAGAGCATCTTTCATCCTTCCATCAGCATCTGAATCCCACAGGAACGATTCCTCTTGCTGTGCCTTCATCTTTGTGCAAGTGTGTTTAATCAGAGCCTGCAACCTTTTCCAAGGAGAGTCGGTGGCTCCTCCTGTGTCCTTGCTCTGGAGGCAGAGACAGCCCAGAGGGACAGAGGGACAGGAGTGATGGCCCAGGGCTGGAGGAGTGGCTGATCCCTGGGCTGGGCAGCCCTTCAGAGGGACCTCCACAGGCTGGGGATGGGCAGAGGAACTGCCTGGAATTCAGCAAAGGCAAAGGCAGATCCTGCACCTGGGAAGGAATAATCAAATAATCCCAGGGACTAGCACAGGCTGGGGGGGACCTGCTGGAGGGCAGCTCTGGGAGAAGGGCCTGGGGGGCCTGGGGGACAACAGGCCCTCCCTGCCCAGCAGTGTGTCCTGGGGGACAGGGAGGGCAATTTTTTCTAAGCAGCAATTTTGCCACTTCCCAGCTTTCCAGGAGATCCAGAGCAGGGGGAGGTGGGCTCAGCTGAGCAGGGCAGCAGCTGCTGTGCACCCCCACCCAGCTCTGATTTAATCAGCCCACATTTAATCTGACCACAAGCTGTTGGATGTTCACAGAGATCCCAAGGTGTCTGTCAAACCTCAGGATTGATGAAAGGCAGGCTGGCTCCCCAGGAAAAGCTGCCAGGAGGAGATCAGTTCCACCCAAACCTCCTCCAAACCACTGCTCCTCTTATCAGGGCAACTGTTCTGACATCATTTGCTCTGATCCCCATCTCTGGCAGCCCCACTGACATTCAGAACCACGACAAAAGGGATCAGAAACTCCTCTGCACAGCAGATTTCACATCCTGCAGGAAAAGCCAGCCTGCTTGGAGTGGTGCCAGCTCAGATCCTGGATGTACAGGAGTACCAAGGCTCCCTGTGGGCTGGTTTATCCACTTTGGAGCAAACCTGGAGCTCCTGCTGGACCCCACAGGGCCAGAGCTGAGTTGCCTCTGCTCCAATTGCTCCTGTAAAGTTCATTTACGTGTTTCCACAGGGCACTACAGTCTCCAGGACACACAGGTCCTTTATCTCTTTCCCTCTGACAACAAACTGAATTCTTCACCATGTTCCCCAGGATGATTTGTGGGGAGCACACATGGAATTGTCACAGGAAAATCTCCATGGAAGTGATGCAACCAGCCAGAAGGTTCCAATTCAATAACCCTGAGAGTGGCTACTCCCAAAAAGCACAGTCATTCCCAAGGAAACCTGTTTTCTAAAGCCTCCTACCAGCAGGCAACACATCTCAGAACAGCTACACCCACTGGAGCCTCTGACACTGCGGCTCCCAAACAGGGAACAGCACCAGGATGGCACAGTGAGCACTGGGGACACATTCCTAAGGGCTCCCAAACAGGGAACAGCACCAGGATGGCACAGTGAGCACTGGGGACACATTCCTAAGGGCTCCCAAACAGGGAACAGCACCAGGATGGGTCAGTGAGCACCGGGGGCACATTCCTAAGAGGAATCAGGAACATGAGGCTTGTTGTCAGGCCCAGCATATTCTCATGGAATCACAGAATCGTTGAGGTTGGAAAAGACTCCTCAGATCAACAAGTCCAAGTGTAAACCAGCAGCACCACCACGGTCACCATGTCCCCAGGGCCACATCCACCTGTTTTTCAAACACTTCAGTGATGCTGATGACCCTTTCCATGAAATTTTTTTCCCTAATGTCCAGTTCTCCAAGGGGTCACACCCTGTGAGTGCTTTGTGCTGCTCTGGAGAAATGCAAAGCAAATGCAAAGCAATGAGGAATCTCAAAGGATTCTTGATCTGCTGCACTTTATGCAAAAGGAATTAACCTTTGTACCACAGAGCTCCATCTCATCAGTCCTGTCCCGTGGCAGTGTCACCTTCTGGAGGCTTCTTGCTCAGGATTTCTGAATGTGTTTAAAAATTCCTACATAAGCAAAAATGCAGCAAACCATAAAGCTGCAGGTGAACATGAAAACACTTCTGGACATTTGCAGTGTAAAAAAGATCCAGTCCTTTGTGCTCCCTACAAAAACACACCAATTAACCCAGAAAATCCCACTGGATTAATGAACCTGAAGGATCTTTGGTAGTGATCTGTATTTCCCTCGTATGCACCAGGAATTTATTCTGTTTGCCAGGTGATTAAACAGCTCTGCTGAGATGTCAAAGAGCAGGAGAAAATCTCCTTCTGCTTCAGCAGTTTTCTAAATCCATGAAATCTGAATTTCACCCCTCCATGGGAGCTGTGCACCCCCAATGCAGCCCCTCCTGCCTGCCCTGGACAGGGGCTGGAAGGTGGGAGGTGAACTTTAGCTTGGAGACAACCAATAATTAATATAATATGCATTTAATAAGTAATACATTTGGAGGTACTGGGCAAAAATATCCACCCAAGAGATTCCACCTGCAAGCAATTAAAAGAGAGTATGAGCTAAATCCAAGGACAGCTCACCCCTCTCCTGGGCACATTGGGATATAACTGTGTTTGGAGGTGACAGTTTTCCTTGTCTGATTCCCACTGCCAGAGGGCAGGGAGAGATGGGATACTGGGAAGGAATTTCCAGCTGGGAGGGTGGGGAGGCCCTGGCCCAGGTTGCCCAGAGAAGCTGTGGCTGCCCCTGGATCCCTGGAAGTGTCCAAGGCCAGGTTGGAGCAACCTGGGCTGGTGGAAGGTGTCCCTGCCCAGGGCAGGGGTGGCACTGGATGGGTTTTGAGGTCCCTTCCCACCCAAACAGTTCTGGGATTCTGGGATTCTATGACAGATTGAAGTTGAAACCTACATCCCAAATAACCCCCACGAGGTGACAGGAGCCCTGGAGGCCCCACATGTGTCCAACCCAGCTCCCCTCCCACAGCAGCAGCACTTTGGCAGCAGCTGAGAGTGCAGAGCTGCTGCCTGGGAGAGAATCAGGGCCAGTTAATACCTGCAGGGCCAGCTGAGGGGCTGAGCATGGATTTGTGAACAGAACCCTGTCAGAAATGAACTGTCCAACCCCCCAGACACACCAGCACTGGGAGATTCACTGCTGTCTCTGTCTGGGGCTGGGAACCCCCTCCATGGCTCTGGGACTGTCAATCCAGCTCAACAGAAGCCTCAGCTTTAAAAATAACAGTTTCTAATCTATGCACTTCAAACTGGGTTTAACAGTTTATGTGGCAGATTCTGAATGTCTCGTGATGGAAAGACTTAATGCCTATTAATTAGTATCACTATGACTATTTTTGTATGAAGTCTCCATGGCAATAATACTATTCCAGAGGGTGCCAGGGGAAAAGTGGGTTTGATTTTGCTGTGAAGAGTTCAGAGCATTGCCATGATATTCTCAGCCTCCAAGCAGGGTCACTGTGGAAGACAAGATGCAGATTTTGTCCCTTTTCATCAGTTCCTAAGAGGATAATTTTTAGAGAAGCAGCTACTCATAATTTAGGGAGTTCAAGCAGGAGAGTGTTTCCTTCATGTAATTACATTTCCTGTACCAAGTGGAACCTGATTTCTCGTGAGATTGCTTTCTAGTGTGCAGGATTTCTTGTTTGAACTTCCACCAAGCAGATCTCAGAATTTCCTTGCCTGAGACATTAAAGGACCTTTCTTATTTAAGAGGAACACACATCAATACACACACACACCAGGAGCAAGCCAACCCTTGACTTCCTCTGGGTTAGGATATTCAGGCTGAGGGGGGGTTTCTGTGTTCCATATTTTTCTTTTTCGGGCAGGTTTTTCCAGAAGTCATTCAGTTGTTCTTTTTGTTGTGCTGTCAGTGTTTTCCAGCTCTCACCTGAACACTCTCACTTCTCACCCAGAGGAGCTGTGGCTGCCCCATCCCTGGCTGTGTCCCAGCCCAGGCTGGGTGGCTGCTCGGAGCTGCAGGAGAGGGAAATGATCCCTTGGCTGCTCCAGCAGCAGCTCTGGGGCCAAGGAATGACCCTCACAGGGGCAAAAACCCCCCGTGGGGGTGACAGTGTGGGGGGTTCTCTGCTGTGACCCACAATAAGAAAGGAGTGGAAAAGGAATGGAATCATAAAACCAGGAATGGTTTGGGTGGGAAGGGACCTTGAAGATCATCTCATTCCAGTCCCCTGCCACGGGCAGGGACAACTTCCACCAGCCCAGGCTGCTCCAACCTGGCCTTGGACACTCCCAGGGATCCAGGGGCAGCCACAGCTTCTCTGGGCAACCTGGGCCAGGGCCTGCCCACCCTCCCAGCCAGCAATTCCTTCCCAATCTCCCATCTCTCCCTGCCCTCTGGCAGTGGGAAGCCATTCCCTGTGTGCTGTCCCTCCATGCCTTGTCCCCAGTCCCTCTCCAGCTCTCCTGGAGCCCCTTTAGGCCCTGGAAGGGGCTCTCAGCTCTCCCTGGAGCCTTCTCTTCTCCAGGGGAACCCCCCCAGCTCTCCCAGCCTGGCTCCAGAGCATCCTGTGCCCCCTCTGGACTCTCTCCAGCAGCTCCATCCCTGTGCCTGGGGGGATGGAGGAGCTCCAGGGCAGCCAGGGAGGGCTGTCCCAGCTCCAGAGGGGCTGGGCAGGAGCAGGGATTTCTTGCCCCCACACTTCCCTTTCCAAAGGCTCCAACAGAGGCCCCTGTCACTGGGTGTGTGTGTGTGTGTGTGTGTGGGGGATCTCCCCCAGCCCCTGGTACGGAGGACTGGGGAGGATGGGAGAGTTCCTGGCCACGTTCTTGGGGCAAGAATCCGAATAAAGGCTCCCTTCAGAGAGCTTGGCCATAGAATCTCCACTCTGTCACTGCTGGGGGTCTGTGAGGATTCCCAAACCCATTTCCCACAGCTCTGCTGAGAAGTTAATCTGGGATTGGTGGGACAGTGCTCCAAAAGGTTTGTCCCTTCTCAGAGGGAGGAAGGACAGGGCTGACAAGGAGCCACGAGCTGCTCAAGGACCCTGCTGCCCACGGGGGGACTCTGGGACCAGCCCAGTGAGCCCAGGAATCCCTTCCCTGTCCCTGGAACCTCCAGAGGGGCTGCTTGGTGTGGGGCTGAGGGGACAGGTATGGGGGGCCCTGGGCAGAACCTCCAAAGCAATCAAGGAGGAGGGTGATCCATCTGAACTAGAGTGATCCATCTGAGCCAGAGTGATCCATCTGGGCCAGAGTGATCCATCTGAACCAGAGTGATCCATCTGGGCCAGGGTGATCCATGTGAGCCAGGGTGATCCATCTGGGCCAGAGTGATCCATCTGAGCCAGAGTGATCCATCTGAGCCAGGGTGAACCATCTGAGCCAGGGTGATCCATCTGAACCAGGGTGATCCACCTGAGCCAGGGTGATCCATCTGAGCCAGAGTGATCCATCTGAGCCAGAGTGATCCATCTGAGCCAGGGTGAACCATCTGAGCCAGGGTGATCCATCTGAACCAGTGATCCACCTGAGCCAGGGTGATCCATCTGAGCCAGAGTGACCCATCTGAGCCAGAGTGACCCATCTGAACCAGGGTGATCCATCTGAACCAGAGTGATCTATCTGAGCCAGGGTGATCCATCTGAGCCAGAGTGATCCATCTGAACCAGGGTGATCCACCTGAGCCAGGGTGATCCATCTGGGCCAGGGTGATCCATCTGAACCAGAGTGATCCACCTGAACCAGGGTGATCCATCTGAACCAGAGTGATCCATCTGAGACAGGGTGATCCATCTGAGCCAGAGTGATCCATCTGAGCCAGGGTGATCCATCTGAGCCAGAGTGATCTATCTGAGCCAGGGTGATCCATCTGAGACAGGGTGATCCATCTGAGCCAGAGTGATCCATCTGAGCCAGGGTGATCCATCTGAGCCAGAGTGATCCATCTGAACCAGAGTGATCCATCTGGGCCAGAGTGATCCACCTGAACCAGAGTGATCCACCTGAGCCAGGGTGATCCACCTGAACCAGGATGATCCATCTGAACCAGAGTGATCCACCTGAGCCAGGGTGATCCATCTGAACCAGCCCCAGGCATCAGATCAGTCACACTCAGAGTTGGGCAAACATAACGAAGAGATCATTTCTTACTTTTCCAGTTTTAGTCAAAATACATTTATTTTCCAGCCTTGGCTGCCATATTTATCTCATGATTTATCCCACACTCGATATTTCATCTTCACCTTGCAAAAAGTGGGTACAGTTGCACTCAAAGGAAAAATGTTGTTTTCTTCCACGAGCCTTTTTGTCAGGTCATTTTTAGGGGACTTTTTCAATCTTTGGTGAGGTGACATGTTGAATTATGTTAAAGGCAAAAGGAAAATTCAGATCAAAAAATCTGAAGGTTTTTGGCTGAAACTGTTCACCAGATTGAATCCAGTTTTCAGAAGATTGCAATCAACAGCAAACTGAAATTTTTCGTGTAATTAAGCCATTCTACCTTTCCTGGGTGATTATTACCTGCTTTGCATTACAGGCTGAGTGAGTTCTCATCTTACCTTTAGAAACGGTGGTGGCCAAAGGGAATGGTGCTCTAACAGATGAAAAGAAAACTCATTTATTTTTGTTTTTATAAGAGGAGCTGATTTTTTGATCCAGAGCCTTTTTAGCTCATTTGCACACAATACAAATGGAAAAGCTGCCTTTTTTTCCCCCCTTTTTTCATTTTGAATTCCTGTGACAGTAAAACAGCAAACAGACTTTTAAAATAATGACTCCCAGTTTGAAACCTTGACTAATGAGGTACAGCCTGGTTTAACAGCGTTGTTCTGAAGGTTTAAAAACACAGAATTAAAATCAGATCATTATCACAGCATTAACTACAGTGGGCACAGTTTCCAAACCCCCATTAAGTAACCCCCATTGCTAAGTAGAGTAAACCCTGACTGCTCAGAGCTGCTTCCAGAGCCCCCCAGGGTTGTGTGCTGAGGCAGCTGATCCCAGAGACATTTCCCCAAGGGATACAGCACCTAAAAGTTGAGCTTTATTGACCAACCTCACAGTCTGTTTGGAACCTGAAAATTTTCTTGGGTGAATTGTAGCTCGTTGGCAGCAGACCTTGTGGAAGAGTCCCTCCCTCTGGAATGAGCCAGGGAGCCTCTGGCAGGGCCCTCTCAGAGCCAGGGGAATCCCTTTCCTGAGCTGAGCAAAGACTTTGGATCTATAAATCCCACAACAATAGAACAGAAACGTGGCATTTTTCAAGGTGCACAGAGGTAACCTGAGACAGCCCAGCCCTGAGATCAGAACTGCTCGGGGAAAATATCACAGGAGATAGAAAATAACTAAGCTCAGACATTGATTAAGCTCCGAAACAGAAGCAGTTACAAGTAATTTATTCTTTATACCCTGACAAAATACAAGAATTATTTAATTAGGAACAAAATTATTTACAGAATGAGCATTTATGGCAAGTTTAAATCAATAGGATTAGTTAGTGTGCAAAAACATAAATCCAGGTGGAGCTTAATTAACTGCAGGTTCTGTCAGCAGTTCTGGAATCACACGTGGGTGTAAGAACATCCCTTTGGCAGCAGCTCCCTGTGCCTTTTTCAGGGATAGCTCACCTTTGGAATGAATGTCTTTGTGCAGGTGTCAGGCTCTGCTTTGAAACACTCCTCACTTCCCTGTGTTTGGTGGGAACAGAGGGTGAGTTCTGGCTCCTCATCACCCTGGGTGTGTCCGTGGACACATTTCCTCAGGCAGGAGCAGCTGGAACAGGGACAGGAGACAGAGTAGGGACGGGAGATGGAGCAGGGACAGAGCTGGAGCAGGAATAGGAGATGGAGCAGGGACAAGAGCTGGAGCAGGGATGGGAGATGGAGCAGGGACAGGAGATGGAGCAGGGACAAGAGCTGGAGCAGGAATAGGAGATGGAGCAGGGATGGGAGATGGAACAGGGATGGGAGATGGAGCAGGGACAGGAGATGGAGCAGGGACAGGAGATGGAGCAGGGACAGAGCTGGAGCAGGGATGGGAGATGGAGCAGGGACAGAGCTGGGGCAGGGACAGAGCTGGAGCTGGGATGATGTGGTGGTTTGAAACTCCCAAGAATCTAATTTTTAAGTTCAAGCCCCCCTCCCACAGTTTGCCCCTGTGAGAGGGTTTAGTGATGGTATGGACTTGATATCTTTTTCACCTCAGGTGGAGAGTTTTCAGACAAAACACAACCATTCGTTATTGGGGGAAGGGGAAAATATTTACAAAGGTTTGTTTACACCCACATATATATTTACATTAAATTAAATTTCTCCTTTTCTTCAATAAAAGTCCAAGAAGAAAAGAGAAAAGTCTTTCTGTCACTCCTCAGGCCACAGTTCCTTCATTTCAGTTTTTTGTGGCACTGGTTAGTGTCCTCCATTTTTCCCAAGGCAGCAGATTGAAGTGTGGCAGTCAGGATTTTGGTTCTTACTTTGTGGAAATTCCAACCCCGAGCCCAAGCCTTCGGGGGATTTCCTTGTGGATCTTCACTCCTCTTGGGTTAGAACATTGAAGGCAGCTTTCAGTTCAGTCTTACCAAAGCTCTTCTACTCTGTCTCAGCTCGCCAGCATGATAGAAGCAGCAACAGCAGCAGCAGAGGGCACGGCCACCTCCTCTGCATTCTGTCCTGGCTCAGCTCTCAGGACAAACTCCGGGTTTTCAGCTCCTTTCTCCCTCTCTCCAGCTGCTGCTGCATTTCGGGACTCCCTGAGGGTTTGGAAGTCCACCCCTCCTCTTCAGGAAGTCTCTGTTTTTTGGGAAAGTAATACAGTCTTACCCCAAACCAGCTCTGTTGAGTTTTCCTCTGGTTTGTTGCCAGCTCTCCCTCCTGCAGGAACATCTCTGCGTCTTTCAGCTTCACGTTATCTGGTTGTTCCTGGCTACCTTTGGCTTTCAGCTATCACTGTCTCTGTTCAGGGCTGCTTTGCTGCCACTTTCAGTGTCTTCTGCTGCTGCTGACAGTAAGGGAACACTTCCAGCTCTTGATTACGGGACCCGGTCCAGCTTTGACACTCTCCCTGGTTCCCATAGCCTCAGCTGGGGGCTCACTGGCCCCCTGCCTCCTCGTGGCTCAGATCATGGCTACCTACCTTCTAAACCATCTTCACCCCCTTCTCTTCCGTTTCTGTGGGTGTGTAATTCCCGTAGGGCGCACGTGGACTATTGACTGGCCCAGTATTACCAGTGGGGCAAACCATCACTGCTTCAGAGAAAAGGTTTTTCAAACCACCACAGGTGGGAGCTGGAGCAGGGAGAGCAGCTCTGCCTTGGGAGCTCCAGAGCTGAGCTCCACCACCTCCATGTGGGGACTGGGGATTACCAAAAGGCTGGAGAGGGACTTTTCCCAGGGACATGGAGTGCCAGGACAAGGGAATGGCTTCCCACTGCCAGAGGGCAGGGTTAGATGGGATATTGGGAAGGAATTGCTGGCTGGGAGGGTGGGGAGACCCTGGCCCAGGTTGCCCAGAGAAGCTGTGGCTGCCCCATCCCTCCATCCCCCTGTGAAAATCACTTTTGCTCAGGCAGGAATGTGGTTTATTTTCAAAAGCATGTGCTCCTTGCTGAGGGAAGTTCTCTGGAAAGCTTAAAAATAGCTAAAAATGGCAGAGTTTTGGACTTTTAGGAGACAACCTGGTGGGTTTTAGGCAAATCTTTAATTTCAAAGGGAATTTCTACCTGGGTGACAAGTCTGGCTGTTCTTTTTTTAAAATCAATAGAAATGGAAATATGGATTCACTTAGAGTTGGATCAGTCGAGAGGTTACAGAATTTATCCTCACTACTTTAAAAACTGAGTGTTTTTCAGAAGAGGAATAATTTTCTCTTTTCTCCAGAGGCTGCAGGAAGGACAGAGAAGAACTTGTTTCCTATTTTATTGCAATATTTTTCAGTGAAGGAAAGCACAGCATATTCCTGATCTGTTTGATAACATCCCTGTTTCATGGCACTGCCAGAAAAATAAGGGTGAGCAAAATCAAACTTAATTTCTTCCCCTCATTCCCAGTCTATATCACAGCAGAGATTTATCTGAACGCAGGTGGGAATCACTTTCTCCTTCATGCCAAGCTCTTGAACAGGGATTGAAGCCACTGACTTGTTTTAATTAACACTAATGCTCAATTAAATCAAGTAAACATTAAGATTCATGAATTACAACCTTCAATTATCAAATTATTTTAGGGCAGCTTGTTAGGATGCAGACACACAAAAGCCTAAGGCAGGAGATTCCGCCTTGGAGGCACAGGAGCCGTTCCAGAGGGTTCCTTCCTCTCCAGCCTGACAGCAAACAGGAATCAGAGCATCCAGGGGCACCCCCAGAGCCCCTGGAGCCTCTGCCCCCAGTGCTGGGCAAGACAAAGTGTTCCCCACTCCCTGCTTGGGGATTCCATTCATTGCAGTTTAGGTGTTGTGATAAAAGACGACAGATTTGCCCTGTCAGTCAGATTTAGGAGAGAACAGCAGAACTAATTTGGCTTATCAGCCAGAGAATAAATCTCGCTGGGAGGCTGCTGTGGTGTTTTCTGACTCAGAACAGGTCCCTCCCCCAGGAGGATCTTGGCCACCCCAGGCAGGGGCTCTGGGCTGCTGTCAGCCCCTCTGTGTGCTCTGGCAGGAGCCAAGGCTGATTCCAGACTCTTTTCCTTGCTGTGGAGGCAGAGGAGGGGCTGCCCCTGGTACTGCAGGAAATACCTGCTGCCTCCAGACCTTCAGTCCTGAGCACAGCAGCTCCTGCTGGCTGGGGATTCCTAAAAACAGGGATCAGGGAGTCATGGAATACCCTGAGTTGGAAGGGACCCCTAAGGACCATCCAGTCCAAGCCCTGGCCCTGCCCAGGACACCCCAACAATCCCCCCCTGTGCCCCAGAGGATCATCCAAACCCTCCTGGAGCTCTGGCAGCCTTGGGGCCGTGCCCACTGCCCTGGGCAGCCTGGGCAGTGCCAACCACCCTCTGGGGGAAGAACCTTGTCCTGAGATCCAACCTGAGCCTGCCCTGGCACAGCTCCAGCCCTTCCCTGGGTGCTGTCCCTGCCACAGGGAGCAGAGATTGAGCTGCCCCTGCAGTGCCCCTCGGGAGGAAAGTTGTCCCAAATCCATTGTGTGTTCATTTATCCAACATCTGAGCAATCCTTTGGGCCATTCCCAGTGGATGGAACAGCAAGGACTGTGCAGGGGCAGGTGTTGGCTCTCAGGGAACCATTCCTATGGGACAGGAGCCCCTTCCTCCACCAGCTCTGGGCTTGGAGACAGAGAGGTCTTCTAATGAAAGCACTGATGTGCATCCTGAAAAATCAGGATTAATTTCTTAATTCTCCACATAATTTCCTTATTTCAAGACAAAGCCCACGTAGCTGGGACGGGCTGTCAGCCCAGATATTCCACCCTGAACCTGCCCACCCTGCCAAGCACCATTTGCTGCCCAGCACAGCGTGGCACACACAGCTGGCACTGGGGGTGAGTTGAAGAAGCTGGAATGTTTCCCCACAGTTGCTGGACCTTTCCCTGTTGACTGCTGTTCATCTCCTGGAAATGCTGTTAGCTCAGCTGCTCCCAGAGCTCACTGGCTGCAGAGCAGTCTCAGGGCTTTGCTGGGTTGGACTGGGAGGAAAAGCTCCTGAATGGAAGCAGCTCCAGGAGGGAAAGGCAGCAGCTGATCCCAACAGATTTTCATTTCCATTTCTGGTTTTTAGAGCTCTTTGTTTTCTTTTCTTTTCCATTTCCTTTTTACAGCCACAGCTTTTCCTTCCTTCCATCCAGAATTGCAATTGGATTGGTTTCACTGATCCTTAAGACCCACATACTGATACTGGGTTTATTTTTGAGCCTAAATGATGTAAATCACCCCCTGGAAGATCTCCATTGCTGCACTGAGGTGGATGAGATACCTGGAGTTAATATAAAGGGTGTAAATTAAAGGATACAAGTATAAAGGGTATAAAATTATACTCTCTCAGCAAATGAAACCCTTTGGTGTGTGCCATGTGCTTCAGGGATGGATTTGCCATCAGCTGGGAGGAGGTACTAAGAGTCCCAGACTGGTTTGGGCTGGAAGGGACCTCAAAGCCCTTCTCATTCCACCCCCTGCCATGGCAGGGACACCTCCCACCACACCAGGGGTCAGGGTTTCCAGCACAGCAGGGCCACATCCCTGTGACATCTCAGGGCTCAGTGGCACAGATGATACAACACAGCACCAAAGCAAATCCATCAACCACATGAATTGTCCAACTCTCAGCCTGCTCGGTGTCAGAGGAGGACTGATGTTGGTTTTCCCCCCCTGAAGGGGTATCAATCACTCAGCTTTGCTGCTGGATCTGCCCTGGATTGCTGGGGATCTATTTATCTCCTGCCTTTCCCCTGCTGGAGGACGGGAGGTTCCTGCAGGGGTGATGCAGCTCAGCCCTGACCAAGGGAGATGCCTTGTTTTGTTTCCTGCCAGGCTGTGGGAACACTCGTTTCCATCAAAACCAGCATCCTCCAGAAATGACAGCTTGGGATAGACGTGTGCTACTGCAAGCACAGTTTGCAGAGAAGTACAGAAGTGGATGAAAATTAACTCCCTGCTCTGTAAATCTCAGGGCTCTCCTGCCACTGGCAGCCACCCCCTGGAGCAGGGATCATCCCCTGGGCACTGCTGCTCTCACACCAGAGCCAGGATCACCCCCTGGGCACTGCTGCTCTCCCACCAGAGCCAGGATCACCCCCTGGGCACTGCTGTTCTCATCCCAGAGCCCGGATCACCCCCTGGGCACTGCTGCTCTCACACCAGAGCCCGGATCATCCCCTGGGCACTGCTGCTCTCACACCAGAGCCCGGATCATCCCCTGGGCACTGCTGCTCTCACACCAGAGCCAGGATCACCCCCTGGGCACTGCTGCTCTCATCCCAGAGCCAGGATCACCCCCTGGGCACTGCTGCTCTCACATCAGAGCCAGGATCACCCCCTGGGCCATGGGGAATTCCCCACAGTTGTGCTGTGTGGTCCCTTGTCACTTGGAATCCCTGTGGCTGCTCAGCACTGCTCCACATCATCAGAGAGCCACTGAGGTTGGAAAGGAGCTGTGAGATCACTGAGAGCAGCCATCAATGTCCAATGTCCCCACCTGAGCAGGGTGAGGGCCAGTCCCCCCTTGTCAGCTGGGTTGTGTTTGGGGCAATTTCTAACTGGGTCCCAGGTTTCAGGGAGATAAAAGCAGCCAGGAACTGTTACCTGCCTGCTCTTACATCAACCTGACATGAACCTGACGGGCTGTTCATGAGGAACCCCCGTCACCAGTGCTGGTCCTGCTGCCCTGTGGCACAGCTGGCACTGCCAGCCTTCCTTTGCAGGATTTAAAGAGGGGCTGAAGTCCAGCAGCCCCTGCTCCTGGCTGGGCACTGACCTGCTCCACTGCCTGCTCACCTGGGCACGAGCTGCTCCTTCCTCCCCTGCCCTCCCACCCGGAAAGAAGAGCGATGGAAGAGGCTTCTCAGCTGGTTATTGCAGGGAAAATCTGTGCCCTGGCTGTGGTGGAGGTGCCCAGGGAGGTTTGGAGTGCCCAGCCCTGGAGGTGTCCCAGGAAGGCCTGGCCGTGGCACTCAGTGCTCTGGGCTGGGGGACAAGGTGGGCATCGGGCACAGGGGGATCCATGGGCTGGGAGGGCTTTGCCAGCCTCAGGGATCCTGGCATTCCATGACTCTGTGTGGCTTGTCCTCATGGGTGACCCAGGCACCCTGTCAGAGTGATCTGCTCTCAGAAAGAGCAGTATGAAAAATGAAGGGTTTAATGACTTTTTTATTTGTCTGAAATTTCAATTCAGGTTGGGGGAAAGAAGGAAAAATCTGCTGTTCTTGAAGAATATTCAGTTTTAATCTGACAAGAAAGGGGTTGGTTTGTTTGTTTGCATGTTCTGAGCAAAGGGACCAAAGAAATGCAGAGTGTGAGATATGAATGTCAGGAGCACAGCCCTGCCTGCACCATCCAGCAATAATGGTGACCCACAGCCCGGGGGGGCCTTGGTGATTCTGAGTCTCAGTTGTTCATCGGTTATTTCCAAAATTCCTCACTGAGAGTGGTGGGGGAAAAAGCACAAAATGTTTTAAAAATGGTATATAATTTCTCAGAACATTCAAACATCTCATCAAAATCAGATTATAAGAAGTCTTAAAAAATACACCCCACCTTAAAGTCCAGCAAAGTTTGTACACTTCTTTCCTTATTTCTTTTCTTTCTGTACTCCTTTCCAGGTTTTTTGCCCTGTTCTGTATAATTTAGGGGATGATCTGACCCTGCTGGATGCTGCCTTAGAGCTGGCAAGGCACAGTTATTGCTCTTGTTGATGCCTGACTTTTTTCACAGTTTTCTTTGCAGGTTTTGACACATTTATTTACTTGTGGTTGTACCCTTCCTCTGAAACCTCCTAGAGCCTCAAGTTTGTCTCTTGCAGACTGGAATGTAATTAAGTTTAAGAGTTTCTTTAGTAATTTTAATCCACATATAGCATTAAGAAGCACGTATATTAGTTCTCTTCATGTGAAAGTCCAGAATGTTAACAAATTCTCCATGTCAGTGAGAAAGCCAGAATGGCCATTGGATATTTAAATTGTGTCATGTTGATAAAAAAGGCACATTCAAGTGTATTCTGGAAAGAAAAATTAATATCAAACTGATTTATTTCAATATTACCTAAATCTTGAAAACAGCCCTGGAAATAAGGACTCATTCATAATTTTCATTTTGTAAAGAAAATTTGTTTAGTGGCAGCAATTAAAAATATCAGCTCAGCATCTGGAGAACGTGGACAAGGCTGAACTAATTTATTTTATGAACTTATCAAGCACGTGGGGCCTCATGTACAGTGTGAGTTCTCTGTCTAAAATGTAGATACAACTCCCTTGCAGCTGAGTAACAGTGGGAATAGGCTGGAGTTCCAGGGCAAATGGGTTTATAATGGCAATCAAGCAATCTTAAATAAACAGCTTATGATAAAATTAAGGAAATTCTATTAGGGTCTATTTCCATTAGTTGTTTCATTTGTAGGAACTGCCTGCTAAGAGTAAATGAATTTTTCCTGCTGTGTGGGATGAGAATTTCCCAACCAAGGCCAGCCAGCTGGAAAATCAGGGAGTGCTGGGGGCCCTCCAGGAGCGTTCCCAGGGCTGATTTCTCCAGGGAACTGCTGTTCCCTCCAGTCCCCCAGCAGGGCCAGGCTCTGGCAGGAGCTGGGGGTGTCCCAGCCCCCCCAGGGCTGTGCTGTGCCCGGGACATGGGCAGCACAGAACCTGCCACCTTCCCTCCCCACACTGTGCCCAGCCCAGCCCAGCCAGAGGGGCTCCCTGGGCACTGATTCACAGCTCATCCTGTACCAGGGGGTGGGGAAACATTCATGAAAACAACCAAAAAATCACCTGTGGGAACTCGACTGCAGCCCTGAGAGAGGAGTTATTTGTCCTGAGAATCAATAATGCCTGATTTTTCTGTTCCTTCAAGCATCAAGAGCCACAGTGTCTGTGCACTGTTATTATTCATGGAAAAAGATTTTCAAAGAAAATGAGAACTTTGCATGGGTAGTTTAGGTTAGATATAGAAATGATTAGTTTTCTTTAATTTAATAGAGAGATCTAATTTCACTGCTACCTAATATTTAATATTTTTCCTCTCTGTCTTGGGTCTTTCTTATGCCTTTCATGGTGCAGAAAGAGAAATAAAGGAAGAGAAAGAGGCAAAGGAATGCAAAGTAAAACAAAAATGAGGCTGTTCAATCAGGCAAGGAAAAAAGCTATCTAAAATCCCCTGAATAAGGTCAAAGAAAATGAATCATATCTTTTTCATTCAAGAAATGAATTTTGCTCCAGGCATTAAAATCTAGAGCTGTCTGAAATTATTGCAGCCATACTTACTGTTTTTCCTGCTCCAACTGTCCCATTTTTGCACAGCCTGGTTGCAATTCCAGAGCACAGGGGTTATTACCAGAGGTTTTCTGGGTAGTTCAGCCTGTCCTTTAATTCCCTCATGGAGCAGAGGGGCTGGAGAGCTGCTGCCTGATGCCCACAGACAACCACGGGCTCTTTCTAGAAAGGGCTCATGGCAGTAGCCAAAAAGTCCCTGTTCTTGGACATTTCTGAGACCAATCTGGGCAAAGTTTGGTCTCAAACCCAACAGGGCAAGTTGTACCTTGATCAGCCTGGTACAAATCCAGTGTAGATCCTGCTCTGGGAGTGACACTGGGACATCCTGACACCATTTCCAGCCTGAGAGAGTTTGATTTGTGGTTGCACAACTACAGAGAAGTCCTTTAACAACTGCAGTGCTTTGGTTTCCTGTGATTTTCTTTACCAGAAACTCCAAACTCTTTGGGTTATTTACAACCCACTGGTAAAACCAGGAGCTTTGAGGAGCCTTTCCTGCAGGGCTGCCAGCTCTGTTCTCTGCTGTTCCCATGGCTGGGGTTCCCATTCTGGCACAGGTGGGCTCAGGATTGACTCCTGCAGGGCTGCCAGCTCTGTTCTCTGCTGTTCCCATGGCTGGGGTTCCCATTCTGGCACAGGTGGGCTCAGCAGTGACTCCTGCAGTGCCAGGTCACAGCCTGGCATTTGCCCTTCCTGGGGTTTCTCTGAGGTTTCAGGTCTCTGGAAGCCCTTCTTGTTCTGCATTTGAAAAGCCAGGGGTTATTTCAGCTTCCCCCTGATGCCACCATCACTGAGTGCTCTGGGAGCTCCATGTGTCAGGAGCATGAGTTGAGCTTCCCTGCACGAGACACCCCACGAGGATCATTCACAGAGCTCTGCTCCTCCCTCTCTCCATCCCCTGTCCCCCACAGCATCTCCTCAGCTCAAATCCCAGTCAGGCACTGCCTCCCATGGTCAGTGCAGTGCTAAAGGGAACAGCTTTGAGTGCTGACCCTGAAAATAGGAACTGTTCTCCCACTTCTCCCAGTTCAGAGCTGCTGAAGTGCAAAGAACTGTCACACATCACACCAGCCTTCCTTGTCCTTCTGACAGGCAGCTGTGCCTGGGAGCTGCTCCAGAGCAGCAGGGATTGGAATGTCACAGGGATTGGAACGTCACAGGAATATTATCTCCGTGCTGATCACAGAATCCAGAGTGCTTTGGGTTGGAAGGGATCCTAAAGATCTCCTTGTTCCAGCCCCTGCCATGGGCAGGGACACCTTCCACTGGCCCAGGTTACTCCAACCTGGCCTTGGACACTTCCAGGGATCCAGGAGCAGCCACAGCTTCTCTGGCAACCTGTGCCAGGGCCTCCCCACCCTCACAGAGAAGAATTTCTCCCTAATATCCCTCTCAGAGGACACTAGCTCTCAGCATCTGTTCTCATTTCAACCTTCCCAGTCTCGTCCGAGCTGCCTGTGTGGGTGGATTTCCCACTCTGATGTTCTGTTCCTTTGTGACGTAATCCTTTGGAATAACCCTGCTCTGGGAGCACCACAGCAGCTTTTTGGAGCCTTGGGCTGGGTTTCCTTGGCAAACAAACACACACAAGTGGGGCAGTGAGAGGGGGAGCAGAAGGGAGGGAAAGGAGAAGGGGAAGGACACTGTGATGGGAAAAGGGAGTCTGGCTGGGGAAGCTGCAGAGCTGGGTCTCACCTGGGTGCTGGTGACACATCTGTGGAGCTGGTGCAGCCCTGGGTGCTGGTGACACATCTGTGGAGCTGGTGCAGCCCTGGCTGCTGGTTCCTCAGGTCCCCAGTCCCCATCCTCCCCTGCCCTCCCTGCCCGGGCTGTGCCGGTGCTGCAGCTCCAAGGTGACCCGGCAGGAGGGATCCTGTTCTGCAGATGCTGCAGCTCCAGGAAACACGAGGATGTGCTGCCCCTGCAGAGGGGCCTTGGCAGGGCTGGTGTCCATGTCTGCAGTGAGCAGGTTCTTTGTCACCTTCCTGACTCGCATGTCCCTGTCAAGCAAAGGAAAGGTGTTGGAAAGCCGAGGTTCTGCGGAGGGGTGTGAGCTGGAGGGACAAAAGAAAGAGCTGAAAGAGAAGGAAGAAGTCCTTACAGGTTACAGGGTACAGGTTCATCCATTTAAGTCTCTACAGCACTTCTGCTCCTGCTGTTCTGCCTCATGAACCATTCTAAAGGCTGCTCTAACAGCCCCCTTTTCTTCAGCGCTCACAAGCAAATACCAAGACAAGGGATGACTGATTTTTCTGAAATCCTCTACCTCACCCCACCTGAGCATAATTCACTACATCTTAGTCAAAACTGCTTCTCACTCTTTACTTTGGGATTTATTTTTCACACTGTGGTTGCTTTTGCCCTTTTTAGTGAGCTGAGATGGAAACTTCATTGTGTGCAGGGGTAGCTCCCTGTAATTCACCATTCCCAATGGAAAATCACCCTGCAGTTGGAAAAACTTTCCCCAAGGAAAACATACATTAACAACAGAGAGAACCCTACAGGGGCATCTTTTGAGCAGGAATCACAGAATCCCAGACTGGTTTGGGTTGGAAGGACCTTAAAGCCCATCCAGTGCCACCCCTGCCATGGGCAGGGACACCTTCCACCAGCCCAGGTTGCTCCAACCTGGCCTTGGACACTTCCAGGGATCCAGGGGCAGCCACAGCTTCTCTGGGCAACCTGGGCCAGGGCCTCCCCACCCTGACAGCCAGGAATTCCTTCCCAATCTCCCATCTCTCCCTGCCCTCCGGCAGTGGGAAGCCATTCCCTGTGTCCTGTCCCTCCATCCCTTGTCCCCAGTCTCTCTTGGAGCCCCCTTTAAATACTTCCAAGATGTGAAAGGATTAATCCAGCTGCCCCTGTTTCCCTCCCTGCCTTCCCATGGAAGTGGAGAGGTGGGAGCTGGGATCAAGCAGTATTGTGTCCTCCAGGTCTCCATGTCCATCCCATCAACCACATCTCAGCCAAGGCTGATTTCCCTCCTGGCTGAGGACAGACACACTTCATGGCACCACGAGCTCCAGTTGTCCCCCTTGATCCCTCCAGTGGCTCCAGTCAGAGTCTGCTTCGTTCTTTAACAGAGAGGCTTAAACTGCTCTGGAATTCCCTGCTCGGTCCTGAGCCCTCTCTTAACAAGGTGCTTTTCTTTGACAGTCTCCCAGCTTTTCCAGGTAATTCTCTCCCTGGGGTTTTGCCATAAGGAGCCCACTCAGAAACTATATGTATTTTCCAAATATAACTCTGAAACCTCTCCAAGGGCCTGTGCTGTGTGCCAGGAGCAGGACAGCTTTGTAACCATTTCATGTGAATTTGAAATGGAAATTTGCATTTCTAGCTCCTAATCAAAACTTGTCCTTTCTGTATATTCGAGGAAAATGCTCATTCTGGCAGATTTTGTTTGAATCCCAGCATATATTTGATGTGGATATTTTTTAGTGATATATTTAAAGTAAGACTCATCCATATGAACCAGACCAAAGCCCTTTGATGCCACTGAGAATTGCCCGTGTCATTCCCATGATTTAGACATGTTATTTTACTTCCAGAACATACTCACCATGCTAATTTTCTTTGGAGATAAGTGGATTTGGGAGTGAAAAACAGAGGGGGAGAAATGTTATCCTTTAGTTTGCTGCCTGCCCCTTCACCCCCAGCGAGCCAAGCTTTCCGTCCTTCTGCTCCGAGGAATGTGGCTCAAATGAGCTGGAAAACAGCTCGGTCTGGTCAAGGGAGGCTGCGCCGACACCCCCGAGCTGCCGTGGGACCGAGATGGTGTCGCTGCTCCCTCTGGTACCTCCCCTTGGCTCCGCCGCCAGGCTCGGCTCACATCGCAGCTCAGCTCAGCTCAGCTCCCAGCTCAGCTCAGCTCAGCTCCCAGCCCAGCTCAGCTCAGCTCCCAGCCCAGCTCAGCTCACATCCCATCCCAGCTCAGCTCACATCCCAGCTCAGCTCAGCTCCAGGCTCAGCTCCCATCCCATCTCAGCTCCCATCCCATCCCAGCTCAGCTCCCATCCCATCTCAGCTCCCATCCCATCCCAGCTCAGCTCCCATCCCATCTCAGCTCCCATCCCATCCCAGCTCAGCTCACATCCCAGCTCAGCTCCCATCCCAGCTCAGCTCCCTGCAGACTCTGCCGGGCCGGGCTCTGCTGGGCCGGGCTGCCCATGGAGCAGCACAGGGATGGGGATCTGGGATCACTGATCCCGACATCCCCAGGCGATGGTTGGGGCAGGGCAGGGTCCTGTGTCTGGCATGGCCGGGACCTGCAGGTCCCTGAGGGGTCAATGGTCCCCCTGCAGTTCAATCCTTCCTGGGCTGGGCTAAAAATAGACCCGGAGGGCTTCTCTGGAGAGGCTGGTCTGGCACTGGGAATTCAGCTCTGCAGGGACACTGCAGGGCCAGTCTGGGCACTGGGAATTCAGCTCCACAGGTACACTGCAGGGCCAGTCTCAGGGGAAGGAAGGAGCAGGAGCTCTGTGCTTCAGCTGGGCTGGGTTTCTCCACCCTTCCACACTTTGGGGAGCTCCCAGCCTGTCCTGGGGTAAGTGCTGAGCTGCCACACTGGTGGGACATGGCTGCAGGAAAATGGTCGCAGCATTTCCAGTCCGTACCATCAGGAAAACTGATGGATATTTCTGTGTGGCCTCCCCCTCACTTTGCAGCACCTGCCTGTGAGAGCTGACAGGTTGGGAATTAGCCACACCTCCTATGTGGGAGAAGCGTTGGAGCCTCTCTTGGAAGCTCCAGGGCACAAGTGATAAATCAGGTACTGGGGCCAAGGAGGAAAGAGCTCAGAGACACCGAGGAATGAAGGAGTGGGAGGGACACAGAGCAGGATCCTGCAGGATCCAGGGAGATGGTGCAGGCACAGGCAGGGTCCAGTCTCTCCTGGGGCAACTGGGTCTGTTCTTACTGGTCACACAGCAGAGCTGGGATGGGAGAACAGCAGAACTGGGATGGGAGAACCTGCCCTTGTGGTTTAAGAGTCTGCACAGGAGTAGCTTCTCTGGCTTCCTCTGGTCCTGCTCCAACAGGTCCACGTCCTTCCTGTGCTGAGAATCCCAGACCTGGACACAGTGCTCCAGATGGATCCTCAGAACGGTCACTCCTGGTGTGTGAGGAGCAGAGAAGCTGCTCAGCCAAAGGATTTGAACCTCTGACCCCCCCGTCCTGACAGAGCTGCTCTGAGCCTGTCACTGCTGTGCATCCCTGGGGTCACCTCTGTGCATCCCTGGGGTCACTGCTGTGTGTCCCTGGGGTCACCTCTGAGCAGGTCTGACTCCAGCTGTATTTATTGGTCCGGTTTCTCAGCCCTCAGGTTTGCTCCTTGCAGTGTTCCCAACCTTTTGCTGCTCCCCTGGAAATCAGGACCTGGAATGTCTGTCAGATTAAAGACAAGTGTCCTCATTATGAGTGAGATCCCTGGAGAAACAGCAAAGGAGCTGGCAGGGAAAGGACTTTGGTTCATTTGGGAAAGGGATGGCTCATTTCCAGTGCACTGCTCACCCTCTGCAGCACAGCCCTGGCAGGAACCACACAGGGCTTCCAGGTGCCTGCTGAGGGGTTAACCCTGGGAAGAGTTCACCCACAGGAGATGTAGGTGTATCCAGAGTGAAAATCCAGAGGCAGAAGTAGCTTCATTTCTCCCCCAGGAGCCTCACATGTCCCCTGTCCTGCACTGTGGTCCCAGGGAGTCCCTGTCCTGGCATCTCTGGGCATCTGAGGGGTCTCCTCAGAGAGGATGGGGCCTGTGGGGTCTGAGTTCTGTGATGGGGAGCCAGGTCTGCTGTGGGGGGTCCTGCACCTCCTGCACAGGCAGCACACCCCAGGGCCCCTCCTGGCTGTCCATTGTCAGGGACACAATTCCCTGCAACTGCCTGAGTTTTGTTTAGAAAATAGATTTAAATATATACATTGTGTAGTCATTTTTGTTTGGGTTTTTTTCCCTTTTTTTTTTTCTTTTTTTGGCCATAAAAATCCATTAGAGGCAAAAATGCTGCGTGCCCTGGTGAGGATTGGTGGAAGGTGCCTGTTTGGGACCGTGTGGGCAGTGACAGGACACTGGTGTTTCAGGAGGAGGAAAAGCAAATCTCACTGTAAGAAAACTCGATTTTGGAGTGGCTGTTTTTCCTTGGAAGTGCTGGAGGAGGTTTCTCTGAGCTGGAGGTGTTTGTAGCTGCACTTCAGTGATTTTCAATAGCTCTGGGCCCATAAAGCCAGTGGCTCCTTTTCCCCTTTTGTAGCCTGTTCCCCTCAGGTTAAAGTTATCTCAAATGCTTCTCTGCTTGTCATGGAATTCCACTTCAGGCCAGACTCGTGTAGCCAGGCAGGGATCGATATCCTCTCAATCTGCAGAGCTCCTGCCCACGGCCACGCTCCCAACGGCTGCAGATCCATGTGCTGGGGATCAGACACTGCTCCTGCCCCCACAGCCTGACCCAGCTCACCCCCTGCTGCTCCTGGAGGCCAGGCACGCTGTGCTCCATCAAAACCGAGGGAAGCCAGAGGAAAAAAACCTTCAGAAAGTACATTCAGAGACTTGTTTGGCTTTTGGGAAAGTCAGGAGTTGTGCACGGACAGAAAAAAGGGTGGGACATGTGGAGCAGGGCAGTCAAAGAATCCCAGAATTCCAGAATCTCTGAGGTTGGAAAAGCCCTCCCAGCCCATGGATCCCCCTGTGCCCGATGCCCACCTTGTCCCCCAGCCCAGAGCACTGAGTGCCACGGCCAGGCCTTCCTGGGACACCTCCAGGGCTGGGCACTCCAAACCTCCCTGGGCAGCCCCTGCCAAGGCCTCACCACCCTTTCCAGGCAGAAATTCCTACTCCTGTCCCACCTGAGCCTCCCCTGGCACAGCAGGAGGCCTTTCCCTCTCCTCCTGTCCCTTGTTCCCTGGGAGCAGAGCCCGACCCCCCCCCCGGCAGTTGCAGAGAGTGAGAAGGTCCCCCCTGAGCCTCCTCCCATCTCCCTGAGCCCTGACAGAGTGAGCAGAGCTCTGCTGTTCCCTGCATCCCACCCCTGCACTGCTCCTGCATCCCACCCCTGTACTGCTCCTGCATCCCACCCCTGTACTGCTCCTGCATCCCACCCCTGCCCTGCTCCTGTATCCCATCCCTGCCCTGATCCTGCATCCCATCCCTGCCCTGCTCCTGCATCCCATCCCATCCCTGCCCTGCTCCTGCATCCCATCCCATCCCTGCCCTGCTCCTGCATCCCATCCCATCCCTGCACTGCTCCTGCATCCCATCCCAGCCCTGTACTGCTCCTGCATCCCACCCCTGTACTGCTCCTGCATCCCACCCCTGCCCTGCTCCTGCATCCCACCCCTGCCCTGCTCCTGCATCCCATCCCATCCCTGTATTGCTCCTGCATCCCACCCCTGCCCTGCTCCTCCCTCCTGAGCTGGGTTCTCTTCCAGCAGGAATTCTCCCTGGGAAATGCAGCCGAGGATCCCCAGAGCTGAGTCACTGCCGAGCCCTGTGTGTGATCCATGGGGGGATCACTCCAGGCTGCTCCTCTGCACAGACACCGAGTCAAAGAGCTGCATTAATAATTCACAACACACTTCTCAGCTCCATATCTTTTGTCTCAACCATTTCTTTGTGGAGTTTATTCCAGCATTTATGGCTCATTTTGTTGCCCTTTAAGCTCAACGTGTTTTTAAATGGAAGCTGGACAGTTTTCCACAGCCTGTTCCACACACAGGATGTCCAGAAATCGGGGAATAAAGGAGGAATACTTTAAGAAAAATGGACTTGAAATTACTTCATGGGAGCCAGTTTTTTTAAAAGTGGCTTGTTTTAAACTAGAAAGTGGAAATGTGAAGGTGGAGCAAACCTGTGGGATGTTATGGAGGAGAGTGGAGTTGAGGTGTCCTGTACAGGGGGGAACCTCCTCACACACTGCTGGGCTCCATCCCACTGCACAACCTGGCACTGCTCTGCAGCCAAGGGCTTTTCCAGCTATAAAACCCAGTTGGAAAGATATTGTGGTGGAGTTTATGGTATCTGTGAGATGATCAGTATTACAGTATTTCTGTGATGTTCTTTGTGTATTGTTTATCTTTTAATTTCTTTAGATGTCAGCTGGGCGTGTGACAAAACTGTTACAGAGAAAAACCACTCTCCTGATTTATTTAATGAGGCTGTCACTTCACACTCAGCCCTTTGAAAATTGCTCTTAAAATAGTTACAGCGTTCTTAGATTTTAATTCCATTTCTTCCCTGCCCCCCCAAAGGCAGGAATGTTAAATATCCCATTCCATTAGTGTAACCAGTAAATATGCATAAGTTTTGCACCTAATATGTATGAAACTCTAATGCTTCATTAAAAACATCCAGAAAGTGGGTTTTTATCGTTTGTTCAACCTTTTCAACCAATTCCACAGTTTTTTTATTCAGTCAATACCTTCGTGTGCTTCCCTCGCTCATGTAATCAATGGCAATAATTTGGAGATTCCAGGGGTGAAAAAGCAAATTGTTCTTCTGAGCTCTGACAAGTCTCCTGAAGAGGCAGAGATTTGCAAAGCTGTTCCTGTGAGTGGCCACAACTGCTACTGAAATTTTATTTTCAGCAGTGAAAACACAGCATTCCCCAGTGGCAAAGTGAGCTCCTTTTGTAGCCGAACTCCTTCCCTCTGAACTCTCTTCCTGGGTGGAAACTCCCTGTTTTCCTCTGTCCTCAGCACTCCCGTGTTAATGATGGCACACCCTCCAGGCCAGGGGACTCCCTGAGTGCCCAGGAAGGTCTGGTGGGGACATCTGGGAAGAAATCCTGAGGAGTTGTCCTGTTTTAGGAGAGGCTCCTTTGCTTTCCTTCCCTGTTTCCAGGGAATACAGCACTGCAGAGCCAGGGGCTGAAGGTGCCCTTCAACCACTCCGGGGACACTCCAAGGAGGGTTTGGACATTGCTCTGAGGGACGGGGGGGATTGCTGGGGTGTCCTGGGCAGGGCCAGGGGCTGGACTGGCTGATCCCTGTGGATGCCCATCCAGGTCAGGGTATCCTGGGACTCTGGGACATTGCTCTGGGAGGTCACACTGTGGGTCTGGCCCCTGTGCCAGCTGGCAGGGCTGGCTGTGCCCGGGGCCAGGCTGGAGCCTGGCTGGGCAGGGCTGCACCTGCTGGGGCTGCAGCTGAGCTCTCCCTCACGGCAGCTCCTCCAGTGCTTATTAAATTACCATAATTTAAATGTCAAACCCTTCTGTCAGCAGCAGCAAACGTCTGTGAGCACAGGAGCAGAGGAACAGGGCTGGGAAGGGCTGCTGGGTCCAAACTCCAGAGCCTGGGATGGCAGCACTGGCTCCTTTGGATGGAGTCCCTGAGCTCAGAAGCAGAGGTGTCCGTGCACCCCCTGCTCCACTGGAAAACTGTTCCTGGAGCTGCCATTTAAACAGAGAATCACAGACTGAGGTGGGTGGGCTGCCCCAGGGGCTGCAGGGGAACCTCTCACTCCTCTCTCCCATTGCCATTGCACTGTTTTTCCCCCTTTTTAACTCCATTATCCCCTGTCCCTGGTGGACTCAGCCCTGGCCAGTGGTGGGTCCCCCTTGGAGCCACTGGCATTGGCTCCACTGGACACAGGGAACCTCCTGGCAGCTTCTCTCTGATGCCACCGCTGTCCCCACCCCACTCCCCCCTCTCCCATTCCCAAATCTTTGTGGTGCAAACCCAAGACAGTGACAGATCTTCAACTTTTGCTCCTGCAGGCCACGAATATTTGAAATCCCTCCTGAAACCATCAGGGCTCAGCATCCTCAGGGTCAGGTTCAAAATGGATTAGACGATGCTCTTGGTGATACAAATTGTGAGGAGAACACCCTTGTCCCCAGGCAGAAGGTTCATCTGCTCTTGTCACTTCACACCTTAAATAAGGGCACGGGCAATTGCTCCCTCTCCCAGCTGGCTGGGCTCAGTGTTCCTGCAGCTGAAATGAAGTGGTCTCTGTTCTCTGACCCCGGGGAGGCCAATTCGATATTTAACTGCCAATACCCTGCAGAGCGTGGCCACAGTGGTGGGAAAATTGTTTGATGCTCAATCTTCCTATCTACTTTCTGTAGTAAAAAAAAAAAAAGAATCTGAAATAATCACTTTCCTGGATGGGCAGAAAACACAGAATTTTGTTTGGCTTGGGTTGGTTCCCCCCAGCACTGACTGCTCTGGTCTGTTGGGGAGTGTGTCCCACAGGATGGGGGTCAGCCTTCGAACTTCAAAGCTTTAAAGCACATTATCCATTCCCATTTCTCTTCTTAGGGAGCAGATGGGTTCCCAGGGGAGTTATCAGAACAATTGATTGGCAGTCTGACATGTATTAATTGTTTTCAGTTGTTTGCAGAGGGACAGCCTTGAATGTATTTGTACCTCAGTTGGGTGTACAACAGAAATGTCCCAATATTCAGGATGAGAGGAAACGGCCTCGAGTTGCACCAGGGGAGGTTTAGGTTGGATATTGGGGGAAAAATAATCATGGAGAGGGTTGCAAAACATTGACACAGGCTGCCCAGGGAAGTGGTGGAGTCCCCATTCCAGCAAGTGTTCAGGAAACACTGGCTGATGGTTGGACTTGATCTCATAGGGCTTTTCCAACCTTAATGATCCCATGATTCCCTGATTCACATGCAGAGGATGTGCTGCAGTGAGAGATGGCATGAGCTCCCTGCTCAGGGAGAGCCCATCTGGAATTTGTGCTTCAAAAATCATGGAATTTAGGCATGGAATAATTGACTGGTAATAACCCTTTTTATTCTTCCTTTGTCACATTCAACAGCAGCACCAGCAAAATCTCTGTGTGTTATTTGTGAGAGAGACCTTCCCTGTGATTCTGAAACAAAGCCCAAACAATTAAAGAGGCATCAGCAGGACACACAAGGATTTTCAGCGTGACAAGGAAAAGCATTCCCCTTAAGAACTGGGGGGATTGAAGGCATGTATGAATTTCTTCTATTCAGAAGGAACATAAATCCTATAACCAGCTTTTTGGGACTTGTACCTAAATCCAAAAATCGATAACTTGAGGCAGAAAATGCATCAGCTCAGCCCTGCTGGGTGACCCTGGAAGAGGAGCTGTCACTGGTCAGGAATGGGCTGTTCCAGGAGGGAGATGTGGAGTCCCAGCTGGGAATACTAAAATCTTTTCCTGCAGATCCTCAAGGAGAGTTTTGCTGCTGCAAGGGCAGCCCCAGGCTTGGCTGGGGGGCCTGTGCTGGGAGGAGATGCTGATGGTCCAAGGTTTGCCTTGGCTTCAAAGGGGAGGGAAAGGAAGCAGAGTAATAAACACAATTAGAGAAATCATTTTTAAATGGCAAAACTGAAAATGCCAATCAAGGAATAAACATTTCACGTCTGAAATGAAATGTGAAAATAAATGCCACTGTGAATGGCAATGTGTGTGTTTGATCTGTGACTGGGATCAACACTGTCCCACACAAAATGTGGATCCATCCAGTTTCCCCTGGGATGGCACTTTGTCCTCGCCCTGTTCCCATGTTCCCTGTCCTCACAGAGAGCACAGGCCAGTCTGGCATTCTGGGAATCTGTGATTTAATTTTGTTCTCAGGACTGTGGTTGAGCCCAGGGAGCCAGAACTTCCCCGGGAATGCTTCCTGCTGGCTGTGTTTGCGGGGGGAGTCTGGAGAGCGGCTCAGCCTCTGCTGCTGAGCTGGGTCCCAGCCCAGGGTTCCCAGCCCTGGCACTTGGGCATCGCTCTCCCTCCCCAGCTGCTCCTTCAGGGACTCAAACAGGCACAGGGGCAGTGCCCAAACATTTTCCACCCGACAAGAATTGTTGCTGCGGATTAAGGAGAAAAATCGCTTCCTTTTGTCTTGCCAGGGAATTCAAATGCTTTAAGATTTAGTGTAACACGGGATCTGCTTAAGTGGTAATTGTTCTTTGTTTCAAACTCCATCCATTTGCAGCTGGAACACTGTGGCTGTCACTGGAAATGCTTTGTAAATTTATTTACAGGCGGCAGGAAAGTGAAGAAGCACAGACAGAATTTTAAATACAAATTGCTTCGAGGTACGATTTCCTCCAATTGCTGTAATGTGCATTATGGATTTAATTTCAGTGTATTTCTGCTATATAATAACCTGATTTGGAAGTATAAATGCGAATTAAATTTAAATAACCTATAATTTTTTATGTGATGTTTTATAAATATTTATTGTGGGGGTCTCATTGAATCAATGAGGCCTTAAACTGTGCAGGGAGGAACAAAGGCAGGTCACCTCCTCCTGGGTGTCTTGAGCTTGAAGAGGAGGAGTCTGTTTGTTCTTCAGCTCCTCAGTGCAAGAGGAGATAACCAGGGTGGCACTGGAGTGTTCCCAGGATCATTTACCTGGGAATCAGGGACAGGGGGTGATGCCAAGCTGTGCTTACCAAGCTCTGCCTTGTTTTCAGTGCCTGACCTGCCCTTGTCCTTTGTCCCCAGATAGTTCTGTTTTCTCCCATGTCGTTGGTGACTGGAGAACATTGGTCCAGCAGGGAACTTCTGCAATAAAGTTTATTGCACTGTGATTTTTGTGTTTTAAATGACAGATGGACAGTTTTAAAGTACATGATGCAAGTATTTGAATACAATAAGTACAAGTAAAGGTAATTTATTACATTTTATAATGAAATGTAACAACCACAAAGATAAAATATTATTAAAATTATAGATTAATATTGTTTTGCTTAATTTATAGAATCCTAGAATGGTTTTGGTTGGAAGGGAGGTTAAAGATCATCTTGTTCCCCTCCTGCCATGGGCAGAGACACCTTTCACTATCCCAGGATGCTCCACCCTGGCCTTGGATACTTCCAGGGGTGGGAAGGGGTGCCCTGTCCATCTCCCACTAGGGAATCTCCTGACCTGGTGTCCTGACATGGAACAAGAGCCGTTTTCCAGAAGGACAGGGAATATCCAGGAGAGCACACACCAGTTTTCAGCCCAAATTTCCTGGTCCCACTTGAGCCTGGAGCAGGATTAAAACAAAATGTCCTATGCAGGGTTGGAATCTGTGCCTTCAGTCAGTGCCCTCCCAGCTGGGACCTTCCTGGGGAGCAGAGTGGGCAAGGAGCTGCCCCCTAACACTTGGGGGAGTTGCTTTTGCAGATTTCTTATTTAAGCTACTGCAGTTGAAAATAAATAAATACTGAAGGGCAATTTTAGCAGTGTGATTTTAATTTGTTTAATCAGATTATGTTGTTTTCTTCACTGCTGCCTTCTAATTTGGATATATGAAAATGAAATTAATATTAGATTCTCATATTTATTCAAACTTAATGAGATGACTGGAATTCTTTGCCAGAACAGAGTCTCTTAAATGTGTCTAAATGTTGCTTCCTGGGAGGTGTCTTTCAGAAGGGCTCCAGTACCTCTTGAAGTTTGGGGAAAATGACCCAAAAGTTCACTTTTGTTCCTGATCATTCCAAAATCGTGATGTCAGCAGCTGATACAGGATTTACCAGGACTAAAGGCAGGGGAGAATGGCTGTGGGAGAAGGGAGGGAAGGTTTGCACTGGATATTGGGGGGACACCCTGGGCTTTTAACCCCGGGGAGGCCCTGGCACAGCCCCCCCAGCAGGGTTGGCAGCAGCCTGGAGCTGCTGGAGTTTGGTTTTCACTCAATCCAGAGCAGCCAGTCAAACCCAGGCACAGTGTTACCAGCAGGTGCACTTTATTTTTGCTGTGTGCAATCTGCTTTAATGGCTTTCCCTTTCTCTCTGCTTTGTCCAACTTCCAGGAACAGGAATTTCCACTGCCTGGATGGCTTTGCCTTGCCAGGTGCTCAGGTTTCAATCTGGGGAAGGAAAGTAGGAAACTCTTGTGTCCAGCACAAAAGACTCTTTCAGGATAATTGCACCTGTAAGGAATTGAAACGTTCCCTCCGTGCTCCAGAGCTGGGCCAGGGGCTCAGGGAGACAAGGACCATGTGGTGCTCAGATCCAGGTCCCTGTGCCTCAGGAACTCCCATGGGAAAAGGTCAATGTCAAAATTGTCCCCCTGCCACGCTGGGATGCTCCTTTTTAACTTTGCTCTCTGTGCTGCACTTTATAGAATCCTAGAATGGTTTGGGTGGGAAGGACCTCAAAGCCCATCCAGTGCCACCCCTGCCATGGGTAGGGACACCTTCCACCAGCCCAGGTTGCTCCAACCTGCCCTAGGACACTTCCAGGGATCCAGGGGCAGCCACAGCTTCCCTGGGCAACCTGGGCCAGGGCCTCCCCACCCTCCCAGCCAGCAATTCCTTCCCAATCTCCCATCTCTCCCTGCCCTCTGGCAGAGGGAAGCCATTCCCTGTGTGCTGTCCCTCCATCCTGTGTCCTCAGTCCCTCTCCAGCTCTCCAGGCCCTGCAAGGGGCTCTCAGCTCTCCCTGGAGCCTTCTCTTCTCCAGGTGAACCCCCCCAGCTCTCCCAGCCTGGCTCCAGGGTAGAGGGGCTCCAGCCCTGGGATTAACTCCGAGTTCTCCAGGTGTGGTTCCACCTCTGCAGTGCAGCCTTGGAGCCAGGGCTGGCAGGTTCTGGGGGTCCTTCCAATGATTCCCTCTGCATTGTCCCCTCTCCTGTTCCTGAGTGTTTGACTGCCAGAGCACAGCCACCACCAGCAGGTTTATTGCTGCCATCTGACTAATTCCTCCCGCTGGAAAATCATATTCCAAAGCTTCCAGGGCTGAGCCGTGTCCTCCCAGGCATGTCCTTGGCTCAGTGGTTTCATTGCAAGTGCCTGGGCTGGTGCATCCAGGTTTCTGTGGAACTCTGCTCATCCTTCTCCAGGTTTCTGTGGAACTCTGCTCATCCTTCTCCAGCCTCAGCCCTGGAGCTGCAGACCTTGGACGGAGCTCCTGGAGCAGGAAGTGGTGACGAGGGACAGCTCGGGGTGTCCCTGCCATGTCCCTGCCATGTACTGCCATGTGCTACCATGTCCCTGACATGTGCTGCCATGTGCTGCCATGTACTGCCATGTCCCTACCATGTACTGCCATGTGCTGCCATGTGCTGTCATGTGCTGCCATGTGCTGCCATGTGCTGTCATGTGCTGCCATGTGCTGCCATGTGCTGCCGTGTGCTGCCATGTCCCTACCATGTGCTGCCATGTACTGCCATGTCCCTACCATGTACTGCCATGTACTGCCATGTGCTGCCATGTGCTGCCATGTGCTGCCATGTCCCTGCCATGTGCTGCCAAGTGCTGCCATGTCCCTGCCATGTGCAGAGTCCCTTGCAGACCCCTGGGGTCATTATTTGGGGTCCTCAGCAGACCCTCCCCTCCCACCCCGAGCCGCCCTTCCCCTGGTTGTCTCCGCTGTGAATCCAGCCCGCTCTGTTCAATAATATTTCCCACTCAATCAACCCACGTCTCCAACTTGTAATTATCTTGGGAAATGTTTTCATACCGTCCAACCCTTCACCTCTCCCTGCACTGATTTATCCCCTCCCAGTCAAACCCTGATGTTCAATTTGCCGGCGTTGTTATTTCCAGCCCCTGCTCAGAGAATAATTCAGGGGAAATTTCAGGGGGAAATGAATCAAAACATGGTGGTATTTACACACGGCCTTTTAATCATTTCAAACACAGAGAAGTTTTTGATTTAAAATTACAGTAATTTTATTTCAATTGTCCTTGGTATTATCCCCAGACATAATTAGGGATATCCACAGAATTAACTGGCTGGCAGCTCCTTCCATGAGCAGTAAATAATACCTAGGATAGAAAAAATACCAATTGCTGTTTTGAACACCAGGTCTATGAGTTTTTAGGAACAAAGTTTTTAGGAACAAGTTTTTAGTTTGGATCAATGACCTTTGCTTTTTGTCTGGAGTTGGGAGCGAGACACAGACGTGTCACTGGGATGCCAGCACACGTCCCACCCCAGGCTGGTGACCTCCACTTCTTTTCAGGCTCTTCCTCTACACAAACAAAGGTGTAGGACATGTTGAACCCATCGGGGCAGTGTGTTCTGCAGGCATTTACACACCCAAGTCATGGAATTGTGGACAATGGTTTGGGTAGGAAGGGACCTTAAAGCCCATCCTGTTCCACCCCAGGCCCTGGGTAGGGACACCTTCCACTGTCCCAGGTTGCTCCAGGGGAACTCTGCAAAGGGAAGGAGGTGAAGGAGGCTGCAGGCCCCAAAGGGTTTGGGATGTCCCCCTGGAACCTCCACCCCTGTGCCCAGGAGAAGGGGATCTCCCTCCTCTTCCCTGAATACCTTTTTCCCAGCAGGTGACTGTGCTATCAGTGGCACTGAAATCTGGATTTTTCCATTCAATCCCCATTCAAAGGGCTGTTCTCTGCCCACGAGCTCCCTGTCGAGGCGTGTCAGCTCAGGACCCATCCCCAGCTCTCTGTCCCCTGGCTCTGCCATGGATTTGCAGCCTGAGTGCAGTCAGTGCTCACACAGCTGGTGGAGCTTCCTAAAGAGCAGAACTGCTCAGCTCATCCAAGCCTCGAGGAGCTCCCATCATCCTGCTCCAGGGTGGAACAGGGACGGGCGCGGGGCCCGGGAGCCATCAGGGCAGATGGGGATGGATGACCCTCCCTGTGCCATCTATCAATCTAATAAAAAATGTTGTTACTCTTTAATGCATTATCTGTCACGATAATGAAATTTTATTTACCATTTCCAGGAACATTTCCACTTCCAGAGATGCTGTTGGAAGGAGCAGCTGAGCTGAATCACGGGTTCAGCAAGAGCTGCCAAAGCGGCCGGGCAGAGTGTCCAGTGTGGCCTCCCCTGTGCTGGATGCACTGCTGTGCTGGATGCACTGCTGTGCTGGATGAACTGCTCCTCTGGATGCACTGCTGTTCTGGATGCACTGCTGTGCTGGATGAACTGTGCTGGATGCACTGCTGTGCTGGATGAACTGCTCCTCTGGATGCACTGCTGTGCTGGATGCACTGCTGTGCTGGATGCACTGCTGTGCTGGATGCACTGCTCCTCTGGATGCACTGCTGTGCTGGATGCACTGCTGTGCTGGATGCACTGCTCCTCTGGATGCACTGCTGTGCTGGATGCACTGCTCCTCTGGATGCACTGCTGTGCTGGATGCACTGCTGTGCTGGATGCACTGCTCCTCTGGATGCACTGCTCCTCTGGATGCACTGCTGTGCTGGATGCACTGCTCCTCTGGATGCACTGCTGTGCTGGATGAACTGCTCCTCTGGATGCACTGCTCCTCTGGATGCACTGCTGTGCTGGATGAACTGCTCCTCTGGATGCACTGCTCCTCTGGATGCACTGCTCCTCTGGATGCACTGCTGTGCTGGATGAACTGCTCCTCTGGATGCACTGCTCCTCTGGATGCACTGCTGTGCTGGATGCACTGCTGTGCTGGATGAGCTGTGCTGCATGCACTGCTGTGCTGGATGCACTGCTCCTCTGGAGCTGTTTGCTCTGGCTTTGCTGGGTTATTGATTTCCCAGAGTGCAGTAGAACCTGCTGAAGGGGCAGAGGGATATTAAAGCTGCCCTCGTGCCCCTCAGGTGTGTCCTCACCCCAGGGCTCCTTGGGGCCAGGCCCTCCCTGGGTGCATCTCTGGCATCTCTGGGGTCCTGCTTGGACAACCTCCCACAACCTCCTCTGGGTGCCCCCACACACTTCCCTTCCCCAGCAAGAGCTGCTCCCTCTCCAACCCCGTCCTGGAGCCCAGAGAACAGGGGTTACTGTTTCCCAGTGAGATTCCTCACTGGGGTCTGAACACTCCCCAGTTGGTCGACTCTTGCTCCATCCCATGTTTTAATTTTCCAGATGTCCTTCTTTGGCTTCTCCTCCACCTCTGCTTCCCACCAGTTCTCTGCTTAAAACACCTGTTTGTTCCTATGTCAAGTTTGCCTGAATTGTGCCTTTAGGGTGGGATTTTCCTGTCGTATCCCTGATGGACTGTTTGGACTTGCTGATCTGATGGTTGGACTTGATGACTTTAGAGGTTTTCTCCAATCTAAATGTTTCTATAATTCCCTTCCTCCCCAGGATTTCTCTCCCTTTTCCCAGTTCCAGCCTCCTACTTCATTTACTTCCCCTCATTTTAACTATCCCCAGGGCTCTGTGTTTCCACAGCACCCCCAGCCCTGCCCCCTGCCCATCCCACGGGTGGTACCAGAGACACGGGCAGGTCACACTGGTTACACCCTTCCCAGCTCCAGACGTGTGCCACAGCTCAGCCTAAGACACAATTCACTCCTCCCCTTCTCCCTGGCAATCTGCTGATGCAGTGATCCATAAAACTGATGAGAAATATTTGTAAAGGTGACAGCCCTGACATGGAGAATTAAATCACAGCGCGAGAATGTGCCAATTTAGTAGCTTATGAAGTTCAAGTGAAAACCCCACAAAAACAGATGAAGAACTGTCACAGCTGAGAAAAACAAGCAGATGAGAAAGAATTAGAGGTGGAGAACTCCTACAAGTGACACAGGCAGCGAGAGGCTGCTGTGACAGGTGGGACAGGAGTGCTGAGCACTGAGAGAGCAGCTCATCCCTGAGCCATCCCCCTGCCACAGCTGGGGCCTGGGGAGGGAAGTGCTGCTGTAGCACAGAAAATGAGGCAGCAAGAACAATGCACCAGAGGAACATATATTATTTCTTTTACATAAGAGAATCTCAGGATTTGTTCCCTGGGGAAAGATGGGCACAGCAAAGCCCCTGTGTTACACCCGTGGGGCTCTGCCCTCCTGCTGGGCACTGCACACACTCTGCTGGGCTGGACGAGGCCATTCCAGCCCTGCTGGACCAAAACACACAGGGGTGTGACAGACAAACCCAGCAGAGGAACATCAGCTACTGCTGCATCGGCTCTGCCTGTCCTGGCTGCCAGGGGTGCCCTTGGCACAAATTGTGCAGGAGACTGGGAATCACAGGATCACAGAATCAGGGACTGGCCTGTGCTGGAAGGAACCTCAAAGCCCATCCAGTGCCACCTCCTGCCATGGGCAGGGACACCTTCCACCAGCCCAGGTTGCTCCAGCCTGGCCTTGGACACTTGCAGGGATCCAGGGGCAGCCACAGCTTCTCTGGGCAACCTGGGCCAGGGCCTCCCCACCCTCCCAGGGAAGGGACTGTCAACAAAAGGGTGTGTTTTGAAAGAGAAACAAAAGGGTTGGACCAGTCTGCAAGGTTCTATTTATATTCTTGATTTGCACAAGGGGACTGTTCTTCATGAGTTGTTAATTAGGGTGACAAAATGGGGTGAGCAGGGTCGGTGCTGAAGGTGCCCCCTGGGATAGCACAGGAGTCCCAAAGGGATTTGAGCAGGAGAGAAAAGCAGAGCCTAAGGCTGGAAACTCTGCTTCTGCATGAATATCCCTTATTATTTCTTTTAAAATAAATGATTAAAATGTAGTAAAAGTTACTTGACAGTTTCATGTGGTAGAAAGGTGGCTGTTGGGGCTAATTTTGGCACTGGAAGAAGGAGTGCAAACCACCTGTGAGCACCTGGGATGGATTTACAGGAAGGTTTGTCACTATCTGAGCTCCTTGTAACTGGGTTTCTGGAAAAGTTTTTCACTGGAAACTCATTTGTGCATGAAATCTGATTATTTCTCAGAATAAACCCTGACAGAGTAACTGCAATAAGTGACCTCACAGACTCCTAAATGCTGTGCTCCAGGAGACAACCTTTCTGGTTTTCTCAGTGTTAAGGATGATGAAGAGGAATGTGCGTTCAGTCCTTTATGAGTCACCCAGGAAAAACAAGAGAGGAAAAAAAAGCAGGAGAGGGAATTAGGAAGCTCTTTCCTGGTGCAGCAGGGCCCTGTCATAGTTGAGTCCAAATAATTGTGTCCCCTGTAGCTGTGTCTTCCTCAGAGCAGCAATTAAATCACCCTGCAAATGTTAAATCTGGTCCCAAGGGGTGGTTTTCTGTCTCCAGTGTCCCCTCAGAGCATCCCCAGGGAGCAGCTCCCAGTCACATCCTCCCATCCCCAGCATTCCCAGGAGCATCCCAGGATCCTCCTGGAGCCAGTAGGACATGAGTGGCCCTGCTGAGCCCTCCTCTGCTCCCTCCAGGAGCCACGACCTCAGCTGGGACAGGCTGTGGGTCACAGTGCTCCAGGGATTCCAGGGAGCCTTGGAACAGCTGGGACAGGCTGTGGGTCACAGTGCTCCAGGGATCCCAGGGAGCCTCAGCACAGCTGGGATGGGCTGTGGGTCACAGTGCTCCAGGGATCCCAGGGAGCCTTGGAACAGCTGGGACAGGCTGTGGGTCACAGTGCTCCAGGGATCCCAGGGAGCCTTGGAACAGCTGGGACAGGCTGTGGGTCACAGTGCTCCAGGGATCCCAGGGAGCCTCAGCACAGCTGGGATGGGCTGTGGATCACAGTGCTCCAGGGATCACAGGGAGCCTTGGCACATGTGGCACTTGGGCTAATGCCCAGGGCAGGGGAATCATCCTCTGCTAGGATTTACCCACTCAACCAACAGCTGGGAATGGGCTGGGAGCAACCTGGGCTGGTGGAAGGTGTCCCTGCCCATGGCAGGGCTGGAATGAGATGAACTTTGAGGGTCTTCCCAGCCCAAACCAGCCTGGGGTTCCATGAATGGCCACCAGAAATGGGAAAAATGGAAGACTTGCAATGATTTTATTTTCAGTTCCCTATTGGAGTAGCCTTAGTGCCCTCACAGACCAGTCCCTGCTGTCCCTGCTGTCCCTGCTCTCCCATCCCTGCTGTCCCTGCTCCCCTGTCCCTGCTCCCCTGTCCCTGCTGTCCCTGCTCCCCTGTCCCCATAAGGACTTTTTCCCAGTGCCATCAGGTGGTGTCTCTGAGCTGACCCTGTTCTCAACCCACTGCCCTTGGACACCTCCTGGGATCCACCAGCTGGTCCCCAGAAAAGGGGCAAGGAGGAGTTTGGGTGATTGAACGGAACGTGGTGTGTTCCAGTTCTGGCAATATAGTGCTGACTTAATATTTGGGAAAAAAAACCCCTTACACCACTCCATGTGGGAGCTGAAGGTATGGGTCATGGTAAAGGCAGGAGCAGCTTTCCCACAAATTACTGCAAGAATGGATTATGACAGAAAAAAAGGTGACCAGAACAAGTGAGAGACTCCTGAAACAGAAGGATTTCAGTGTTTTAAGCTTTAAAGGACCCAAATGGATGTTGCAGGGAAAGAAAACACGAAGGACACGGGGAAGTACAAGATGCAATCTAGTCCTGGGGCAAAGGATGTGTCTGAAAGGACAGCAGATACATTGCTCCAGTGATAATGATGGAACAACAGACAGAAACAAGACTCTGAACAAGGGGAAAACAAGATTCTGCACAAGAGACAAATCAGTGAGGCTGAGAGAGAGGTTTGAAAGGCCCCTGGGAGCAGGGATGGCAGGGATGAGCAGGGCAGTGCCTGGAGAGCCCAGCAGGGCACGTGGGAGGTGTGGGTGTTACAGGTGCCTGGGGTAAAACAACCCAGAGGGGCAGCTCTGGGCAGCCTGGACACACACAGAGAACACAGAGCACATCCCAGGGGCTAAAATAACCCAGAGACGCAGCTCTGGGCAGCCTGGACACATACAGAGAACACAGAGCACATCCCAGGGGCTAAAATAACCCAGAGACGCAGCTCTGGGCAGCCTGGACACACACAGAGAACACAGAGCACATCCCAGGGGCTAAAATAACCCAGAGACCCAGCTCTGGGCAGCCTGGACACACACAGAGAACACAGAGCACATCCCAGGGGCTAAAACAACCCAGAGGGGCAGTTCTGGGCAGCCTGGACACACACACAGAGCCCAGAGAACACAGAGCACATCCCAGGGGCTAAAATAATCCAGAGACACAGTTCTGGGCAGTCTGGACACACACAGAGAACACAGAGCACATCCCAGGGGCTAAAATAATCCAAAGACACAGTTCTGGGCAGTCTGGACACACACACAGAGCCCAGAGAACACAGAGCACATCCCAGGCACGGTCCTCTGAGATGCAACCAGCCAGACAAGGATGAACCTCTCCAGATCACTTGTCAAATCCCCAGGGTTTGCCATCCTCAGGAGCAGGGCAGTGGTTGGAGAGGGCTGGTATTCCTGACACTTGCAGTTAGCACAGTAAAGCACCTGCTGGGCACCTGCACTGGACTCTGCAGTCAGTTCTGCCCATCCTGTTGGATGGTTCAACAGGAGCTGATCCCAGGGAAGGCTCAGAGCAGAGGAAGGAGGTGCAACCTAAGGAGTCTGAGCTCAGGAGTTCCAGCTCAGTGGCACAACATTCCTGAGCCAGCAAAGAAGCCCAAGGACAGAGAGTTCCCCAGACTCCAGGAAAGGGCCCTCACAGGAGCTGTGCCAGGGCTGCTCTGGGCTGTCACTGGGAGTGCTGTCTGTGAGTCAGGTTGGGGAATTCCTTCCCAATATCCCATCTCTCCCTGCCCTCTGGCAGTGGGAAGCCATTCCCTGTGTCCTGTCCCTCCATACCTTGTCCCCAGTCCCTCTCCAGCTCTCCTGGAGCCCCTTTAGGCCCTGGAAGGGGCTCTCAGCTCTCCCTGGAGCCTTCTCTTCTCCAGGTGAACCCCCCCAGCTCTCCCAGATTTCATCACAGGTGATGCAGCATCTTCCACTGGCAGTTGCTTGATGTGGTTTTTTTTTCCTTTTTTTTTTTTTTTTTTGAACACTTTAATCCAATTTTTTAGGCAATTAGAAAAGAAAATGTTGCAATTACTATTAATTTATGTTATAGTCTAGTCATGCTGTCATGTGCCTCTTCTGAAAGAAAAGAAGGAAAAAAGCCCTTGTTGGCTGATGCTCTAACCAGGGAATGTGTTTCTATTAAGAGACTAAAAACCTTGATGTGCAGACACTTATCAGAGGTAAAAATCTTATGATTCACAAATTAATGTGGGAATATTAACAAAGAGCATCTTGTTGTACCCAGACAGTCCTTGCTTTAAGTGCTGCAGGTTACCTGATTTTCATGGTAAAAACCTTTCGAGTCAAAACAAGTGGGTAAAGGTAAAGGAAGTGTAATTCGATCTTCCATGTTCTATTCATCCTGCATGTCATGTGTTCCAGGAAGAAAATGGAACTCTCAGCTCTTGGCAGTTCCAGGGAAAGTGGGGTATTGTGTCCAAACACCACCCTGGAAAAGGAGTTCAATTGTCTTTTCCCCCAGCTTTGTGTTCCCACCAAATCCTGAGCTCTGCTCCTTCCAGTGGGAACACAACCCTTCCCAGCCAGCTTTGGAATCACACACGTCCTGTTTTACAAGTAATCCATATTGAAACTGTATTTGAGAAGAAAAATGAGATACATTTTAACAGGGATGCATAATGAAATAACTTCAACCACAGCTTCAGTGGCTCCTGAGTCACCGAGTGCAGGTTTAGGAATTACATTGCACTTTGGTCTCAAAGCTGCTTGGAAATGGCTTAAATCCAGAAAAGATTTGCCAGGGAAGCTGGAAGAGCTGTGGAGTGGTGCATTAGCATTTTTCCTATTTGGCTGTTACAATACAGATGTGATGCACACGTTGGGCTCTGAGCTATCCAGGGACTGTGTGCCTGAAAATTCATTTAATCTGAGTCTATTTAAAATAAAGTTCCTATGGAATGGACTCGGGGGAACAGGTTTTGCATTGGCAAGGAGATGTATTGCATGATCTAATACATCTCCCTGCTTCCAACTCCTCTGATTCTTTTCCAGGGAGTAACCTGTTCAAGTGGTGCCACTGTTACAGCAGGAATTGGAACTTGGTGTGGGTCAGAATCTCCTGCTGGGTCTGTCTGGATGGAGACACTTTCTTCAAAGGGCTTTTATGGTGCTGTGAGCAGAGCAGTGCTGGCAACACCCTGACCTGAGGGCAAAGGGGAGGCACAGCCACGGGCACCAGGGAGAGGAGACATGGAGGAGGGTTAATGCCAGGGAATTACCAAGGAATCAGCAAACCAGCAAAGTGCAGCAGCTCAGAGTGTCCAGAGGGTGGGAGTGAGATGGTAAAATCATGGAATCCCAGACTGGGTTAGGTTGGGAGGGACCTCAAAGCCCACCCAGTGCCACCCCTGCCATGGGCAGGGACACCTTCCACCAGCCCAGGTTGCTCCAGCCTGGCCTTGGACACTTCCAGGGATCCAGGGGCAGCCACAGCTTCTCTGGGCAACCTGGGCCAGGGCCTGCCCACCCTCCCAGGGAAGAACATCCCCTGTGAACCACTTCCCACTGCCCCAGTGCCCCCAGCAGACCCCCCCTGCCTTTGTTCCTGAGGAGCTGGGATGGATTTTAGCTGGGGATGGGTGAGGACAGCAGCTGGGGGGACACAGTGACACAAACACTCTGGACCCAGGAGCTCAGTCCTGTCAAACGAGACCACACAGCACGAGAGCAGAAGTGGAGCAAGACCAAGAGAGGGGGATGGAGCCCCCCAAGCCCCCTCAGCCCCCCTGCCCCGTGCCCAGAAGGGTCCAGAGGAAGGGGCTGCCCTGCTCACCCCTGGCACAGGGAGCACCCCCAGCCCAGGTGGGGAGAACTTCCCATGGGAAGGTGCCCCCACAGAGCTCGGGGGCATCCTGGGATCCTGGACATGGATGGAGGCTGGAGCCAGGCCTGGTGGGTCCTTCCCTCTCTTGTCTCATCTCTCTCACACTCTCTCTCTTCCCTCTTTTCTTTTATTCTTTTATTCTTCTTACTATTAGAAGTTGGAGGCCAAACCTGCCCCAATTCCATGCCGAGTGTGGGGGCCCTGATAAACCTCTGTGAGCTTTATGGTTCGGACCCTTTTGGCTTTCACTGGTTTTGGCCACGGGCATCTCCAAATCCTGGGTGTTCCATTCCATGTGGGAGTGGAACACAACAAATGGACAAACTTGAAACCACTCTTGAACTGTCCCAAAGACCCTGTTTCTCTGAGCAGCAGCTGCTTTACAATGTTTTAATTTCTTTTATTCTGCACCTGATTTCTGCATAGGCTCTTGTGCTGTAACTTTTTAAAATGTCATTTCTGGCATTACTCGTTGGATTGAAAATGTTATTTAAATTTAAATGCATTTCACATGGACGTTTATTACCAGGCTGCAAGGAAAACATTTCCTTGGAAGTTTACACAAGTTATGAACTCAGCGTTCATATTTAATGGCTTTGCAGAATTGCATTGTGAGAACACGTTATAAATATGAGAAATAAAAATATTTCTAAAGGTATTGTGTAACCTTCTGGATTTATCCTCCTCTATTTACTCTGGTGCTCTGAGGGTGCATTAAGGTGGCAATAATCTCATCCTGAAGACAGGGTATCATTTCTTATTCCTCTGTTCTGCTGCTCTCCTTAAGTGGGCTCAGAAATCCACAGATGGGAAAATAAACAAACCAAACCAAAACAAACCAGCAAAACAACAACCCAGAAACGGGTTCATTTCAAAGGGAGTTTTATTCCCCTGGGCTTAATCTCCCCTCAGGCACCAGACACTGTCCTGAGGACAGGAGAGAGCTGGAGAGGGACTGGGGACAAGAGATGGAGGGACAGGACACAGGGAATGGTTTCCCACTGCCAGAGGGCAGGGACAGATGGGATATTGGGAAGGAATTCCTGGCTGGGAGGGTGGGGAGGCCCTGGCCCAGGTTGCCCAGAGAAGCTGTGGCTGCTCCTGGATCCCTGGAAGTGTCCAAGGCCAGGTTGGAGCAACCTGGGCTGGTGGAAGGTGTCCCTGCCCATGGCAGGGGTGGCACTGGTGGGTTTAAGGTCTGATTCCATGATTTTATGGAATCCCCCAGGCACAGCACCTGGGCAGGAGCCACCAAGGTCCCTCTGGTGTCCCTCCAGCAGGCACAGCCCCCTGTCCCTGCCCTTGGCACCCAAATCCCACAGGATTTGCTCCTGCACCTCTGGAACACCAGCAGGGACAGAGTGGACACAGACCTTGGGCTTTACGGCCACAGCTCCTTCATGCCCGAGCTGAGCAGCCTCTCTGTGCCTCACCCCACTGCCTCCTCAGCACTTCTCTGGCTTCCTCCACTGCCGACTCCTGGGTGGCTCAGTGGCTCCTCCTGCCCAGGGAATCAGCAGTAGAATGATGCAAATGCAGATTTTGGCACTTCCAACCCCCTTCTGCCTCACTTGTCCCCAACAGGCAGCTTGGACCAACCTTTAGGGCACTGATGAGCTTCAATCATAACGATTTGTGACTGGTTATTGAGATTTTAGATTTGATGAGGAGCAGCATAACCATCCTGCAGTAGGGTTTATTGTGGGACAGGAGCTTGTCCAAGCCCTGTGTCTGCCTCGGGGCTCAGCAGGGCTGTGGGGCAGGGGAAGAGGAGCCCGTGGCTCTGTTGGCAGGAGCTGTGACACTCCCTAATTGACCACGAGGCATTTGGGGGCACAGACACAGCTCAGCATGTGCAGGGGGCTGGGAGCAGAGCTCTGGCACTGTGGTCACTGCTCCCAGCAAAATGGATATTTGCCATGACTCTGAACCTCACATTTAGGGCTGTTTCCTGGGGAAACATTTTAATTCAGCACTTTCAGCAAGAGAAGGAAGTTAAAAAGTCAATCAATGGGGTCTGTGGCAGGTCAGGAAGGGGGAGGAGCAGTGCAGGATGAGGCTGCACTTTCTTCTGCCATCCTAGTTTTTTCCTTCATATATTAATGTAAATTCTGGGGTAAGTTTACCATTTGTGACCCCATTCCTGCCCCCTGAGAAGTGTTGATCAGTCCCTGCTTAGAAAAGTGAAAGCACAGGTCAAGGAGGAAGAGGCAGCAGATGTTCCATCTCTGCCAGGGTGTGCAGGAGCAGGAAGGAAATCCTGGAATCATGGAATGGTTTGAGTTGGAAGGGACCTCAAAGTCCACCCAGTGCCACCCCTGCCATGGGCAGGGACACCTTCCACCAGCCCAGGTGGCTCCAACCTGGCCTTGGACACTTCCAGGGATCCAGGGGCAGCCACAGCTTCTCTGGGCAACCTGTGCCAGGGCCTCCCCACCCTCCCAGCCAGGAATTCCTTCCTAAAATCTTTCTTTTTCTTTATGGGCAGAGTCTGTGGCCGTGGGCTGTGGAGCAGTGCTGTGCACAGCAGCTGGTCTGCAGGAACTAGGGAGTCCATTGCTTCTTTTCTCTTATTATTCTCTAGCAAAAAAGCCCATTTCCACAGGAACAGATCTCTATGGGCCTCCTTCTTCAGGAGAACACTCCAATCCCACCTCTGCTCCTGGAATCCAGCATAAACTGAGGGTGTGCTGAGCACTGTGTGGAGCAAGGCAGTCCCTCACAGGAGGCCAGAGGCAGCTGCCCGTGGGTGACACTGCTGGGAATGCAGCCTTTGCTTTCATTCCAGCCCCCTGTGGAGGTTCCTGTGGCTTTCCCTTTCCATCAGTGGGGACTGATTCAGTAACAGAACACACAGAACTTCCTCCTTTTTCCCATCAGCTGCTGCTCCCTGGGACTGCTCCCAACCTGCTGTACCTTTGGAGTCAGTGATGCAGCTCCTGGATGTCAGCACAGAAATCATCTTTGGAGTCAGTGATGCAGCTCTGTAGCAGTAAATCTGATGAGAAACTTGTTTAAACATGTCTTAAAATGGCTTTTGGTGGTCTCTTTGCAAACACATGCTTCTTCTTCCCAACACCCCCCAGGACAAGTGTTATCCCATGCAGGAATGTCCTGAGGAGATATCCTGAGGTGTTCTCATTGGCCCCCTTTAACCCCTTCCTAGTGGTTGGTAACCCCTTCCTGCAACCTGGAATTGGTTACTCTGTGATTCCTCCTAACCCTATAAATGTAACCCCCCAACAATGAACTCTCTCTTGCCTCCTCTCTGCCCAGTGTGCTGTCTCTGCCTACCATGAGAACATGTGGGTGGAAGGAGGGGAGGGCTCAGGGCCTGAAGAAACCCCTGGTGCTGGAGTTCCCTTTCCCCATCCTTCAAGCCGTCGGAAATGGTTCCTCAGATGGAAATGGAACTAGAACTGGGCCACCCCATGCCATGGGGGCAAAAGGATCCAGAACAGCTCCTGGATGTCAGCACAGAAACCCTTCCCCACGTCCCCAGGGCTCTGCTCAGCACTGCTGTCACTGCCAGGTGTGTCCCACAGACCAGCAGTTCTTCCCTGTTTTCCCCTCGTCTGTCTCACCATTTCTGTGCTGTTTCTGGGAGTTCCAGCCGGGTCTGACTCATTCTGCCTGTTCAATAACAAATGATTGGGTGTCTCCTGCCTGTGATTTATGGGGCTGAACCTCCCTCTGCCCAAGGGCTGGGGCAGGGCTGTGCCCCCTCCAGCCACTCCTCAGAGCTCCCGGGGCTGGGCAGGAGCTCCGGGGGTCCCACCACAGCCCAGGGCACCAGAAACAGGGGGAAGGGAGAAGGGGCTTTGCTGGTCGGGGCCGCGGGAGGACTGAGGTGAGCGGGGGATCGGCAGAGAACTGCTGAACGTGAGAGCTGGCCCAGAGCTCTGCCGGGGGGCATGGGAGCTGCAGAACCTTCCCCAGAGCTCTGCCGGGGGGCACGGGAGCTGCAGAACCCTCCCCAGAGCTCTGCCCGAGGACACGGGAGCTGCAGAACCCTCCCCAGAGCTCTTGTAGGGGACACGGGAGCTGCAGAACCTTCCCCAGAGCTCTGCCGGGGGGCACGGGAGCTGCAGAACCTTTGGGGTTCTTCCCTCTGGGTGTGTCTGCAATCACCAGTGAGGCTGGATAAGCCTTCTGAGAGTGCAACCATTAACCCAGAACTGCCAAACCCACCACTAACCATGGCCCTCGCTCTCAATAATATAATATAATACAATATAATATAATATAATATAATATAATATAATATAATATAATATAATATAATATAATATAATATAATATAACATAACATAACATAACATAACATAACATAATATAATAATATATAGCATAACATAACATAATATAATAATATATAGCATAACATAATATAATATAATATAATATAATATAATAATATATAACATAACATAATATAATATAATATAATATAATAATAAAATAAAATAAAATAAAATAAAATAATATAATATAATAATAAAATAAAATAAAATAATATAATATAATATAATATAATGTAATAAACAACAATAATAAAAATAACAATAATGACAATGATAATATTATCAAAAAATGAAAATTAAAATTAAAGTATATTACATTGTTAGATTAATAAATAGTTAAATATTATACTTATATTTATGATATATTGTACATCTACTGTGATAATTTCTATTCTGATGATGCCAGGTCCAGGCAGCTCAGAGACCTTCCCTGCACACCTAATCCAAGAAATGCTGCTCGAGGCTCATCCAGAGGGGGATTCCTCAGAGAACTCAGGCAGGACTTTGGCTGTCCCTCTCAGGTCTCTCAGAGGAACCTCTCCTTACCCAGCCTTGAGGAGGCCTCTGAGAGCCCTTCCTGCACTGACCCAGCACTGGAACAAGGAGGATGCTGCCAGGTTCCCAGGCAGCTTTGGACAGGCTCCTTTAAAACAGCCAGGACAGATCCAGGGGCCTCTGTGGGCACCTCCTGCTGCTGGAGATCCCAGGACACCCGAGTGTTTTCTTACTGAGCTAATGGGCTAAATGTGAGCACTCCATTTTTATCCCGTTCTGATTTTTTTATATTATAACCACTGGAAAGAGTTTGCATCACTTTTCTATGTTATCTTCCCTCAGACATTGATAATTGTTATCTCCCTTTAAAGAGAGCACTTCAGGCTATTTGCTGCATCTCCTTTCCAACATTACTCTCAAGCCCGTTTAAGCATTCACTGTTCAAAAGCAGCACTTCAGAGTACGTGGAAATAAAATAAAAGCCAAGGATTTTTCAATTCGAGGAACCACAATGAGAAAGATGCAGGTAAAAGCTGGTTATTTGTATCCATCAGCAGGCAGGACTTTCCAGGTGGTTTCAGAAGGGCAGCTCCCTGTGTAAGAGAGATTGGAGTTAATGAAGGGATTGAGGGGAGACTCCTCGGGGTCTGCAGCTCCTCTTGAGGGGCAGCTCAATCTCTGCTCTGTGTGAGCAGGGACAGCACCCAGGGAAGGGCTGGAGCTGTGCCAGGGCAGGGTCAGGTTGGATCTCAGGACAAGGTTCTTCCCCCAGAGGGTGGTTGGCACTGCCCAGGCTGCCCAGGGCAGTGGGCACGGCCCCAAGGCTGCCAGAGCTCCAGGAGGGTTTGGACAATGCTCTGAGGGACAGGGGGGATTATTGGGGTGTCTGGGCAGGGCCAGGGGTTGGACTGGGTGGTCCTTGGGGGTCCCTTCCAGCTCAGGGCATTGTGTGACTCAGTGACCGTGTGAAGTGTCCCTGTCCCAAGGCTCCAGGTTGTGGGAGCCCCCTGGAAGTGTTCCCAGTCGGAGCAGACACGGCCCTTGTGGGCAGCTGCATTCCTGGGAGTCTGGAGCTGCCGGGCAAAGAGCAGGAGCAGCAAACCCAGCACCCCCTGGGCACTCTGTGCCCCATCAGGTCACCGTGTTTGGGTCCCATGAGCCCAGAGGTCCTTTGCAGCTCAGTGAGTCCAAGCCTGGCAGCTCCCGAGGGACTCGGTGCCCGGGGCTCCCCTCGGGCCGGAGCCACCCGGGGCTGTGCTGGGGAGCTGCTCCGGCTCCAGGCGTTCTGAGCTGCCTTTGGCTCCTCCAGCCAGCCCGGGAACAGGCAGCCCTGCCTCCTGGATATCGCGCAGGAGCTGGGCAGAGCTGTAGATCCAGCCTTCCCTGTGCTCCAGCACCACAGACAGCGCTCTCCCCGAAGGCGCGGCGCTCCAGCCTCGTTCAGCTGACAAACAAAGCACGGCCGGCAGAGGCTGGAGCTGCTGCTTTTCTCCTGCCTGGAAGCTTCCGAAGAGCATCTGAACAGTGTGTTCAATCCACCCAGCACAGTCCTGGGAGAACCCAGGCTTCGGCTTTAGCTCTGTGCTGCTGCTGCTGGAGCCTGCAAGCCCCGAGGCTGCCGGTGCAGCCCAGACACAGGAGCTGTGACCCTGGAGAGGGGTTTGCAGTGTGGACCTGGGATAAAGGGATCAGTCAGTGCCACACACCCCGGGCAGAACAGGCCATCCCTGCCACCAGCCCAGGTTGCTCCAAGCCCTGTCCAGCCTGGCCTTGGACACTTCCAGGGATCCAGGGGCAGCCACAGCTTCTCTGGGAATTCTATTCCAGGGCCTCCCCACCCTCCCAGCCAGCAATTCCTTCCCAATATCCCATCTCTCCCTGCCCTCTGGCACTGGGAAGCCATTCCCTGTGTCCTGTCCCTCCATCCCTTGTCCCCAGTCCCTCTCCAGCTCTCCTGGAGCCCCTTTAGGCCCTGCCAGGGGCTCTCAGCTCTCCCTGGAGCCTTCTCTTCTCCAGGGGAACCCCCCCAGCTCTCCCAGCCTGACTCCAGAGCAGAGGGGCTCCAGCCCTGGGAGCAGCTCTGTGGTCTCTCCTGGGCTCATTCCAACTGGTCCCATCTTTCTGGTGCTGGGCCCCCAGAGCTGGACAGGGTCCTGGGGGATCCCCCCGCAGTGGATCTCCATGGTACCCCCTGTCCTGAGTCGCACTCTGGATGGCATCCACTCTTTCTGCCCCTCTGGAGGATGGCTGACTGTTGGCAGTGGTATCTAGTTAGCTCTAGATATTGCTCTTCATTTTGGGTGGGCTTGGGATGATAAATGGTGTGTTTGACCCTCCAAATCCTTTACAGCCAAAGGGATGGTGGAAGCTCCTCCTTTCAGCTGTTGCTCTGTGCCCAAGGTCTGACTCACAGACAACACAGAAATGGAATTTATTGTCACCACAGTGCCAACTTCTGCTGTTACAACAGCACCAGCACCCAGGCTCCTGTTCCAGCACCTTCCTGTTCACACCTTCATTTATTTATAAGCTGGTTATTACACTCACAAAGTTCTTGGAGAAAAAAAAAAGCAGCCCTCTTAAATCACCTTCTATTTGGGGATTTTTAGCAGCTCTTTTAATTAGAAGTTGCCCATGACAGTGTCTGTTGGTCCTTCCATCACCCTCTGGGCAGGTGCTGCCACCAGCAAGGGGGGACAGGTTCAAGCATCCTTGGACTGCGCTCAAAATTAACAGGAACACCATGGGATGGCACAGAGGGAAACTCAAGGACGAGAAATGCAATTTAGATTGGGAAACAGAGCGATGGGGTAGGGAGAACCCAGGGTTATAGTAAAGAACCAACACAGGAGGAAGAGATCTGAGACACTTGGACTGCAGGACTTCAGGACAGGAGACCCCGTGACCCTCTGGGGACTGGAAAGGCTCTGGTAGTCTGGAGCTTAAATCCAGTTATTGGGGAATTAAACCCTTTCTTTGTATGGGCCAGCCCCTCACAAACACTCATGTTGTTGTCACCAATTCCCCCTGCTTTTATTGGCAGCTTTTCCTCCAGCTTCCCACTAAAGCCCACAGTGAAGTTACACTCCCTCTCCCACATAAATTGGAGCTGTTGTGTTGATTACCCGAGTCACACTGGATTAATTTCTTGTCATCTCTCATTAGAAGTTCATCTTTAAACAGGGTTTGTTAATTCCCTGGGCTCGTTTTTCATCGCTCCAGATTTACACGTTGCTGTTCCTGCTTTGGTTTTGTTTTCAGGCTAAAAAGACTCATATACTTAAATATGATTTGCTACTTCTGCAGAATCATAAATATCTATGAAAAATGCCCAGTGTCCTCGCTGGGTTGATGTGGGAACAGTTTCCTGCTGGGTAGCACGTTCTCAGTTGCTGTGGCACCCACTTGTGGCTCTCCCAGAGGGTAAAGTGAATTCTCCTCTTTCCCTGGGTTTGTGGCTGCTCCACCTCCCAGCCCCGCACAGACAAATATGGAAGAACCTTGGGAGAAGAATTCCTGACAAACGAGGAAGACAACACACAATGGATAAAAATACTGGCAAAAAAACTACTTTGTGGTGTCAGAGATTGAAGTTGGGAAGGAAAGAGGAGGCTGGGACTGCAGGAGATGCATGTTCTGGGGACAAGAGATAAATGCTGCAGCTGTGCTGCATCCATTGACATTCCAGGCAGGCTCTGCTCCCGACTCCAGGTCACACCCCAGACCCTCCCTGCAGCACCACCCCCCAGTCACCTCCTCTGTCTGCTCAGGAAATGCCACCAGTCATTGAAATTCGGGGAAGGTGACACATCACCTGCTGTTCCTCAGTGTCCTGGAAATGTGTTTGTGTCGAGGATCGAGTATTCCGTGGTAAAATTATTTTTCAGATATATTGTTTCCCAGAGGAATACTGAGACTGGAGGCTTTTAATGGAAACGTATTTATAATAAAACCCCCCCGACTGTCAGGTTTGAGCATCGCAGTGGAGGGAGGAAGAAAGATAAAAGTTGTTGGAACATTAAAAGAATAATGGGCAGGTTCAGCTCCTGCTCTGGGGGAGAACTGCAGTCACACAAAGCAGGAGGAAAAGCTCACTTTGGATCTTTATTGATGAGACCCAGTGCTCCCTCAGCCAGCTGCAAATGAGGCCAGGCTGGGTGGGATGTGGATCTGCTGGAGAACAGGAAGGCTCTGCAGAGGGATCTGGACAGGCTGGATCCATGGGCTGAGGCCAGTGGTGGGAGAATCAACAGGGCAAAGTGCTGGGTCCTGCCCTTGGGTCACAACAACCCCATGGAATGCTCCAGGCTTGGGGAAGAGCAGCTGGAAAGCTGGGACAGGCCTTGGGGGTGCTGGTGAATGTGACCCTGGGCATTCCCAGCTGGGCAGGAGGCCAGTGGCCTCTGGACTGTCCCAGCCATGATGTCACAGGCCCAGGGCAGGGACTGTCCCTGTGCTGGCACTGCTGGGGCACCTCCAGTGCTGGGGCAGTTCTGGGACCTCAGACAAGAGAGACCCGGAGGGGCTGGAGCGTGTGCAGGGAAGGGAATGGAGCTGGGAAGGGGCTGGAGCAGCAGGAGGGGCTGAGGGAGCTGGGGGGGCTCAGCCTGGAGAAAAGGAGGCTCAGGGGGGACCTTCTGGCTCTGCAACCCCCTGACAGGAGGGGGGAGCCGGGGGGGGTCGGGCTCTGCTCCCAGGGAACAAGGGACAGGAGGAGAGGGAACGGCCTTCAGCTGTGCCAGGGGAGGCTCAGGTGGGACAGGAGGAGGAATTTCTCCCTGGAAAGGGTGTTCAGGCATTGGAAGGGGTTGCCCAGGGTAGTGGTGGAGTCCCCAGCCCTGGAGGGGTTTCAAAGCCCTGTGGATGTGGCCTGTGGGGTCAGGGGTGGCCTTGGCAGTGCTGGGGATGGTTGGACTGGATGGGCTCAGAGGGCTTTTCCAACCTTCAGAGGTTTCTATGTGTTTCTATGACCCATGGGAGGGAAGCAGCCCTTTCTCACACAGTACAGGGGAGGATTTGGCTCCTGATTCGTGGTTTCTTTTCCAGGCAGTAAGAGGGTTTTTAAGCAGATCTCCTTATCTGGGTGCTGGTGCTTTGATGTAAGGAGTGAGGAGATAAAGAATGGGAACACCCCCAGTCCTGCTTGTGAGGACCCAGAAGCTCCTCACCCCAACCCCCACTGCCCCAGCACCACATGAGAGGCTGTTCAGCTTGTGCCAACACCAGTCCAGAAAGGTGGCAAGCACTGGTTCCCCGTGGGTGCTGGCACAGGCGCCCCGGGGGGATGCTCAGTGCCTCTGTCACTGAAACACCGGCACAGCCAGAGCCTGCCCTGGCAAAGGGGAAGGGTTTGGGTAAAAGTGGACTAGCCCACGTGCCCTGGGGCCCACGGGAGCTATTCCAGCCCGGCTGGGGGTGTTGGCACCCGGGTTGGGGGCCCAGCCCTGCCTGGGTTGTGCCCATGTCCCAGGCACGGCTCAGCCCTCGGGGCTCCCGGGGGACCCACAGCCCCTCGTCCCCCCCGCAGCAGCTCCGGGGGCTGGTTGTTCCTCTGGCACTTTCCATGGCTGCAGCTTTACATTATTTTGACAAGAAACAATTTTTTTGTTGCCGAGGACTCTCCCCAGTGCTCGGTTTGATGGGGCCACTGGGGTGCGGAGCAGTTACAGCTCCACATTTGTGTAAAATAGTCGGATCCACAAACCCAGCAGCATTCCAGGGATTGGACCCAAGGGCTGGCTCTATAATTTAACGCTGATTTGGCTTGTGTTGAACAAGTGGTGCCCGTTTGAAGAAAGCTCGTAAAATATTTGAAATTACTGCTGTCGGGAATTAATGACACATTTCCCTGAGCTGTTTCAGCAGCTCTGGGGCTCCTGTTCCATGTTCCCCTGGCAGAGGTTGGTGATTTCACAGGCAAAAGAAAAGCAGAACAATGTATGGATGAAGGCGATTGTATTCATGTGATTTAGGGTAATAATTTGAGAGAAAGGGAATAAATTGTGAGACACAGAGCCTGTAATTCCGCAGCATAATTTTAATATTGCTACCAAAATTGGCTTCATCTCAGTTACTTTAGCCCTTAGAAAGTTTGAACAGATGGCAGCTCTTGCTCTAACTGTATATCTAATTTGGCTTGCATGACTTTTTGATTATGTATGTTTGAATTAATGGGTTTCTCTCTGTTTGTTACATCATCGGGTTAATGGTGTTTAAAAGACAATGATTTGTATCAATTCTCTGTTGGTCAACAGTCAAAAGTAAATGAAATTTACTACCAAAAAAATGGTGCTGAACATGAAAGAACTCTACAAGGGATAAATTGATCCTTGCCAAATTAGGCACAGATCTTTGCTGCCAAACCTACGTAGCCAGAAAGAGAAGGGTGACTGGAGGAGTGACTGATCACTGTATCACAGATGTCACCATTGCCTCAGTGTTTCAGAAAGAATTGCTTCGTGGAAAGAGTTGTTAAACACTGTCAGGGGCTGCCCAGGGAGGTTTGGAGTGCCCAGCCCTGGAGGTGTCCCAGGAAGGCCTGGCCGTGGCAATTAATAAATCATCTTTGTTAAGAGCACTTGTGCCCCCAGTCCCTCAGGCTTTGCAGCAGTTTGTAGGGAACAGACCCAAACTCCAATCCTACCTCTAAAGTTCTAACAGGTTCTGTTAGAGAGATACTGGACAGGAAAGGATTCCACAGAATTCCAAAACTGCACAAGGAATAACAGGAGGTTTTCCATGACGAAGTTCCTTTTTCCCCTCCTTTCTCTGGGGCTGTAGGACCCACTGTCCCTTTGGCTGATGTGGGGCTGCGCTGATCAGCTCCTCTGGCTTTAAAGCCTTGCTGCATTTGGATGCTAATGAGCTGCGAACCTCTAATTAGTCTGTATGGTTCATCCTTAAACCTGTCATTTAGCCTTTAAATGGAAAGGTTCCAGGTTTGTATGGGCTATTCAGATAGTGGGTATTTCTCTTTATTTGATTATAATCATTCTGTCTAGAAGGTGGCCCTCTGTCAAGGCACTTGGGAAGTTCCACAGGCTGTCAAGAAGAGCATGAACCTGCAAATGCAAATCCTGAAAGAAGCAGGTAAGAACAGAAACAGGAAATTTGTTTCACGAAAAAACCCGCAACGCACACACACAAAATAAATAAAAAACTAATAATACAGGAATATGGAGAAACTTGAGCAGTAGCTGCAGAGTTGTGTGGAGCCATGGGTTGGGATGGGAGCCATGGGTTGGGATGGGAGCCATGGATTGGGGTGGGAGTCACGGATTGGGATGGGAGCCATGGATTGGGATGGGAGCCATGGGTTGGGATGGGAGTTGTGGATTGGGATGGGAGCCATGGGTTGGGGTGGGAGTCATGGACTGGGATGGGAGCCATGGATTGGGATGGGAGCCATGGGCTGGGAGGGCAGCCCTGGGCTGCAGGATCCAGCAGCAGTGTCATGGTCACAGCAGCCCCAGGGGTCCAGTTTATTTGCCCTCCCTGGAACCAATGCAGTACCACTTCAGATTTTCCCTACTGCACTGAAGTATTCAAGGAAATGTACTGAAAAGTGTAAAATTGAAGTCTGCTGGTTTCAGCTGGGTTGTTTTGGAGGGGGATGGAGTGGGGAGTTCCAGCTGGGAAAGGTTTTCACCCTGCCCTTTCCAGGGTGGCCGTTTTCCTCTCTGGCAGACACCGAGGGCTGTTTTCCCTGGAGCTCCGGTGTTTGCTCAGAGCAAAGGTGGGTGACTGCAGTGTAGGCTCCTCCCAGCTCCTGGCCAGGTGCCCGGGGCCCTTCGGGAGGCGATGGCACGCGGCAGGACTCTCCAGCCATCCCCCGAAGTGCCCGGGCTGGGTTTGGGCTGCCACCGCCCCCGGGTTTTTACAGCAGCGCTCGCCATCCCTTTGCTCGCGGCTGCTCTGCCTGACAGGGAAGCTTTTCCTTCTGCCCACTCCTCCAAAATGTTTATGGGGAAAGGGAAAAAGGCACCACCAACCCCCGGAGCAGACAGTGTGTCTGTTCCCAGCCCTGAGCGGGGCGGGAGCGGTGACTCAGAGCCCCGCAGCGCTGTCGTGCAGGAGCCGCCTCCCGCCGTGCTGTCCCGTAGGAAGGAGCTGTTATCTCAGCTGATCCAGCCAGCCTGTGTGACAGGGGATTTCATTCCAGCACTTGCCCTGGATCACACTTGACAGGTTGTGTTGAGATCAAGCTTGTCATCCTGAAGGAAAATCCGTCCTGATTCAGTGATGCCAATGGGCAGATTCCCCCCCCATTCCCGTAGCAGTTTGTTCTGTTTGATCAACCTCGCCGGTGGAACTGTGTTCCTAATTTGGAACATGAATTTTCAATTGATTCTTGCGCCTTTCCCTGCTGGAGTGAAGTTCCCTAAGTCTCTGGAAAGGTTTTCTTTTTTCTGGAAGTACTGAGGCATCATGTTGGAGGGATGGTCCAGGCAGGTGTGAAGCAGAGCCTGCAGAGAAGGGCCCTGACAGTGGGTGGTTCTTCATCTTCTGAGGGGCCGAGGGCTGCAATCAAACCTTCTGCTTTCCTGACAGACATCTGCTAACCGTGACCCAGCGAGTTCTGCTCCTGCATAACGAGAACACGCAGCTCACTCCAACAGAAATTTTACTTTTATTTCTTCTGCTGCTTCTTCTGCTTCTTCTTCTTCTTTTTCTTTTTTTTTTTTCTTTTTTAATGAGAACAGAAGAGCAAATGGAAGGAGAAAGATGTGAAATCCCCTCCTGTAATTACCATTTTCCAGGAGCCTCCTCGCAGGCTCGTGCATAAACTCGGGTGCCCTCACTCCCTGTCAGCACAGATCCCCTGGAAAGCACATCCCCACCCATCCCCACATCCTGGATGGGTCCTGGGTGGAAGGGAGCCCCTGCAGCCGCTGTTCCCATCCCTGGGGATGCAGGTCCTTCGTGGGGCCTGGCTGCCATAGGGGAATGTGCAAAAACTGTCCTGGAGAAATGGAATAGAAACACCACAAAAACTGGGAAAACCCAGGCTATTCAACTCCTATTGGAAAGCAGCTCCTGGGCAGTCAAATAGAGACCTGCCACAGGTCACAGTCCCAGGCAAACTGCTCAGCCTCCATCCGGAGGTGAGTGCCAGCCCAAGGCAGGGCTCACTGGAGGGAACAGGCAGAGCAGCCACAGGCAGGACCTGCCCACAGGGAGGGGTTCATGGCTGGGTCCCTCCTGCTCTCCTGGGACTGTGGCACTGGGAGGCAGAGGGGGGTCCAGAGAGGTGATGGACGTGGTTCAGGCTCAAAGGGCCCTCCAGAAAGATGAACTGGCAGGTGAGAAAGGTCTCCTTGTCCAATTTCTCTCAGTGCATCAATAAACACACGAACAGAAGCAAAGGACAGAGAGGGGAAAAGAGAAACCAACTCGCCCACATTCCATGGAATCACCTGTGCTCCCAGCTCCAGGTGTCATCCAGACTGAACCACAGGGTTCTGGAACTTCAACATGAATTGGGATTTCAGGCACATCCCTCTCCTTGGGATTTCAGGCACATCCCTCTCTTTCTTTGGGATTTCAGTCACATCCCTCTTTACAGTTCTTACCTAGACAAAACCCAGGTTTCTCTCTTCTACAGCACTAATTATGGGATCCCACAAACTGGAATAAATCTCTCCTGGTATTTAAGGTGATTTAAAATACACTCCTTGTAAAAAAACCTAAATTTGTTTTTTCCCATTAAAAAGCTTTAAATCCTGAACACACTGATAGAGGCTGAACTAAAACCACCTGCTGACCTTCAAAAGTAGTTTTCATTGTAACAGTCCTCAAATAGAGGAGTTGTAAAAATCATTTCCTTCCATTCACACTGATTTACTGCACATCACAGCACAAAGCAGCCACATAAATTATTCTTGTATCAGGTTTTTCAAAATTTTCCTATCCTGATAGAGCAGTTAAGTGGGTGCTAGATATAATTTAAACTCCATTAAACTTATTTAAGACATTTAAATCAATCCAATATTGACCAAAAAATGTTTCATATTTTTCAGTCCCTAGTGGTAAATCATTCTGGATGTATATTATAGGAATTCTTGGATTTTAGTTCCTGCCAGGGATCATGGCAAATCCTACTGACCTAGAGGGACAGTCCCCACACAGCTGGAAATAAACACTTGCTCTTCCAGCACGAAGCAGACTGGGCTATTGGTCACCTCCAGTGTTGGCCACTTGAACTTCAAGGTCTCCTTCCAGTCTTCCAGGCTGCTTTGCACAGCTCCTGAAGGAAAACAAGGAACAGAACTGGAGTGTTCAGCTGGGTTTACTCAACAGCTCCCTGAGATGCTGGAGCTTGGGGTGATCTGCTCACGGGCAGGACAAGCCAGGCCACCAGTCCCCACTGGCCTCATCCCACCTTCCACCAGCCACTGCCCACAAACCCAGCTCAGCCCCAGCTCAGCCCCAGCTCAATCCCAGCTCAGCCCCAGCTCAATCCCAGCTCAGCCCCAGCTCAATCCCAGCTCACAAACCCAGCTCAGTCCCAGCTCACCTCCAGCTCAGTCCCAGCTCAGCCCCAGCTCAGTCCCAGTTCAGCCCGAGCTCACAAACCCAGCTCAACCCCAGCAGCACTGGACTGTTCTCCAGGATATCATGATGTGGAGAAGGTTTTCCCTTCCTCACTTGTTTCCTGACCCCCTCCCTCTCCCTCCCTTCCCCAGCAGCATCAGGTAAAGGAAAACTAAATCAGGCTCAACATCAAGGACAGACCAACAGGGAAGCAGAAACCAGGGGATGTGACTAAGGAGAAGCAGAGACATGTTGGCACTGGGTGACTGGAAGAAGATCCAGCTGCTTTGGTGCCAAGGGCAAGGAGCCTCCAGCAGTGCCCCGGGATGGGGCAGGGGCAGTGGGATCGTGTCCCATGGCTGTGGCTGGAGTTTCACAGCAGCTCCCGTGGCTTTCCCACAGCACCCAAGGAGATATTCTGTGCAAGACGTTGGAAAAGAAGCCTCCCTGTAAAGTGAGTGCTGGTTATTTTTGGTCACTGTGGAAGTGTTGGATGTGATGGGCCCTGCCTGCCCTGGGGGCACACTCTGAACTCTCCTCACAGCTGGATCCTCTGTGACACAAAGCAGCTGGTCCAGAAACACCAGCATTTGGCTGAAAGCTGCTGGAGTCGTGAGAGGAGTGATGAGATGTGACAGCCAAGGACGTGAGGGGCTCCAGTGACTGTGGACACCACGGCTGGAGTGGGGGAATCAATAATAATTAGGGTCAATAAAAGCACAGAGAGGTTTATACAGAAAGTAACTTCCTGGTTTTACTTGTTAATCAAAATCCTGGAACACAAGAAGCCTCTGCAATCGATACAACCAAAGTGATTATTGAAATCAGTTCTACTGTGATTCCTGGAAAGCCAAACGCTTGGAAAAGAAAGGTTCCCAACAAACCCCGAGGGAAATGTCACCGCTGACATTCCTGAGCCTCAGACACGGGGCTGGAGCTCTGGAGAAATCATTCCCTGGACACTCCCTGGGAGCCTGAGAGCAGCACCCCGGCCCAGGGAGGGAAGGGTTCGTGCTGCAGACCCTGGCCCAGGCTGAGCAGCACTGGGGTACCTGATGTAACAAGTGTGAGAACCTCACACACCCCCTGCCCCTCTCGGGGTCAGCTGGGCTCACTCGCCAGCTCTCATTCCAGGGGGCTCCCAGCTCCAAGGGACAAAAAGGAGAAGTTAAACAGAATTATACTTGTATGTATGAATATTTGCATGTGTATGTCCACAGACAGGTACAGACAAGTAGGGTTTTAATGGGAGAGTTCTGGAAGAGGATCAATATTCTGCTAATACATGTTTTCAGTGTTTCACTACAGAAAGAGGGTTAGTTGCATAAACTAAATAATTTCTACATTCCTGTTAGAAACTTTAAAACATGCAGTTAAAATTAACAACAAACCCCATCCTCTCCCATACAGCATTACATTGCAAATGGGAACACACCTAGCTAGTATTTTGACAAAAAGTAGGAAGAAAAAAGAAAAAGAATTTATCTACTGCATTAAAATGTATTATTTTTCCATCAGAAAAAAAAAATTAGGGATCTATTTCTTACCTGGATATTAAAACCCAACATAACAAAGCAGATGACTGGAGAGAACACAGGATGTCTCAAACCTGGCAAATGGCTTTATAATTTTGTATTCTGTTGGCTACTTCTGTTATTCAGCTTGTTTTTGCTTTCCCAAGTGCCGAAGAAAAACCAGCCACAGAAGGCAAAGCATCGAACAGCTGAGTCTGAAATATGAACCAGACCAAACCCACCACATTCCATCTTATAATTAATCCCATGATTAGTGGAAAGTGACAAGTTCAGGTGCCTAAAAATAATTCTCTGATGATCAAAGGATATCACAGAACCGTGGAACCCTGGAATGGGTTGAGAGGGACCTCAAAGCCCATCCAGTGCCACCCCCTGCCACGGGCAGGGACACCTCCCACTGGCCCAGGCTGCTCCAGGCCCTGTCCAACCTGGCCTGGGACACTTCCAGGGCTGGGTCAGAGCATGGTCTGAGTACCCAGGGCCATCTCTAAAATCACTGCATTCACAGAGAGCACAGGCAGCCCCCGAAGATTTTACCTATGGAGAAGCTCCTTAAAAAAACTGGAGAGTGAAATTAGAGATGCAAATCCTTATTAAACTGGGACCCGCTGGGAATGACAGTGCTGGCTTTGTGTTCTCCAAATAGCCAACATTGGAGGCTTTGTGCTAATCCAGATAACTAATTGCATCACAATTATTTTGCCGAAAGTCAAATTCAATGTGCAGGATTTAACTAAATGAACATTTAGGAGCTGCTTAAGCACATGAGCATCCTTCCCTTTCCCCCAGCTGAGTACAACAGAAACCCACAGAACTGATCACTTTAAGTATAGTTTAATTAAAAACTGGTCAGATTGGTTTGACAGTCCCCAGAAACTTCACTCAGCACGAGGCAGATGAGCCACATCTTCCAGCTGAGGAGATTCTGCAGAGAACTCTGCTCAGCAGTGTCCTTGTCTGGGACAAATCCTCAGCATTTGGGGAAATCTTTATGAGTCTGGGAGAAAGCTTCAAATAATCTTGTTATTTTATTAAATCACAGAATCACTAAATGGTTTGGGTGGGAAGAGACCTTAAGGCCCACCCCACTGCACCCCCTGCCATGGGCAGGGACACCTCCCACTATCCCAGGTTGCTCCAAGCCCCGTCCAGCCTGGCCTGGAACACTCCCAGGGATGGGGCAGAACAACTTCTGCTGTGCAGTTATGAAACAATCACTGCTGTTCAGTTAGAGCAGGGCCTCTGTCCAGACATCCTGTGGCATGAGAAACCACAATCAATAGTTCACTTGCCCCTGCACTGGGATTCCTTTTTCTTTCTATGTTATCTTGGCAGGACTAACCCAGTTCTTTCCCCAGTTTCCTAAAGTTCTGGGCCCCTCCACCCTGTAAATGCTCTGCAGAGAAAGGGGAGTTTAGAAGAGGGATCCTTCCATGGAGGGCTGGGTATGACACTGCCCCTGCCCACTCCCTGCCACCTGACCAAACAGTCCCAGCTGGAGTAAAGCAGCTGTCACCATCCCAAACCTGAAATAAAAGAGCCAACAGGCACTCACACAGCAAACCCTTCCAGTGTGATGGAGGAGACAGAAAAGGAACTGTCCCACCTCTGAGGAGAGTGATTTCAGCTCTGGAGAGGTGATGGTTCAAAGCCTGGTGAGAGCAGCCAGGAGCCAGGGTCTGTCCCTGGTGACATGGCAAAGGGACCTGGGAGGAGAATGGAAAGTGCAAAACCTGTAGCGTGGCTGCCAGGATGGGAATGGCAACAAAACTGGATTTTTCCACCAGTCTCACTCTGCACACTAAATGTGTTTATACACAGACATGTTGTATTGGGGATGCCTAAATATCTCATTTCCAGGTGCTGGACTATAGCACACACAATAAAACATCAGGAACCAAGCCACAGAACCCAGGAACACAGGAATGGGTCCCCTGCAGGAAACACAGCCAATCCTGTGTTTGTAGGATGCTGTTCTTCCAGCTAATCCCACTGCACAGTCGATCAAACCATCAGTGTTCATGATCATTATTATCACATCTACACATGCACTACTCTTCAGCCCAACATCTTCCACTTGACTACCACCATTTAGCTGTTTCCCCCTCTAATTTTCATTGCATTCCCTTTTCATCCTTCCCACAAGAAGAGCAAACCCTCAGTCTCTTTTTGCCTTAGAACTTCATGGCAGTAATGGGAAAGGTGTCAGAAATACTGAAGAAAAAGAGGTGGTGAAATGTCAGACAAAAGGAAGAAGCCTTTCATCGGGGAGGTTTGTCAGAGGCTGCTGTTCAGCACAAACTGCTTCAGTTCTGGGCTGTCAGATTTTGGAGCAGCGTTTCCCCAGCAGAGGAGTCGGGAGCGGGGCCTCGTGTACCACTCACAGCACAGGGTGGGAATTAATGCCTTGGCTGAGGACACCTTGTCATTTAGGAAAAGGTTACGGGGAGAGTGAGGGATAATAATGAGGGATTAGGGGGCTGGGGGGTACCTGTGACCTCAGCCTGGCCTGGCCGCTCTCGGGAGCTCAGGCAGGGCAACGTGCCACGGTCCCGTCCGGAACCTGCATCCCAAGGGAACGAGGGGCAGCCCCTTCCACGTGGGCTCTGAGGTGGGATGTGCTGCCCAGTAACTGGAACAGCCTCTCCACAGGGGATGGTCTCGGAGGTGGGAGGATTTAAGTCCCTTGGGTGGAATTCCCCCTGCTGCTGAGCCGTGAGGAGCCCTGGGCAGAGCCTGGGGGGTTCCAGGGGCTCTGGGAGGTGTCAGAGCAGGAACCTGCCCCAGGGCACAGCCCTGCTGGTAACCAGCCTGCTCCTTGCAGTAAAACACTTTGTTTGGCTCAAGGAACAGCACCAACTTCTACAACCCCCTGACAGGAGGGGGGAGCCGGGGGGGGTCGGGCTCTGCTCCCAGGGAACAAGGGACAGGAGGAGAGGGAACGGCCTCCAGCTGTGCCAGGGGAGGCTCAGGTTGGATATTGGGAACAATTCCCTCCTGGAAGGGGCTGTCCAGCCCTGGCACAGCTGCCCAGGGCAGGGGTGAGTCCCATCCCTGGAGGGATTTGAAAGCCCTGTGGATGTGGCACTTGGACAGGGGTCAGTGCTGGGGATGGTTGGGCTCGATGGTCTCAGAGCTTTTCCAATCTCAGTGACTCTGTGATTCTCTAATAGAGAAGAGAAGCATTTCTTTGCACAACTGAAGATCAGAACAACCCCTGGAAAATCAAACTCCTCCAGGAGCAGGGATGGGATGCTTCTGGCAGCAGGGCAGGACCCCTTCCTGGCTGCCTCCACCTGCCTGTCCATCACCTGGGGTCTGACATCCTCCACGGCAAAATAAGAGGTGCTACCCACAAAACAGGCCAAACCAACCCAACCCAACCAACCTCTCCCCAGCTCCTGGAAAGCACAACCCACCAGCAGGAGCCGTGTGGGGGGGACAGGCTGGGCAGAGCAGGGCCCTGGAGTGGCTGACCAGTGACTGCAGCCCCCAGGAAACACTCCTGGTGTTTGGGGACAGTCAGGAACACAGCTCAGCCACCCAGGGGCCAGGGGGTGCCAGGACAGCAGCACTATGAACTCAAAAAACGTTTGTGGAAAATGTAAGAAGGTAAAGCATTCTATAGACACATTTATCTTCATGGTTTAGATAATAACCACAAAATTAGCACTTTGAGAGCGGGTGTTCACGTTTGTCCTGGTGTCAGAGATGTGGGCTGGAATGGGTGATGATGGGGCAGCTCCAGGATGGGAGGCTTTAGAGGAAAATCAGATAAAGCTCATGACCCTCTGGAGCTGCTCCTTTTACAATACATGTTATTGGGATTATTCCTTTCATTTTAATTAACTTGAAGTTAACTGATAAGAGGCAAAAATGCTCTGGATACCCAAGAGCTATAAAAAAATATAAATTGGACATTGCAGTGTAGAGAAACCTGTGATTTCCCCCAGATCCTGGGTCAAGCCAAGAGCCTGCTGTACTTGCAGTTTAACCTCTGGAGCCCAGAGACTCTTTCCTTTACAGCAAATAATTGCTGCTGTGTTTGGGCACAGAGCAGAGGTGTCTGGTGTTTCTATGGTTTGGTTTCCCCTGCCAAGAAACCCCAGCCCAGAACAGGCAGAAAATGAGCAATGTCATTGCTGAGGGCTGCAGATTCCATGGGAATCTCCACTGGGGCTGCAGTGGCTGCACTTCTGCCTCTGGCACACCCCAAAGCAGGGGCACTCACAGCTGATGGGAGACCTGGGCTGGCCCTCACTGCTTCTGCTTCTGCCCAGCCTTGACCCAAAGGTCCCATCACCTTCCCCGACCTCCCTCACTGAGCACACCCCTGACCTGGGGGGCTGGGCACAGCCCCCATCCCAGAACAGATCCAGGCACAGCCCCACCCCAGAACAGATCCAGGCACAGCCCCAACCCCAGAACAGATCCAGGTACAGCCCCACCCCAGAACAGATCCAGGCACAGCCCCAACCCCAGAACAGATCCAGGTACAGCCCCACCCCAGAACAGATACAGGCACAGCTCCTATTCCCAGAACAGATCCAGGCACAGCTCCTATTCCCAGAACAGATCCAGGCACAGCCCCACCCCAGAACAGATCCAGGTACAGCCCCATCCCAGAACAGATCCAGGCACAGCCCCACCCCAGAACAGATCCAGGCACAGCCCCCACCCCAGAACAGATCCAGGTACAGCCCCAACCCCAGAACAGATCCAGGCACAGCCCCAACCCCAGAACAGATCCAGGTACAGCCCCAACCCAGAACAGATCCAGGTACAGCCCCAACCCCAGAACAGATCCAGGCACAGCCCCTATTCCCAGAACAGATCCAGGCACAGCCCCTATTCCCAGAACAGATCCAGGCACAGCCCCTATTCCCAGAACAGATCCAGGCACAGCCCCTATTCCCAGAACAGATCCAGGCACAGCCCCTATTCCCAGAACAGATCCAGGCACAGCCCCAACCCCAGAACAGATCCAGGTACAGCCCCACCCCAGAACAGATCCAGGCACAGCCCCACCCCAGAACAGATCCAGGCACAGCCCCCACCTAGAGCAGGTCCAGGTACAGCCCCCACCCCAGAACAGATCCAGGCACAGCCCCACCCCAGAACAGGTCCAGGCACAGCCCCTATTCCCAGAACAGATCCAGGCACAGCCCCCACCCCAGAACAGGGTCAGGCACAGCCCCCAACCCCCAGAACGGACCCCAGGGGGGTTTTGAGCTGACAGAAGGAAAATGGAAGAATCAGCAAAAATACTAGAATCATAGAATATCCTGAGTGGGAAGGGCCCCACAAGGACCATCGAGTCCAACCCTCGGAAGTTGTTCTCAGCAGCACAGTTATTGCTTAAGGATTCTGCATTGGAGATTGAAGATTAAACTTTTCCCCCAAAGGAAGCTGGAAGTACCACAGAAGAGGAATAAACCCAAAGTCAATGTGTTCCTGAAAGACAAGAGGAGTATTGTGAAGATGCAGGCAACAGGGAGATCTCTGCCAAAGAGGGACATTCTGTTCAAACAATAAAAGGACAAAATTCCACACAGTTTCACGGGCTGAGCAAAATTCTAACACACCAGAAAATTGGTTTTGGAACTAAAGATCCAGCAGGTGCTGAGAGCAACTCCACCACCAGCAGTTTGGAGGGAGCTGATGGGACTGGTCAGAGCCAGGGACAGCAGGAAAACTGCAGGACTTGTGTGCCCCAGACCCTCCCTGCCAGCCTGTTCCTGGGGTGACAACCCCCCTACACTGGGGCTGTGTGTCTGCCTGGAAACCTGTCCCAGCTGGGAGGGGAAATGGGGGCCTGGAGCAAACACAGGGGGCAGAGGTGGGAGGCAAAGGAGAGGCCAGAACATGGAACAGCCGGGTGGGCTCTCACCCACGGATCTGCTCTTCCATGTTTCCTGAACTGGTAGGATGGGATTGACTCCCATGCATTATTGAACCACACCCACTGTATACTTCGCATTTCCAGCAAGAAAGCCAGAGCTCACATGTTCCCAGACCAACTGACCTCCCCTGCTCTCATCTGTCATCCCAGGGAAAAGCCTTCCAACCCTCAGCCTGGGGTATCCCAGAGGAAAGCTTTCCAGACAGTCTGGGGTATCCCAGAGGAAAGCTTTCCAGACAGTCTGGGGTATCCCAGAGGAAAGCTTTCCAGACAGTCTGGGGTATCCCAGAGGAAAGCTTTCCAGACAGTCTGGGGTATCCCAGAGGAAAGCTTTCCAACCCTCAGCCTGGGGTATCCCCAGCATATTGCTGATCCCTTTATCTGATACATTAAATTCCTGCCTCAGGAAACAGAAGGAGAAGGATGGAAAGACTCATGGAAGGATGGCAGGAGTTGAGCAGGAACCTGCCCACATGGAATATTTGCCATCTCTCTCCAAAGGCTTCCTCTCTGCTCCTCCCAAGGATTGGATTTGACATTAATCTCCACACTTAAAGCTATTCAGCTTCTGGCTTTCATTTTCTGCTGAAGAGTCTGTGGAAACCACGGCCAGGCAGGCTCAGGCAGGGAGAGCATTTCCCAGCTTCTCCCAGGGTGAAGTGTGACTCCAGTTCATGATCTGCTTCCATATTCCATTTCCCCCCCCATTTTCCCAGCCAATAAGCCAATCCTGCAGCCTGGTGCCCAGCCCTGAGCCAGCTCAGCCTGCCTGTCTGCAGAGGGCTGAGAGGAGCAGCGATGCTCAGGGAGCCATCCCAGGGACATCCTGGGATTTGGAGCTGCTCTGACCTGGTTTTCCCATTTCTGCCCCTGATAGGCTGGAAGAAATAATGAGAGACATTCCCCCATCCCAACCTTGCCCAGGGCTGGGACTCCAGAGCCCCTGTGAGACCTGCTGGGGCCAAACAGCAGCAAATGGCTGTGTTTTTAAACTGATCTGTCTTCCACAGAGGTGTTCCTGGGAATGGATGGCCCCTGTAAAACCCAGAGCAGAAGGGAAAGGCAAATGCAGCCTTCCAGATGTGCCCCTGTCAGCACCATCCCCAGCTGGGCACCAGCAGCACCAGCTGCTGCACTCAGGGCCCCCCAGCACCACTGAACACAGCACAGGGTGCAGCCAAGTGCTCAGGGACTCCCAGGAACCCAGAGCTCCTCACTGGAAACCTGGGGTTTCATTCCTCCTCCATGCCAAGGGTCTCCATCTCTGCAGAAAGGGTTAATGGCTGGTGGCTTAATTAGTGCAACATGAATGAACAACATTTTTGTGAGCTTGAGGGTAAATTAAGACAACGTTTAGTTCTGCTTCTTATTAGATCTGCATAAATTCTCCCAGGAGCCTAATTAGCTCTGTCACAGCATCTCCTCTGTTTACACCAGGGAATGTGCTCCTATTCCAGGGATTCTGCCCCTCCAATAAACCACAGCAGCAGGTGGCCCACTCTCCTCCTCTCTGTACCAGCTGCTGGTGGGGCAGCCCAGGGTTCTGCTCCTCCTCCTTCCCATGGAAGGTGTCCCTGCCCATGGCAGGGGGTGGAACCAGATGAGTTTTAAGGTCCCTTCCAACCCAAATCATCCTGGGATTCCATGAATGGCCACATCTGCCCTTACTCAGCAAGTTGTTCTTTCCAGGACAGGGACAAAGCAGCAGTGCTGTGCCTGCTCCCCCTGGCTCGGGTACAAGGTCCTGGCTGAGCAGAATTTGGGTGCTGACACTCCACAGGTTTGTTCCCAGGAGCCCTGAACCCAGCCCAGCCCAGGCTCTGGGGTCCCTCCCAGCCCTGCTCTGCTGCCCTGGCTGCTCACCCAGCCCTGAGCTGCTCTGGGCTGAGAAGAAACACTCACAGCATTACCAACAGTCCTGTAAGGCAGGAGGGGGTCATTTGACTCCAGCCCTCTTTAAGGACAGAAGCTCTTCCCTGCCCAGGATTTGACCTTATCCCTGAAGTTCTCCTGCCCTGTCACTTCTCCCAGGGCTGCAGGGGAGGTGCTGAGGCAGAGCAGGATCAGCAGTGCTGGTGCTGAGCAGCATTTCTCAGCCTGCCTTTCCCTGGACTTCAGCCAGAACTTTCCAGAGTGGTCTGGAGCAGCTCCTGCTCAGCTGCTCCCACCCTCCCTTCCCCAGACTGCTCCGTGCTGCCTCAGTGGAAGAGACTCGGCCTTTTCCACTTGTCCTTTTCAGACTGAAGTGATCTTTTACTTGAAATAATTTGTTCCACACAAAGGTATGTTTTGTGTGCATCATCCATGAGAAGTGACACCCCGGTCACCACGACCTGTGGCATTCCTGGAATTCTCTGAGTAAATGGCAGCACCTGTCCCTCATAACCAGTAATCACCATCACACAGGAGTTTTATAATGCAGAGCCTTCCTTCCCAAGAGGAGCAGCCATATATTTGAAGGAATAATCACAGCTAAAAATTATCTTCAGAGATTTGTTCCAAAACACAGGTGGTAATTTTTGTGTTTTAACATTTCTCGTTCTGTGGAAGGCACATCATTATGCAGGAGGAACTCAATTCAGAGAATTTTTCTCCCTCTATATTTTTATGTAAAGCTTCCAGAACTTTGCTCTGAGGTTGGAAAAAAAAAAAAAAAAAAGATAAATCCATACAGATTCTGACAGCAGAGCTTCAGCTCATGGAATAACACAGCCATGCCCCACTGAGGGGTGAGCACCCCAACCTCCAGGCTGGGTGCTGCTGGTCTCCCCTGCAGTTCCCATCCCTTCTCCATTCCCATTCCAGGACACGGCCCTACCTCCAGTGCAGGCACCCCTTCTCCTGAACAGTGCCCAAGGACACTGCTCCTAACCCTGCATGTCACTCTGCTGGGCAGCACTTTGAGCCCCAAAGCTCTCCCACTTTCCCATCCCCACACAGCCCCCCTCGGGAGGCCATGGGGGTGTTCCTGGGGAGCACAGCAAAGGCTCCCCACAGGCTGCTCCTGCCCCATCCCTGCTCCCCCTTGGAGACACGTTGGGGGAGGCTCTGAGCAACCTGGGCCATGGAAGGTGTCCCTGTCCATGGCAGGGGTGGCACTGGATGGGCTTTAAGGTCCCTTCCCACCCAACCCGTTCCAGGACTCTGTGACGGTTCCAAGATCTCCACGAGCTCCGGAGGTGGAGCAGGTCCCTGTCAGCACCTCCCTCTGCCAGCAGCTTTGTCCCTGCCCGGCTCTGCAGCCCCCGGGCTGTCCGGGCTCGGGGACACGGGACAGCAGCAAAGCCAGAGCCCCGAGCTCCCCCCTGACCCGGGACAGCAGCACGGGCAGAGCCCCGAGCCCTCCCTGACCCGGGACAGCAGCAAAGCCAGAGCCCCGAGCCCCCCCTGACCCGGGACAGCAGCACGGGCAGAGCCCCGAGCCCCCCCTGACCCGGGACAGCAGCACGGGCAGAGCCCCGAGCTCCCCCCTGACCCGGGAGAGCAGCACGGGCAGAGCCCCGAGTCCCCCTGACCCGGGACAGCAGCACGGGCAGAGCCCCGAGTCCCCCTGACCCGGGACAGCAGCAAAGCCAGAGCCCCGAGCCCCCCCTGACCCGGGACAGCAGCACGGGCAGAGCCCCGAGCTCCCCCCTGACCCGGGACAGCAGCACGGGCAGAGCCCCGAGTCCCCCTGACCCGGGACAGCAGCAAAGCCAGAGCCGGCCGGGGGGAAGGACACTCACGGCGGGGGGGGAGGACAAAGAGCGTTTGTCACCAGCTCAGGGATGAGCCCTCCCGGGAACCCGACAGTCCTGTCCTCTGCAGAGCCCCTGCCCCGAGTGCTCTCCGAGCCGCCTTTCTCTGGAGCATGATTAAAGCCATCATTTGCCACTGAAAATGTCATAAAATATTTATGACACAGATGATATTTAAAGATCACTGTAGAACATTTCTAATAACTGCTGTAATTCGGTGGAAGCCTCCTAAACTGCCACACTCGGAGAAAGGAAATAATGGAGCAAAGCAGCGCTCCGACAAGTCCCGTAATTAGTTCCCCGCAGCTCCCGGGGTGGAAATCCCATCTGTCTCCTCGGAGCACATCTGAGCCAGGCAGGTGCGGCAGCTGGAGCGGATCCTGCGGGAGGTGGGGCAGGGCGATGGTGCTCCTGCTTGGGAAGGTGGGAGTGGGAAGGAACGAGCCCCCCGCGGTGACTGGGGTGGCAGGGGGTGCCCAGGGGTGCCCGGGCTGTGCTGCCACAGGGGAAGGAGGAGGAGCAGCAGTGCCAGCTCACACCCGGCAGGGGCAGAGCCCTGGGAAGGAACTGCCCCGGAACCTTCCCCGGGTCTGTGGTAGTTTTGCTTCCCTGCGGGGGCTCCGGGAGCAGCAGGGCTGGAGCGAGGGGGGAGTGTGGGAGGGACTGCCCTGACCCCCCCGAGGCTCTGGAGGAGCAGCTGCTGAGCACTGACCCTGCTCTAACCTCGGCTCATCCACGGGCGTGTTCTTCCCCCATCTGTGAGTTCTCCCCAGTGCTGGTGTTTGTCAGCCAGGGGCTGTAAGACTTGGGGATGCTCCTGATCCAACTGGAACTTCTTTGGAAGTTTGGCCTCCTGAGGTAGTAAAGGATTATGAGGGGATACAGAGCCTTCTCTTTCTAGTTTTAGATGCACACCCAGATCATAGCGTGCCTCCTACCATGAGAAACAAGGAACAGCCCTCTCCCTCTTCTGGCAAAACTCAACATCCCTTCTCAGCTCTCCCCCCTCCAGAAGCTCTGTCTGCCTCCACAGTGCAGGCCAACCTGAAGAGTCCCAAGAATGTTATTTCACACCTGTTGCCTCTGCAATTGTTTCTGAGTGTGAAATCACCCAACTCACATTCAACAACTGATCACAGAATCACTAAGGTTGGAAAATCCCTCTGAGCCCATCGAGCCCAACCATCCCCAGCCCTGCCAAGGCCATCACTGCCCCCAGGTGCCACATCCACACACCTTCTGAGCACTTCCAGGGATGGTGATGGTGAGCTGGAGGTTGCAGAGCTCTGGCTGCCCTCCCAAATGCTCCTGGCACTCCATCTCACACTTCTCACACCCTGGACCTGCTGAAGGTGAGTCACTTCAGTGCCAAGGAAACCAGAGCTCTGAACTCAGCACAAAACAGAATAAACACCTGTGAGTCTCAGCATCGATTCCAGTGATCCCCACGTTTTCTCTGCAAATGCAGAAGGAAAATTGACTGTGACTGAAGACACTGGGAGCCTTTGTCCCTCCTGGCACAGCTCCACTCTTGGGGAATTTTCATTGACTCAACCCAGGTGAGGTGAAAATCTGAGAATTTTGGAAGTGGAAACATTTTGTGACAACCATGAATAAAAGCCCCAAACCCAAGCTCGCTTTCATTGTGTTCAGTGTGTGAAGACCTGGAGGGAAATTTTCTAAAATGCCACTCCTGTCTCACAGAAGTGCTTTTTCAAACAGGAACACTACTCATTTCTCATTCTGGGTTTAATACACTCCTCAGTTCTGGTTTCTATCACGATACATGAAGCTTTTCCCTTGACGTGGAGCCACAGAAGCTGTTGCATCACTGCTGATAGAGCCGGATGCTCACAGTTACTCAGGATAAAGTGGCTTTTTAATAGCCAGCATCATTAACTACAGACAGTTCAAAACTCCACAAGAGCTGTAATAGTAATAAATTGTTCAGGAAAAGCAGGCAATTGATATAACTGCTTCCAAAGCAGTGAGGAGAAGGAAAATGGGCTTTTAGAGAACAGAGTGAGTCACAGTACATCATCCACAGGCTTAGAAAAACCCTGGGTTTAGTCCCTGGGAGGTAACACACGGTTATGAAGGAGCAGCTACAAAGACTCCTGTCACTCACCTGGGGACTGCAAGAGCCAGAGGGTATCCTGGTTATTCCCTGCTGTACACAGCCCTGGTTTTGGGATTCCTGGCCCTGCTTCCTTCAGGAATGGGGAGAACCCCTTTACAAAAAGCAGAGTTACCCCCACAGCACATCATCCCACCAAACCATGCTCTGCCAGCTCCCAGAGGGATGCTCTGCCAGCCACACCTCGTCCCTGGAGGTGATGCAGGTTTTCCCTGGATTTGGTGAGCCTCAGGTGAAGCCACTGAACGCTCTCACACCTCTGCCTGTCTCTGCAGAGCCATCTGTGACCAAATCCACACGGGAAGATGGACAGACGGGGAACTGGAACTGCTGTGGTGGCACAGAGGCCTCTGGAGCTCCTGGCTCTGCTGGGGCTGTCACAGGGTCCTCTCTCATCCTGGGGCCTTTGGGGATGAGCAGCTCTGGTCCCTGGCTGCGGGCTTGGCTCCAGGGTGGACATCCACAGCCAGCTTTCACCAGCCTTCCCTCTGGACTCACAGTCCCAAATCCCACTGGCAATACCGTCACAATACCATCACATACTCACATTCAGATTCAAATTGTGGAAAAATCCCCTTTGCAAGAGGCTCAAAGGGCTCCAGCTGAGCATCAAACTCACAGGGATAACACAAAACTACCCGTTTCTGCCACTGCCTCCTGCCTTCCCACAGGATATCCTGGGAAACACCTGGATCCACCTTCTCCCTGGGCTGCTTTAGGGAGCTGAAGGTGGCAGAGAGATGCTCCAGTTCCTTCTGGCTGTGCAGACCCCCCTCTCAGCCTCTCCTCATTCCTTCCCAGGTTCCCCCTTCATTTCTGGGATGAAGGTCTGGAACATGACTGAATTTTCTCAACTTCTTTCAGAGAAAGACTTAATTACAGGTTCTTTCCCCCCCACATACACACACTAGAAAAAGGCAAAGATGAAGAGGGTCTGATCAAATTATCTCCGAGCTGCACAAACAGCTCAATAGGAATATCCCAGATGGGGACCCAGCCCATTAAACCCCGTGCCTGTGCACTGGGCTGTTGTGGATCAAGGAGATACTTATCAGCTGGTGTTGTTTGGCAGCAGGGAAGTCATTTGTCTTCAATATGAGCACAACACTCCTACTGCTGCACATCAGCTGGGGAGCAGCTGGGATATTGTGGGATCGATCTGCCAAAGGGGCCAGTTTGAACTCCAGCTCAAAGTCAGGTAAGAGGTGGAAGCAGGAAATAGGTTTGATAAGAACAGCCTGGTAAAAGGAGTTAAAAGGAGTTTTGATAAACAAAGTATCAGCTCCATCACTCTCCAGGGACATCAGACCCTGCATCCTCCCCCAGATTTGCTGTGCAGGTCAAGGTTGAAGCCCATGGGCTGAACTCTGAACCTCGGGCTGGGGCTTTGCCAGGGCCTGGAACGTAGTGTTGGAACAGCACCAGGGAGCTGTGAACAGTCCCCAGTAACAGCCTCTTCCAGAGATCTTACCCATGAAACTTCCAACCTCGGACATGCAAGTAGGAGATGTCACTTTAATCTTTCATTGGGAAAAGGTAAAAGCCCCAGAAAGTATCACAGTGCCAGAGAATCCCAACTCAGGGCTCTCACTCTACCTCCTAATTTGTTGTTTTGAGAAGGATCAATGCTGGGGATGTCTGTCAAAGTTATGGATGTGCTTCTCTTTGCAAATTCGTTCAGTGCATTTGCAAATCCCAGGAGGGATCTCAGTGCCAAGTTTACTCCTTTCCCTGCTGACACTGACAGCACAAGAACTCCTTCCCAAGATCTGCCTCTGAGGGTGATGATGCCAATGAAATCCCACACCTGCAGGAGCAGCCCCAGCAGAAATACCTCTGTGTTATTAGGAAAGCAAATCAAACCTCAGGTTTGCCCCCTCTGTGTCCTCACTCCACAAAGGAACAAGCAATAATCTTCTCCAGGTAATTCCAGACTGTGTCCCAGAGCAAGCTGGGCTAGTGGAAGGGGTGGAATGGCAGGGGTGGAATGAGATGGGCATTAAGGTCCCTCCCAACCCAGAGCATTCCATGGTTCTGCCACAGTGCAGCCTGTGCTCAGTGCCAGGAAAAACCAGGATTTTGTGGCTCCATAAAACAACATCCTCTTCTTCTCCTCCCCTTTTTTGCAGGCATGACCTGCAAATAGCAGCTGGGAATCAGAGCAGGGAAGGTGAGACAGATGGTGTGTTCACCAGGAATCCTCCAGCAGTGTTGACTTTGTGGCTTTGAGTGAGTTTTCCTGACTCCTGAGCTGCTCAGTGCAGAGCAGACTGAGAAAAGAGAGAATTTCTTTGAAGGAGGAATCAGGGGTGTTACAGGAAGCATCAGGATACTTCATGTTCCTTCTGGAACTTGGAACCCATGTCCTTTCCACACTGAACCTCTTCTGTTTTCTAAGAAATAGGAAGTCAATGTATTCTTGTGTGCAAGCTCCACACCTGGGACTGCAGAGCTGGCCTGGGTCCTTGAGGTGTCCCTGCAGCCTCTGAGCATCTCAGCTGCACAGACAGGTATGGAAGGGACTCAGGGCCCTGCCAGACCCACAGAGTGATAAACAATGTGTGCAGCCTGAAGTGACTCCAACCTTAAAGGCTTCAGGAGAACAGGACAAAAAAAATAAAGTCATGGAATGGTGTGGGCTGGAAGGGACCTCAAAGCCCACCCAGTGCCACCCCCCGCCATGGGCAGGGACACCTTCCACCAGCCCAGGTTGCTCCAAGCCCCATCCAGCCTGGCCTTGGACACTCCCAGGGATCCAGGGGCAGCCACAGCTTCCCTGGGCAACCTGTGCCAGGGCCTGCCCACCCTCCCAGGGAAGGCAATAAAATAACCCCCAAAGAGCTGTGCTGCTGGTTTGTCTCCCAAATAACTCACAGCCAGGCACGGTGGGGCTATTTTCTGTCCCAACCAGAAGCATCCCAGCCCACTGGGCCTGTGCAGGAACACAGTGACTCAGTTACATCTGTCAGCTCGTCTGGCTCCTTCTCACCAGGATTTTTATCATTCCAAGCCCAGGGTTGTGTAGCTCAGGTTCCACCAGGGCTCCCGTGGCACAGCAGCCCAAGTGTGACCAGCTTGGGCAGGTGACAGGTTTAATCCCAGAGTGCTGAGCCCGAGGAGAGGCAGAGCTGGGGAGCAGAAGGGGATGTGCACAACGAGGCATTGAGAGAGATTAAACCAGGCAGGCACTTCACTGCTGGCAGCTCAGTAATTACACCGCTCTGGGACCAGTCCTTTTATTAAGAAAACGCTTTATTAGGATTCTACAGCTGCAATCAACACTGAACTGGTCCTGTCTCCCTGAAGGCCCCTCCAAAGCCTCTCTCAAGAGCTATTTTTGGTTCTGAGCCATATCCCAGACTGGTGCTGCCCACAGGCAGCTCCTTCAAAGTCAAGAGAACGAGACAGACCAAATATTTCTATCAGCAAGTCCTCAGGTGAGCATTGCCCCCACACTGCTCCCTGATGTACAAATCAGCACAAGGAGCCTCTTCTCTGCAAGGAGAGTTATTGCCTCTCAGCACCAAGAAAAATGGTCAGCTGAGCACAAAGCAGCAGCTCCATCCTCCTGCTGCACACTCAGCTCAGCCACAGACAGCCCAAAACACTTCTGCAGAGGTGAACATGACACTTGTATTGCCTTTGATTAGAGGAACATTTGGGGTTTGACACACACACACAGCCTTGCATTGAGAGCAGCCACACCCAGAGAACATCAGGAACTGCAGAGCAGAGCCAGTGCCTGGCCTTGAACACCAACTTCTCCAACCTGAGCAGGAAAACACCAATCAGGCTGACCTGAAAGCATTCCATCTTAGGGTCACTGGAGTGATCTTAAGGGTGGAAACTCAAGCCTGGCTTAAAAAGAAATTTTTAAAAATATAACAATATAGAAAAACTTCATAAATCCTTGTTTCTCCTTAAATCTGGGCTGGAAACATCCTGCCTTAGTTTCCAGTCACTGAGCACCATAACTGCTCTGTCAGAAGCTCCCTGGCTGAAGCCACCTCCCATCCTTCTCCAGGGCTGCCCAAAGGGATGGTCCCTCTCACTCCCACCCTCAGGGCACTTTGGCCCAGCTCCTCCTGTCCTTCCAGCAGCCTTCCCAAGCACAGGCACCACAACAGAACTGTTCTTCCCCACAGTGCTTTAAGTGGCACCTTTTCAATGCCAGGCTTTGAAAAATCTGAATTCTTATACATTTTTCTACCTCCCACGGAGGGGTTGGAGCATGTCCAGGGAAGGGAACGGGGCTGGGGAAAGGTCTGGAGGACCAGGAGCAGCTGAGGGGGATCAGGGGGGACCTTCTGGCTCTGCAGCCCCCTGACAGGAGGGGGGAGCCGGGGGGGGTCGGGCTCTGCTGCCAGGGAACAAGGGACAGGAGGAGAGGGAACGGCCTCAGGCTGTGCCAGGGGAGGCTCAGGTTGGATAGTGGGAACAATTCCCTCCTGGAAAGGGTGTCCAGCTCTGGCACAGCTGCCCAGGGCAGGAGTGAGTCCCATCCCTGGAGGGGTTTCCAAGCCCTGTGGCTGTGGCACTTGGGGACAGGGGTCAGGGGTGGCCTGGGCAGTGCTGGGGCTGGTTGGACTCAATGGGCTCAGAGGGCTTTTCCATGACAGAGGGACATGCCCAAGGTGCACTGCCCCTGGGATGCTCAGTGACCCCAAATCCTCTGGCCCTGTGTTTAAAGCTCTGCCTTGCTGAGTGGCACAGCTAATCCTTGTCCTGATTGCCCCAGCTCAAGGTCAGGGCAAGTGCAGGCTGGATACCAATTATTTCTGCTTTTTTTTCCTAATTATTTCTGTATTTCTATTTCCCTCAGGACTCGTAACTGCAATTTCCTACACGAAAATCTGAAAGTTAGGCACTACAAATGTACGTTTGAGGTGATTGGGGCTTTCTCACACGGGCAGTGCTGTTTGTCTTGGAAATGCTGCAAGAAGGGCTGAGCTCACCTTGGAGTTACAATTTCACTGAAGGACCGGAACTCTCTACACTGTATCAATTCGGTAAATTGCAAAGCAAAAGTTGCCCAAGCAAACCTTCCTGGAAATGAAAATATTTTCAAGGGTTGGTTTATTTTGACTGTAACTCGCTACATTGCTACAATTCAGTTTCCTGTGAAGTGAAAGTTGCCATAACAAACTCCTGGAAATGAAAATATTTTCAAGGTATTGGTTTCCGTTGTTTTCGTGCTTGTTTTCTTCCTGACAGAAAGTGGCAGGGCAAGGAAAGAGCAGATCCTGGGAAGCTGCAAATGTTCCTTTTTTCCCTGTGTGATTGTAAACATTTGCTTTCAGCTGTTTGCTGGTGCCCGGGCTGGGCTGTGACACCACAGAGCACCGAGGACGTGGGGAATAAACTGGGGGGCTCCGGGGCTGAGACCACACTGGGAGCATGAGCACGGCTGGGGGGGCACTGGGGTGGGGTCCCCTGGGATGGAATCCCACTGGGATGGGGTCCCACTGGGATGGAATCCCACTGGGGTGGGGTCCCCTGGGATGGAATCCCACTGGGGTGGGGTCCCACTGGGATGGGGTCCCACAGGGATGGAATCCCACTGGGATGGGGTCCCACTGGGACGGGGTCCCCTGGGATGGGGTCCCACTGGGATGGGATCCCAGAGGGATGGGGTCCCATAGAGATGGGGTCTCACAGGGGTGGGGTCCCACAGGGATGGAATCTCACTGGGATGGGGTCCCACAGGGATGAAGTCCCACTGGGACGGGGTCCCATGGAGATGGAGTCCCCTGGGATGGGGTCCCACTGGAATGGGGTCCCACTGGGATGGGACCCCACTGGGATGGGACCCCATTGGGATGGGGTCCTGTAGGAATACCCTGTGGGGAGGTTGGGGTTGCCCTGGCTCAGCACCAGGAGACCCTCACACCTCCAGGGTCACCATCCCAGAACAAACCCCACCAGCCAGGAACCCACTCAGAGCCAGGGCCAAGGTCCCAGTGGGACCAGTGTTTGTTTGTTTATTTAGTTATTTATTTAGGACTTCTGGGGACTGACAGTGGGGACCAGCCCCACAGGCTCTCCCTGCCCAGATTGTCCCACAGAGGCTTCTGCAAAATCCAATTTTGCTTCCCCTGTATCTTGCACAGGAGGATTTTCCTCTGCCAGCTGTGGGTTTATTGCTTTCTGGGTGCAGAAAGCTTAATTTCGTGTTGAAAGGTAAAATGGGAAAAAAACTGAATTATTTTTAAACTGAAAATGGAAGAGAGTAGGTTTAGATTAGATATCAGGAAGAAAGTCTTGCCTGTGAGGGTGGTGAGGCACCTGTAGGATGTTCCTTAGAGTCCCAGAATGGTTTGGGTGGGAAGGGACCTCAAAGCCCACCCAGTGCCACCCCTGCCATGGGCAGGGACACCTTCCACCAGCCCAGGTTGCTCCAACCTGGCCTTGGACACTTGCAGGGATCCAGGGGCAGCCACAGCTTCTCTGGGCAACCTGTGCCAGGGCCTCCCCACCCTCCCTGTCCTGCATATTCAGTCTAAAACATGTTACATGTATTATTAAATATCATTTATCAGTGCCTGGCTGTGAGAGTTAAAGGACAGTTTGAAATCAAGCAGCAAAGATAACTCTGGTCCCAGGAGCTGCTCAGTCACTGCCGGTGCATCCCTGGAAACGCTGCTGGAGGAGCCTGGGGAGGCTCTGGCACAGCCATGGGAACCTGGGCCTGACTCGGGAAGGGCCGGGGCAGCAGCAGGAGCTGCTTGTCAGGGATGAGGGGGGAGAGGTTGGCAGGGCCCAGGGCTGGGTGGGAGCCAGGACAGGTTGAACTCACCCCTCACCCTCCCCCTGCAGCCCCGAGGGTGCAAACCCCTGCTGGGAATCATGGAAATGGAGGATTTCCAGCCCTTATCCCAGAGCTGCAGGCAGGGACACAGCTGAGAGGGCAGCACTCTGGACCTACTGCAGGTCACTGATACATCTATAATTATATCAATACATAAAACTATATTATGTATAGCCCAAGTCACCTTCCCTGTGGGCAGGGACGTGCCCTGGGGCAGCTCCAGCCACTGCTCCAGGGGGGAAGCACCTTGGACCTACGGCAGGTCACTGTGTGTCTGCAATTATAGGGATGGACATCAGCTTTATATAGACACTGATCAATTTGATCAGACTGTAGGCATTTTAAACATTTACATTTAGGTTTGCTTAACAAAAGAAAAAAACACACAAAAAACCCCTGAAAAGAACAACATAAAACCACCACCAACAAAACCACCCCAAACCCAAACTTCACTTATCATCCAGCAGTTTGTACTACGGGTTTTTATTTTGCCTTATACATGGAAAACATTCTATTCCATAAAATCCTGTTGTCTTCATCCCAGAACACGCATGTTGGATGGAAAAACCCTTTTCCACAACCCAGGTGTTCAGCTGTACCTGGACCTTCCCACCAGGAAACAGGCTGGCACACCTGGCTGGGAGCATCCCCAAAGCTCCCACCCCGAGCCAGGAACAATTGTGCTGAGACAGTGATGTGACAGTGTGAAAGGGAGAAGATTGTCCTAAATATGACAAACTTCAATTCACTGAATTACAGGAAAATGTGATTGACAGAAAGCAAATTTTCTCCTCGTTTGTGTTTTGGGGTTTTTGTGTTCTTTTTTTTTTTTTACATTTTCAAGTGTTTCCCTTCTCCACTGCCACTGAAGCTGTGCAGTGAGACATCTTATTTACATGGATAGAATAAGCTAATTAGCCTTCCTTATACATTTCCAAACAATCCACCCATTTTAATTGGATTATGCAAGGAATTGGACAGCAAGATGCCAAGCAGAGCAGAGCAGATGGAACAGGGGCTCTGCACAGGGCTCAGTTACTGCACAGGAGCACGTGGTAGTTGAGGATAAGAAGCATATGATAATACAGAACAAGGAGAACCCCCTGCAAACCAGTACTGCCAGGGGATTGTTTCCAGGCTCCTCAGGAATTCCCTCTTTTCATTCCCTGCCCTCCAGAACTGTGCTGTTCCTGGGTTTGCCAGCAGTGTGTTTGGGATACACTGATTTTTTTGCATTTTGCCTATTGTCACACGGGAGCCTCTTGATTTTCCTCAGTCTCTCCTTTAGGATTGTTCCCCCTGCTCTGGGTTATTCCCTCCCTGGTTTGTTTCTGGGACAATTTGCTCAGTGTTTCCTCACTCACCCCCAGCTCTTTGGACTTCCCTCTCACCTGTGACTTTTCTCCTTGGCTTCCTCCATTTGCAAGAAGTTTTGGAGCTTCTGGGGTTTATCCAAGGCACCAGAATGTTCTGTGAGGACTCTGCTTCCCTCCTGGAGAGAACACCAGGACAGCAGTCCCTTACAGCACATACCCTTTAAAAAGTCCCATTATTTACAGTTGGTTGTTCCTTCTTTCTCTTTTAGGATGGAATATTTGAGCTGGAAGGGACCTACAGTGATCATCTGGCCCAACTGCATGGCCATGTCAGGGCTGACCAAAAGCTCAAGCACCTTGTTAAGGACCTTGTCCAAGTGTTTCTTCAGCATGGACAGAGCTGGGCCCTCGAGCCCCTCCCCAGGGATCCTGTTCCAGCTCCCCCAGGCAGGAGCCACTGACCCCTTTGCTTTCCAGCACCTGCAAAAGAGGTATTTTATGGAGCAAAGATCCACGTTGTGATGCAGCAGCTGCTCCCTTGGGCAGGGGACAGGAGAGGACCTGCCTGGCTTTGCCTCCCTGTGCACGGCCCCATCTCCAGGGTTTGTGTTCTCTGCCTCTGTGTCCATCCCCACAGGCTTCAGGACACATTCCTGGCCTGATGTCCTGAGAAAAGGGATCCCTGTGTCTGCTTTAAAACCTCCTGCTGCTGCTGCAGAGGCCTGGCAGGGCCAGCAGTGCCTTCCCAGAGTGCTGAGTGTGCTGGTCAGTACCTGCAATAATGGGGTGATGTGTTAAAATGTCCTGCAAACCAATTTGCAGCAGGTGAATGATTGCTCTGCTTGAGAGGCTTCCATTTGCCTGCCTTATTTCTCCAAGCAGATACTTATTATAATACAGATTATTAAACATCAAAGGTTTACCTTGTCTTGAGACAATTTAGCTTCTTTTAGAGGCCCATAAATGCTTTATTGTGCATGGATCTGAATAAATATCCCATTCTGTGTGAGATCAGCACTCACCCACTGGGAGCTCCAGAGCCCTGAGAGCAGGGACCTGTTTGCCAGGCTGGGAGCCCCTGGGAGTCCTGCTGGAGCTGTGCCCCACCTCTGCTCCCCTCTGGCCACAGAAGGGCCATCCTCCAAAGTGTCCTGCTTGTCTCAATGGTGTGTCAAGTGCTACAGAATCAAAGTCAGCTCATGCTGCTCACGTGGCCTGGTGAGAAGGGAAAACACCCTGGGGACAGGGAGCAGGCAGTGCCACCCCCAGGGACACTGCCCTGAGCAATGTTGGAACCCCCCCAGAGCCTGGGGGATGCTCAGGCTCTTGGGGCCAAGGCACTGACCCTGTCCCCAAGTGCCACATCCACAGGGCTTTGAAATCCCTCCAGGGATGGGACTCACCCCTGCCCTGGGCAGCTGTGCCAGGGCTGGACAGCCCCTTCCAGGAGGGAATTGTTCCCAATATCCAACCTGACCCTCCCCTGGCACAGCTGGAGGCCGTTCCCTCTCCTCCTGTCCCTTGTTCCCTGGGAGCAGAGCCCGACCCCCCCCGGCTCCCCCCTCCTGTCAGGGGGTTGCAGAGCCAGAAGGTCCCCCCTGAGCCTCCTTTGCTCCAGGCTGAGCCCCCCGAGGTTACTCCAGCTCATCCCCCAGGACACAGGGACAGCAGGACTGGGGTGTCCCTGGGGCAGGACCGTGGAGGCCACAGGAGTTCAAAGCATCAGAACCACAGCAAAATCCTGACTGGAAGTCAACAATAAGAACAATTATTGTGTTTATGTTCGGTGGAGTCTCCACGAGTGTCTGTTTGCCGTGCCCACCCCCAGACTGAGGGTGTGAAGGACGGCAGTACCCCCGGTGCCAGGCGGTCCCCCCGGTGCCAGGCAGTTCCCCCGGTGCCAGGCAGTACCCCGGTGCCAGGCAGTACCCCGGTGCCAGGCAGTCCCCCCGGTGCCAGGTGGTCCCCCCCGGTGCCAGGCAGTTCCCTCGGTGCCAGGCAGGCGGCCGTGGCCGAGTGGTTTCCTCTCCGGAGCAGACGATGCCTGTTCTCAGGAAGCACTGCCACTGTGTCCCTCTTATTTTCTGGATTTCGAACCACAAAGTGAAGTGCGTGCCCTCCAGCTGTCTGTGGGCTCGTTGGCTCTGTGGGGAACCTCATAAATCTGTCCCAACACCCCTCAGGCTCCCGGGCAATTCCGTACAAAGCCTTTTCCCAGCGCTGGGCTCCCCACGGGCTGGAGGAGGGCGATGCCCCCGGGAGGGGAGTGCTGCCTTCCCTCAGCCCGTGTCTGTGTCCCTGCCTCAGGGAGGGAGCACAAACCACGGGGATTTGTGCCGTGAATTTACAGGAAGCATCGGAGAGTTTTCCATAATTCTTGCTTTTGAACCGTGGAATTACAGAGTGCTTTGGGGGAAAAGAGACCTTAGAGATCCCTGTGCACCCAAACCAGCTGTAATCCGTGATTGCTCTCCCCCTGTGTCCCTCTGTGCCTGGCTCCTGCTGCCAGCAGTGCCTGCTCTCGGGTCTCTCACAGGCCTGGGAAGTTCCAGCAGTGCCAGAGCAGCCCCAGCACTGGGCACAGACGGGGGCTGCCCTGCAGCTCTCCGAGGGGGAGAAAAACTCCTGTTATTTGATCTTTGAGCTACCACAGTGGTGTCCTCAGCACGGATGCACCTTGTCCCTGTGAGCCAGAACCAGACCAAGGGAAAAGGAGGAATTCTGGGCCATGTGCCACGTGGGGATCCAGCCCAGGGGTGGCTGTGGTTGCATGAGCTGGAAGGTCCCTCCCAACCCTGCTGACTCTGTGACCCTGAGCACTTTGCCATGGCAATGGCAATGGATGTGTCACCAAAACGGGAGGTGCAGCAGAGATTCCTGATGCTTGCTGTGGCCTTGGCTGAGGCCGTGGGCTTGGGAGGGGTTCAGACACAGAGGGGCCTGGCAAAGGACAGACTCTGAGCTCAGGCAATATATTGATAATATATTGATACAAGAGGGACATGGAAAAACATCAAATGCCCCTCCAGGCCCCTCAGTCCCACCCCAGGGGCTGTGCCAGGGCTCTCCCTGCTGTCCTCTTCCAGGCACACTGACCCCTCCCCAGCCCCTGGGGCTGGAGCTCTGCACACTTCCCTGTCTCATAGGGTGGGTTTTCCTGGGAATGGTAATTCCAGGTATGGATGTATTCCTTTCAATAGAAATCATATTTAAAAAGTGCCATCCTTCAGGGATTAGCTGTGGAAGATCCATTACCAGCCCAGAGAGCAGAAAATGTGATGATAAGTTCCTTGAATGAGAGAATCTTTATAAATGTTGATAAGTCTCAATCCTGGCAATTTGGTGTGATATTCCCATTGGGATCCCACACCTGTGGCTGCGCTGTTGGAATCCTGTGCTGCACACTGATGCCTTGGGCAGCTGTTTGAGGTGGATCTGCCTGGAGCAACCTGGGCTGGTGGAAGGGGGTGGCACTGGGTGGGCTTTAGCCCAGCCCAGCCCAACCCATTCTATACTGATCCTGTGGTGATTCATCTGACCACCCACTGCCACATTTCTGCCTCCAATTCCCCCCAAATCACATATATTCAGCCTCCTTTTCTAAAGAGACAGTTAAGATTTTACCTGCTGAGCAATTATAAAGGAAGAATACTCAAGGCTCATAAAAGTAATAAGAATATTTCAGTATAACTGCATTTTAATCACTATCAAAAGGGGACAAGAGGAGTGAGAGCTGCATTGTGCCAAGTGCTGTACAGGAGGTGTTCTATCAGCTCCAGGAACTCACCTGCAGCATTTTAATGCCCAGCCCAGTCACAGGGGGTGCCTTGGGCCTCATCCAGCCCAGTGCTGAGCAGCTGAGAGTGACCCCCTGTGCCTGCCAGGGGCCTCAGCAGCTGAGGGGTCAGCACAGGCTGCAGCTGTGGGAGGAGAAGAAAGAAAAAGGCAATGAAAAGGTCTTTGGCAGGGCAGGGACTGGCTGGGGGTGGGTGTCACTGCCCACCCCACGTGGGGAGCAGCAGATGTTGCTGCCCCAGTGCCCCAGGGAGCCCCAGCCGTGCCTGGAGCTCAGTGCCCATCACACCCCCTGCCCTCGGTGCTCCCCAGCTCCTTCTCTCACTCCCCTTGGTTTCTGCTTCTCCTCCCTGCTGCCATTGCATTCCTGCTCTGGCACTGCCTGACTGTTCCCCCTCCCCAGGAAGGTCCTGCAGCCCAGGCAGGGGGAGGTATTGCCCGGGACAGCCACAGTTCCACACGGCTCAGCTTCAAAATGCCCCGGCTCTGGTTCTACAAAACCAGCAGCCCCACCCTCAATCTCCACCCCTTGCAGGTCAGGAGGGTTGTAAAGCACAGGCTTAAAATTCCATTTTCATACCTGAAGCCAGGCTGAACAGTGAGGGAGTGTCTGCCACCACCCCAGTGACTGCTCAGACAGCTCTTGAAATCCCAGCAGTGTGGAAGTTACCTGTGACTCCTTTGGGGAGGGCCACGTTCCAAAGGGACAGGCCACAGCTCAAGGGGCTCTGTAAGCAGGTCACCACATTGCAAAGTTTTCAAAATAAATGAGGAAAGTATTGTCTTTGCAAGCAATAAAATGTTGGGGTGAATTTTCTCCTCCCAGTCACCGACATTTTTGTGCACTGTGAGCAGTGTGGAATCCCAGGATGGTTTGGGTTGGAAGGCATTTGCAAGACCATCCCATTCCACCCCTGCCATGGGCAGGGACACCTCCCACCAGCCCAGGTTGCTCCAAGCCCTGTCCAACCTGGTCTCAGACACTTCCAGGGATCCAGGGGCAGCCACAGCTTCTCTGGGCAGCCTGTGCCAGGGCCTCTCCACCCTCTCAGCCAGGCATTTCTCCCCAAAATCTGCTCTGATATCACCACAATCATCAGTCTGTGCTATTGTTGTGCAACTGCCAAATTAAGAACTCTTTAATAATTCAGATTTATTACCTGTGGTTTCTCTTGACCAGACAGGAAAGAGTCTCTAAGCAAGTAATTGGGTATGAAGTCTAACTGAGCTGTATTTATTTCTCTTCAGTGACAGCTGAATGATTAGAAATCCAGCTCTGTGTGCTCTGCTCTGCTCTGTACGATTTCACATCACGATGGGTTATTATTTTCTGAAGCTCCCACCCTGCTCAGGATAACGAGGCACATTCTGATCTTTCTGCCTCTCATTGCTGTGCTCTCGTTTTTGAATCAATAACTTTGATGTGTATTTGTTTGCATATTTTTATGCCATGTGAGTGATCTCTGGTTTTTTTAACTTTCAATACCTAATTTTTAATGAGTATAATGAGCAGGATGTGCAGTTTTACACACAGACACAGATAACTCAAATGAGCAGTAATGCACTCTGGAATGAAAATGTGTTGTACAAACAGCCTGACACAGGATCTATTTCCTTCAGCTTTCATCAGAGGGAAATAATTTTCTGTTTGGCTGATAATTGACTCAACTGCCCAGAAACAGACATTCCAAGGACTTCCCAGAAATTGCTTAATTGAATCTTTTCCACACTGTTCTTAAGCGTGGAAAATCTACTTCCCCATGAACCTGCACTCGGGGCCCTCAGTGACCAGGTGCTGAGTTATTTATATCACCTGGTGCCAGCAACCACCTGAGCTTCTCTGTGAATCCGGACCCTAAATGCTCCCCTGGATGTGGGAAACTTCTCCCAGCTCCATGGGCAGGGGTGTGCTGAGGGAGCCCCACTGAGCACACCTTCCCCGGCTCCTCTTTCCCAGCTCCTTGCTTTCAGATTGTTCATTTGAAGGTCACCTGAAGGGCTCCCCTGTCACCTGCCCGTGGCTCCTGGAAAGGCCCCTGTCACCCCCCTGGGGAGGGGGCAGGGGAGCAGCAGCTCAGAGAGCAGCAGCTCAGGGAGCTCTGTGTGTCAGCACTGCCCCCCTCACACTCCTCAGGCCTTTACCTCGGGGATTTTTCCAAAAGCTCTGGCAAATGGCAACGGGCTGCTCTGGAATTTTGCTGAGATGGACAATTTAACCCTTGGTTAGGGTTGGATGTGGTGTGAGTTGGTAGTTCAGGAATGAAGGAGTCGCTGATGCAGCTTGGCCACTCTCTAGACACTCTGTGTCAGTTTGTCAGCCCTTTCCTCTGCTTTCACAAATTACTCTCCTCTCCCTCTCCTCCCTCCCCTCCCCTTCTCTCTCCTCTCCTTTTGATTTGTTACTCGAGTATTTATCACAAGCAGACTGAAAAACTCCCTTTTACCCCTGAAGATCCCGTCAGCCCCACCCTGGTGCGGAGAGTCATCTGGAGCTGGGGATGGTGCTCCTGCAGACCCTCCTGCAGATCCCCCTGCAGATCCCCCTGCAGACCCTCCTGCAGACCCTCCTGCAGATCCCCCTGCAGATCCCCCTGCAGATCCCCCTGCAGATCCCCCTGCAGACCCTCCTGCAGATCCCCCTGCAGACCCTCCTGCAGATCCCCCTGCAGACCCTCCTGCTGCCGCTCAGCTCCCTGGGGCAGCACCCGGGATGGCCCCACAGAGCCACCCTCTGCCTCCCTCCCCGGAGCTGGTTGGAGAAGTGACTGCAGCTGGGAACGGGAACGTGGGAAAAGTGTCAGAATTCCTGGAGCTCATTAAACTCAGGATTTAACAGCCGTGTTCCAGGCTCGGCCCAGGGTCACCCGTGCACGGAGCTGCCGAGGCCGCTCCCTCTGGGGCAGAGCCCGGGGCTGCAGTGCCGGTGACAATGGCCCTGTGCAGCCACTGCCGGTGACAATGGCCCTGTGCAGCCACTGCCCGGTGACAATGGCCCTGTGCAGCCACTGCCGGGTGTGTCCCGGTGACAATGGCCCTGTGCAGCCACTGCCGGGTGTGTGCTGGTGACACCTGCCCTGGTGACACCTACCTTGGTGACACCTGCCCTGCCTCAGCTGCAGAGGAGCGCGTGGGGCAGCACTAAAGCCTTGCACGTCCCAGTTCGGGACTCCTTGGAAAAGCCCCTGCTGGGCGGTTTGGGAAAGGCTGTGGGTGCTCCCCACGGGGGTGTGTAGAGAAGCAGCTCTTGCTCCTCCTCCAGCACCCCGTGAACCCGCCGGGACTGCAGCAAAGGGGAGCCCGGAGAGATGGAATGTCAGGGAGCTGCAGGAGGAATTCAAACCACCTCATTACTGGAGCCTGCAGCCTCGTGGATTCCCAAAGCCACTCCCAAAGCTGTGCACAGTCAGCTCCTTCTCCTGCATTATTTATTGTCCCTCTCCTCTCCTGGGGCTGAGGATGCTCAGTGTGTCAGGCTGGCACTTTGTAGGACACGAGAAGCGTTTTGTCATTGAAGAGACTCTCCTCCCCTTGAAGGGGATCACACTGAGAGGGAAAATTCCAGTACTAGGAGAATCTATAAACATGATTGTCTCCAGGAACACAGGACACATCTCTACAAACCCATTATCTGCAGAAATGGGATTCACCCCAGATTTACTGCCCAGGAAAGGACAGAGCTGACGAGACCTCACGGCTTTAAACTGACACTGAAAGGACCCTTTCCCTTTTGTTGCAGTATTCCCTGTTCCCATTCTGTGTGGTTCCCTGAGCCCTGTGTCACAGGACAGTGCATGACATGCAGGCAGTGCCTGGCACTTCAGGCTGGTCTCAGGTGGGCAGTGATGTGACAACTCCTTCCAAAATCAGCAGTACAGGACCTTGCCATGCTCCTGTACACCCTCCTGCTGGGAACAAGACAAGAGGACATGGCCTCAAGCTGTGCCAGGAGAGGTTCAGTCTGGACATCAGGAGGAATTTCTCCCTGGAAAGGGTGGTGAGGCCTTGGCAGGGGCTGCCCAGGGAGGTTTGGAGTGCCCAGCCCTGGAGGTGTCCCAGGAAGGCCTGGCCGTGGCACTCAGTGCTCTGGGCTGGGGGACAAGGTGGGCATCGGGCACAGGGGGATCCATGGGCTGGGAGGGCTTTGCCAGCCTCAGGGATCCTGGGATTCTATTCTATGGTTCCATGAACCAGCTTCTGCCCCAGCACTCCCAGGTTGTGGAGCCAGAGCCAAGAGGCAGCTTTTGCCTGGGTGGGAGGTTGTTGGTTATGGACTCTTGCCAGAGCCTTGGGAACAACAGATCCTGCCACTCCTCCATGGAAGAGGCATCAGAGGTGACATGCACAACAGCCTTTGTATTCCTGGTGCTTGTGCCACCAGTGTCACTAAAACCAGGCATGAGGGAGGTGTTCTGAAACACTGAAAACTGAAAAAAACCCCAGTGTTACATGGGATATTGGAAGGAATTCCTGGCTGGGAGGGTGGGGAGGCCCTGGCACAGGTTGCCCAGAGAAGCTGTGGCTGCCCCTGGATCCCTGGAAGTGTCCAAGGCCAGGTTGGATGGGGCTTGGAACAACCTGGGCTAGTGGAAGGTGTCCCTGCCCATGGGAAATTTCCTATGAATCTTGGGAAAAACTGCAGCTAAAGTGGGAAGTGCCCACTGGCTGAGCAGGCAGTGAGTCTCAGCAGAGCTGTGTGGCACCAGAGAGATCAGTGCCATGCCCAAGGCATCCACCTCCCTTTGTTAATGAAAATGAAAAATTGGGAAGTTACAGGAAAGAACCAGAAAAGAATAATTTGGAGCTGAATGAAACGCCTGACAGCACAAATCTGCAGGGCTCAATATGTAAAATAGCAGAAAAAGACCGTGGCATTACTGGAGCATCGTGGCAAGTCATCAAAGGAGGCAAATCCACTTACTGGTCCAGCCTTTTCCCTGGCTGGGAAAGGCAAAACAGCATCTGACAGCTGGAACGTAACTCAGGTTTGTCACTGTGCAGCAGATCCACCAGCAGAGCCTTCCCTGGATTTTCACACAGGAGCCCTGGGAGGAAGAGCAGAGCTCAGGGAGCAAGAAGAAAAGTGAAGAAAACAAAAGTGAGTGAAGAAGCCATTCTTTGAAGCTTTCAGAAGTGCTCTGCAGAGCAGCCTCACTGGTCACATCCCCCCAGAAGTCCAACATCATCCACACCTCTCCACGGGAATGAGCAGCAGAGCTTCAGGGGAGGAAAGGAATGGGACCAAAACAGGGTTTGTTTTACACTGTTGGTGGCCAAATCTGGGTGGCAAAGGACAGCAGGGATGTCTCCAGCTCTTCTCTTGACCTTGGTCTATTCCTGGCAAGGAACACAACTTCCCTCTGTCCCAAAGGGTGTTCCAAGAGAAGAGAGTGGATGTCAGGACGTATTAGACCACAGCATTGCCAGCAGCTAAATATAGATGTGGTGGGAGGACACCCTGGATTTTATTATTTTTTCATTGCTGTTCCATGTTTGTGTCTGGGAGGAGCAGCAGCTTGAGGAGCAGAAGGCTCCTGTGGGAGCAGGGCCAGGGCACATGGGCCTGCTTGTACCAGTGTCCAACTCCAGCTCAGCCAAGTTCTTCTGGTCCCACAGGTCTGTTTTCACACGTGCCATTGGCATGGAGGGGTCACCATCCCCGAGGAGGGGAACAGGGATCACCTACAGCCAGAATGGCTGGAAAGCACATGTAAATATCCATGCAAGTGCAAAATAACACGTTAATTGTAACGATGACAAAGCCCAGGGAAGCACTGGATTGCCCATTTTTTGCATGGTCAGATTTGGAGAGCTGCCTTTCTCCAGCCAAACACACATTTGGGAATCCTGAGCAACGTGAGTGTTTTGAGGCAGTTCAGTATTTTTAAGCTCGGCATTTAGTTGGTTTGTGCTGCTGCTGGTGTGCTGCTCTGCCTGGGGCTGCACTTTGCCCCTCCCTGCACTCCGGGCCCTGGGATGGGGGAGATCGGTGTCTGATCGGGGCTGACACTGCCAGGGGAGGTGTGAGAGCAGCACGGCCACGCTGCTCTCACAAGGGGAGTTCTGCACCCCGACACGGACCGGGAGCTGTTTATTCCCGAAGCAGAGGGAAAACGCCGCGGGAAGGCAGCCCTGGAAAGCTGGCCCGGCTCCTCCGGACCGGACAATGCTCTCCTAACCCACCTCCCGCGGGAAGTGCCCTCGCCAGGCTCGCCGAGGAGCCGCAGGTAACCATGGCAATGGGCAAACACGGATAATCCCAGCCTAGCAAACCTTTCGCCCTCGCCTGAGAGAGTGTGTTATTTGGAGAGCTTCGGGCTGTGTGTAAGAAAGGCTTAAAAGCTTCTGGTCACTGAGTGCTGCTCTGGCCCTGCCATTATCAGGATTTCTGGTTAATTGACTGGGTTTCTTGTTGCCTCTTTTCTCTTTGAAACCCTCTCTGCTCATCTCTGACTTTTCCTCAATAAGCAGCTTTGCTACTTTTCCAAATCTGCTTCTGCCTCTTTTCCTCCCCCTCTCCTCACAGTCCTGCCTTGCTCCCAGTCTGGCCCAGCAGCCTCCAGCACCACCACAGCCCTCAGACTGGGGCTGCCACTGAACCTGCCCTCAGAGACCAGCCAGGGTTTGCTTTCCCCCCCAAATCCATTTTCTTTCAGCAGTTTTATGGGGGATTGGTCAAAGACTTCAGATGACTTATATCAACCTTTTCTGTTCTCTTTTCTAAGACCTCACTAAAACGTTCAGACATTCCTCATAAATTTTTTTGCAAGCCATTGACTTGGAATCACAGGATCATTGAGGCTGGAAAAGTCCTCCAAGACCGTCAAGTCCAACCTTCAACTTGCTCTGATATAACCAAATTTTGGACCAAGAGAGATGGAAAAATCAAGACACTTCATTTGTAAAGATACTTTTCATAGTAATTTCTATTGGGTTTGCTTTGAATCACAGACTTGTTTAGGTTTGTAAAGCCCTCTGAGACCATCCAGTCCAACCATCCCCAGCACTGCCAAGGCCACCCCTGACCCCTGTCCCCAAGTGCCACAGCCACAGGGCTGTTAAATCCCCCCAGGGATGGGAATCACCCCTGCCCTGGGCAGCTGTACCAGGGCTGGACAACCTTCCCAAGAAGGAATTTTGCCTCGTAGCCAAAGCCCTGGTCTGTGCAGGGTTCCCAGCAGTTTGACTCAGTTGTCAGATGAGGTGCAGTGGGAGCACTGAGGAGGGACTGCAGTGGTATTTGTATTAGTAACAGCTCCTCCGTGAAAACAGAACACTTTGTCATCTTTCCATCAAACTTCTAGTTATGTTTATTCTCCAACAGTAATGTTTTACTACAGCCCAGATTTGCAGATTCCCTGAGCTGCCTTTAACAACCAGCATTTGCGTGAATTCCCTGCATTGACATCCATATTTTTATATTTATAATAAAGCAAACCACTGAAGGATCATCTAAACTTTATTTACTGTGGCCATGCTGCAATAGTCAGATGTGCTAAAATCTCATTTTAATTGTGTTTTCAGCACACAGCCAAAGCAGCAGATCCCCTTTCCAAAGACCATGGGCACAGATGAAACTGCTCAATGTAACTTGAATATTTACTGAGGATTGAATCTGTTACAGGAGAGGTCTGACTGCCAATAATCTGCTTTAAAAAAAAATAAAATTTTCAAAGTAAAGGGAAGTTTGGGACTCTTTATGGCTTAATATGGTCTTCTTTTATTCCCTATCAATGGGAAATGATGTATTCCTTACTTGATTTTGTCAGTGAAACTCAGTGTTTGTGTCTCTGTTATTGCCCAAATGCCACTAAAGCCATTTTGAGACTCTGTGGTAGAGCACAGATCAGCCTTTCTTCCTCCTTCCCTTCTTTCTGTGTGGCTGTCCCATCCCCAGGAGTGTTCCAGGCCAAGATGGATGAGGCCTGGAGACACCTGGACTGGTGGAAGGTGCCCTTGGGCAGGCACTGCCTTCCTGCAGCTGGGGGGTGTCCAGAAGCTGCCCCGTGGCTGCTCCTTTGGGCAGGGCTCTGCAGGGAAGCCACTTTTGCAGGGTTGGCTGCACGTGGCTGGGGTGGGCAGTGCTGGGCACGGGCAGAGGGGAGGCACAGACCTGCTCTGCTCGGGCTGCTTTGGCTGGGGCTCCTCGTGAGCAAGTGTTTAAACAAGTTTTCTCTTGTACCTTCTCCCCTCTGTGTGGATCAGGGAACTGGGAGATAGCCACAATGTCCCTGTCAATGGCTTCATAACGTGTCTGACTGAGAGGGAAAGAGAAGATTCTGGAATTGCACATAAACATCTGTGGTGTTCTCTCCACTTGTCCAATGTTGGAGAGGGAACTAGCAATAAGTGTGAAAGCAGCCAGGAAGTTTTCCCCAAGGCCTCCCCAGCTCACAGGAGCAGATGAACCCGAGTGCTGGAGTTAAGCCTGGCTTTGCTCTCCAGTGCCAGCAGAGCTGCCAACCAGCTCCCGGCTGGGGGAGCACGGGCTCGTTCCTGGGGTCACTCCTGCCCAGCTGGGGCCGCCCGTCCCAGCCTGTTTGTGTGAGGCAGAGATCCAAGGGAAGCTCAGTCGGTGTAATTGGTTTCATTCCAGCACTGATTCCTGCCCAGCAGGGCTGTGGGGGGGCAGAGGGACGGTGCAGTGGCACTAGGCCCCCATGGCAGTGTGGCCCCCACGTCCTGCACCTCCCGGGCCTGCAAGGGGGTGCAAACACACTGAGCTGGCTCTGTGCAACAGAACTGGGCAGCAGAGTGAGGCAGCAACGTGCACAACCCCTCTGCTACCAAAGCCTGAGTCCTAGAATCCCACAACTGGGAAGGCTGGGAAAGACCTTTGAGATCATCAAGGTCAACAAATTGGTTCTTGTGCCCAGGTTCAAATTTCCCCCTTGTTGTTATTCATACCAGGAGAGAGTGAATGAAGAGTCTGTTCTGCCCTGCAGCTCCACATAAAAGGGAGAACAAGGGTGGGAAAAGGGGAGAACAAAGAGAGAGCAGGGCCCAGCGAGGAGCCCTGTCCAGGGAACTGTGGGCTCTGTCCTGGGGGTGCATCGCCTGCCCTCCAGCCTGTGTGTGGAGCAGGAGCCTGGAGGGATGGAGAGCCCCCTTCCCACGGGTGTCCAGCCTCAGGTGAGCTCACTGCACCCTTTGGGGTCACTCTGGCACCAGCTCCCCACACAGGGGCTCCTGAGGCTGGTGGGGAGCTCAGGGTGGCCCCGGGAACCTCGTGTCCTCCTCATTCCTCTGAAATGCTTCCTGGCACCACAGAGACTTTCATAATGCTTTGATATCCCTTTTTTAAAATGTCTCTCTAGTTTACAAGGCCAGATTTTTGTTGGTATTTTGTTTATTTAGTTTTGCTTTGCCTTTGGAAGCACAATTGCTGATATTTCCTAACACAGTCCCAGTCACAGCCCTAAGTGCTCTTACCAACCACTGGGTAAGGATTCAAGTGCCCTGACACTGAGACTATCCAGGATGCAAGAGTTCCCAGTCCCAGCTATTTTCCTGATGGAGTACTTCAGCAATGGCTCTAAGTGCCCTCCTAAGTGCTGCTTTGGCACTGGGCAGTGTCTGAACACACCACTGAGCAGCCCCTGGAGAACGTGAACCAGCCTTTGATCATCCTCTTCCAGGCACCCTTTCCATTTTGGACCCAGAACCTTGTCACCTTTATCTCTCTCCCTCAAGTACCTGCAGCAAACACTGAGTTGATTGCTGTGACACAGCCAAGGGAGCAGCCTCCTGAAAACACTGACACACAGCCAGGTCTGCCCGTGGATACAGGAACCTGAGTTCTGCTTTCAGCACAATAGCCAGGGCTTTATATATATACATATATATATATATATACATAAATACAAAAAATTCAGCAGCAGCTCTGGGTCTGAGGCTGAAATCACCAAAGGGCAGTGGCTGGGCAGGGACAGTGAATCCCTTGGGGGTGAGGGTGTGCAGGGCAAACCTTCCCACTGTGGAGCTCCATCACACAGTTCAATCAATCACTGGTTAAAAACACACAACACCAAACCAGAAACCTGCCCTTTGGCAGGTGAAATGCAGCTGCACTTTGCAGGTGAGGGGCTGGATCCCAAGCCCAAGCTTGGAGCTCTCTCATGCTCCCTCTCCCTGGAGTGTGTCCTCCCTTTGCTACAATTCCTGTGGAAATTCACATCCTTAGTGCTGGGAAAATGGATACTGATAATATTTATCTTGTCTAGAAGACTCATTCACAAATATTTGGAAGCCTAAATGGTGCTTTGTCCGTTTGGTTTCTAAAGCAGCACAGAAGACAAAAGCCCCTTGATTTTGCAAATGGCTTCTGAAAAGATTCCTCTCTTTCTGTATTCCAGGGCTGCTGTTTCCCTGCTCCCCTTTGTGCTTTTTATTTGAGGATTTATGGCTGCATCCCCATTAGCCACTAATGCCCTGTGCTTCTTTAAGCTCTGTCTGAGCAGCAGCCAAGTGAGTCGCGCTTGGCACCGGCCCAGCCGGCTGATCAAGGCCCTTAAACGGCCACGAGATATCAAATGCATCGGAGAAATTAAACCTTTTATCTTGATTGCGTTTCAGCCGCGTGGAAATTAAAAGGGCGTTTGGGCAGCGCTGGCTCCAGCAGAGCCCCGGCAGGGCTGGGCACGGCTGCCAGAGCCGGGGACCGGCAGGGAGGGACACGGGGGAGAGCAGAGGGGAGGCAAAGCAAGGCAGGAATGGGCTGTGCACAAGGAGGGCTCTGGGAAGGCATTTTTGCAGGTCGGGTCAGGGCTGTGTGGGAACGGGCTGCCCAGGGAGGTTTGGAGTGCCCAGCCCTGGAGGTGTCCCAGGAAGGCCTGGCCATGGCACTCAGTGCTCTGGGCTGGGGGACAAGGTGGGCATCGGGCACAGGGGGATCCCTGGGCTGGGAGGGCTTTGCCAGCCTCAATGAGTTTGGGATTCTGGGATTCTGTGGCCCCTCCATGGTTTAGAACGGGTAACAAAAAGTGCTTTTCCCATTTTTTAACTGATCTCCTTACAGATGCATCTCTGCAAATAAATTCGGATAAGAATTGCGAACTGGATGTTAACCAAGTCACAGAGTAAGTTAACTAAAGGATATTTTGACTGAACTCTTCAGACATTTCTTCTCTATCCCAGGAATTTGCTGGCAGACTCCATAAAATGTGGCTCCAGCTCACCCTGCTCCCAAGTAGGCAGGTGTGGGACAGGGGTGGGACAGGGGTGTGAGGTGACAAGGATGGAGGAGCACAAATTCCCCACTGGGAGAGGCTGAGGCACAGCCTGGCAGCCCAAACATTCCTTTATTGAAGGTATATTTTGACAGTGCAGTGATGGGAATGAGAGAGGAATAGAGATGAGTGCCCAGCGTGGGTTTAGCTTTTCCTGTGCTGGGTTAATGGTGGTAGGTCCTAGAAGGACTTTGAGCAGGTTTGTGTGAGCAGAAAAAATCCAGAACACAGGTAATTGCTTGTGTACAGCCAGAGGGGCAGCAAAACAAAGCCACTTGGCTCCATTTCTTACAGAGGGTTGCAACAACTGACTTTGAATAAACATAGATGGACAACCTCCCAAAGCTCCAAAGCTCCAAAGCCCCCCCAGCCTGTTTGCAAAGCCAAAGGAATGAGCTGCAGAAAGGCACTTTGCTTCTGTTGTGGCTGCTAACAAACACAGCCTCTGACAAACACAAACCAAGAAACAGTAATTTAAAAACAAACAATCAAAAACTACACATAAAAAATAAACAAAACCAAACCACAACCAAAAACTCAAAAGGAGCACCAAACTAACCTGGAAAAGTCTGGAAAAGTTTAAGGTTTCAGGATAAATGCTTTGCAAAGAGCAGTTTGCAGCATGATTAAAACTGGGCTTAAAATCTAAGACCATTAAGGAATTTAAAATATCTGCTTTTTAGCTTGATCCTGTGTACTGACAAAAATCCCAATTCCTCTGGTTTCTGTGCTCCAAGAGGAGAGATTTAGACTGGATAGTAGGGAAATCCTTTTAGTTTTAAATACATTTCTGGCTGTCTGTGACACTGCCATTACCAGAGCCTCAGGGGGCACACGGGGCACACACTGGAGGCTGCCTTTAGTCAAAGGAACTTCTGAAACTTCTTTCCAAACTTTTCCCTGTGGTTTAAGTCAGATCCTGCTTTTCAAAGTGTGATAGAACTGGTTTTTAGAAAGCCAGTGAATGCTCAGGAAATGGAGTTACCCTCGATAAATGATTTGTGAATTGTGCTGAATTCCGTGACCAACTTTAGCAAAAATAAAAAGGAAGATCTGGAGAGTGGGAATGCGGCAGATAAGGAGAGGGAAAGGCAGAGAGATCTCCCTGTGATGATAACGAGCCTCTGCTCTTCCCTTCAGCAGTTCCTTTGACAGGAATGTGGCACAGCCTCCCAGAGGATTCAAAGCCTTACAACGGCTTTGCTCTCACGTTGTACTCGAATGGGGTGTTGTGTTTTGATCTGACTAATGTGGAGCCTGTGGATGCTGAATGCTAATTTATAAATTATGGGCTTTTTAATTAGCAGAGAAAATAATTAACGTTACACTGACAGAAATCACTCTTTTTTTCCCTCTCTCTTTTTCCCCGCAGATCTCCCGGTTCCAGCCAGGCTGACGAGCCCCGTGCCTGGAGCTGGACCCTGGCACTGGGAGGGTGGGAGGGTGGGAGCAGGGAAGGGGCTGCCACGGTTCCCATGAGCCCCCCTGCTGTCCCCAGGTCAGTCCCACCGGCCTCTGCACCCCCTTGGCCGTGACACGAGTCCCCTGAGCCTTTCCCAGGGAGAGATGCCTGTGTTCCACCTGCACCGGGGTGTGAGGGCACCTGATCCCCCTCTGGGGGCATCTCCCGCCCCATCAGCAGCTCCCCTGCTGCCAGAGGGAGCAGCAAGTCCTCCCCAAATGGTGGTCGAGTGACTGGAATTCCACACGGAACACGGGCACATCCAGGGGAGGAAGCAGCGTTTGCTCTCACTTGGAGCTCGCAGGGGTCCCTCCTGCTGGACCCCCAGCACACACCCCACAGGGAGCTCTGCCACCCACAACCACCAGGAGAGGTTCCAACAAGGGTTTTCATAACTGTAATTGAGATGATAACCGGATTTTACCAGACAAATACAACAGTTAGATCGGAATCATTTCCCTGAGTGAATCACATCACATCACCAAGTGATCAAAGGCAATAAAAGGATGAAAAGGTGATAAACTGTGCTGTTACATCCAGACAGGTAACATTCCTCTACAGGGGACTTTTTTTAAATTTTATTTTCCCCTATTTTTTCCCAGTAATACTCTTCACTAAACAACATCCCTAAGATCACAACAATCACAAAAACTCCCTCCCAGCCCAACCCAATGCACAGATGTAAAATAACAGCGAGCCTCCATTTGTGCCAGTTCTCTGCCAAGCACGGGGAGCCCACGGGATTTTGGGGGTGGCCCTGGGAGCTGAGCCCTGCTGCCCTGCTGTGTGAGGTGCCACCTGACAGCACAGAGAGTCCTGTTGGTACAACATGGGCACAACGGTGCCTGTGAGTAACTGTGAAAATGGGGCTATTTGTGCTGAATCCAGCAGGGATTTGATGTATTTTAAGCACTGAGAAATCCCTTTAAACGCCCTGGGATCTAATCAGGATCTCTCCCCGGGGCACCCCAGGTGAAGGCCTGAGCTGCCCTCAGCAGGGCCCTCCTCAGCAGTTCTGCCCGGGCTGTGATTTAGCTCAGCTTTGGCTGAGGCAGCGTGAGCAAAAGTGCTTCTCTGAGTAGCTGCAGGCAAAATACTTCAGAGTGAATCAGGGAGGATATTTCAGCAGGACCCAAATCCCCAGCAGCCTCTCCCCCTCACAGCTCTGCCTGGGTTTGGGTCTCTCTGCTGAAGTGCACCCCGGGGACCACCCTGCACCCAACACGTTCCTGCAGCACTGCCCCGTGTCCCTCTGTCAGGAGAAGGGACATGGTACTGCTGTGCTGCCCTGGGCTTGGACTGGATCCTCAGTGACCCCAAACCTGAGGGATTTATCCTCAGGGTCAGCAAGACCCAAGTGCCCAAATGGGAACAGCTCTGGAATGTTCCGTGAGCACTGTCAGCCTGCCCAGGACCAGCTCCTTCCCAGTGCTGTGTTTTACAGGCAGACCAGCCCTCTGTGCTCCCAGAACCCTCCATCCCTGCTTTTCCAGCCCAGGGCAGACAGGCAGCCTTGCTCAGGGCAGCACCAGGTTCTCCCAGCGTTCCTGGACATCCCTGCTCCTGCCACAGGACACGAGTGTCTGCTCAGGGTGAGGTGAGCACAGCCTGGCACAGCTCCCCAGTGGTACTTACGAGCATGGGCTGTTAGTTCCTGTCCCTGGAAATCATCTCCTCATCCCTCCCCTCCATTCCATAATCTGGGAGCGCTGATAATTTCAGACACAGGAAGGCAGAGCAGCCTCACTGAGCTCCTGCCCAGCTCTGCTGTGCTGTGTCTGCTCTGGGGTGTCCATGGAACCATGGAATCACACAGTCATTAGGGTTGGAAGAGACCCCCCAGATCATTGAGTCCAACCTTTGACTGATCCCCACCTTGCCAGCTGTACCATGTCCCCAAGTGTCACATCCAGTCACTGGCAGTGCTGGGGAGGGAGGAGCACACCCCCCTTCAGCCCAGGGCAGCCCCTGCCTGCTCTGGAACCAGCACAGGACCACATGTTCATGGAATGATTTGGGCAGGAAGGGACTGCAAAGTCCATCCCATCCCACCCCTGCCATGGGCAGGGACACCTTCCACCAGCCCAGGTTGCTCCAAGCCCTGTCCAGCCTGGCCTGGAACACTTCCAGGGATGGAAAGTGTCCTGAGAGCTTCTCTGGGCAACCTGTGCCAAGGCCTCCCCACCCTCCCAGCTGGGAGTTCTTCCATCTCTCTCACCTAAACTTCCCCTCTGCCAGTTTGAACCCATTATTACCCCTTGTCCCACCAGTACAGTCCTACATGAACACTTCTGTTTTCTTTGGACAGAACCAAGAATGTCCTTGGACTTTTCTTGACCTGAAGAGGAGCACCCATCACTTTCCAAGTGCTATTCATGTTTTCATTGCTGCTCCCCAACATTCCACCTTTCTGGAGGTTCTGGGGGAGTGAATTATCCCAGCTTTGGGATACCGCCCAGATCAAAAATTAATTCCCTGTTTCATGTCACTTTTAGTGACTCTGAAGATTCCTGTGTGACAGGAATGTCACAGAGATCACTCCCTGATCTGCTCCAGGCTCTCCACAGTGTGTTACAGCTATTGCATAGTCCAGTGAACCCATTAGAGATTCCAGGGTAAAGCCTGTGCCAGTGGAACAGCAGTCCCTCTTTTCTCCTGGGAAAACACCACCCCTGGCAACCCATTCTGGAGGTGTGTTTGTGACACCACCGTAAATGAGGGGCAGCAGGTGCCATTCCCCCCAGAGGTGACACCCTGCCCTTGCTGTCCCTCCTTGGCAGAGGTGACACCCTGCCCTCACTGTCCCCCCAGAGGTGACACCCTGCCCTTGCTGTCCCTCCTTGGCAGAGGTGACACCCTGCCCTCACTGTCCCCCCCAGAGGTGACACCCTGCCCTCGCTGTCCCCCCCAGAGGTGACACCCTGCCCTCACTGTCCCTCCCTGGCAGAGGTGACACCCTGCCCTCACTGTCCCCCCAGAGGTGACACCCTGCCCTTGCTGTCCCTCCTTGGCAGAGGTGACACCCTGCCCTCACTGTCCCCCCCAGAGGTGACATCCTGCCCTCGCTGTCCCCCCCAGAGGTGACACCCTGCCCTTGCTGTCCCTCCCTGGCAGAGGTGACACCCTGCCCTCGCTGTCCCCCCCAGAGGTGACACCCTGCCCTCTCTGTCCCTCCTTGGCAGAGGTGCCCTCTGTCCCCAGCACAGGGCAGGGACTCAGCCATTCCATCCCCACATCCCAGTGTTTGGCTGTTCCTCCACGGCCCTCCCAGGGCAGCAGAGATTAAGGGCAGGCAGTAGATATTTATTAAGTTTGAGACAGTATCCAGGGACCCAGAGCAAATACAATTTACACTTTTATGTGGAGCTGGTTGGAAAAAGACCAAAACCCCACTGGTATTAAAATTTCTGCCATTTGCTGCCAACGAGGTTTTCTCTGAGTGTCCTGGTTGGTTCTGCTGTCTCAGTGATGGGCTCAGCCCCAGGCCCCTCATGTTTGGGGTCTCAGTCGCTCTCATATGTGATTTTAATTTCCATCCATGGAGAGGCCCAATCTGTAAGGAAGCTGCCCCAGTTCCTCAGAGCAGTGTTTGGGGGAGAATGCTGGACTTTATGAAATCTCCCTGGCTGTGTTTCCTCTCTGCTGGAAGTTTGATGTGAAAAATAAACGCACCATAAAAGCTGAGGAGGTGACAAGCCCTGGCAGAAAAGGGCACACCAAGTACCAAGCAGAGGCACCAACAGTGTCAGTGTAGGTGGCTCTGAGCCCCTGGACAGGCTGTGCAGAGCCCATGGCCACAGCTGGGGATGGGCCTGGGCACTTGGGAAACTTTGGGAGCTCTCCTGAGTCAGAGACTTGCTGCACCCCTCTGGGAGGGAAGAAATTGTGCCCAATATCCAACCTGAGCCTCCCCTGGCACAGCTGGAGGCCGTTCCCTCTCCTCCTGTCCCTTGTTCCCTGGGAGCAGAGCCCGACCCCCCCCGGCTCCCCCCTCCTGTCAGGGGGTTGCAGAGCCAGAAGGTCCCCCCTGAGCCTCCTTTTCTCCAGGCTCCTGGCACTGCCTGTGCCTGTTTCAGTGAACACAAACCTGCTCAGGATGGCCTGGGGAGCATCTGTGCCCCGTGCATGTCCCCAGTCACACACTGAGGGGCAGGGAGTGTCCTGGCTCTGTGCTGTGATGGCTGTGACACCCAGGGACACCAGCACCTCTCTGGAACACCAGTCCCTCTCTGGAACACCAGTCCCTCTCTGGAACTCATCCAGCTGAGCTGTGACTTCTCCCCAGCCACTGTGGAATGATGACAAGTGTACCCAGAGAGAGCCTGGAAAATTGAACATCCCCAGCAAAGAATGTCAGATTTGAAATTTAGTCTCACATTAACACACGCTCCTTTTTTTTTATCCTAATCTCCCTGTTTCCATTCCCAGCCTCTGGGACAGCTCTGTTCTTCAGCTGCTGGGTTCACACCCAGAGAGTGTTGTCCAGAGAAACTGTGGCTGCCCCTGGATCCCTGGAAGTGTCTAAGGTCAGGTTGGACAGGGCTTGGAGCACCCTGGGCTGGTGGAAGGTGTCCCTGCCCAAGGCAGGGGTGGCACTGGATGGGCTTTGAGGTCCCTCCCCCCATGGCAGGGCACAGGGCCAGCTCTGCCACACTGGGCTGACACTGTGATGTCCTGCACTCCATGTACCCCCTGAGCTGGTCCCATTCCTCGGGGACCCCCCTGGCTCTGCAGGGATCACCAGTGCTGGGCAGGGTGTGGGGCAGCAGCACCTGAGGCAGGTGAGGTGGTGGAACACAGGGGGTGGTACCCAGGGCTGGTCCTGCCCGTGTAGCATCCACACAGATGGAGATGTTATTTCCCAACCTGTGGCTCTTGTTTTCCCTGACATCTCTGCACAGGTGAGGTCAATTAAATTTTTAGTATATTTGATGTGGGAAACTCTCTGTAAACACGCTTTGAGTGTCTGCAGAATGAATAAGCAGCAATTTTTGGCTTTGCTTTAGGGAGCTGTGGTAATGCATTTTTAATTGATGGCTGTTTTGGCAGCACAGAGAGAGTGATTTGCCAGGGTGGGAGGCACAGCTTGGGAAAGGTCAGCAGGTACCAGATGTTGTCCCCAGCAGCAGCTCAGTGTCTCCTTGCACAGCTGGGGCCACGTTTGTCAGTGAGAGCTTCCCTTCCCTCTCCTCCTCACAAGTGCACAGCCCACCCTGGAGCCTGGACCCTGAGTTTGTGCTCCCATGTCAGCACAGAGACCCTCAGAGTGCCCAGGGTGGGCTGCATCCCCTTGTCCAGGGTGACTGTGGTCCCAGTGCCATGGATGGATGTGGATCCCAGTGTCCAGGGTGGCAGGTCTCAGGCTGGATGTGGTCCCACTGCCTGGGATGACTGCAACTGCCATGAGCTCTGCCCTGACTGTGGCTCCTTGGAATCTCTCCTGGATGAGCTGTCCCCTGGCTGTGGCTCCTTTGGGTCTCTCCTGGATGAGCTCTGCCCTGGCTGTGGCTCTCTGGGGTCTCTCCTGGATGAGCTCTGCCCTGGCTGTGGCTCCTTGGGGTCTCTCCTGGATGAGCTCTGCCCTGCCCACAGGGCCTTAGCCCGCTGGTGGCTGCCGGGGTGTACGGTCAGCCCTGGGTCTTTCCCTCCCACTTCACCTCTGGGATGAGGTGAGCAGGTCCCTGGGGAGGAAGGTGCTCAGGTCTGGCAAGACCTGCAGAAGAAACAGGACTTGAAAAGCCCCCCAGAGCTGCAGGGACCATGCTCAGGTCACAGGAGGTGTTTTGGTGCTCCAAGTACAGAGCCAGAGGGACAGGAACCCCCCAGGGGAATGTGCTCACTCACCTGCCTGGAGACTCCTGTCTGACAAAAACTCGTCAGAACACTCACCTGTCGGTCCCTTTTCAGAAGTGTTTCTCTTCCTGCAGAGATATTCCAGCTCAGCTGATCCCACCCTGGCAAGGAAGGATTGCCTGGGCAGGGCTCACCTGGGGCACAGCTGGTTTGTGACCTGCAGCTCCCACAAGACACCAGACTGCAGTTAAAGGGCAGAAAGGATCCACGAGGCATGACAGGGAAAGAAACTGGGATGTGCTGGGTTATTGCTGCCAAACACCTCCAAAGGTGATCTGTTTGCCACACTCCAGGAATAGCAGTGAGGATGGCAGGGAAGAGCCCAGCAGATCCCTGTGCAGCTCCCAGGGTGATCCCTGATCCCAGTGATCACGGATGGGCCTGGCAGGCAGGCACCACAGCAGAATCAGAAACAAACAGAATAACCATGATAACAGGCAATAACCAGGATAACCAGCAATAACCAGGATAACCAGCAACCCCACAGAAGCCACCGGGGGCTGTGACTGTGTCACCAGCAGCTCCTCTGCCCCTGCTCTGGGCTGGGGAGAGGAGAACTCCTTTTGTTGAGGCACAGCTTTATCTTCAGCCAAAGTACAGCCAGGAAAAGCAACATTTTGCTTTTCCATCACAGAGTGCTGGCCCTGCTTTTAGATCTGAGATGAGGCAGCCTAATTGGTCATTTATCCCTTTAGCTTTTGATTTCTCTCCTGAGAGCACTGCATAAACTGTTTGTGTGCTCTAAGCAATGGCTTAAGTGGATGACAGAGCTCGGGATAAGCAGTTCCTGCAGCTCAGCTGCCACTTACTCACTGCTCACTTCAGCACTGCTGGGATGGGGCAGCAGAGGGGCTGGGAATGCTGCACAGGCTGGGAATGCTGCACAGGCAGGGAATGCTGCACAGGCTGGGAATGCTGCACAGGCAGGGAATGCTGCACAGGCTGGGAATGCTGCACAGGCTGGGAATGCTCTCACAGGCTGGGAATGCTGTCATAGCCTGGGAATGCTGCACAGACTGGGAATGCTGTCATGGGCTGGGAATGCTGCACAGGCAGGGAATGCTGTCACAGGCAGGGAATGCTGTCAGAGCCTGGGAATGCTGTCAGAGCCTGGGAATGCTGTCACAGCAAGGAATGCTGCACAGGCTGGGAATGCTGCACAGGTTGGGAATGCTACACAGGCTGGGAATGCTGCACAGGTTGGGAATGCTGCACAGGCTGGGAATGCTGCACAGGCTGGGAATGCTGTCACAGGCTGGGAATGCTGCATAGGCTGGGAATGCTGTCAGAGCCTGGGAATGCTGTCACAGGCAGGGAATGCTGTCACAGGCTGTTTTCACCTGGTTTTGCAGTGCCAGCTTCCTCACTGACATGAGACCAACCTATGAACAGCTTGGAGTGCAGCTTTAGCTGAGCTCAAATCACAGAATCCCTGACTAGTTTGGGTTGGAAGGGACCTCAAAGCCCACCCAGTGCCACCCCTGCCATGGGCAGGGACACCTTCCACCAGCCCAGGTTGCTCCAACCTGGCCTTGGACACTTCCAGGGATCCAGGAGCAGCCACAGCTTCTCTGGGAATTCCATCCCAGCCCCTCCCCACCCTCCCAGCCAAGAATTCCTTCCCACTATCCCATCTCTCCCTGCCCTCTGGCAGTGGGAAGCCATTCCCTGTGTCCTGTCCCTCCATGCCCTGTCCCCAGTCCCTCTCTAGCTCTCCTGGAGCCCCTTTAGGCCCTGGAAGGGGCTCTCAGGTCACACAATCCTTTAGGTTTGAGGATCATGGGTTTAGTAACTTTTTGCTCCCCAGGAAGTGGCGTTACCCACCCTCAGGATCAACCACTCTGTTTACTTTCACAACCGAGTTTCACGTGCCCACAGATAAATTTTGCCAACAGCTTTCCCTCCAACCCTGGAATTTTCTTCTGCAGAAGCAACAGCAAATTGTTCAAGGTGAAAACTCAAGGCTCTCCCAGTCTGTGATGCTCCTCTCACCTTCAGCTGCAAAGGAAGAGAAATGCAACAAGGAAAAATGTGAATATTCCAACTGAAAGAGCTGCCCAGGATGGCTCAGGTCCCTCTGTTTGCCCCCCAGCAGCCCCCAGAGGTTCAGCTGAGCTCTGGGGTCACGGGCTCAGCTGGTGAAGCCCAGGGTGACCCCGGGGCTGCTCAGGGTTATCCTGATGTGCCACAGGAGCTGCAAATCCTGTGTCTGAGTGCCAAACAATAGTGATCCACCTGGGAACTGCATTAAGTGTATAATTCCCTCAAAATCATCATTGATTTGTGCCGTTAGTGTATTATTATTCTTCAGTGAAAAACTACTCCAGAAATTCTTTCATAAACGTGATAAATAGAATAGATGTCCCTTGGTTCTGCAGGGTTTCTGCAATTCCTACACTCCTGGGAAAGTTCCCAATGTAATTTGTTTCTGCAGATGTTTACTGCTGAAATGAATGAATCTTTTATATTGATATTTTTATCTTTCATTGAGGACAAACTCTCTAGGAAATCTTGGTGTATTACTTATTCAGGAACATGATTTTATCCCATTTTACCTGGAATGAAAATAACAGATGTCAGATTTAGGGGCGAACAAATTTAGAACAACCCTTCCTTTTTATTTTATTTTCCTTCTCTGGTTCAAAATTTGTATAGTAAAAACCTCTATTTTTTTCAGGCACAGAGGTGTCACATCCTCAAGGATGTGGCTGCAAGAGCAGGAGGCAGATGGACAAGCACAGCAGCACAGAGGAGCTGCCTTCCCATCCGCCCTGCCTCGGAATCAGAGCTTTTCCAGCTCAACCAGGTGTTTTCCTGGGGTCCTCAGCACTCCCAGAGATACCACTGTGCCCCCCGAGGGCCCCTCCGGAGCTGCCTGGGGGACAGTGCTTGGAATGTTTATTCCTCGTGAAATTTGAGTTCTTTCAAAATAATTTCTGTTCTGTATCAGAAAAAAAGGCAAATAGTTGCACCCAGGAATTCCTTCTGGCTAACGTGGGAAGATTAGTTTCCTTTGTAAGCTCCACATTTTTTCAGGGATTTAAACTTCCTAAAAAACCTTTCATTTTGTCAGAAAATAAAGATTGCCAGCAACAGTTGATGGCAGAGCCCCAAACGGCTCTGCAGACACCCACCCTCAGCCCCACCCGTGTTCCTTCTTCCCACAGAACTCAGGGGGTCTGTCCTTTGATTTGATCCCTGTGGAATGAATCCCCTGCCCAGGGAACAGCTGGGAACAACAACCTGCACTGTCACAGCCCCTGGGCACCGAGGGGCCTGGGCCACCCTGCCCTTCCCTTGGGGTGACCCTGCCCTTGGACTGTCTGGTGTGACCCTGCCCTTCCCTTGGGGTGACCCTGCCCTTCCCTTGGGGTGACCCTGCCCTTCCCTTGGGGTGATCCTGCCCTTCCCTTGGGGTGACCCTGCCCTTCCCTTGGGGTGATCCTGCCCTTCCCTTGGGGTGACCCTGCCCTTCCCTTGGAGTGACCCTGCCCTTCCCTTGGAGTGACCCTGCCCTTGGACTGTCTGGTGTGACCCTGCCCTTCCCATGGGGTGATCCTGCCCTTCCCTTGGGGTGATCCTGCCCTCAGAATGTCTGGTGTGACCCTGCCCTTCCCTTGGGGTGACCCTGCCCTTGGACTGTCTGGTGTGATTCTGCCCTTCCCTTGGGGTGATCCTGCCCTTCCCTTGGGGTGACCCTGCCCTTCCCATGGGGTGATCCTGCCCTTCCCGTGGGGTGACCCTGCCCTTCCCTTCGAGTGATCCTGCCCTTCCCTTGGAGTGATCCTGCCCTTCCCGTGGGGTGACCCTGCTTTTCCCACGGGTGTGCTGCCTTTTTGCAGCTGGTTCATCTGTGGGTGTCCCCAGCTGTGCCCCATCCTCAGGCAGAGGGGTCTGTGGTGGGCCAGGGGCCGTGGGGTGGGGCAGGAGGGCAGGACAGGGGTTCCAGATGTGACCTGTGCCCCATGTTCCAGCTGCTGGGGCTGCACCCCCTGGCATTCCCTGAGCTCCTCTGCTGCCCAGCCTTCATCCCCCTGGCATTCCCTGAGCTCCTCTGCTGCCCAGCCTTCATCCCCCTGGAATGACACGCTGGGGGATAAGGGAGGTCAGGACAATCCATGTCCTCAGGGAAGCCCCTGCAGAGCAGTCTGTTCAGAGAACCCTCTCACAGCATTGGCATCAGCATCCTGGGAGACTCTCCCAAAGTGTCCAGGCACAATCCATCCATGTGGGAAGGCAGCTGGAAACTCGAGCTCCTCACAGGAAGGATGCTCAGGGAAGAAAGCCAAGGCTCTTGCCCAAAGACAACACTCTGCACAGTGAATGTACTTCTGCACTGTTATTTTTTATCTCTTTCTATCAATATGTGTGCCAGGGAATTGTAATATAAAGGCTCATAAAAGGCATAGTTTCCCTAATTCCAGTTTCTTGAGGCTCCACACACCCCCTGAGCCACAGCCTAATGTATTTCTGCATGGAGCTGAGCCCAAGGAATTGGATCTCACAGGCATTTCTCACTGATGGGGATGCAGTCCCTGGGCACTGATGGTCTGTACATCTCTCCTATAGGCCTGGCTTAAAAGCAGGGCATCCTTAGGCCACAGCACAAACTTGTGGGTAAATGTTAAGGTGTAAATACTGCACACAAACACAGATATGCAGATAGAAATACAAATACATGTTCCAATATGTATTATAAATATTTATTTAATTTATCATTCCTTTGAGAGATGGTGGTTCTGAGCTGCTCAGCCTCACTGAGATGTTATTGCAGAGTGAAACCCTCAGCTCTCGATGCTCTCCCTGGGGATCCAAAATCTCTGCATTTTCTGTGTCTCTGAACCTCTGGTGGCCTTGTGCTGCCACCCCCCCCGGGCAGGACAGCTCCTGCCTGGCTGCTGCCTGTCCAAAATGTGCTCTGGAATGTTCTGCAGCAGCAGAGACTCGTCAGGTCCTTTCACTGGTGGGTTTTAGTGCTTTTCAGGCCACGGTTTAGCCTGACCCTTGGGCATTCCAGCACCAAACCTGTGGGCACAGAGCGTTCACATCTCCAGGTACTCTGGATGTGCATCCAGGAGGGATAACTGGGATAAGGTGGGCTGAGAATCCCTCTTTGGCATCACCTCTGGCAGTGTCACTGGACCACTGCTGGTGTCTCTGCTGGCACCAGCTGAGCCAAAGATCAGGATCATTTTGCCCTCCTTGTCCTTTGGGTGTGTTTCCACAGCCTGCCAAGCCTGGTGTTGCAGGACCATGTAGGATCACTGCAGGCATTGATGACCTGATTATTTTCAAGTTTTTTGTATATCTTGGGCATATTTTGGGAAACTCAGCCACCCCAGAGGAATGGAAATGAGTAGAAATGCTCAACACAGATTTTATTAAGTTTTTATGAAGAAGGTTTTGACCATCAGGATGCAGGACCTGAAAAGGGGACACAGGGGGGTACAAAACTATCCACATTTTCAATTCAGTGCAGAGTAAAGACAAAAGTCAAATCCCAGGCATCTTGTGAGCTGCAGATTTCTTTTCCCAGCTGGATGGGCACACTGCCTTGTGCCTCTGGTCCTGTGTCCAGTTCTGGGCCCCTCAAAGAGAGACCCGGAGGGTCTGGAGCGTGTGCAGGGAAGGGAAGGGAGCTGGGAAGGGGCTGGAGCAGCAGGAGGGGCTGAGGGAGCTGGGGGGGCTCAGCCTGGAGAAAAGGAGGCTCAGGGGGGACCTTCTGGCTCTGCAACCCCCTGACAGGAGGGGGGAGCCGGGGGGGTCGGGCTCTGCTCCCAGGGAACAAGGGACAGGACAAGGGGCAGCAGCTTTCCGTGGGCTGGTGGAGCCCCTGAACTACAAACACTCTGCATTAGGAGAGGAAATAAAACTGCAGACCACGAGTGTGTGTTAATGAAAAGAGTAAGGAAGGATGGAAGTTCCATTGGGCAGGAACAGCAGTGACTGTAACTCCGTTATTGGCAGCATTTAATTTAATGTTTCAGTAAGGAGAGCAATAGTTTTCAGTGCTGGGCATCGTTAGAGAGCCGAATAATTGCAATGTTATTACAGTCTCTATCTGCTGGGCATCACTTCAGAGCTGGAAATTAACTCCATGCAGCATCAGTTTTCTGCTTGAAATTATTGCCCTCCCCAGAGTGATGTCCTTGGAAATCGATATATCAAACACATTAATGTGCCTTGTTTTCTTTCTGCTTTCAAATTCGCCCTGACATCTGTTATTGCAGCCAAATAAAAACTCTTTACATACAGTTTTAGAATTTTACTTTTCAGCAGTTTTATTTTAACAGTCTTCTGAGCATTCTTTTTTTTCCTGGGAGTAAGTGGGAAGCTCCTGCAGAAATACTTTTCTAACGACACGTGTTCCAGATGTTTGTCTGTTGACACTCCCTGAGTTTGTGGAGGTGAGTTCTTCCCTTTGTGTCAGAAATTATGCTTCTCTAAAGGGCAGCACAGGTGACACCCCTGTTGTGCAGGAATTCAGTGCCAAGGAAGGGGTTTCTTTTCCCACAGGTGCTCCCTGTGTACATTTGCTGCAGTTCCTCTCTCCTCAGGGCTGTTCCCATCCCTTCTCCCCCGTGCCCAGCCCAGGGCAGCTCATCCCTGGGAGGGCTCTCTGCTCCTCCAGCTGCTCCTCACAGAGAACTGAGGCACTTTTCCCTCTGCATCATGTGAGCTTTTCCTCAGGGAACGGGGCCCTTCAAGAGCTGTGCTGAGAGGGGGGAATTTGCTGCTGAAATATCAAGTATCATCTTGTGGCAAAATCACAGCTCTTGAATTTCCACCAGCCTTTACATCCCCAACTCTCTGATACTCCTTCAAGTGCTGTCTCACCTTCTCTGGAACTGAACTTTCTTGCCATGCAGATGTTTGTGAAATGAAAATGGTTTGTTTCTCCAAAGTCTGTCTCCTGTCTCAGAGATGGGCTTTGTGTGAAAATCAGCAATCTCAGGTAGAAACAACAAATGCTCCACTTCAAAATGTTCCAACAGCTCAAGGAAAAGAAAATAAAATAGGGGAAAAAAAGTTCTTTCAAACAGGACAATCAAAGCTGTTGAAGAAATTGCCACACAATGATTTTTTCCAGCTATTGAAAGTCATAAAAGTCATAAGTTTTTTCATTTACTTTAAAATAACTCCCCAAATGCAGAGAGATATGGGGTCAGGAATGGCTGGAGCTCTGCTGGCAGTGGAGGTGGACACAGGGACACCTTCCACTGGCCCAGGTTGCTCCAAGCCCTGTCCAGCCTGGCCTTGGACACTTCCAGGGATCCAGGGGCAGCCACAGCTTCTCTGGGCAACCTGGGCCAGGGCCTCCCCACCCTCCCAGGGATGTACCACGAGTATATTTGTGTCCATGTGCCCTCCCTGGATGGAGAAAACTTGCCTAAAGGTCCAGATAGGGCTCAGAGTGTGTAGGAAATGTGGCACAAAGACACAGTTTGGGACAGGAATTCTCCAACCCCCCCAAAACAAACAGCACAGAGAACCGTGAGCCCTGTGGGCCCAACCCTGTGCTGGGTGTGCAGCTGCCCTCCTTCCCCACCCAGGGTTTCATTTTCCCAACACCTCCATTTGTCTTTGGAAATGCACTTTTTCTGTTCCAGTTCCTGCCAGGAAGTTCATCTGCTGAAATGTTTGTGGAAATGAGACACAGGGACCACACACACATGGGTGGGAAATCTGCACCTGGAGCTCCAGGTTCTGCTGCAGGAGATCATTTACAGGAGCTCTGTCCCCTGGGTCTGCTGCAAAAGCTTTGGAGTTCAGCAGCTCCACAGCACATCCAAAATAAATCTGGAAAGGAAAAAAAAAGGCAAGTCAGCTCAGAAATCTGCCTTCGAAAAGGCAAAGAGCTGTTGCAAAGACCTTTCCAGCCTGGATGAAAATATTCCACATCACTGCTCTGACTCATCAGAAACACTGGCAGAAAATAGTCCAATTTAACCTTCCAGGAAATGCTGGTTCAGCAAAAGAAAGCATCTTCTGGGAACATGCCAGTATAGGCAAAACTATTTAGGGAAAATATGTGAAACAAACTGTTTCTGTAAGAAAGGAATAATGCAAAGTTATAAATACATGCAGCATCACAATAGGTAAAATCAAAATACCACAGAATAATAGACTATCCTGAGTTGAAAGGATCCACAAGGATCTCCCAGTCCAACTCCATAGCAAAAATAGGGTTTATCAGTAGGATTCCTGTGGTCAGTAAAATAGAATTATATCTCATTGTTACATACACAGAAATATAACAATTCACAGGTGTATGAGTTCAGTGGAAACTCCTGATCTCAGAGGTCCTTTCCAACCCAGCTGATTCTGTGATTCCATGATTCAAAAGTATATGGTTTAATTCTGGCTCAGAAAGGAACAAATGTCCTGAATGTAGTGCATTTCTGTGGGAAAAACATCCACCCCGAGTTTCCCAAAGGTTTATTCTGCAGACAAAGCCGAGATTTTGACGACTCGTTTTCTCTAGCTCAGTTGTTCGTGGTCACCTTCTCTTGGTGCCATCCCGTGCCTGGGCACAGGGCACGGCAGGTTCTCTGCTCCCTGGGGTCACCTTCTCTTGGTGCCATCCCGTGTCTGGGCACAGGGCACGGCAGGTTCTCTGCTCCCCGGGCTGCCCCGGGCGGCACCCGAAGGGAGCGGGGCCGTGCTCGGGCTCTGCCGGGATGCTCCAACCCCTCCTGGGAAAGCCGGGGGGAAACGGCCTCGGGGGGCAGCAGGGGAGGGTCAGCTGGGACATCAGCGGGAATTTGTCCCTGGAAAGGGCTGTCAGCCGTGGGCAGGGGCTGTCCAGGGAGGTGGTGCAGTCCCCACCCCCGGGGGGGTTCGGAAAACAAGCGACTGTGGCACCTCTTGCTGTGGTTTGGTGGGCACGGGGGGGTTTGGTCACAGCTTGGGCTCGATGGGCTGGGAGGGCTTTTCCAGCCTGAAGGATTGTGTGATTCCCTGGCTCTGTGGTGGCCCCGGACGGGATCACTCCCTGGGGGCTGCAGGAATGTCCCCTGGATGTGGGATGAGCGGGGTAGCCGCTGCTCAGCACGGCAGGATCCACCCAGGGCACGGCAGGATCCACCCAGGGCACGGCAGGATCCACCCAGGGCACGGCAGGATCCTTCCCTGGGCACGGCAGGATCCACCCAGGGCACGGCAGGATCCCACCCAGGGCACGGCAGGATCCACCCAGGGCACGGCAGGATCCCACCCAGGGCACGGCAGGATCCTTCCCTGGGCACGGCAGGATCCCACCCAGGGCACGGCAGGATCCACCCAGGGCACGGCAGGATCCCTCCCTGGGCACGGCAGGATCCACCCAGGGCACGGCAGGATCCACCCAGGGCACGGCAGGATCCCTCCCTGGGCACGGCAGGATCCCTCCCCGGGTACGGCAGGATCCCACCCAGGGCACGGCAGGATCCTTCCCTGGGCACGGCAGGATCCCACCCAGGGCACGGCAGGATCCACCCAGGGCACGGCAGGATCCACCCAGGGCACGGCAGGATCCCTCCCTGGGCACGGCAGGATCCCTCCCTGGGCACGGCAGGATCCCTCCCCGGGTACGGCAGGATCCCACCCAGGGCACGGCAGGATCCTTCCCTGGGCACGGCAGGATCCCACCCAGGGCACGGCAGGATCCACCCAGGGCACGGCAGGATCCCTCCCTGGGCACGGCAGGATCCCTCCCTGGGCACGGCAGGATCCACCCAGGGCAGGCTGGGATGGCACAACCGGGAGGAGGAGGAACAGCCCCCCAGATTCCCAGAGCTGGAATTGCCCCGTCCCGTCCGAGCCCAGGAGCAGAGCAGATGGTGTGTTTGGTAACAGCATATTGAAAAGTACGGCTTGGAAACAATTAGTGTCAGAAATCCATCTCTGCACGGGGGCTGTGGGAGTGCCGGGGTGACATTCTGAGCAGCAGGGGTGGCCACAAACACTCCCTTTCCTTGGAGGGGGGAATTCCACTTCCCATATTTCACAGTGTGCCAGAATGGTTCGGGTTGAAGGGAACTCAGTGGTCACCCAGTGCCACCCCCAGTTCAGGGTCCCACCTTCCTGAGCCACCGGGAGGGATTGGTGTGTGAGAGGTGGCAGTGGCAGGTCCTGGGTGACCCAGGGGGAGGTGCTGTGGCTGCAGCTCAGCGAGGGGCTGGAGCTTGGAGACAGGACAGTGATGGGCAGCACCTGCACGGGGATCCTGTCCCTTTTGGGGGGTAAATAATGATCTGTCATGAGAACAAAGGCCCCGAGCAAGCTGATCTCTGAGGAGAGCAGGGCATCCAGACATCCCTTCCAGCCAAAACTATTGGGCCATTCTGCAATTTTAAATTCTCATTCAAACTTAACAGACAACATGAATATAATAAACTTGGTAATCTACTCATTTTCAAATCATTTTTGTCTATCCATCCATCCGTATCAATCTAGTTTAATAATATTCTTGTTTATTTTGGAAGTTTACAATAGAACTACAGAGGGGTGTTTTTTAATTACTTTTGATATCTTGAAAACTTCCAAGAAACAAGGATGAGACCAAAGGATCTGCTCTGGGTATATTTGCTCCCTAGTTATCCATGCACAGCCGAAGATCAGGAAAATTCCCTTTAAAGTCCCTGAATTTCCTTTTAATCCCGCATCTCCAGCCTTGCCACAGGAATTCCAGGTCTGTTTGGCTTTTCCAGGTGGGAGGTCCTGTATCAGGCTGGGCCGTGGCAGCCAGAGATGCTGATTCAGCCACGGGTGTGGGGGCAGAGTTTCTGCAGCTTCCAACACTCACACATCCCCAGGGCTGGGAGCTGCAGGGACAGGACAAACGTCCCCTTGGATGAGCATTGCAGAATATTGGGAAGGAATTCCTGGCTGGGAGGGTGGGCAGGCCCTGGCCCAGGTTGCCCAGAGAAGCTGTGGCTGCCCCTGGATCCCTGGAAGTGTCCAAGGCCAGGTTGGAGCAACCTGGGCTGGTGGAAGGTGTCCCTGCCCAGGGCAGGGGTGGCACTGGATGGGCTTTGAGGTCCCTTCCAGCCCAAACCAGTGTGGGGTTTGATGATTCTGTGATTCATATTCACCACCAAGCAGCCAGCAGTAACTCTGCACAAGCTTTTCTGTGCAGGAGACCAGAGGGGAGGAATGAGGGAGCTCAGTGCTGTCTGTGTAAGGGGAAGATGAAGCCCAGAGCACTGGAGGTGGCTGGTGGCTGACACGGAGCTGTGGGTGGGGCTGCTGCTCCCTCAGGACCCCAAACCTCTCCCTTTACTGCCCTCGTTTCCTCTCTCTTTGAAGTGATTTTCCTGCACAGCCAACAGCAATGACACAAATCTCCTTTTCCTTCATGTAGCACTAAACCTGCATTATATGGGAAAACTGTTGTTTAAACATGTCTCAGAATGGCTTTTGGTGGTCTCTTTGCAAACACGTGTTTCTTCTTCCCAACACCCCCCAGGACAAGTGTTATCCCATGCAGGAATGTCCTGAGAAGATATCCTGAGGTGTTCTCATGGGCCCCTTTTAACCCCTTCCTAGTGGTTGGTAACCCCTTCCTGCAACCTGGAATTGGTTACTCTGTGATTCCTCCTAACCCTATAAATGTAACCCCCCAACAATAAACTCTCTCTTGCCTCCTCTCTGCCTGGTGTGCTGTCTGTGCCTGCCATGAGACCCCGTGGGTGGAGGGAGGGGAGGGCTCAAGGCCTGAACAAACCCCTGGTGCTGGAGTTCCCTTTCCCTATCCACCTCAAGCCATTGGAAATGGTTCCTCAGATGGAAATGGAACTAGAACTGGGCCACCCCATGCCATGGGGAGAAAGGGATCCAGACCTTCATTTCTTAAAGGGTCAGGGAAGCAGATGACTAAAAGTCAGCAGTAACAGCAATCCATTCCCCAAATCCCCTGTGCCATCAAAGCTGGGTAATTCCCCTTCCAGCACCCTGGGATCACTGTGCCCTCCTGGAGTGGGGAGGAGAAGGGCCAAGTGTGTCCTGCAGCCCCAAGAGGGTTGGACCTCCAAGCACCCTGGATCACCTTCACTCCCCAGCAGAATGGGACTAACAAGTGGAGCTGGACTTCAGTGATCCTCATGGGTCACTCCCAAGTCAGGATATTCAGTATATTCCATAGGTGATGGAGACCTGGGTGTCCAGGAGCTGTGCCTGCACAGTGCCCCTGCCTCTGCAGAGCTGGCTGGGCTGAGAGAGGGACTCACAGCTCATCCCAGACCTTGCTGGGCTGAGAGGGACTGTCAGCTCATCACAGACCTTGCTGGGCTCAGAGAGGGACTCACAGCTCATCCCAGACCTTGCTGGGCTCAGAGAGGGACTCAGCTCATCCCAGACCTTGCTGGGCTCAGAGAGGGACTCACAGCTCATCCCAGACCTTGCTGGGCTGAGAGGGACTCTCAGCTCATCACAGACCTTGCTGGGCTCAGAGTGGGACTCAGCTCATCCCAGACCTTGCTGGGCTCAGAGAGGGACTCTCAGCTCATCCCAGACCTTGCTGCACAAGCCTGAGTGTCTTGTCTGGGTCTGAACCCCAAAGCAGGCCCTGTTCCTCCTCACTGCCTCCCCACATCCCAGACATTCCCTCCTGGGCCCTGCAGCCAGGCCCAGGCTGTGGGAGAGCTGGGAGCTGAGCTGAGCTGCCCAGGGGGTTTGTCAGCCCTCAGCCCTTGGGCCAGACCTGCTGGAGGCATTGCCTGCTGAAGGCATTGCCCTGCTGGAGACATTGCCTGCTGGAGGCATTGCCTGCTGAAGGCATTGCCCTGCTGAAGGCATTGCCCTGCTGGAGGCATTGCCCTGCTGAAGGCATTGCCCTGCTGGAGGCATTGCCCTGCTGGAGGCATTGCCTGCTGGAGGCATTGCCCTGCTGGAGGCATTGCCCTGCTGGATGCCCCCCAGGTGTGCCAGGTTTTACCTGGGAGTGGTCCAGGGATGTCAGAGCAGAGGTCATTGGGCGCTGGGCACATTTGTAATCTCACCCTTTATTTAGAACAGAGGTAGAGCAGAGATAAATATAAATGATACACAGAAAAAAACCAAAACCAAACCAACAGTAAAATCCTGATTTCTGGCGTGCCCTAAGCACTAAGCACTAAACTTCTGGAATTCAGAAGTCCTGGGTAACTTGGCTGGTTCCTCACAGGGAGCCTTTCCCTGCAGCAGAGCTGTGTGTGATCAGGTGCTGGGAGTCCCAGCTGGCTGCTCCTCTTCCTCTGTGCTCAGCAACACTTGGCCACTTTAGGGACTGTTCTCAAGGTCCCCATGTCTTCTTTCTGTGTGTTTCTGGCTGCAGTTTGTTCCTCTGCAGTTTAGCCCTTATTCCATATCACACAGCTCACTTATATCACCATGTGTTACTGAGTTATAATACAAAGGGATTGACTTTTAGTGCCCAGATCCTGACAAAAGATATTTCATTTATTGCACAGCAAATTATTTCAAGTACAGTCAGAAACAACATTTTCTCCATTTGTACCCCAATGATTTTTATATTTTCACTGTTACCACACAAAGGTGTAGCTGTAGCTAATTCAGGTGTAGCTGTAATTAATTCAGGCCACGTGAAGATGTGGTACTGCACTTCCACCCAAACTTCCTTACAAACAGTGCCAGTGCTGAGCAGGCATGTCTGGGTGCAGCAGCCATGGATCACTGGGCAGCACAACCTTTGGAAGGCGAGTTCTCCCTGCAGATCCTCTGAGGCAGATCCGAGGCAGCACAGCCCAGGTAACCCTGTGTGCTCCCAGCATTTGAGATTACAGTGGGGGGTTTTATTATACAATTATAAGAATGTTTTTTCTGTCACATTTCTGGGACTTTTTCCCACTTCCTCTTTTCCAGCCGCCCCCAGACAGAGCAGTGCAGTGGATGAACAACTCCCCACCTGGGCTGTGCAGCTCCAGGGCTCCGTCAGCCCCTGCCCTTGCAGTGGGTCACAGAACTCCCAGCCTCTGTTCCTGAGCCACCACTCGGCCAGTGGGGACAAACAGACACTTCTGGAGCTCGTTCCACCTGCCCCAGTTTAGTGCCCCAGTTTAGGCACCACACAGGAATGATTTCTCCCTTTCCCCACTGCCCCTGAAGGGAGTCCCAGGGTGAGCAGCACCCACAGGCAGCAGAAGCTGTTGCTCCCCGTGTTTGAGTTGATCCCTTCAAACCAGACATCTAGAGAGGGAACTGAAAAAGTTGGTTGTGCTGCTTGCAGGGCAGGTGGCACACCTGGAAAAGCACTTAATGCCCTGCAGTGGGTCAATAAACCCAAATCACCAGGGATGTACCTGCCTGTGCACAGGGCCTGGTTTTAAACTGAAACAGAGCAGGGTTAGATGGGATATTGGGAAGGAATTCCTGGCTGGGAGGGTGGGGAGGCCCTGGCACAGGTTGCCCAGAGAAGCTGTGGCTGCCCCTGGATCCCTGGAAGTGTCCAAGGCCAGGCTGGAGCAACCTGGGCTGGTGGAAGGTGTCCCTGCCCATGGCAGGGGTGGCACTGGATGGGTTTTGAGGTCCCTTCCAGCCCAAACCAGTCTGTGGTTCTATGATAAGTTTAATCCTCCTGACAAACCTGTCCCCTCTCACTCCACCACCCACCACCTGCACTCATTCCCACTCCCACCAATGCAGAATCCCTCATTCTCAGCTCTCCACACAATTTTGTGCCTGTCTCATATTTCCTCCTTCCTCCAAGTCCCCTTTTGGCCAGCTCTGCTCCTCCTGTGCTCACACAGCCCCCTCCCAGACAAATATCTGCCCACCTGCCCCATTGTCCTCGTCCACCCCAGCACTCCCACCCAACCTCAGTGACCCCCTGGGCCATCCCAGCCTCACATGGAGATGCTGATGGGGAATGTTCCTGTGAGGGACCCAGGAACCCACCTGTGCATCCTCAGTGGGAGCAGGACCATTTCCTCTGCGAGCAGCTGGGAGGGCAGTGACAGTGGAGGGGTGGGCTCAGGGGCTGGGGGTCTCTCAGGAGCCTCCCCCTTGCTGGGTGTGGGGGCAGTGTCACTGCACAGACACACAGCACCGACAGGCAGAAGGAAATCAGAATGATGAGACAGTTGAATGAACCACAGAGTGACTGTGGTTCCTGTGGTCCCACTGCCAGAGCCCTTCTGCTACGTGGGCCCAGTAAAGAAAAACTCCAAGCATGGATAATCAACAAAAAAGCAAAATATTCCTTAGCACAGGTGGTTGCTTTAGACTATTTATCACAACAGGATTTCGGAGGGTCTCCTGGGGACCTGCCATCCTCAGATGCTCACAAACCAGTATTAATTCCAAACATTATTAAGACACATTCAAAACCCTTATTAAATGCAATCAAGTTTGATTTAGAAGGACTGGGAAGGTAAGCGTAATTAAAATGAATGTGCTGCCTGGAATATGAATTCCTTTTCATCCAGCAGTTGAGAGTCATATTGTCTGAAAATTAATAACCTTAAGCGGTATTTTTTGTGGCCCACTGAGAAAATAAAGGGTTTGGTTACCCTTGTTAAAAACTTTGCAGACTCTTTTGAAGAGGGATCCTGAATCCTAAACATGATTTTGCTAATGCTCTGCTTCCTCCAGGGACTGGAGCACAGGGAGCACTGGGGAGGAAAGTTCTGGGATGATGGTAATTGAATAAGAGCCACCAGGAAAGGATGAGAGAGGGAGAGAGGAGGAACTGGAAGGCAGTGCAGAGTGTCCCAGCTGCACCCAGCCCTGCCCACGGGGCACAGCACAGGGCACAGCACAGCAGAGAGGGGAAGGGTTGGGGAGGGATTTGGGACGGGAAGAGAAGATGTGGAGAAGGAGCCAGGGCAGGAGCAGAGAGTGTCTGGTTCTAGAGCCACAGAATCCTGGACTTGTTTTGGATGGAAGGGACCTCAAAGACCATCCAGTACCACCCCTGCCATGGGCAGGGACACCTTCCACTGTCCCAGGTTGCTCCAAGCCCCGTCCAACCTGGCCTTGGACACTTCCAGGGATCCAGGGGCAGCCACAGCCTCTCTGGGCAACCTGGGCCAGGGCCTCCCCACCCTCTCAGCCAGGAATTCCTTCCCAATATTCCAGGGAAGGAATTGCCAGGGAAGGAAGTGGGAAGCCATTCCCTGTGTCCTGTCCCTTCATCCCTTGTCCCCAGTCCCTCTCCAGCTCTCCTGGAGCCCCTTCAGGCCCTGCAAGGGGCTCTCAGCTTTCCCTGGAGCCTTCCCTTCTCCAGGGGAACCCCCCCAGCTCTCCCAGCCTGGCTCCAGAGGGGCTCCAGCCCTTGGAACATCTCTGTGGCCTCCTCTGGACTCTCTCCAGCAGCTCCACGTCCCCCCTGTGCTGTTCCCAGGGCTGGAGCAGCTCTGCAGGGGGGTCTCACCTGAGGGGCAGAGGGGCAGGATCCCCCCTCACTCTGCCCAGGCTGGGGGATCAGCCCAGCACAGGGGTTTGGATCCCTGCACAGGGGTTTGGATCCCAGCACACACCACTGGGGCTCGTGGGGAGGTGATGAGTTCAGATTGGAAGGGGATGAAGGCCAGAGAGGTGAGAAGAGAGCAGACCCAGCCAGAGTCCCCCAGTGCATGAGTGCTCAGCCCAGGGTTTTGGGGGGTGGGATGAGCTGAGCCTGGAGCAGCAGCAGCGGGAGCTGGGGCAGCAGGAACAGCAGCAGCAGGAGCTGGGGAAGCAGGAACAGCAGCAGCAGGAGCTGGGGCAGCAGGAACAGCAGCAGCAGGAGCTGGGGCAGTGGGAGCTGGGGAAGCAGGAGCTGGGGAAGCAGGAGCTGGGGAAGCAGGAACAGCAGCAGCAGGAGCTGGGGAAGCAGGAGCTGGGGAAGCAGGAGCTGGGGAAGCAGGAGCTGGGGAAGCAGGAGCTGGGGAAGCAGGAACAGCAGCAGCAGGAGCTGGGGAAGCAGGAGCTGGGGCAGCAGGAGCTGAGGCAGCAGGAGCAGCAACAGCAGGAGCTGGGGCAGTGGGAGCTGGGGCAGCGGGAGCTGGGGCAGCAGGAACAGCAGCAGCAGGAACAGCAGCAGCAGGAGCTGGGGCAGCAGGAGCTGGGGCAGTGGAGCTGGGGCAGCAGGAACAGCAGCAGCAGGAACAGCAGCAGCAGGAGCTGGGGCAGCAGGAGCTGGGGCAGCGGGAGCTGGGGCAGCGGGAGCTGGGGCAGCAGGAACAGCAGCAGCAGGAACAGCAGCAGCAGGAGCTGGGGCAGCAGGAGCTGGGGCAGTGGGAGCTGGGGCAGCAGGAGCTGGGGCAGCAGGAGCTGGGGCAGCAGGAACAGCAGCAGCAGGAGCTGGGGCAGCAGGAGCTGAGGCAGCAGGAGCTGGGGCAGCAGGAGCTGGGGCAGCAGGCATTGTGGGCACCGGGAGCAGGGAACGGCTTTTCCCTGCCCAGGGCTCCGTGTCCCGCTGACGGTCCCGGTGCCTCCTGGTTCGATGCTCCCATCGCTGCCCCCGTGGCCTCTGTCCTGCCCCGCTGAGGGAACAGAACCCGAGTGCCGGGCGGGTCCCCAGCCCCCAGCAGCAGGAGGAGCTGGTGCTCCCTGACCGGCCCCTGGCCCCGAGGGAGCAGTGGCGGGTTTTCCCTGAGTGATTTGTATTATTGTTTTAGTTTCCTTGTTTATAAAATAAGCGAGGGATGGCAGATGGCAGTGAAGGCAAACAAATCTCCTTCCCGGGGAAAACAAGTTAATTTCTTAGCTTTTTTATTTTTTTAAAGTTATTTTCTTGAGAGCCGTTAGATCCAAGGCAGTAATCCCTCCTTAATCCGTCATAATGCCATTTGTTGAAAGTCCTGCTTTCCCTGCTAATTGTGTTTCTGGAGCTAAACCTTGACACTTGCCATCAGCCTGGTTCCAAGGGAGCACAACAAGCCCGGGGTTAATCCCCCAAAGCTGGTTCCATGTCCTCTGCTGAGGCCACGCTGCCCAGGAGGGCAGGGATCGGCCCTGGGCTGGACCTGCTCCACTGGGGCAGCTTGTGCTCACAGCAGAGGGAATTCCTGCCCAAATTCCCTGTTTGCAGAGCTTCCCAAAAGGCCGGAGAGATTGATTTTGCCCCCAGAAAAGGTTTAAATGAGTGGTTGCAATGTCAAAGGGAAGGCAAGGTGAGGGAAAGGAAAGGCCACTGAATATTAGCCAAAATTGGCCTCCTGAAATATGCTTTTCTTTATGTCCCTTCTGGAGAAAAACCTATAACATTAAGGATTCTGTCAAAGGAAAACATCAGGAGGAGTGAGGGTGAGATAAACCCACTATCTCTGTGTATTTAATCGAGAACTTGGGACTTTGCATCTGCAAATATTCATTTAAGCTTCCCTTCAGGAAACCAAACATAAATCACCCTCACATGTAGCTGTCCTGCTCCTTGTAAAATGCTCAATTTATATCTTAAAATCTGCTTTTTTTATTCCACTGCTTCCAGTGCCACGGTGCTGTCTGCTCCCATCCCAGAGATATCCCAGTTCTCCAGTGCCACACTGACTGTGCCCATCACAGTGTGCAGGATTTACAGCACAGGTTTCTCAGAGACATATTTGAATTCTTCCACGTGTTCATTGTCCATTCTCTGTGTCCATTCCCTCTCGTGTTTTCTCTCTGTCTGATGCTCACATTAGAGGCTTAAGAAGCAAAGACAAAATGAGATAAGAAACAATAAATAAAATGTTACTTGAGATATTTGTATTACAAGGAGGACGTGAAGTTCTCTTGACAGTCCCGTTCAGATTTAGTTATGGGACATTGGGGTTGTTTTTGACCATTTGCCTCATCCAGTTTCTCATGAATCCTGGAGTTCTGGGTGAGCACCCATGGCCATTACACCCCCTGCCAAGCATGGTGAGGAACCCTCCCACAAATCTGGCAGATAACATGTGTGGAAGGTAGAATTTGACTTAATAAAGTGCTGCCCCTGTGGCTCCATCCAGCATGAGCAGTTCCACCAAAGGTCCTGCGGGGCAGGGCTGTGCTGACACGCTGGCAGGTGCCTGACAAGCACTGAAGTGCTGGACTCTGGAATTATCCAAAGTCAGCAGAATGGATTTCATTGCTGGCTTCACAAAGTCATCTCACAGCTCGAGAACGTGGCCACGTGCCAGAGACCTGGGAAAGGGATAACATAAATCAATATTTTAAAGCAGAACATCGAGTTCCTCTCTCATTCTCTGGGAAAATAGAATTTTTATGACTCTGAGCTGTGGAGTGATGCTGCTGGACAGTCCCAGCACACCCCAGTCCCAGCAGAGCCAGCTATTCCCAGCCTGGCCAGGCTGGAGCACAGGCTGCAGTCTCCCTGCGTTTGGGGTTTTTAAGGGAAAATGACTGGGAGCAAAAGGCCTTTATCACCCAGCACTTGCAGATGCTTCTGGCTCAATGCATTATTCACCAGGGCAGTGCTGCTGCCCCCGTGGAGGTGTCACAGGACTGCAGGATGTTATCTCAGCCACAAATCCCATCAGTGCATTTGCAGCAGCTGCCCCGGGGCCACTCTCACACACCCCCAGGGCTGGGGCACTGAGGGGGCTGCTCAGGCTCCACCTGCACTGCTGCTCAATGAGCTTCTGATCAGCACTGTGCCATTTATTCTTTTGGATCTGTTTTGCACACAGACATCAGGTCCCAGGTGCAGCCAAACCAAGCCTGGGAGCTGGGATGGGGCCCTGGAGCAGATGAAACATGTGATGGAACATCTGGTGAGTCCAGGAGAGGGGAGAGGCATCTCTTTGTGACCAGGACAGGACCCAGGGAAGGGCTGGAGCTGTGCCAGGGCAGGCTCAGGTTGGATCTCAGGACAAGGTTCTTCCCCCAGAGGGTGGTTGGCACTGCCCAGGCTCCCCAGGGCAGTGGGCACGGCCCCAAGGCTGCCAGAGCTCCAGGAGGGTTTGGACAAGGCTCTGAGGGACAGGGGGGGATTGTTGGGGTGTCCTGGGCAGGGCCAGGGCTTGGACTGGATGGTCCTTGTGGGTCCCTTCCATCTCAGGATATTCTATGACTCTGTGATTCCATGATTCTCCCTGCAGGAAGGTACCACACAGCCAGGAGCTGAACCCCCCCTTTCATCCACAGAACCTGGTTTTTGCTTTTAATTTGCTTGATTTTCCTTGTCCCTTCAGGAGGTGAGGTGAAAAGAAAGGCAGGTCCACCCAAGTGTTAACTGCAATTCCACCCGTGGAAGGCAGGTCACAGAAAATAACACTCTGCTGGTGGTGTCCCAAAAACCACAGAGGTTTAAATTAGTGATCCATGATATAGATTAGCAGGACTTCACTGGGCCTTCACTGTACAAAGGTCCAGAGTAACGTTTTTGTAATTTAAAGGAAGAGGTTCCAAACACAGCACTGTGGAATCTCAGGATGCACCAAAGTGTCCAGCTGGGACAGGTACAACCCAAACTCACCTGCCACTGGCCCCTGGAATCACACAGATGGTCAGTGTGTCACCTCAGCGGCACCAGGAGCTGGAGCTGGGCACAGTCTGTCTGCAGGGAGTGTCCCTGAGCACAGACAGAGCCCATGGACAGACAGACGGACAGACCCCACAGACAGACACATGGACAGACACACGGACAGAGCCCATGGACAGACACACGGACAGACCCCACAGATAGACACACGGACAGAGCCCATGGACAGAGTCCACGGACAGACACACAGACAGACCCCACAGACAGACCCCATGGACAGACACATGGACAGAGCCCATGGACAGACCCCTTGGACAGACCCCATGGACAAACACAAAGACACACAAAGACACACAGTCAGACCCCACAGCCAGACACACGGACAGCTCCCTTGGAGCAGCAGCCTGGCTCCCCAGCCCAGCCCAGCCCAGCCCAGCTCCCCAGCCCAGCCCAGCCCAGCCCAGCTCCCCAGCCCAGCCCAGCTCCCCAGCCCAGCTCCCCAGCCCTGCCCTGCCCGTCCCTGCCAGCCCCACAGCTCAGGGGATGTGTGGGGCTGAACTGGGGGCTTGGACCCTGCTTCTCGTTATTCTGAAATGCCTTTCTTCAAACAAATACAATCAAGTGCTGTGCCCTCAACCCTAACTGGACTATTTTACTGCACTTTTATTTTCACAGATTCCTAGTCGAGCCCTGTAACTCCAGGAAATCCAATGCACTCATGTTGCAAAAATGACACGAGACAGAGGGTTTCTAGAACTTCCCTTTTCCAAGAAAGAACGAACTTCTCTCTTTCTACTGAGACGGGGGAACAAACCCCTTCCCTTCTGACACAACAGATGACATGAAAAATCATCCATCATTTCTTTCAATTGTTCACACCCATTTCCTTGCAAAGGTGACTCAGCCCTTCATTGCTTCTGTTATTTCAGGAACTCTCTGCAGACTCGCTCCTGGGTTTTCTTTTACCCCCATTGATTTTCCATTATTTGCCTTGATCTGTTCCTTGTTATCTGAGGTCAGTGGCGAGTTTTGCTTAAAAATTTATATCACTCCACAGCTTTTGTTTCCTTCTGGTTTGTGCCCAATTCAATCTGCACTGGAAGCAATTTTTTTTCCTCTATTCCTTTGGTTTAGATATTTTTTTTCCCTTGTTTTCTAAGTCTTTCTGTATTATCATCTCTGAGATTGTCTTTCTTTTCTCTTTTCTCTTTTCTTTTCTTTTCTTTTCTTTTCTTTTCTTTTCTTTTCTTTTCTTTTCTTTTCTTTTCTTTTCTTTTCTTTTCCTTTCCTTTCCTCTCCTTTCTTTTCTTTTCTTTTCTTTTCTTTTCTTTTCTTTTCTTTTCTTTTCTTTTCTTTTCTTTTCTTTTCTTTTCTTTTCTTTTCTTTTCTTTTCTTTTCTTTTCTTTTCTTTTCTTTTCTTTTCTTTTCTTTTCTTTTCTTTTCTTTTCTTTTCTTTTCTTTTCTTTTCTTTTCTTTTCTTTCCTTCTTTCCTTCTTTCTTTCTTTCTTTCCTGCTTTCTTTTTCCAGGGCCTCCCTGGCACAGGTTTTGGTTCATGTTTTCTCTGGTCATCCTTTCTCCCTCCCACCCTCTGAAGGTGCAGATGTGCTCTTTGCTGTCCCCCAGCACCGAGGCCATTCCTGTCCTCACCTCCACGTCCCCCCTGGTGCCCCTGCACCCCCAGGATGGTGGTGCCAGGGTGGTCCCAGTGCAGTGAGCTGGGCAGGGATCCTGGACCTGGGGCACAGTGGAGTCTCTGCTGTCAGTGAATTGAGGTTAAACGCCAACCTTACTCCCTGTAAAACCCCCAGAAGGGCTCTGGGGTTGTTCTGTGGGAGCTGGGGCTGTGTTTGTGTTGGAACTTCTGCCTGTCCTTGGCACATCTGCCTCCCGGACCGGGTGTGGCATCCTGGGAGAGCAGGGTGGTCTGCATGAATCACCTTGTTTCCATGAGGCCCAGAATAGCTTTTGTAGCAATTAAACTTGGATTGAACCTGACTCCTTCCCTTTGCCTCTGGCAAGCTGAACCACCGATGCCAAACAAATTTGCATTAATGAGTTATTTTTGCGTGAGCAAGAAAATCAAACCTCTTTGGCTGTTGCTATGCACATGCATGTTTGGAGAGAGCAACAGCTCCCTGTGCCTAAGGATGCCAAAATAATGCAAGGAGGGGCAAATGCCAATTAACATTATTTAACGTCTGCCATCAATTAGCAGAGGGAGAGCTGGTGCTGCAGATAGGCCTGGGCACCCCCTGGGCACCCACCTGCTCAGCCCCACAGGCAGTGCCCAGTGGGATCCAGCTGCTCTGGGAATTCAGAGGGTGCTGTGGGTGCTCCTGGGGTGTGAGATAACGTGGGGCTGCTCCTGAGCCCGGGGATCCCATCGGCAGCTCAGTCAGCTGCTGGGAGGATTCCAGGTGAAAAAACACCCCCCAGGATATCCCTGCTGGCCTGGGTTCACAGTGAGGAAGGGTTTGTGAGATCCAACTGCATTTTAGTGAGCTAAGGACAGGAATACATCAGTGACAGTCCCCAAGGGACAGGGTGTCACCACTCCCTGCCAGGGGAGCAGCTGGCACAGCCCAGGTGATCTCCATCCCCACAGGCTGATCTCCATCCCCACAGGCTGATCTCCATCCCCACAAGCTGATCTCCATCCCCATAAGCTGATCTCCATCCCCACAAGCTGATCTCCATCCCCACAGGGCTGATCTCCATCCCCACAGGCTGATCTCCATCCCCACAAGCTGATCTCCATCCCCACAGGGCTGATCTCCATCCCCACAGGCTGATCTCCATCCCCACAGGGCTGATCTCCATCTCCACTGCCCCATGGGAAGGTGGAAAGGAATGTGAGCACAACACTCAGCTGACACTGAAGGGAGATTTTAATCGTGCTTTGGGATAAACCTGCATTTCCTCCCTCTTTCTCTTCACATTCTCTTCCCAGACAAACTGTTCTTGTGGCCAATTGTTCCCAGTCACAAGTTGTGTGTATTTGGTGACTGTTCATGCTCTGCCACTGGTTCTTAGAGTGTCTTCTCCTGGAAACATCAAACATTCTTGGTACTGGAGATCTTTACTAATGCGTGTGATGAGTTATTATTGTTGTCATTTCTGTGCATGAAAAAAAACCAAGCAGAGGGAACAATTTAAACCTCTCACTGTGGGGTAGTTCATCAGCCAGGTAGGATTTCAGTGTGTTTTTTATCCTCTCCTTAGAGAGCAGGCACAGCCCCAGCACTGCTCCTCCTCAGGGGTCCCATCTCTGCACACACCAGGATAAAATCCCCTCTTGGTGCTGGAGCCTCCCAGCTCTGCCCTCACAGGGCTCAGGTCCCAGGGCTCCCCTCCACACCCACCCTGTGCATTCCTGATCCCTGACTCCATGAGCCATGGAATCACAGACTATCCCGAGCTGGGAAGGACCCACCAGGATCATCCTGCCCAACTGCTGGCCCTGCCCAGGACACCCCAACAGCCCCATCACAGGCCACAGGACTTTCCATGGGACTGCATTAGGATGGAACCAGGCGACAGGATGTCCCATACTGAGGATATTTAGAGGCTGCACTCCACAGTATTGGAGGTCTTTTCCAACCTTAACGATTCTCTGATTCTCTGATGAGTTGCCTCATCCTGCATCCCATAATATAACCCATCATCGGGTTAGAAGTGATTTTAGAGCAAGCACGAAGTTCTGACGAGCAATGAATCATCTGTCACAACAGGACCTGCAGGTGGGGTCTCTCAAGGAAAGGCTGATGGTACCCATGGCTTGATCACTTGGGTCTCATAATTAGCAAACCTACTGCAAATAGTGGAGGTGTCTTTAACATAAAGCACCTCCCACTCCTCCCCCCTCTGCACATGATATCCTCCTCAATCCTTCCCACAGAATTCATAACTCGAGGTTTTTATATTCCAGCTCATGACTCAAACCTCCAGGTTTTGGTAAAGCCAGTTTTCAGACTGTTTCTTCTTTGTTGTTTCTGCAGCAAAAGTTTCCAGTCCTGCTTTCTGCTCAAATAGCTGCCTTGGTACAATGGCAGCCAAAAACTGAGCCAGGGGAGATTTAGATTGGATATTAGGAAAAATTTCTTCACTGAAAGGGCTGTCCAGCCCTGGCACAGCTGCCCAGGGCAGAGGTGGAGTCCCCAGCCCTGTGGATGTCAAAAAAACCTGTGGATGTGGCACTTGGGGGCCTGGTTTAGTGGTGAGCATGGTGCTGGTGCTGGGTTGACAGCTGGACTTGATGATCTAAGAGGGCTTTTCCTACCTCCATGGCTCTGTGATTCTATGATTGTAATTAAAACCAACCAAAAGAAGTATTCTATTATTGCCACACATCTGTCTTTTTCTCTTTTGGCCACAAACCTCAGATGAACAAGTACCAGCTCTGGGACTGGAGGGACAAGGGCATCATTCCTCCCTCTTCCTGGGCAAAGACAACCCTGTACCCCAAAATTTAACCCCTCGTTATGTCTGGAAATGTCCCCTGCCCTGTCTTAGTATGACAGAGGAGCACAGGCACCCAATGTGTTCCTGGGGATGGGGTTTTCCAGGCTTTAAATAGCAAAGAAATGGAAGCAGGTACTGTGCACTCTGTGCTTTTGTGAGCTCTGAATGCCTTGAAGTGATCTCCTGGGCTCTCAGCTGCTCCAGCTGCCATTTCACCTTCAGCTGGGTGGAAATGTCAAGGAGTCATTCACCTGTGGGTGGTGTGAGGGCTTGTCTGGCAAAGAGACCCCAGAGCTCTGCCAAACTCTCTTCCTGATTATTTCAGGAAACAGTGATTTAAAACATCAGAGAAAAAGGGAAATGAGATTTTATGGAAAAAAATAAAACCATGCAAGATGGGGGATCCTTGTGGGCACAATTGGGACCCAATTCTAAAGAAAACTCCGGAGTGGTTTCGCTGTTGAACAGAAAATTGAAGCCTGAAATTGTAAACAGGCCTTTTCCTGCCCTTACCCAGCTGTGCATTTTCACCTGGTGATCCAGGTCAGCAAGAATCATTTCAGAACCAGCAACAAATGTCTCAGCCTCTGCCAGCACCTGCTGCCAAAGGTGTCAGGAGGAAATGGGAACATCTCTCTGCAGCTGAGCTTGGATGGCTGAGACTGTGAGAGCTGCAGCTCTGGGAGAGAGAAGGGGCACTGGAGGGCTGGGACTGGAGCTCAAACACACAGGGTGGGATTCACCTGAGCAAAGCCCAGGAGATCCACATTCCACAGGGACTCAAGCACAGAGCCTGGTGAGGTCCAGGCTGGAGCCAAAACACAGCTCCATGAGGCAGCTCTCAGCATCAGGAGGACGTGGAGCTCCTGGAGCAGGTCCAGGGGAAGCCACGGAGATGTTCCCAGGGCTGGAGCCCCTCTGCTCTGCTGGGAGAGCTGGAGGGGTTCACCTGGAGAAGAGAAGGCTCCAGGGAGAGCTGAGAGCCCCTGGCAGGGCCTAAAGGGGCTCCAGGAGAGCTGGAGAGGGACTGGGGACAAGGGATGGAGGGACAGGACACAGGGAATGGCTTCCCACTGCCAGAGGGCAGGGATAGATCGGATATTGGAAAGGAATTCTTGGCTGGGAGGGTGCACAGGCATCATCTCCCTGGACTTGTGCAAGGCATCTGACACTGTCCTGCATGGCATCCCTGTCTCTGCACTGGAGAGACCTGGGCTTGACAGCTGGACCACTCCAGGGGTGAGGAATTGGCTGGATGGTCACACTCACAGAGCTGTGGCCAATGGCTTGGTGTCCAGTGGAGCCCAGTGACATTCCTCAGGGATTGGGATTGTCTGGCTCAGCAGGAACAGGCAGCCAAGGGCACACCTGGGCTCTGCTCAGCTCATCAGAACCTTCCCCTTTGCTGTGCTCCAAACCACACGTCACAGCTCGGGGGATGTGTTCCAAAGTCACCCTGGAAGGAGGAAGGCCACTGAGGGCTGGAGGCACCTGCAGCCTGCAGGGCCATGCTGTGGGTTTGGAAGGAGCCTCCCTGGCTCCCAGAGAGGTGTCTCTGCCCTGGCAGTGTTCCTGAGGCTGCTGCAGGGACCAGGTGATGGCCAAGTCCCAACACTGGAGGGTGGAAGGGGAACCCCAACCCTCCCCCCAGGCTGTGCTGGAGCTGCCCCAGAGCTGCTCCCTGATCCTGCAGCCCAGGAAATCACTGCTGCAGGAAATCACTGCTGCCTCTGCCCGGGAACAGCCTCCACTCAGCACTTTCTCCACCACACTGCATGGTAATTTTCCTCATCCTGCCTATATTTAACTTTTCCCCTTGGACTAAAATGTGGTTACAAAAAATTTCTGTCAGCTGGAAAGAAGGAACAATGCCTGGCTCAGCGCCTGTGCTCAGCAGTGAAGACTCTGCAATTACAGACCAAGAAACAAAACAAAACAAAGCAAAAAAAGCCCCAAAACACCAGTAACAAAAACAAGGCAAAAATCGTTTTCCAATTTCTCTGAGACTCTTCCTCGCAGTTATTTTTTCTGACAAGGATCAGACCAGCAATATGAGGGAAGGAGAGCTCAGAGTAGAGAGCAGTAAAAAGTGAAATAAATGAAATCAAAACTGAGGTCTATTTTGCCTTCCAGAACATCTGCTGTCACAACATAATCGCAGGGAAGCAGCACCCAAGTGCATCCGAGTGTTCTGGAGGAGACTGCCTCTCATGTCGAGCTGGGGTTTCAAACCAGTGGTCCCTCTCCCGTTCCCTCCTGTCACACCGGGCTGTGCCGGGTGCCCGAGGGGGGCACCCCGGGGTTCCACTGCCTGGGGGCTGCCTGGGAAGCAGCAGTGTCAGAACAGCCCATGCATGGCATCACTGCCACATCCCGGCCCGGGGTGACACCCCTCCTGTCTGCCCCGACCTCCCACACAAGGACCTCCTGTTGGAGCACCCTGGCCATGGGCAGTCCCACAGCACTGCCAGGGCAGTCCCACAGCACTCCCAGGGCAGTCCCACAGCATTCCCAAAGCAGTCCCACAGCACTCCCAGGGCAGTCCCACAGCACTCCCAGGGCAGTCCCACAGCACTCCCAGGGCAGTCCCACAGCAGTCCCAGGGCAGTCCCACAGCACCCTGGGCAGTCCCACAGCACTCTGGGCAGTCCCACAGCACCCTGGGCAGTCCCACAGCACTCCCAGGGCAGTCCCACAGCACTCCCACAGCAGTCCCACAACACTCTCAGGGCAGTCCCACAGCACTCTGGGCAGTCCCACAGCACTCCCAGGGCAGTCCCACAGCACTCTGGGCAGTCCCACAGCACCCTGGGCAGTCCCACAGCACTCCCAGGGCAGTCCCACAGCACTCCCACAGCAGTCCCACAGCACCCTGGCCATGGGCAGTCCCACAGCACTCCCAGGGCAGTCCCACAGCACTCTGGGCAGTCCCACAGCACTCCCAGGGCAGGAGCAGCCTACAGGAGCTGACAGAACACTGGGACTGAGCACTTCAGTGGGCACTGCCACAGTGGTTTAGCAAGGTCTGATGGTGAGGGACATTTGATTGTTTCCTGGTTTCTTTCTTCCCTTTTGAACTTCTCGTCCTCCTCTCTCTGGTGTTTGAGACCAAACCCTCACCCAGAGTCCTGGAAATGACTGGCCAGTGCTGCACAGGTTTGTGTCTGCTCTTTCAAAATCTGGTTGAATTTATTATTTATGTTTAATAAAGTGGTGTATAGATCCTATAAAACATTAACATGTATGGTAGGAAGGAGAGGATGTTTAATAAGAGCAAAGCTCGGGTGCAGGGAGCCCAGCCCATCCCCCTGCAGGGGAGCAAGGCTGGGCTGTGCAAAGCTCTTGGCTTGAGCTGTTTTAGCTGCAAAACCTTCAAATCTGATTAAAAAATAAATGCAAGGGGAAACTAAATAGAATGGAGTGAGTCGGTTCCCAGCTGGCTGGGCTGTGCAGGCACAGCAGTTCAACAGGAGCACCCTGATCCCAGCTGGGGCTGCAGAGCCACAGGAGCACCCTGATCCCAGCTGGGGGATGCAGAGCCACAGGAGCACCCTGATCCCAGCTGCAGAGCCACAGGAGCACCCTGATCCCAGCTGCAGAGCCACAGGAGCACCCTGATCCCAGCTGCAGAGCCACAGGAGCACCCTGATCCCAGCTGCAGAGCCACAGCCTCCCCCCAGCACCGGCACCAGGCACGGCCCCACCAACTCCAGACACTTTTACCTCCTGCAAATCCCAGCCAATGGCAGCGAGGCCAGAATGTGCCAAAGGGAAAGGAAAGCACTTTAATGATGTGCTTTTGTTTAGCAAGGCACTGCTCTAGATGGAGCAGAAATTCTGTTACAGAACGAGAAGGGATTTTAATTACAAAAAGAGATGATTAAGACACAAATGCTTTTAGGTACCACTGCACTGAGGCTCCAAAGCCAGAGAGATGGCAAAACAAACCCAGATTATTGCACGCCCAGCTCTGCTCAGAGATCAGAACACCGCCAGACAGGGCTGAGAAACCAAAGCACGCTGTGTTCTGCCAGGCAGAGGTGGCACAGCCCCTTCTGCCAGGCCCTGGCAGTGCTCAGGACCAGCTGTGGCCCAGCCAGGCACTTACCAGGAGCACTGGCCAGCAGCTCCACTCGGGTACCTGGAGGCTGCTGGGCTGCCCCACTCTCCATCCTACCCCCCAGGAGTGTCCATCCCAGCCTGGGCACCAGAGCCACCCCATGGCAGGGCAGGAACAGCATCCACCAGCTCATCCCGGTGTGGAACCTGCTCTGTCCCAGCCTCTTGGCACCACTGACTCCCTTTCCCCATCTTCCCCCAGAACATGTAATGAAAAATCTTCAACTGCCTCTGAATTGAATCTTCAATTGCTTCAGATCCTCCGAATCTCCAAGGAAGTTTCAGGAAGAATTTCCTCATGGAAAAGCATTGGCAGGGGCTGCCCAGGGAGGTTTGGAGTGCCCAGCCCTGGAGGTGTCCCAGGAAGGCCTGGCCGTGGCACTCAGTGCTCTGGGCTGGGGGACAAGGTGGGCACTGGGCACAGGGGGACCCTGATCTTGGCAGTCTTTTCCAACCCAAAGGGTTCTGTGATTCTGGGGTTCCTCCTGCCTTTACCAGGAGCAGGGGCTGTGCCCGTGGCCATGCTGGGGCAGAGCCATCCTGCAGCACATCCCTCAGCCCCAGGGTGGTGTGGGGGGTGGGTTCCTTTGTATCAGCACAGCTTTTCTGCAGAAGGCAAAGTTAGGTCCCCACTGAAGTTGGTGTTTGAGTTCTGTTATTAATTACAGCCCCAGCTCCAATCACACTCATTAGCTGAATGAGCAATAACACACGTTAAGCCTCTATCTGTTGATAATATTCTCCAATGGATCGAGGATGTGTCATTTGACACTGATAAACTAGGCAATATTATGAGCTGAATGTCTTAAATGCTACACAGATGGGGAATATATTAATTTAAGAAAATGTTATTAAGTGTTTAAGGAGTGTAATTATGAGCAGCCTTCTCGTTTGACACCTGTGTGCAGTGTTTCCTTGAGAGATAAAGGCAGAGGAATGAGGACTGGAAACCAGCCTTCAAATCTCTCAGCTTTTTCTCTTTTCAACTTCCTGCCAAATTAATTACTTTCAAGACACAACCAATATTGTGAAGAAGTTTTGACTGAAAACAATGCCGGTGTGCAGCCCACAGAAATCTTCATTTTAATGCCACATTTATTTGGCAATGCAAGACTTGCTGAGGAAAGGCAGCTCTGCAGTGTGTGACAGGGTGAGCTGCCCACGAGCCAGCAGAGTTCCAACAGCACAGACTGGCACCAGCTGGGGCTGTGCCAGGGGATCTGCCAGGGCAGCTGCAGGATTCACTGGAATTGTGGGGAGAGGAGGGAAAATTAATCTTATTGTGTTGTAACCAGTTCAAAGTTAGTTGTCTAATTCAAAGTTGAAGGAGAAGAGAACACTCTGGGGAGACCTTGGAGCACCTTCCAGGTCCTAAAGGGGCTCCAGGAGAGCTGGAGGGGGACTTGGGACAAGGGGTGGGAGGACAGGACAAGGGGAATGGCTTCCCACTGCCAGAGGGCAGGGTTAGGTGGGATATTGGGAAGGAATTCCTGGCTGGGAGGGTGGGGAACTGCTGTCAGCTGGGTACAAGCTGACAAGGAGAATGGATGGAGTACTCTACAAGGGACGGTGAAAAGTTTCTGACTTGTTTAGCACAGCAAAAAATGATTGAACTGAGGACAGGATTGGCAGCTGTGAACACATCAGGAATAGTTACGAGGAGAAGGACAGAACTATTGGAGCAAAAAGGACAGCTGGGAGGAAAATCCCCAAGGAGCCACAGGCAAAGGTTCAGACTGTGGCTGCCTGGGAACTGGGTGTTTGTCACCCCTCAGAGCCACGTTCTGCAGCAGTACCAGCACTGCTTGAGCTGAGGATGCACCCAAGGGCCTCTGCCCAGACTGTAAATTCATTTACAAGAATTTAGGCTAAAACTGGTGGATTTTGCAAACTATTTATAGCTTTCCATGGAAAAATCCTACCCTTGGCACAGTTGTTTTCAATGCAGTGCTCTCTTTCATGTTAAGAGTCCTAAATATCAACATAACCTTTAACACAGTGTGTGTTACCATTGTCAAAAATAAGCTGTGATTTTAAAAACAGAAAATAAATCTATATATTTAATAGCACCAAATGATGACAATAAATGCCTCTTTTCACTTTTGTTGGCTCTTTTGGAGCCCTGTGTTTCCCTGCTCTCTTTTGTGAGCGGCAAGAGGAGGATCAGCGTGGCCCCTGGCGAGGTGAGCCGAGGCTCTGCCCTGCACACCCTTGCTGCAGGAGCCTGCCAGCACTCCCGGGAATCCTCCTGCTGTGAAGGAGGCAGTTGGTTTCACTTTGGGTGGTTTTGCACACAGGAGAATCTCCCTGTGTTTGTACAAACACCAAGCCCCACGTTCTCCTCCAGCGGGCAAGTTCATTCACAGCACATCCAAAACCAACGGAAAAGAGATTTCAGGGCTTCATTCTACTGGAACAGTTAAAATGTAGGAAATATGGAGTTCCTTTGAGGGCTTCAGTTTGCAGACAAGGGTGCTAAGCCTTGTCATCCTTTCCTCTTCCTTGGAGAATACCGACGGGCAAGCAGAGGGTTCCCAAGGACATTTTAACCCTGGATTTTGTAGCAGCTGCTATTCAAAACCAGTGGTTTGTTCATTTTTTTTCTCTTTATTTGTGTTTCAAACCCATCCTCTAGGAAATAAACCACCAGAATCAACATTTCAGCCTTCCCCTCTCCCAGGTGTTAATGGAAAGCAGGAACACTTGGGATGTGCATTTCAATTGGAACCAGCGACACGATTTTTGTCAAGCTACTTCGTGTCAAGCACATAAATAAACATGTGCATAGGGAAAAGGTTCAATATTTCAACACTGCTTTCTTTTTGCCACCTCAGAGATGCAAGCCCAAAACGTTTCTGTCAGGAAGTTTGGGTGAGAAGATATTGGAAGTATGAAAAATGTGCATTTTCTGAAAAATGCATCACATAAAAAATTGCAGTGTTTCAGGAAAATTGTCGTGTCAACTCACATCCCTCAGTTCCTTTGAAACTTCAGGAAAACATCCAGAGAAAAATAATTCCTAGAATTTTTCTTCCCAAACCTGAGTGCAACAGTCCCTTTCCCACCAACACATCTTTTCTTGGCAGTGGGAAAAGCTCGGGAGTGTCACCCTCGGTGCTCTTTGGTGTGGAGCCACAGAGATCAGTGCAGAGCCAGGAAGAGCAGAGGAGAGCAGAGTGACCCAAATGCAGCCTCCAACAGCAAAGCCCCGGGGGTTTCCATCAGCCCCTCGCTGGCTCTGCGTGCTCTGTCTCTGCAGAGCAGTTCCTTCCTCAGACAGCTCCAGGATGAACCAGCCAGGGCTCGGCCGGATCGATTTGTAGTTCCTCTCCAGGAACTCACAGCTGAAATACAAATTCAAGCTGAATAAAACATGAAAAAAAATCTTTAAAAACTGCCACTGAAGCACAGAAACCTCTTTTCTCCCGGAGTTAGGGGAATGCTGTGCTGTCCCCCAGCTTGCCTGTGCCTGCTCTCATCCCATGGGCAGACCCCACATGCTGCTGTGGCAGTGCCCACGTCCCTGGTGTCCCCATGGTGCCCATGGCTCTCCAGAGCCTGGGTGAGCAGAGAGGACATGGTCAGCAGCCTGGGGAGAGCTGGGCTCTGCTCACTGAACCCCCTCCACAGCCAACCCCTGTGCCATGCACGGCAGAGCAGGGGGGCTCTGAAAGGTCACCCACCCACGTGTGCACATGCCCTGCATGGCAGCACTGAGCATCCCAGCTGGGCCTGATCATCCTCTTCATCCTCACACAGGAAGAGGTTGGGGTGGGTTGCAGAGTTAGACCCTCCACAGTCAGTGCTTCTCATCTGCTGCTGCAGGACCCGGCGTGTGCTGCTCCAAGAGCAGGGCCATGAACGTGAGAGCCCTGAACCAGACAGTCCCACGCTGGCTTGGGTGGGGAGGGACCATAAGGCCCATCCAGTGCCACCCCTGCCATGGTAGGGACACCTTCCACTAGCCCAGGTTGCTCCAACCTGGCCTTGGACACTTCCAGGGATCCAGGGGCAGCCACAGCTTCTCTGGGCAGCAGTGCCAGGGCCTCCCCACCCTTCCAGCCAGCAATTCCTTCCCAATATCCCATCTAACCCTGCCCTCTGCCTGGGAAGCCATTCCCTATGTCCTGTCACTCCAGACTCTTGCAGAAAGCCCCTCTCCAGCCTTCTCGTAGGCCCCCTCTGAACTAAGGATGTGCTGTGGTGAGGGACTGCTGGACTGTGCTGCAAACGTCTGTCAGGGGGTTTCAGAGCCAGAAGGTCCCCCCCGAGCCTCCTTTTCTCCAGGCTGAGCCCCCCCAGCTCCCTCAGCTGCTCCCATCATGACTGACATTCCAGACCCTTCTCCAAACTCCTCTCCAAAACACCCAGAACTCCAGCAGCAGGGACACACACACGTTCCAGAGGATCCCCCGCGCTCCCCAGTCCCTGGAGGGACCCGAGGCAGGCAGCACACAGTGTACACAAGGATACTGAACCAAAGGCAACAGCACTGAAATAAATGGCAGGTTCAATTGCTCTACTTTATTAGATGCTGACAAGAGAACATAAATCCCTATCTGCAAAAATCGGTTATGTGCATTTGGACAACTGAATAAGGAGCCCTGAAATATTGTTCTATTTACTTTCAAGGCACAGAACCAAGACACTCTTTGTTGCCTCATAAAATGCAGCATAGTGAAGTTAATACCTCTTTGCCAGCAGCTTTTTGCTCCCTCTTGCCAGAGCCAGCCTCCGTTTGTGAGGCTGCACCATCAATCCCGAGCCCACAAGGCCCTCAGGTTTGTGTGTGTGTTCCTTGAGCCAGGGCTGGAATAAAAGCAGATTATCTGTCCCATCACAGGCTGTCTCACAGCAGGCACTGTGACACCAGCACAGCCAGGGCACTGGGTCACTGCAGACCACTGACCTGCCCCTCTGAGGGCTCTTGCCCCCAAACAGCACCGTGGAGGGCAGAGATCCAGGGGTGCTGGACACCCTCCTGGGGGGCACAGGGCAGAAGAGGCTCCATCCACAGGGGCTCATGTGGCAAAAGGTTCACCCACATTTCAGGTTGTTCAGCCTGGAGCAAAGGAGGCTCAGGGGGGACCTTCTGGCTCTGCAACCCCCTGACAGGAGGGGGGAGCCGGGGGGGGTCGGGCTCTGCTCCCAGGGAACAAGGGACAGGAGGAGAGGGAACGGCCTCCAGCTGTGCCAGGGGAGGCTCAGGTGGGACAGGAGGAGGAATTTCTGCCTGGAAAGGGTGGTGAGGCCTTGGCAGGGGCTGCCCAGGGAGGTTTGGAGTGCCCAGCCCTGGAGGTGTCCCAGGAAGGCCTGGCCGTGGCACTCAGTGCTCTGGGCTGGGGGACAAGGGGGGCATCGGGCACAGGGGGATCCATGGGCTGGCAGGGCTTTTCCAACCCAAAGGGTTCTGTGGTTCTGCCCTCACAGCATCGCTGGCAATTCCACCTTCACTGCAGCACAGAGATAAGTGGCAGAGCCTGCAGTGCTCTGTGCTGTGGGTTTGGTCCCTGCCTATCTTCGTTTTTCAACCCAGTTATTCAACACAGTTATTTTTGGGAAGCCCTTGGGACAGATTCAGGCTGCAAATTCAACAGTAGAGTCACACAAACGTGTCCCACTTGTCTCAGCCGGGAGCCAGCGCGGCAGAGCACTCGCGTGGAACTCAGAATCAATGATTTATTCAGCATAAGTGATTTATTTTATTCTGCTCCTTTAATAGCCAAAAGCGAAACTTTCTGTCTTCAGAGGTACTCAGCTCAGCGTTGGGGTTGGTTTTTTTCAAATACAAATAATCCCCAAGTGCTGCTTGCTGTCAACAGACAGGACATGGCTGATAACACCCCCTTCGCTCCACGGTGGGACAGGCAATCAAAGGGGCCCAAATTTGCTTTCCAAGAGCCTCATGCAAGGAGTTATTCCCTCACATTTCCTTGGTATGCAAACATTAAATAGCAGGCACTTGGCAAATTAAAATATTTATGAAATTCCAACTCTGAAATGGAAAGCAGACATGGCTTCTTGCTGCACCTTTAGGAAAAAAGCTGAGCTGATCCAGAGGTTATATGAGGAATCGAGCTTCTGCTCCCAGCTCTGTCACTTCATCCAGGCACAGTAGCTCCTGCAGTTCTTGCACTGAATTTTGTAAACCTTCCCTCATCAGTTTTCATTGATTCTTGTGGGCATGAAGCATAGCCAGTACTTCCCAAACCTCCAAATTGCTATCTCATTAGCAGCTCAGCATGGTGTGCCTTGTGCATCCCAAATGAGGTGGTGTGCCTGTGCATCACACTTCCTTTCCATACATTTCCATGAAAACATTAAAAGCACAGTTATTTTTGCTATTGTTTTTCTCTGTTGGTGTCTGTCCCCCCTTGCTACAGTAGCCGGGTGATTAAAGGGGGCCCACATTCCCGATTTTTCCCTTCAGCTGAGTTCCAGCAGCGTCAGATCTTCAAGCACAACTGAAAACCAGAGAGAGACCGTGGAAAGGGGCAAAGACAGTCTGATAGAAAAATCAAAATAGTGGAATTTTCTTAATTAAAATGCTACCCCTGAGATGAAGGCAGGACCACCACAGGGATGAAACCCTGAGGAGAGCAAGGTCAGGGTAGAGTGCTAAGGACACAGACCCTCTCCAGGAAAGTAGGGGGAAAGTCCTAAAGTCTGTGGAAAAGCAACAGATTGTACCTTTACAGAATATGGCCCTGAGCCCTTGGTACCCAACTGGCTCCCAGCTCTCCAGCCCCAATGGAAACTCATCTGCTTTATAGAATTGGAAGTGTCATATTCAATAGCACTTTCTGAACCTTTTTTTTTTTTAAAGAGAACTCGCAATAATTTGTTGCAATACAGCCCCATTGATTCCTGTTTGGAGCTATAGATCAGGTAATTAGACATAATGAAAAGCAGAGGAGGGAGAAGGATGTAAAATTTCTAAAGCTATAGAGGGGTCGTCACCTGCTGTGGCGCTGGTATCGATCCCCTTCGTTGTACACAAAGCTGCAACTCTTGAGAGCAGCAATAATGGCACTTCAAGTGCTCCAATGTCTCTGGAAGCATGAGAAGAAAAGTGTTGTTTTAAAGGCGACTGAGCTGTGAGGAGTGAAAGGCTGAGCAGGCAGAGGGGGTGAAGGAGGGGGGTGTGGGGACAGGATGGGTGCCACCCTTCCAGGACAGCTCTGCCGAGGGAGGGTGAAGGAGAGCAGCTGCTGGGTCCCTCAGAGCTGCCTTTTTCTCTGCCTTCACACTGACATCACAGGTTGACTCATTCAGTCCTTTTTCAACTTGATTTCGCAGCTGCTTTTGGGCACAACTTCAGAGCTGGGGGAGGAGAAAGGATGGGGAAGAGCAGCACTGGGTCTCTGCCTCTTTCCCTGCCTTCCCCTCACACCCTCCACCAGGTGCATGGAAAGCAACCCAGGACTGCCCCGGACCCCCTCCTGCTGCCACCTCTGGGAATTCAGTTCTGATACCAGAGCCACAGAGCCCAGCAACCCCTCCCTCTCTTTCTTTCTTTTTGTACCTCATTTCTTCCAAAGCAAAAGGCCTGAATTCAAGAGTTTTTCACGTCCTGGCTGTTACACTCAAGTGCTAAAACCCTCCTTCCAACAGGCTGATTGCCTTTCGATCACCCTGCAGCATGAGGAATAAAACCCATGGAGCCACAGAGAGAGTTCCACGGCTCCTCTCTGCCAAGAGCCCTCCCGAGAAGGGAACAAGGGATCTGAGATGGGCTGAGATGGTGTTACCTGCGGAAGCCAGGCACATCCTGGTTAGGCAGAGATCTCTGAGGAAGCTTTCAAGTGGCTCTTTGGATGCTTCTTCATGCTCAGGGCTCAAAATGCCCTTTCAGTGAAAGGGACTAGCAGAAATTTCTCCCAAGGTAAGATTTTCCACATTTGATTCCTAAACATTTCAGGCATCTTCCACTGCTGCGTGTGCTCAGCTGTTCCCACACCTCAAAGCAGCCTTTGCACAGGCATTTTGGCTGCAGTTAAGCCTGGTCTCCAGTCACAGACACTGTGGAGCTGCTGCCCATCACCCCGTGGTTAATGGCTCGGAAGGCAATCCCTCCAAACCCCTCCAGTTGATCCAGGAGGGAGGTGGTGGGATGAGAACAGGTTGTACCATGCTGGGCCCCTGCCCAGCTGATCCAGGCTCTGATGGCTCTTCTATGAAATGAATCATAGAATCCAGACTGGTTTGGGTTGGAAGGGACCTCAAGATCACCCAGTCCCACGCCCTGCCACGGGCAGGGACACCTTCTACTAGAGCACTTTGCTCCAAGCCCCGTCCAACGTGGCCTTGAAATGGAAAGCACGTGAAAACCAGGTGTGAACAGAAAAGCACTTCAGTTAGAACATTCTCCTTGCACAAATACACAGGGAATTCCTTTGGAAACACTCCCTTCTTCTTCCATGGGAACTCAGTCGGTGTTCATCAGGCACAAAGCATGGCAAAGTGCTTTCAGCAGCTGAGACATTCAGCGTGAGACTTCCCATCGGGAACGCGGGACGTGTGAAACCGCCTCGAAACAGGGCAAAAAAAAGGAAGAGCTCTGCTATTCCCTGGGGTCTGCCACCGTGTGCTCAGGCTCTGCAACTCTTCAGCATTTCTAATAGGGAGCATTATAAATATTCATACAGACACTCAGAGGCTAAAATTAAATGAGCTTGTCAGGGTTATTTTTAGTATAATGGACGTAGGCAATAAGAAAATCCCAAGCCAGTGACTACATGGGATTGGGGTAACGGTGGTGCCTTTTCCCCCCACTACAGGCAGTGATGGGGGGTGGAAATCAAAACCACTAGGGAGAGAAGCACGTTGAGAGGAGGCAGGGAGAGGGGCTGGGGGTGATGGGCGTGTTTCTCCGCAGAGCCCCCGCTCGGAGCAGAATAGATTCATCAGTCATATGGATGAGACACTCCTGTGCTGGGAAAAATGGGCTCCTCGGGGCGGTGGGAGAGCAGTGGGGAGCAGAGAGAGCTGGGGAGCACTGGGGTGTGAGGGGCAGGAGTGAAAGCACAGCTCAACACAAGCTGTGAACTCCCCCGGTGGGGCTGGGGCAGCAGAGGAAGCCCATGTATAAAATGGGATGGAGGCCTCCAAAGTGTTCACTGCCTGCCTGGAAAAGGATCTCCGAGTTACTGCTGTGAAAGGGGTGGTGGAGGGCTCTGCTGTGACTGCAGAAGTGCATCAAGTCAGGTGTGGAAAGGGCAGTATGGATGTTAAAAACAAACAGAGGGGGTTCTTCCTGCACATGTGGCTCCGGAGGGCTGCAGGTGGGACTGTGGGGGCTCAGGGAGAGGAGGGGCAGCTCCAGAGGGGGGTGATGCACCAGAACAGAGCTGGGGGAAGCAGACATGGGAATGCTTTTCCTGGAGATGCTTCTTTCCATTTGTTCCATTCCCACATTTTCTCTCTATAAAATAAAGCCCTCAGGCCTCTCCCAGCCCTGTAGGGCCAGGGGGCCTCTGCTCCAGCACAGCACGGCAGCCACGAGCCCATGGATTCAGCCAGGGATTCCTCTTTCTTGCTTTGGTGCTTTTAGTTTTAATCTTTTACAATTTGTAGAAGCATCTTTCAAGGCATGAACTCCTGGGATGCTCAAAAAAGCTGCACAGAGCTGGCAGTGGGCGGCTGCCTTGCCTTCTGCAGGTGCTCCGAGGACATGGGAACGGCTCCGGCTGCCAGGAATGAGCTTCCCTGAGGTGTTGGTGTCCAACAAACCTCCAGAGAAGGGAAAGATCCGCCTTCTGCTCCTTTTAAATGCATGTTCAAAATCTGCTGGGAGAATGAGCACGTCCTACCCCCCTCAGGGGGGGCTCTGGGTTACGTGGGGGTGTCGAGGGTGCCCCAATGCACGTTGGGACAGGGAGGGATGGAAAAGCTTCCTATGAGGAAATGCTGAAAGAGCTGGGATTGCTCAGCCTGGAGAAGAAAGGCTCTGGGAGACCTTACTGCAGTCTTTTGGTACCCAAAGAGCCCCCAAGAAAGCTGGAGAGGGACTTGGACAAGGGCATGGAGGGACAGGACACAGGGAATGGCTTCCCAGGCAGAGGGCAGGGAGAGATGGGATATGGGGAAGGAATTGCTGGCTGGGAGGGTGGGGAGGCCCTGGCCCAGGTTGCCCAGAGCAGCTGGATCCCTGGGAGTGTCCAAGGCCAGGTTGGCCGGGGCTTGGAGCAACCTGGGCTAGTGGGAGGTGTGGCAGGGCTGGTGCAGGGTGACCCCCCAGCCCAGGCCAGGCAGTGTCCCCAGGGGTGCTGGCGAGGCTGGATCACTGCTGTGGCACTGCAGTGTCGGGATATTTTTCCTGTACCCAGCTGTTTTCAATCCCTGGATTTAGCACACACCCTTCATTCCTGTGTCAAAGCACAGAAGTGCCTTTGCCTTTCAGTTCATGATTCAGATTTCTTTCTTTTTTGACATAATGTGACATAATCCAATGTACTCGGTGCAATTATGTACAGTTTGATTGTGGCTGGTGTGTCACTCAGGGCAATTATTTCTTTTTAATAGTAGTAATTGATACTCTGATTTGCCAAAGATAAGAAATCCAGCAGTAAGCAAAGCCATTTGTCATCCCTGCAGCCTTGATAAATAATAATTGAGCTGGCTGCCTGTATTGACAAACAGAGAGGCTGCTCTGATCCCAGGGAAATGCTAAAAACCTAAAAAGCAGTGTGTTTTTGAGGGAGTGCCATTTATCCAGAGATAAATCTACCACTTATTTCTAGGGCTTTTTTTCTTCTGAGGAGCATTTGTTATTACTCAAAAAGCCAGTGATATCAGATGGGAGGTTCTTCAGAGTTTTATCCAATAATGCTTTATATTTATTTATTAATATGTAACATTGCCTCTTGTCCTTCACAGGCAATCTCCTCAATCTCAAAAGAAAAAAGTCTTTAAATAAATAAAAAACCAAGGTAGCGTTTGACTTGGCAAACAGCTCTTCCAGGGAATTTTCACCCATCCAGTTGGGACAGGGTCCTGGGCAGTGTGCTGGGTGGGCTGTGTGCCCCTGGCAGAGGCTCAGGCAGGGCAGAGGGGGGAGGTCCCAGCCCCTGAGCCCCCAGGGGCTCCCCAGAGACCTGCCCAGTCCCAGCCAGTTCTGCCCCGTTCAGCCCCACAGAAGGTTTGGGTTGCTGGTTGTGGCTACCAGGCCCTGTCCCCACTGGCTGCTCGTGTCACCCAGGGCTGAGCTGATGCACAGGAACAGGTTTGACTCTGCCCTTCAGCTACCAGAGTTTTGAACAGGCAGTGAACTGAAATACCAGAAAACAACCACCCTGCTGTTCCCCCAGGTAAAGGCACCTCTTTTTATGCTTAGATTTTGAATTTCCAGTGCTTGGAGGTTGCCCAGAGCAGCTGTGACTGCCCCGAAGTGTCCAAGGCCAGGTTGGACGGGGCTTGGAGCAACCTGGGCTGGTGGAAGGTGTCCCTGCCCATGGCAGGGGTGGCACTGGGTGGGCTTTAAGGTTCCTTCCCACCCAACTCACTCTGGGATTCTGGGATTCCAATTCAGTGAAAAGATAACCATTGAAAATCCTGAGCAGAATGACCAGGGAGGGCTATTCCCATGGAGAGTTATCCCACATGGCTCCTGCACATCCTGCTCTCCTCCCTTCTCCCTCCCTGGGAAGGTTCCCTTCCCAGCGCCTGGCCAGGGTGGTTTTTCAGGCATCTGGGTCATTCCAGTGTGGATATTGTTGTGCCTTGGTGTTCACAGAGTTACCCAGCACTCCACACCTGGTTTTCCACCCCCAGCTGGTAATTCCTGCTCTGGACAGCAGGAGCTGGTGAGGCAGAGCCGTGGAGACATCGCTCATCCCGCGAGTGGGAACAAGTGGAGATGGAGCCCCAGTGTGGGGAAACACGGTGAATATTTCATGAGCTGTTAAACATTTATTAATCATTCATATGAGGATGATTAAAAAATTAATACAAAATCTGAGGATGATTTAGGAAGGAGTGAGCTCGTGCTGACAGATGTGAGGAGCTGCTGGGAGGGGGGGAGGAGATGGCAGTGGAGCCCTCTGGGACCAATCTTGTCTGCTTTGCAAATATCAAACAAGCCAAATTCAACAGGGCCTCACATCCTCCAGCCCCAGGAGTGAGCTGGGGGGGGCAGGCAGGGGCAGGGAGGGACAGGTAGGGACAGGCAGGTCATACAGGGACAGGCAGGAGCAAGCCTCTGGCAAGGACACAGCATTGACCCTGCTTCTAATTAAGCACACAGAAATATTTTTGGAGTAACCAGAAGAGCTTGAACTTTCCCTTCCCTTCCCTTCCCTTCCCTTCCCTTCCCTTCCCTTCCCTTCCCTTCCCTTCCCTTCCCTTCCCTTCCCTTCCCTTCCCTTCCCTTCCCTTCCCTTCCCTTCCCTTCCCTTCCCTTCCCTTCCCTTCCCTTCCCTTCCCTTCCCAAACCTTCCCTTCCCTTCCCTTCCCTTCCCTTCCCTTCCCTTCCCTTCCCTTCCCTTCCCTTCCCTTCCCTTCCCTTCCCTTCCCTTCCCTTCCCTTCCCTTCCCTTCCCTTCCCTTCCCTTCCCTTCCCTTCCCTTCCCTTCCCTTCCCTTCCCTTCCCTTCCCTTCCCTTCCCTTCCCTTCCCTTCCCTTCCCTTCCCTTCCCTTCCCTTCCCTTCCCTTCCCTTCCCTTCCCTTCCCTTCCCTTCCCTTCCCTTCCCTTCCCTTCCCTTCCCTTCCCTTCCCTTCCCTTCCCTTCCCTTCCCTTCCCTTCCCTTCCCTTCCCTTCCCTTCCCTTCCCTTCCCTTCCCTTCCCTTCCCTTCCCTTCCCTTCCCTTCCCTTCCCTTCCCTTCCCAAACCTTCCCTTCCCTTCCCTTCCCTTCCCTTCCCTTCCCTTCCCTTCCCTTCCCTTCCCTTCCCTTCCCTTCCCTTCCCTTCCCTTCCCAAACCTTCCCTTCCCTTCCCTTCCCTTCCCTTCCCTTCCCTTCCCTTCCCTTCCCAAACCTTCCCTTCCCTTCCCTTCCCTTCCCTTCCCTTCCCTTCCCTTCCCTTCCCTTCCCTTCCCTTCCCTTCCCTTCCCTTCCCTTCCCAAACCTTCCCTTCCCTTCCCTTCCCTTCCCTTCCCTTCCCTTCCCTTCCCTTCCCTTCCCTTCCCTTCCCTTCCCTTCCCTTCCCTTCCCTTCCCTTCCCTTCCCTTCCCTTCCCTTCCCTTCCCTTCCCTTCCCTTCCCTTCCCTTCCCTTCCCTTCCCTTCCCTTCCCTTCCCTTCCCTTCCCTTCCCTTCCCTTCCCAAACCTTCCCTTCCCTTCCCTTCCCTTCCCAAACCTTCCCTTCCCTTCCCTTCCCAAACCTTCCCTTCCCTTCCCTTCCCTTCCCAAACCTTCCCTTCCCTTCCCTTCCCTTCCCTTCCCAAACCTTCCCTTCCCTTCCCTTCCCTTCCCTTCCCTTCCCTTCCCTTCCCTTCCCTTCCCTTCCCTTCCCTTCCCTTCCCTTCCCTTCCCTTCCCTTCCCTTCCCTTCCCTTCCCTTCCCTTCCCTTCCCTTCCCTTCCCTTCCCTTCCCTTCCCTTCCCAAACCTTCCCTTCCCTTCCCTTCCCTTCCCTTCCCTCCCCTCCCCTCCCGAAGGTGTGTGAACAACAACAAGGGCAGTCCTGTGTCTCTGCTTCCCCACTGTACTTCGAATTTCCCCATTTTTGGTATGACTTAGGAGCAGATTCGCGTTTTCCTTCCCCCCCTGGCCCAGGCTCTGCCAGGGAAGCTTTGGCGTGCCCGGGAGATGGATCCGGCGGAGCGGCGCCCGCGGTCCGCGCTCGCTCCCGCGTTGTTCCCGAGAATCCGTGCTTTGCACTGCCAAAGGAAAGGGCTGCATCACCTCGCTGTTCCCCGTGCGGGGGGCTCGGGGGCTCCCCTTTGTCCCAGACGCCGCAGGGATCCGGGAATGCCGAAGGCAGAGCTCCCTCGCGGTGCTCGGGAGGGCTGGGGGGATTCTCCTGCCCCGGACAAACACGGTCCCTCAGCCCTGAACACGGGGTGCAGAAATGGGGCTCACAAACAGCCCCAGGGGCTGCTCCTCCTCCCCGGGAACTGCCTTGGGATTCTGCTGCTCAGGGGGAAAAGCACGAGATCGAGACTGGCACAAATCTCCGAGCGGGATGGAAGGAATCAGAGGATCCCAGACTGGTGTGGATTGAAGGGACCTTAAAACTAATCCAGTGCCACCCCTGCCATGGGCAGGGACACCTTCCACTGGCCCAGATTGCTCCAAGCCCCGTCCAACCTGGCCTTGGACACTTCCAGGGATCCAGGGGCAGCCACAGCTTCTCTGGGCAACCTGTGCCAGGGCCTCCCCACCCTCCCAGCCAGCAATTCCTTCCCAATCTCCCATCTCTCCCTGCCCTCTGGCAGTGGGAAGCCATTCCCTGTGTCCTGTCCCTCCATCCCTTGTCCCCAGTCCCTCTCCAGCTCTCCTGGAGCCCGTTTAGGCCCTGCAAGGGGCTCTCAGGTCTTCTTGGAGCTGATGATTTTCAGGATGTTTTTTCCTTACCGTGGCTGGCTGGAAAGCCAGCAGGAATCCAGAGTAGGAGCCACTGCTCCTTTGGAAATAGTTGTTAAATTGAAAAACAGTGGATTTGTAGGAATTCATTTAACCCATGGAAAGTTCCATAGGGACAGAAAGCTTTGCCTAAAACAGGGACAACTTAAGAGAGATCAGATAGATTTTAAAATTCCAGTTGCATCAATTAAATTAGAATGAAGTTAAATCTGAATGCAAGTCCAGTGAAAATTCCTAGGAAACAGATTTCATTTATCTCAGGACGCAGATTTTACACAAAATCTTGCAACAAATAGTATGTTTCTGGACTTCTGTTCTCCTGTTTTCTTTTCCCCTTGCAGCTTTGGGAAGGGGAAGGAGATTCCTCCATTTCCACTTGTAAAATTTCCAGCCTATTCACACAGAGAAAAAAAAAAGAGAGAAAAGGGGGGAAAATACCATGAATGAGACTGAAATCTTCCCTTTTTATTTGAATAAAATTGAGTTTTTGATCATTCTAACTTCACAGAACTGAACAGAGAGCAATCCTGTGGAGCCCACTGGCCAGTTCCCCCAGTGACACGTGAAATGGAGCCAGACTGAGCCCTCGAGGTTCTGGTCACACTTATGAGAAAATGATATTATGTGTCCCTTTCTGTGGGCAGCAATGACAAATTCTTCTATCAAAATTTCTCCAGCATGATCCGTGAGCATCTGTTAGGGCAGCTCCACATCGTGCTTCTGGAAACTCCACAATAAATGGGTTTAATTGTACTGGAAAGGAGGGGAATAATTCAGATATGTACAATATGCACACGATGCTCCGACTGCACAAAAGGTAGTGCTTATATTGTATTTGCTAATTAATTTCCCTGGAATGGCAGTGCCAGCACCCCTGTGTGATGGGGGGATTTGGGGTAAGGGGACATTGTCTCTGCAGTAAAGCAACTCTGACCCTTCTCCTGCCTTCGTGCTCCTTGTGCTGTGACAAATAGATTTAATTTCAGAGCTTTCGAGGAAATTGCATCAATATTTAAACAAATTCTGAAAAGTTGCTTTGGAAATGTAAATTCCCTTCCTTCCTCCCCCCAGAGATGCCCCACCCTCGCTCCAGGGGAGGGAAGGGGTGGGAGCAGTGCTGACAATCCCTCACCTGCACAGCAGGTGTGAGTCCTCCAGGAACAGCTCCAGGGGACCTGGAGCAACAGGGATGAGGCTCTGAAAGGGATAGGAGGAGACAAAACGGCCTCACGTTGTGCCAGGGAGGTTTAGGTTGGACACTGGAAAAATCGCTTCCTGGGAGGGGCTGTCCAGCCCTGGCACAGCTGCCCAGGGCAGGGCTGGAGTCCCATCCCTGGGGGATTTAAAAGTCCTCTGGATGTGGTGCTTGGGGACATGGGCAGTGGTGTGATGCCCAGGGCAGCCAAATTTAAATGTGTTAGTCCTTCAAAACGTGGCTGAAAGGCATCTCTTGCTTTGCCCACGGCTTCTGGGATGAAATCTGGACTCAGACACCCCTGTGGGAGCAAAATTTCCCCCCCAGTCCCTGGAGCTGGTGTGGATGGCAATGAGCACCACACTGTAATTGTGCTGTGCTGGAATGTGCAGAGGGCACAGCAGGGCAGGGAATGCAATTTCAGTTTAGGCTTTTGAACTGGAGCTTAATTATATCCCAGAATTTACTCTGCCCTTCACATGGGGCTCTAGATAGATCAAGATTAATTATGCTGTGGAGATCTCTCCCTCTCTGGCCCAACTCTCTCTCTCTAACTGGTTGCCTGTGTATTTTGACCGGGCAATAAACCATTTTCTGAGGACAGGAAAACTCCAATCTCTCTTTGCTATTAGCAGGACAGGTTTTTCTGCTTCGGGAAGGTTCATCAATTGCACCAACATAATTACCATATAACCATACTCCAGTAATTATTTCACTATAGCTCTTCCTGTAGTGACTGCTATTGAATAAAGCAGCTTTTTCAATATACCTTAAATCTATTCCCCAGCAACACCAACTAAATCAAAACATGTCCTGTTACTGAGGAACAAATACCTTGTGTTGGGAATCACGCTGGAGGAGGCAGAGCTGCTCAGCTGTGAGGTGCCTGCAGGTTGCTGGGGGTGCAGCAGGGCCAGGGAAAGCCCCCAGGGCAGTGCCAGTGGCTCTCCTGGGATGTCCCAGGGGAGCTGGGACCTGGCCTGGGAGTGGGACCCCAATCCTGCCGGAGCTCAGGGAGGGTTTGGACAACACTCTCGGGGACAGGGAGGGATTGTTGGGGTGTCCTGGGCAGGGCCAGGGCTTGGGCTGGATGGTCCTTGGGGGTCCTCAGAATTTTCTGTGATTCTGTTACTCTGTGATTTCCTTCCAGAGGAGACATGGTTTGGGCTCTGTTGTTGCTGCCATCAGAGCATCTTCTCTTTCAACCCTTCGGAAGGGAGAAGAGACCACCCAGACACACGTGCTGGCCATGCCTGAGGGGGTCTGGTCCCTGTGTCTGAAAGGGGACAAGTCATCTCCTGCTGTGGGATCATGGGCTGCTCTCAGGTCCCTGCAGCTGAGACACACAGGGGGCAGGTGGTGGAGCCTGGGGAGGAGCTGCATTTCAGCCCATCCACCCTTCTCTGAGGCAGCCAGACCCACTGGGACCCCGAGGAGGAGCTGGGGGTCAGTGATGGGGGTCTGGTGTGTGCTGCTTACACCCACCCCTGTCAGGGCCAGGGGCTGGGGGACACCGAGGCTGGGGGAAGCTCAGGAAAACTCACCTGCAGGAGCAGGTGAACCAGGCAAGGGCAGGATCAGAGCCTGCTGTAGGCTGAGGCTGCAGAGAGAAAATCCTGCACAGGGCTTCCCACACCCCCAGAGCCACCAGGCTCTCCTGTGCCGGGTGTCCAATCCATCTGGGACTGCACAGGGCCTGTCTGTGCCACCATCTGTCCTGCCAGGCTGCAGTTCAGGAGGAGGTGAGGGCTGGGAGGTTCCTCCCCAGCCCCGGCCGTCCCTCCTGGCGTTTGCAGTTGCCGTCATTGCAGTGCTCACTCGCAATAAAATAAATGGTTTAAACCTCGTTTCCCTTTGCAATTCGTGATACATAAACCAAAGGCAAGTAAAATAAACTTGTCTGAAAGGAGTGAATTAACTGCTTATTTCAGGAAACGTGCACTCAGGTGTCTGACAGGAGCATTTTATCGCTGCGATATCCCGCCGGCAGCGCTTTGTGTGCGAGCAGAGAGGCTCGGCCAGGGCCGGTCTGAGCACAGCCCCGAGGGCTGGGCAGCTCAGGGGAGGTCTGTGGCCACGGGGAGCCAGCTGTGGGGTGACCATGACAGCCACCCACCCCCTTCCCGTGTGGAGAAGCCACCCCCAGCCCAGCAGGATCTGTGCCCCGTGGCACAGTGCCCAACCTTGGCACTGCCAGCTGGGGCTCTGCCCACACGGGACTGCTTCCTTCTGGCTGGCACTGGGGAAAGGTGGAGGAATAAAGAACTGTCAACCTGCCCGTCCTTGGCAAAAGGAAACTCCAGCAAACCAAGATGGAAACTCCAGCAACTTTGGAAAACGGGACACTGGCATTGCCGTGGTCACTGCCCCACACATCTCTACATTCACCTGGGAGAGAAATGGGTGTTAAACCATAAAATCACAGAAAGGTTTGGGTTGGAAGGGCCTTAAAACCTGTGCCAGGGCCTTACCACCCTCCCAGCCAGCAATTCCTTCCCAATATCCCATCCATCCCTGCCCTCTGGCAGTGGGAAGCCATTCCCTGTGTCCTGTCCCTCCGTCCCTTGTCCCAAGTCCCTCTCCAGCTCTCCTGGAGCCCCTTTAGGCCCTGGATGGGACCCCAAGATCTCCCTGGAGCCTTCCCTTCTCCAGGTGAACCCCCCCAGCTCTCCCAGCCTGGCTCCAGAGCAGAGGGGCTCCAGCCCTTGGAGCATCTCCATGGCCTCTGGACCCTCTCCAGCAGCTCCACGCCCATCCTGTGCTGGGGGTCCCCGAGATGGACCCAGTGCTCCGGGGGGAATCACAGGGATGTGCCCCAAGGGCTCAGAATGGTCCTGTCAGAGGGATTTCCCTGGCCTGGCACAGCCCCTCCCTGTGCAGCCCCACAGGGGATGTCACCATGTGGCAGCTGCACCACGACAGGTCCCCTCAACCCCCCTGGCTGTGGTGACACATCCCTGGGACGGGGAGCCCAAACCCAGGCACGAGGAGGTGCTCCCTCCAAAATTTAGAGTGAACTGGTTCTCCCAGCAATTGGAAAAAGCCGTGGGAAGTCCATCTGGAAGCTGCTGTGGAATGGGAAGGATGGAAGTGGTGATCCCACTGTCCCAGGTGGAGCATGTGGCTCACACAGCCATCAGCTTTACCCATTGCTGCATTTTTGCACCCTCGTGTTTGACAGACCGAGTGTTTGAAGTCAGGGACATCTCTGGAAACCAGATAAACCATATCTGTATTTTCATATCTGAAAGAGTTTTTTGATGCAGAAAAGCCAAGGTGAATGGCATGAAAAAAATAGTAACTGGGGAACAACTGTTTCTTGTTTCTCCATCCTAAGGACAGGGGTCACTGAGCAAATAGTCTAACAGTGGGTTTAAAATAAAAACAGAGTTTAATTAGTAGAACTGCTCTTCCACATAATCCATAATTAAACACAGAGCTGAGAGCCATGGGAGGGTTTGGAAAATAAAAATATAAATATACTCCAAATAATTACACACATTCAGGACAAAAAGATCCACAAACTAATTGTGTTGTGCACAGAAGGTGAAATTGTGTCTCCACTGAAGCCTGTGTTAACATTCAATTTATGTTAATGAGGCTCAAATTTAACACCTCTGGGGCAGTGCTGAGCACACAGGTGTAAGTTAACGAAACAAGACACACTGACTCTTGCTTTCTGATGTCTATTTGTATTTGTGTGTTTGGTATTAATTAATGAAGCTGTATTTCTGTTTATATACAACTTAAAGGAAGCTTCCTTATGAGTCCAGAAAATCCTTCTGTAAGCATGACTGGCATTCAGCCCTTTTCAATCCCGTTCCACCCAGGGAACTGTCCTTTACTCAGACCCGACCTATTGTCTCTCTAAAACCATCTGGAACACAAGAAGAGGGACGTGCTCCCATTTTCCTGTCCCTGTGCATGGACACAAATGTGCAGCCAAACAGGAGTCCCATAATTTCCTATTTTTCTCTTTTCCCCATGTTCTGCCAGTGCCACAACCTCTCCCTTTGTTGTGCTTCTCAGGCAACAATGACTGTAACCAACACTTTTGGACCCAGCACAAACAAACCCCAACCCAAAAGATTAGGAGAGAAGAGCCCCCCTGGAAGAAGAGCTGAGTCCCTGCGGGCGTTTTATCCCCTCTGAAGCCATGGAAGGTTCATCTCGGAGAGCACAGCAGAAAATAATGAGTTCATTTGTTGTTTGTTTGTTTTTCCCTCTTGGCAGAGCAGCCAGCAACCAGAAAACAAGCCTTTATTCTTCATGGGTGATCAAGTGGCTGATTGAGCCCTGAAAGGTTCCCTCTTGCAAAATGCTTCTCCTTCCCCCCTCAGTGAGCGGCCCCTGTGCACCAGGGGATGCTCTCCCAGGGCAGTGGGCAGGGGCAGCTCCCAGAGGAGCAGTGGCTGGCAGGGCAGGGTCCATGGAAGAGTTCATGGACCAAAGGGAAGCTTTCCAGAGTCACTCCCCGTGAGGAGGCTCTGGGAGGGGAGCACTGCTCACAGCAGCACCAGCACACCCTGGGTAGGTGCTCATCGGCCTCATCCTGCTCTGCACACACCCACCCCCCTTCCCAGCAGCAGAGATGGCCAGGCCTGGATAGAGCCACAGAATCGTGGAATTGTTAGAGTTGGAAAAGACCTTTAAGATCCTCGAGTTCAACTATCAAACCAGCACCACCACCTTCACCACTAAACCAGGTCCTTGTCATTTCTTGAACATTCCAGGACTGGGGACTCCACCACTGCCCTGGGCAGCCAGTGCTTGAAAACGTCTTCTGTGAAAAAAGTTCCCTAATATCCAACCTCTACCTCCCCTGGTGCAACCTGAGGCCGTTTCCTCTTGTCCTGTCACTTGTTACCTGGAGGAGAGACCAACCCCACCTGGTTCCACCCTGCTGTCAGCGAGCTGTAGGATGTGCAGGAGTCAGGAATGGCCATTCCACTGCAGAGATGTCCATAAACAACAGGCATGAGCTGGAGTGGCCAGAAGCCATTTAAAAATATGTAACAACTAAAATAGTCCCTGGATATTTCTAGGATCCACAGCCAGCTTTATTTTCTCTTTTATTTTTTAAGAAAAAGGTCTCCAGCTGGTCTTTAAGCCTGTCCCATATTTTCCCTCTCCCATTCCAGCAAAGCCAGGTTGGTACTTGGATGTTACTTCAGGTGTGCAGAGACAGCAGAGCTTGGGAGCACTAAAACTAGAAGGCATAGGCAGATGTTAGTGGAGAAATGCCTGGAGAGATCCAGCTCAGCCTAAAGGAATGGATGGATGGATGGATGGATAATGGGATGGATAATTGGATGGATGGATGCCTGGGTGATGTAACCAGTAGAAAGTGTTTGGCCCTGAAAACCACACTGAACCAACCATTTCTGCTTTGTTCCTGTGAATTTGTGAGCCCAGCAGGAGCATTAGTAGCCCAAACCAAAGCCTAGTAAAATAAACAGCCGAGACAAAATTCTCCCCTGCCCCATTCCCTGATATTATCCTGTTTCCATCCCAGCCTCCTGTTGCTCACCCATCTCCCCACGTCAGCTCCAGAGGTGCTTGTCCCAGCCAGTAAAAAAAATCTTACTTTTTTTCCAGTCAAACTGTCAGGAATGGGAACACGAGCCCCTCATGGCAGCCTGTTCCACAGCAGGGCTGCAGCACCAGGACACCTCCTGCCAGGGCTCCCAGCACCAGGACACCTCCTGCCAGGGCTCCCAGCACCAGGACACCTCCTGCCAGGGCTGCAGCACCAGGACACCTCCTCTCAGGGCTGCAGCACCAGGACACCTCCTGCCAGGGCTCCCAGCACCAGGACACCTCCTCTCAGGGCTGCAGCACCAGGACACCTCCTCTCAGGGCTGCAGCACCAGGACACCTCCTCTCAGGGCTGCAGCACCAGGACACCTCCTCTCAGGGCTGCAGCACCAGGACACCTCCTGCCAGGGCTGTCCCTGCCTTTATCCTCGAGGAGCCCCCAGCCCCTCCGTGGCTATGGAATGGGTAACCAGGAGTGGATCCTGCCCCTGGCCAACAGCACAGGCAGCAAGAGAATATTCTGGGCTTTGTGGTTGCCAGCACTGGGGCCCACAAACAGGCTGTGCTCCTGTGGGAATAGGCTGTGCTCCTGTAGGAACAGGCTGTGCTCCTGTAGGAACAGGCTGTGCTCCCATGGAACAGGCTGTGCTCCTGTAGGAACAGGCTGTGCTCCCGTGGAACAGGCTGTGCTCCTGTAGGAACAGGCTGTGCTCCCGTGGAACAGGCTGTGCTCCTGTAGGAACAGGCTGTGCTCCTGTAGGAACAGGCTGTGCTCCCGTGGAACAGGCTGTGCTCCTGTAGGAACAGGCTGTGCTCCCATGGAACAGGCTGTGCTCCTGTAGGAACAGGCTGTGCTCCCATGGAACAGGCTGTGCTCCCATGGAACAGGCTGTGCTCCCGTGTGTGCTGCCATGGGAACAGCCCCTGTCCCAGGAGACCCTCAGGGTATGATTTTACACCGTGAGCCAGGGACAGACTGTTTGGGCTACTCAAAAGCCCAAGGCTAAAAGTAGCTGTCCTGCTAAGAGTCATCCCCACAGCAGCCCAAACACAGGTGTTGGCAGTGGTTTCACTTCACTCCCTGGAGTAATCAGCCGGGGTTTGGTAATCGTGTTTCTCCGAACAATATCTGATCAGGAAATTGATAATGTTTAATGGACTGGGGCTTTACAGCAAGGGATGCTTTAGAAGTATGATGGTATCTTGTAGTGAAGAAGGACTTTACACATTTCCAATAGTGAGTTATGCATAAAATCACAGAAACATTAAAGCTGGAAAGACCTTTAAGATTAAGTCCAACCACCATGTTCACCACTAAACCACGTCCTGAAGTGCCAAAGTCACACAATTTTTAGATACTCCCAGAGGTGGTGACTCCACCAGTGAGGTTATCCCAGTGAGGTTATCCCAGTGAGGCTATCCCAGCACAGACACACCCTGCACAGAGCCTAGTCCAGCCTCTGAAAGCAAAGAAAGCTCCCAATGCCCTGCAGTGCCAAACATACACATTTTAACAATGACCAAAAGTGAGAAAAGGGGGTTTTACCCTTGTGAAATGAAAAGGTGGTGGTTCTTTCTGCCCCTACACAGCCACATCCCCGAGCTCAAGGGGCACCTTCCTGCTCCAGCCACTGGCAGGAGGTCAATATTCACCCTTAATTAATTCTTTGCACTGAGTAAATGATTTGGAGAATTTTATTCAATGCTCTGGAGAGTAACTTTTAATTTTTAATTCTGAGCTATTGCAGAAACCTTTGCCTCAGCTGGGGTAAAAGTGATGAATTGTCCATCTGTGTGACACCATCCATCCTGCACGGGGTGAGGGGACCGCAGTGCTCGCCTGTAACCAACCACAGACACTTCCAGGGAACCCAGAATGAACAGAAAGACTGGGAATAATCCACTCTGAAACACTTGTGTTCTGCTGACTAAGACACTCGAATTTTCAATTTATCCTCACGTTTGCTGTTCTAGATCTGCCAGTAATTAGTGTTTGAGCAGGACACAGGCGGGGGAGGGATGTGCTGCATCCTCCTGACACGAGCGTTCCAAACACCCGGGGAGCCTGGGAACAGGGAGCTGTGAGCTCGTCTGCAGGGAACATGGAGCAGCAACCGACGTGGAGAGCTGCAGATGGAAATCAGATGTCAATATGGCCGTGGTTTTTTACACAGGCCATGTAACTTCTGCTCTGCTGAGACAGAGGGGTGGCCTCACCTCCTGCCTTTCAGCTGTGACCTGCATGTCATTTGGGGCAACAAGTGAAACAAAAGTGTCCCCAGAACGCACTTGATATAGAATCAGGGTGGGAAGAAATGAGCAGGCTCTAAAAATATCCCTGTGCTCATCTCCCTGCTCCCAGTGAGTCAGGAACAGCCTCAGGTGTTACTTCCTTGCAATCAAATGTTTTGGGATCTTTTCCCAGGTTCACATCCACCAGCAAGGAAATGCAGCCTGACTGCTTGGAATTGTCCAAGGCCAGGTTGGACGGGGCTTGGAGCAACCTGGGCTGGTGAGAGGTGTCCCTGCCCATGGCACGGGGTGGCACTGGATGGGCTTTAAGATCCCTTCCAACTCAAATCCTCTGGGATTCTGTGTGGTAGAAGCCCGGGCAGTGCCAGGAGGGGCAGCTGGTTTCAGAGCCAGGGGGCCAGGACATGGGGACCTCACATGTCTGGCTCCAAAGGACATAAAAACAGCTAAGCAAACAAACAAAACCCCCAAATGTGACATTTTCCATTAGATCTGGAATCCTTACAGTGTTTTGTTACAGAAAAAAAACCCCAAGCTCCAAAAGTCACAAGAATTTTCAGGCCAGAGGAAGCAGAAGCAGAGGCAAACACATGTGTTTGTTCCTTTGCTGTGTGGAGGCTGCAGAAGGCTCAGGGATCTGGTGGCTGGGAGTGAACATTAGCTGTGAGTTAACTTCCTCAGAGCAGACACAGCAGTGAAGGAAGGCTGGTCCCATAAACCCGAGGGATTTCTCCACGTGGCCCCTGTTGCAGCTCAGCTGTGGGCATGGAGGGCTCAGCAGTGCTGGGAGGAGTTTGGAAGATCAGTGTGGGCACGTGTCCTGGTTTGTGATCGTGGTGGGCTTCAATTAATGCACAGTTTTCCAAGAGAACCCCCTGCCCCAAAGGGCTGCAGCCCCTGTGTGTCGGGCTGAGCTGCGGGCAGGTGCTGCAGCTGCTGCCATCGGTGTGTGAGGAGTGGGGATTTCTCCTCTGGAATACACTCAGCAGCTTTCTCTGGCTTAGCCTCTCAGAGGTAAACCCATGGCTGGAGCTTCTTTAAAATTAATTGGCTTTTTTTTTTCCTTGGAAGATCAGAGCACATTCCATGGCAGCAGCAGAAACGTGTCCGCGACATGACTGCCGAGACAAGCGGCCTGGCTGGGCCCAGGGCTGCCCGTGGCAGGCACAGCTTTGGGCCACAGGGACCAGAAATGCTCCCTGGCACCTGGAAAAGCACCATCCAGTGTGGATGGGGAGGCTGCAAACCCAGAACTGTGTTTTAGTTGAATACAGTCACAGCAGAGCAGTCTCAGGGGTCTGTTGTGGTTTGTTGCAACCTTGAAATGAATAAAAACCCCGCAAGATTTTAGGGGTTCAGAATTCAGGAGTCAGGATATAACATCAACAGAGGGAAAGCAGGGCATGGCACGTGCATATCCCCCAGCAATAGAAGGGGAATTCTGAACTGCCAGGGGAAGGAGGTGAGATGTCAGTGGATCTGTGTGTCCCAGGACATCCCTCCTGCAGGAGGGTGTGGGGAATTTCGGCTGGACCGAGCCCCTGAGGTGGAGCGAGAGGGTGGCTGAGAATGGAGGCCCTGGTCCTGACAATGTACTGATGCATCCTGAGAGAGCAGAGGAGCAGCAGCAGAGAGCTGACCCATGAGAAAGGGGAACACTGTCTCATGAGAATGAGGACTTGTTTTGAACAGAGTGACTGAGAAAAATATAAACATCAAAGGAAAACAGGGACAGGTGCACAGAAATGTGAGAAAGTAGAACTGAGAAGGTCCAACTAAAATCCACCTATTAGCTGTAAGAATTGTAGTTTGTGTGTTTAAATTGACCTATCTGTGTAATATAGGTGTACCAAAAGAGCTGTATTTAAGAGGCTGTAAATTGCAGCTCGCTGCTGCTGCTGCTTCCTTTTTCTTTCCAATACACTTTCTTGCTGAATATTATATGTCGTAGTCCATCCCAACAACAGGAGGGGCTCAGCCAGAGGGGCTGTGTGTCCCAGGACACCCCTCGTACTGGATGTGTCCAAAGGAAAGGTGGGAGGCCAAGAAGCTCCATGTGCCACTTGCCAATATAATGATGTAACAAGAAAATACATCTTTTCTGCTCTTCTGCCAGTTCCAAAGTTGTATGAAATTTTTCTACTATTCAAAGTGTGATTTTAATCATGAAAGTTGTGATTTGTAATTCTAATATTTACACAGAAAACTCTTTTTCTTATGTCTCTCTCCATAAGGCAATATTGGAATCAAAGTGTGGGTTTCATTTCGTGCAGCTTTGAAGTTGATCCTTTTGACATTTCACATTTCCATGTCACGCTTTTAATTATGAAAAAGAAGTTTCACTCATCGTCATTTCATTTTTTGCATATTTCCTTCACTGCCTCTTCCTCACCTCCATCAGCAGACTCGGAGAAGAGATGGGAGCAGGAAGAGGCACTGTGGGAGCAGCAGGACTTGTGCAGGCTGGGAACAGGCTGGGAACAGGCTGGGGACAGGCTGGGAACACCAGAGGGTGTTCTCTGGCTCTGAGGAAAGACACCAAAATCCTAGAATTACAGAATCATGGAATCACGGAATTGTTTGGGTCAGGAGGGACTAAAAGCCCATCTCCTTCCACCCCCTGCCATGGGCAGGGACACCTTCCACTAGCCCAGGTTGCTCAAAATCCATATTCCCCCTGGGAAGCACACAGTGCCTCTGGGAAGCTGGAGTGGTTGGTGCCTGAGGGTGAGCCCCAGGGGCAGGGCTGGCTCAGGGGGGACTCCTGCCCAGAGGATCCTGTTCCCAATCCCACAGGAAGGACAGCACCCACATCCCCTCCCTGGCTCTGCCCACCCTCCATGGTGCTCTGGGCCTGGAGATGTCTCACTAAAACTCCCAGCACCAGACAGAAATGGCTCTTTTCTGGAACAAAATCCTGCATCCTCCCTCCCACTGCAGGGGAACAGCACAATTGTGGGTTGGCTCTTTTTGGGGGGACAGAGGGAGAAGGGAGAGAAGAGTGGCTGTTTCTGAAGCTCAGCACAGCTGGGCACACCAAATACAGTTTTCAGAAGCCAACACAGAAGTGACTTTTCTGCCTTAACAAATTGCCAAGATTTTAAAGCCTTTTTTCCTCCATGGGAAGCAAAGGGGCTGCTCCCACAACCTCCTTCAGTTCTTCCTTCCCTTTACAACCATTCCATTAACACTGAGGAGCGTCAGAACCAAACCTTTAATTACTGTTTCTATCTCAGAGCAAACCTCAAAGCCAAGTGAGCTCTGGGGATCTGCACAGTCCAGCTGAAGATCACTGGAGAGATTTTCCCAGCCCACCTGACACATGGAGCTTTGCCAGATGTGGGGAAGGAAGATGCTTCACCCCCTGATTCTCCCACAGAGCCCCCATTAACACAGCCACTAAAAGAGTCAGTGGCCTCACTTTTTAATTTATTTATAAGGTTATTTTCTACCCTGGGCTGAGGCTACAGCCAGCACAGCAAATCCTGATTATGCACAGTTAGTTCAGGGTTCTGGGAGCTGGGTTCATTCGGGCACAGAGCCACGTGTGGCAGAGGAGCACAGGGCTGTGAGGGCTGGGCAGGGACAGGGAGGGCAGGGGGGGCAGGGGAAGATGTTCCATGGCCATGACAGCCCTTCCTGCCTGTGCAGAGCCTGGCTGTGGATGTTGCTCCAGGGCAGCCCAGGGTTGTGTAACTCCATGAATAAAACACTGTGGATGGACCTCCAACCTGGAGAGAGCCAGTGGCCCAGGCAGGGCTCCAGGGGCTCCTCCTGAAGGAGGATCACCTCCATCAGCACATCCCAGGAGCCCCTGGAGAGATGTCCTGGCTCCCCTCAGTGATCCCAGCTTCCCTCACTGATCCCAGCTCCCCCCAATAATCCCCAGCTCCCCTCACCAATCCCCAGCTCCCTCACTGATCCCAGCTCCCCACAATAATCCCCAGCTCCCCACAATAATCCCCAGTTCCTACTCTGATCCCAGCTCCCACACTGATCCCGGCTCCCACACTGATCCCAGCTCCCCCCTCTGATCCCAGCTCCCCCCTCTGATCCCAGCTCCCCCCTCTGATCCCAGCTCTCACTCTGATCCCAGCTATCCTCACTGATCCCATCTCCCTCTTTAATCCCAGCTATCCTCACTGATCCCATCTCCCTCTCTAATCCCAGTTCTCTCACTGATCCCAGCTCCCTCACTGATCCCAGCTCCCACTCTGATCCCAGCTCCCACCCTGATCCCAGCTCCCCTCACTGATCCCAGCTCCCCTCACTGATCCCAGCTCTCTCACTGATCTCAGCTCCCCTCACCAATCCCCAGCTCCCTCTCTAATCCCAGCTCCCACTCTGATCCCAGCTATCCTCACTGATCCCAGCTCCCTCTCTAATCCCAGCTCCCACTCTGATCCCAGCTATCCTCACTGATCCCAGCTCCCTCTCTAATCCCAGCTCCCTCGCTGATCCCAGCTCCCACCCTGATCTCTGGCTGCAGGAAGCCCTGGCCAGAAGGAGCACAGGGGTCCCTGTGGGGTGTTGGAGGTGAACCCCCCCTGCCCTGGGGCAGCCGTGGGGCTCCTGCCACTGCAGGAAGGACCATGAAGTGCTGCCCTGGCAAGATTTAACTCTGTTTTCCTGCTCAAACTCTGTTTTCCTGCTCAAACCCACATCCTGTGAGTGTTCTCCAGGTGTTCCCCGTCCTGCAGGAAGGGAAGTTCTCCTACACCTGAGGAAATGGATCAAGCCTGAAAACTCACCTTGGCAGCACGATGTGGAGCGGGCAATGGTTTACCTGGAAGTCGAATTACCTGGACAACACTTCATATTAAAACTGTGTTTCTCCATAAAAGGGATAGTATCACATAAAAAAAAAAAGCAAATAATGAATTCCACATCTCCCCAATCCAGAGAGAGTTCATATGATAAAATATGCAAAGGATCAGAGTGTTGTAGGTTCTCTTGCACTGAGATTGTGTTTTCCAACACAACACTGAGGGCAGATGTAATCCCTGCCTGCTGGAAATCACTGTTCCCAAACCCCATTCCTGTGTTTAAAGCCGTGTTAGAAATCAGGAAGTTGTTGATAAACTGCTGCCATTAATCCTTGCCTAACAAACATACAATAATCATTCTGGATCCCTCTGAAAGGGCAGCAATCAAAGTTGTGACTCAGTTTGGTGGTTTAAAGATACAGAAAATTAAAAATATCCCCAGTGGAGCCTGTTGGCTCCGTGTTCTCTGAGGACAGAAAGGCCAGGAATGCACCTGCGGGAGCTGTCAGGGCTGTGATGCAGATCCCAGCACACACACACTGACTCATCCTGCTCAGGGCACAAAGAGCAGGAACAACACTGGGTTGTCTGACTGGGAAACAAAGAGAAAAGTATGTTTGTAAAAACAAACAACCCCAAACAAACTGCTCTGATTGCACAGCTCCGTGTTTGCCTCCTGTTATCCTGCAGGAATGTACCATCTTCCCATGGCACTGTTGGTGGCACTGGGAGAGGTGGATTTATGGCAGGGGAAGTGGACAGGCTTGGCCACAGCACTCTGTGTCCTGGACAGCAGTTTGGTTCTGGGAATGACTGGGCTTCTTTTCTGGACTGCAGCTGGCAGGGGTGGGGAGGGGGACAAGGGCTGGGAGAGCCTGGAGCTCCCAAAATAAGATGTGTGAAATAATCAGCTGGTTAAAAAACCCTCATCCCTCTGAGCAGGAGGGCTGGGGGGAACAGAATTCCCTGCCAGCTCCAGCTGTGCCACTGCCAGTGGCTCTGGGCACTCCAGCTCTCCCCTCCAGGCTCCTCAGTGTCTCCCCTGCAGGCAGGACTGGCACCTTCCTCTCCTGGCCCCTTTGCTGCTGCTCTCTCCCGGGTCCTGACCATCTGGAGCATTTGGGAGCAATGCAGTGCTTCCACAGGCCATGGCTGCTGGGATGTGCAGCCTGGGCAGGGAACTGGCCCAAAACAGGATCAGGAGCATCCCCACATGGCTCCCAGCCCTCCCACAGCACCGAGGAAAACCGAGTGGCACATTCCCTACCCCCTTCCCTCTGGCACATCCTGCCAGCACCAGTGGTCCTGCCGGGCTGTCACCGTGTCATCACCATCAAAAGTGAGCTGGACATTCCTCAGTGAGAGACAAATGTTAATGTAATGGGAGAAGAGATTAAATTATGTACAACAGCTCTGACCCCTCCTGCTGTACATCAGAAAGGTGGAATAACAGGTCGAGGAATAACCGTGCATATAAAAGAGAAGAATTTCTATCATCATAAATTCATGAGAATTCATAGGAAGCATTACTTGTTTGTTTATGCAGAACTGGAATATTGACCTGATTACAGTGATACCAGGAAGCCTCAGAGGAAGCCATAGGGCAGAGGGATCCCAGGCAGAGGCGCGGGGGAAGATTAATACCATCGCTCACCAGATGTGACAACAGCTACCCTCGGAACATGAAGATATCTGAAAGTTAATGAAGAGATGGGAGCGAGATAATAAAGATAAACATGTCTTTTTTGGTTAGGCTGCCCCACTGCAGCCTCCTGCCTCCTGCTAACAGGTTCTTCAAAGCTGTGCTGGTGACAGCCCTGCAAAGGCAAGATAATTCATCTCAGAACTGAAGCGAGGAGCCAGGAGCCACAGGACGTGGCACCAACAGACAGATCAGTGTCCTTGCCAAGGAGGCAAACAGCCTTAGTAAGGGAGAGAGGCGAAGAGATGGCAAGGGACAGGGAGCCCAGGGAATCCAGCTGCAGCCAGGGATTCATGGCAGGGGCTGAGCTGGCGTTGTCCCAGTGGGAACATCGGGACACCAATGGCACCGTCCCTGGTGCATGGGCTGTATGTGTTGAGTTTGTTAGTCCTCAGGGCATTCCAGGAGAGAACTCAGAGGTCAGAGCAGCACAGCAGCACATTCTCCAGAACAACCTCCCCTTTTATCCCCGGTAAGGACTGGTGTGGTGCAGGGGAGTAGGTGGAGGGACAGGTCCCTTCTCTCCAGCACAGGGCACAAACAGAGCTGCACATGCAGGAAAGAGATGTGATCCCAAGGCACGTTCAAAGGAGCTGAAGCTTTCTGAGACAAAATAATCAGTGTTGGGATGGCAGCTTACCTGAAATCATGGCCATGGTCCAGAGGAAGCAGCAGATGGAGAGGATGCACATGAGTGTGTGTACAGGTACCCAGTGGGGACACCTGTGTGTGTGTGTGTGAATGTGTTTGTGTGTGTGTGTGTGTGTTCATAAGTGTGTGTGTGTCTGTGTCTGTGTGTTTATAAGTGTGTGTGAGTGTGCTCTTACCTCTTCCAGAGTTACGAATGTGGAAGGGTACAGATGCACAGTGTAGCATCCTTACAGCTGCCCTCCCAGACTGAGGCATATATATTTACATAATATATAACAATAGAAAACACCTGATATGTAAATGCAGCAGACATGCACTGGTCCAGGAAAATTAAGCATTTACAGCCTGTTTAAAATGCAGCTCAGTTTTCAGACTGTGCTGCTGGTGAGGATCCATCCCCTGCTCACCCCAGGTCCCAGATCTCAGCCATGACCAGTCCTCTCTCTGCAGACAGATGTGCCAGCAGCCTCCTGGTGATGCAGCCCCTGAGGAGCAGCTGGCCAAGCCTGGATACATGGCTTTATCTCCCTTCTCCTCCTGCCTCTCCCTGCACTGCCTCTGGGCACTGTTCCTGGCCCACATGGAGAGGTTGATTTATATTTTCATCACACCTTCTCCTAATTACCCCTTCAAATGCTGCCACCCCAGTCCCTCCCAGTACCCCCCAACACCACGTAAAGCCACTCTGCTCCACCTCTGCCCCTTTCTGGACAATCAGCTTTCTGAATCACAGCATCCCGGACTGGTTTGGATTGGAAGGGACCTTAAAGCCCATCTCGTTCCACCCCCTGCCATGGGCAGGGACACCTTCCACTAGCCCAGGTTACTCCAAGCCCTGTCCAACCTGGCCTTGGACACTTCCAGGGTGTCACACCACTGTACGGGTACTTGTCACTTCAGACAGGGAAGGTTCCCTTCCCTGCACCTCATTTCTGCAGACACAAATTCATCAATAAAACACTGATTTTATACACAGCTCTCAGCAGGAGATGGTCCCAGTTCTAACAGAGTTCTGCCAAGTGGGGGATTTTTTTGCCATAAAATTTACTAAGTTCATTACAATTTTATCATGACATCATCAGCTCCTAATAAAACACTGCTTTCCTCAAATCCTCCCTTTTGATGTGTTGTGAGCAGAAAGGAAAACACTTTCTTTCCTCCAGATTCTCCCTTTCTGCTGATTTTAGGGGTATGGCTTCACCTGAAAACATAAAGTGCAAACGGTATCACAGCCTAATTTGTTCATTGAACCAGTTCAAAGCCTGAACTCTGTGGAATGACAGCCTGGCTCCATCCTGCCTGGGGGATGAACATCCCTGTCCCACCCAGAGTGTGTCCCCATAAAGTACCTCCAGAGAGGGGATGAGCAGCTCCCGGACCAAACCTGCCACTGCAAACTGTCCCAGCTGAGGCAGCAGGGGGGAGCTGTCAGGATTTGGTTTTCTGGAGGTCTGGGTCACATTCCCTCTCCTGAGGCGTGGGGAGGGGAAGGATCAGCCACCAAACAGCTCTGAAATCCTGGTGGGACACTTCCATAGGGACATGAGGCTGCTTTTTGGGCACAGAGCAGTTGTTGTGTCCTGGTACTGAATATCCTGGCAGACTCTCTGGATGTTATTTACTTCCTCAGCAGCTTGAGGAAGATGCTGCAGGCTGGCAGGAGCTGCTGCCCTGCTGTCATTCCATAAACACGGCACATCTCCTGCATCCCACACAAGGGACAGTGCTGGGACAAGGCAAAGCCATCAGCCAGGGGCAGGAGTCATCCCTCACAGCTGAGCTGCTGCTTTGGGAGAGGATTTATCACTCTGTGATGTGGCCCCACAGTTAGGCAACATATTTCTTATACAGAATGAGCATGAATTGTCCATGGAAATTCCCAGGAACACACTTGATGGGCACAGGCAAAGCTTGGCAAGAAACCTGTGGATAGAACAACAGTGGATTGGACATGGAATTTGACCCAAGGAAACCTGTGTGTGTGTGTGTATATATATATATATATATATGTATATATAAAATTGTATAATTAATATACTATATATTAATGATCATTGTATTGTATATTGATATTACTGTGCAATTGTAATATAAGAGGATAATGTCTATTATAATTGAAAATAATTGATTTTATAATTTTATAATTGCATTGTATGTTTGTATAATTTCAGATTAGTATGTGCTACCTTCTATAAATGTAAAGGCAGTATTTGTACCAGTGGATGATACCACTGTAACTTGTATGATCTATATAACTACAGTGATGTATAAGCCCTGTCCAGCCTGGTCATCCCATAATGTCAAGAAATAAGGGATGTGGAGTAAGAGCTGTGAAGAGGAAAACTGGTCAGCCTGGATTAGAAAACTTGGGAGGAATGAGCCGAGGCTGGAAGGAGCAGTGCAGTGCAGTGCCCTGTGTGGGCTGGGAGCACGGCCAGGCACAGGGATCCCCCTGGAGCAGATCCAGTGACCCGACACTGGAATTGCTGGAGACAAAAGTGCTCCTCAAAAGCCGGCAGAGGAACAGAGACGTGGTGCTTGGAGAATCCCCTGGGAACTGCCGGCCGGTGCCCAAAGAACGGGTGCTCCCTGAGGGAAGGGGAGGGGAGGGGAGGGGAGGGCAGGGGAGAGAAGGGCCGGCTCTGGAGGGGCCCGGGCTGCTGAGCCTGCACATACCCAGGGTCCGGAGACTGCTTTTCCCAGAAGTACCTTCAGTCAGACGGTATTAGGAATTACTCACCGAACTGATTGACCCACCTGAGGCTGCACAGAGCCCGATTTTAACAGGAATCTGACACAGGAGCAAAGCGAGTCATAACAAGTAATTACAGAGGCTGCGAGAGCCCGTGTTACTCTGTTCATGCCCTTTCAGGCACTGCCACTTAGGTTATTTCTAGGATTTACTGGAGCCATTTCAATTATTGCATTTCCCAAGCAGTGTGAGCTGGAGCCGCTGCAGCGGGAGGTGGCACCGGGCAGGACCAGGGTGTGCAGGGGAATCAGCATTCCCAGCAGGTGAGGGCACATGGCAGCCTGAACTTCCTCATCAGCACTCAAAGACATGTGAAGGAAAGTAAAATTACAGAGCGTCGATAAAGAAATCAAGGAGAGCTGTGTATTTTGGGAAGGCACCATTATGCAGAGCATCAGAAAACACCAATCAGTCGTGGAAATGGTGTTCGGGGAATCTGCAGGAGCCACCAGACACCGGCGTGTTCTCTGCATGACAATGAAACCAGAGGCTGCCCTGATTAACAACAGAGTGAGAGAAGCACAAACACTGGCAGCAAAGTGGGAAAATGCCGATTTTCTGTGGCATAGCAGACGTGACAGTTCACCGAGAAATGGTGATCAAGCAAAAAAAGGAACAGGACTGAGATGATGAGCTGGAAATGTCCATTGCCAGGGCTGAGGGTGACAGAGAGGTTGTCAGACAGGAGGCTGGCAGGGCACAGTCTGTGCCCTCCCCTCCTGCCGAGCAGGAATGGCTGGTGCCGGCGCCGGGAGCAGCGGGATGAGGCATCACTGAGCTCTGAGGTCCTTCAAGGTGTGTCTGAACCAGACATTCCCTTTCCCACGACTCCTCAGCCAGGAAAATGAAATGATAAAGTCTGTGCAAAGAACACTCCCCCCAAGACAACTCCTGTGCAGAGCAGAGCAGCTGCTCCCAGTTCCCCCAGGGCTGGGGGGAGTGGGCACTGCCCCGGGGCTCAGCTCCATCCTCACCCTCCTCTGGACACCTCACTGCAGAAAACACGGTCCTGCACATTTCCCTGGACAAGGCCACCCCCACTGGTGCAGCTGGTGGGCCCAGTTTGGCCCCAGCTCCAGGAGTGCCCCATGGGTGGGATGGGATGGGATGGGATGGGATGGGATGGGATGGGATGGGATGGAGGGACTGAGGGGGCTGGACACTTCTGCATTATGTCAGCTCCAATTTGTCTGCAAAGGAAAGAGAACTGGACATCTCTGGTTAACCCTGAAGCTCTTGCAGTGGCTCTGCTGTGATTGCCACGAGCAGCCTGTTTGGACAGTCCTGCCCAGGGGATGGAACCGTGTCAACCACACCGGGAGCTTTCCAGTGTGACAGGAGGAGACATCAGGAGTGCCCTGGCTGGTACCTTCCCTTTCAGCTGCATTCATCCAGAGCTGCCTGTGTGGAGCCCGTGCAGTTTGTGTCTCAGCAGCCTCAGCTCTGCACCTCTCTCCCACCCCAGTGAGGGAAGGTTTCTGTGCTGTGCCCCCGAAACCAGCTCTGAATCCCACCCCAGGCTGGCGAGGGCAGAGCACAGGGTGCCAGGGAAGAGCCCTGACATCTCATCACCCAGCCAGGGCATCCTCTGCCCCTGCCTCAGCCCCGTGCCCTCACCCTGCAGCCTCAGGGTGGGCTCACCCTCTCTGGGCCTCGGGGACCACAAATGAGCCAACCAAACATTCCAAAGCCAGAAATCAAAAATACCTCTTTTGTTTCTCAGCTTCATCCATCTTTATGAAAAAAAAAAAAAAAGGCATTTTAAACAAAAGAGGAACATCTTCAGTTCTTCAGTTAAAAATGCTGACATTATTTTGTTTTGTATTTAGCTTCACCAATATTTTGCATGGAAAGCAGCAGTTTCCTAACAGAAAAAAGTTCAGTATCTCCCTGATGTGGTATAAGACATCAATTTTGGTTTTTTTTTTTAATCTTTTTGGTTCATTTTCCCTGTTTTGTTTTAAATTTTTTATTGAAAGAGAAGCAAAACATTTTACGGAAGGATTTTTCAGAAAATTTTTCAGGCAAAATTTCCACAACCCTTTTCCTCAAGCTGGAAGACAGTGTCTGTTGGCAAAGGGCAGCAAGGGCAGGCAGGTGATCTGGGAGGTGGGCAGTGCCCCCCAGCCCACCCCAGGGCTCCATCTCTTTCCACCAGAGCCCCCCAGCTCTGCTCTCCAGCCGTGGCCGTGGTTCCCTGACAGCTGCAGAGCAGCTCTGACTCACTAATTTAATTTATGCAGTGCTGCATGTTAAGGAGTGTCTGCAATTATCCAGTCAAGTCTATTACTGGAGATTAGAGCTGTGTGGATACAGTAATGGAATATATGACTGTTTGTTTGAATCCTAAACTCGTTTCAGTGCGAACAGGCACGAGACAGCTCTGTATTCCTGCCCAGCTCCCTCTTCCTCTGAAACTCTGCTGGCAGGAGTGTCTGCAGTGAATTCATGCTCAGCCACAGGCCCCCCACATTTGTCACGTGAAAACCACCCCGACTCTGCAGGTAAAGCCACAACCTGTCCAGGGGTACTCAGTGATGGGTGAGACCCTGCACAGCACGTGGCACGAGAGCAGGACTGCAAACACTGCCCAGCTCCAGAGCTTCACATCTGTCACTCCAATCCATGATTTTAATCATTTGTAGAGAGATAAAAATTCTACTTAATTAGCAGTGGGAAAAACTCTGTTTCCTGTGCACTGCTTTCTGCTCTGGGTCTGTGGTGGTTTGCTCTGAATGAGGATCCCAGGGCATCACCATCTTTTGAAACCTCTTTCATCCCTTCTCACAAAGAAGTGCCATCAACAGCTGGAAGATGGATTAACGCAGAATGATTCTGTGATTTTGTGGACTCTTCTCATCAAATACCCGAGGAACAAAAAAAAAAAGAAAAGTTTTATTTTTAACTGGAAGTTACCCACTCTAATATTTGATAATATTTTTCTTTGAAATTACCTGTGTTCTTGCTTAGAAGAAATAACATCAGCTCACTGTGGGCAGGGAACTTACAGCCTGGATATTTCCATGCTCAGCCCCTCACATCCTGACCAGGCTGTGGCATGGGTTTACCTCAGAGTTCTGCACAACCACAGACACAAAATAATTCATTTACACATTAAAAATGAATTCCTGTAGCAAACTATCCCTATCCTGCAGTTTGCAGCAGCAGCATCTCATGGGGTGTGTGAGGGGCAAGGTTCCCAGGGCTGCCACCCTCACCAGCTGCAACTGTCAGCTGGGTGTGAGATCCAATGGAACCAGGCTGGGGAGACCAAGGGGCCCTATAGCATGGAATCCTGCAATCCTGGAGTCATGGAATCATGGAATCATGGAATCACAAGCTGGTTTGGGTTGGAAGGGACCTTAAATCCCAGCTCATTTCACCCCCTGCCATGGGCAGGGACACCTTCCACTGGACCAGGTTGCTCCAAACCTCATCCAGGCTGGCCTTCAGCATTTCCAGGGCTGTAACTGCCTGACATGGGGTGGCCCAGAGGTGCTGGTGCTCAGCTGGCACAAGGGACCCCAGGAGGTGCCCCAGGCTCCACTGCAGAGAGCCCACGGTGGTGACAGAGCAGGGACAGAGCCCCGACCCTTTCTCCAGTGCCCATCAGACTGCCCGGCCCATGGGCCCCTCCTCAGTCAGATTGGGGTTTGTGCCCTGGCAAGCCAAGTTATTCCAGCCAAATGGCACCTCCAGTCCTGTCTGGCAGCTCTCCTGGGAATGTTCAGCTCTCCCCTGCCAGAGCCCCCCACGTGTTCTCCTCTCGGCACTCGGGGTTCACACTCTCACCCTGACCCCTTCAAACATCAGTATTCCTTCTTCCCAGGGAAGGGCTGAGACCTCTGGACAAATGAATAGATTAGATTTGCCCTTATTCCTCCTATACAGAGCAAATATGATCAATTGGAGAATCTTCCCATTTTCTCTCCCCTTTCTCTCCCCCACGTATCTCCGTGGCCACCAACAGTCTCCCAGAGACTTCCAGCTGCCAGGTCTTCTTCTTCCAACCCCAAGCCAAAATATGAAGGCTTTGTGCAGGAACTGGCTTGGGTTTTATGCCAAAATTTGGGGTTTTTCCAGCCCAAATGACTCTGTGATTCTATATCATTTTATGGAAAATGCTGCATCGTTATTGCACTCCTGAAGTTTTGGGTTTATGAGGTAACTCCAGTTTAAAGAAAATTCCACCAAGATTAAGCAAGTAAATATTTTTTTGTTTGTTTGTTAGTTTCATTACTTTGTATCTTCCTGAAAGTAATAAAAGCAATAGTAATAAATCCAGAAAGAGTCTACCTGAGTTTGCCTTTATCAGTTCAGAAGAGCAATTCCAGTGGGCTCTCTCGTTTCTTGTTAAAGCTCTTCAGTATTTCATTTTGACAAATTTAAAATTTAAATGTTTCAAAATTTAATATTGATTTTTTAAAAAATGGAAATAAATTGCTCTGTCTTGTGGAGAAGATTTCACCTCACACCATTTAGTAAAATTTAACCAAATTCTGTAATGCCGTGCCAAGTTCTTATTTTTGACCCGTGTTACTTTAGAGAGGAAATCAAACGCATGAGCCAGGCCCACCTTCCTGCCTCAGCCAGAATAAGACAAAGTGGTATTTTACAAAATGTGGTTTTGCACAGCCAGGAGGGGCAGTGGTTATTCCCTCGTGGTGTCCTTCCCACTGTCAGGGCTTCGCGTGACAACGCCGGGCTCCCTCCGCTCCCCCCGACTGACTGCCCTGACCTGCCCCTGCTGCAGCTGCAGGGAGGGGAGCGCGGGAATGTGCCGGGTCAGCTCCTCCAGGGATGTGCCGGGTCAGCTCCGCGGAGAGCACAGGGGATGTGCGGGGTCAGCTCCTCCAGGGATGTGCGGGGTCAGATCCTCGGAGAGCACAGGGGATGTGCGGGGTCAGCTCCTCCAGGGATGTGCGGGGTCATCTCCTCCAGGGATGTGCGGGGTCATCTCCTCCAGGGATGTGCCGGGTCAGCTCCGCGGAGAGCACAGGGGATGTGCGGGGTCAGCTCCTCCAGGGATGTGCCGGGTCAGCTCCTCGGAGAGCACAGGGGATGTGCGGGGTCAGCTCCTCCAGGGATGTGCGGGGTCAGATCCTCGGAGAGCACAGGGGATGTGCGGGGTCAGCTCCTCCAGGGATGTGCGGGGTCACCTCCTCCAGGGATGTGCCGGGTCAGCTCCTCCAGGGATGTGCAGGGTCAGCTCCTCGGAGAGCACAGGGGATGTGCTGGGTCACCTCCTCCAGGGACGTGCCGGGTCAGCTCCTCCAGGGATGTGCCGGGTCAGCTCCTCCAGGGATGTGCCGGGTCAGCTCCTCCAGGGATGTGCCGGGTCAGCTCCCTGGAGAACGTGGGGTGAAGCAGCAGCAAAGCTCCTCTGAGGCTGCTTCTGCCCAGGAGGGATTGAGAGGTGCCAGAGATGCCACGAGAGCTCCGTGCCCAAGAAAACCGGAGTTTTGAAGCAAACTTTGTCAACAGAAGGGAAACATAAAAAGGCAGCTGCGGCAGACACCGGAGCTCCCCAAAGCTGGAGCCGGGTCAGCTTTTCTGTGTCATGTTAATAGCCCTTGATTAGAGCTTAACACAGTGACACACCGTGCTGGCCTAACAAGGGTCTCTGCCTTAACCTCTCAAATACCAGCTGGATTTATTTCAGCCCTTCCTGAATGTTTTCTCTGTGGGGTGTGTTGGGTTCTTGACACCACTGAGAAGAAAAATTATTACAAAAATGAAGTTATGACAGAAAAGACCAGGTTGGAAAGGGCTTGGAGCCACCTGGACTAGTGGGAGGTGTCCCCATCTGTGGCAATGAGTGGAACAAGATGAACTTTAAGGTCCCTTCCAACCAAAACCATTCTTTGATTGGATCCTATGAAAGAAATACCAAAGTTTTCTCCCCTTTGAAAATCCCTGCAAACTAACCCCAACAATGCAAACAGCTACAGAACCTGCAAGAAATGTCCAAGTGAAATGAAATGTTAGTATGGGAGTATCACTCTCACAGTGTAAACAAATTAAACCCATGGAAATATTTGTAAATATTTTTGCACATTTCCAGTCATGGAATAAAATAACAGAGTGAGGCATTTGGAGCCAAGTCCTGGAGACAGAGACATGTATTCAGATAGCAGTGGTTACCCACCTTACAACTGTTCAAGGGAATTTAGGATTACACCACTATTGTTACTGATCCAGGGGGACTCAGGGTCCCACAGGGAAACACCGTGTTCCTGGAGGGGAACCAACACAGCTGAGCTCTGGGTCCCTGCAGGGAATATCTGTGAGCAAACAGAGCCCACGGGCTGGAATAGATGTGGATGTGCCAGTCTGAGCTCTGTGAGCAGCCAGGTCCTTCCACAGCTGCCCTTCCCTCATTCCGCTGGTGGATCACTGCATCCATCAATTATTCCTATGATGCTACAGCTTTATTTTGGGGTTAAATATTTGCTCAGTTTCACAGAATCATAAACTCACAGAATCGTGGAATCCCAGAATGGTTTGGGTTGGAAGGGACCTTCGAGAGCCTCGTTCCACCTGCCTGCCATGAGCAGGGACACCTTCCACTAGCCCAGGTGGCTCCAAAAGGGAGATCCCTGTCACTGGCTGTGGCTGGGCACTGCCCAGGGCATGAGGATGGGAGGGAGGTTTTGCAAGCAGGAATTGGCATATTCCTGTTTGGAAACCTGTGTTATAGAAAGTCACTGGAAAGCCCAGGGAATTGTATAATTAACAGTGAACATAATATCAAACCTCTTTTATATCCCCGTGCACCATTTGCACAAAAATAGCTGCTCCTTCCAGCAGCACATCCGATGTGCAGATTAACAGATCCCACGTTTTGCATTTCCAAAATTCTGTGGCTTTTCCACCTCTGATTTATTAACTTCAGATGTGCATCTCCAGTCCCAGAGGAGCTTAGCAGGAGCTGGAGGCTGAGCCCTGGCAGGATCAGTGGCAAACTAACAAGGTCAGTCCCATCCTCCCGTTTCCATGGCGATCGCTCTGATAATATAGAACATGGCAACACCATCCTTCTCCCAGCTCCTCCAGCTCAGCTCCAGGCTTTGTCTGAGCTCCCTTGGAACAGAGGTGAGATAAAAGAGAGCTCCTGGCACAGGGGGAGAAGCACTGCCCGAGCACGTGCCGGGCACCCGGTGCCCTTCCCTGTGGAAGGTGAGTTTTCAACAAAGATTTCCATCCAAGGACCTGCTGTATTGGAAAAGTCCAGCCTTCATGTAAGGCAGTGCTTGGCCACCTGAATCCTGCCACAGGTCACAGCTTTTTGTTTTATTCTGTTCATCGGATATATTTTCCCCACTACAAGATTTCTCCTCCTCATTTGTGAGGACACATTCCTGCTGGGAATAGAATGGCCAGTGGATGACAAAGCATGTTTGGGTGTTGGAAAACACTGTGTCTGATACCCGAAATATTCCAAGTGCCTGGAAAGGATGGTGCTGTGACTGGGCCCAAGGCAGCCCCTCCTCACCCCCAGATCCCAGCACAGGGATGGGCAGTGGGGCTGGGATGGCCCTTCTCCCCTAAGGGGGGAGGTGATTTCCAGGGAATGGTGACAGTTTGTCAGAAAAAATCCTACTTGTGCCTGAAAATAAATGCTTTCCAAACCTCAGCTCTCCAGACCAAGAGGCAGCTCCGGTGGGTGTCCCCAGCCTCTGAATTTAGGAGTTGGAAGTGCTCACAGAGTGAGATTTCTGGTCTTGGTTAAATAATGCAAAGCTCTGCATTGAAATACAATGTTTTCACTAAGCAGAATTATTCCCTACTTCAGTGGGAATCATGGAATTATTGCAGAGTTGCAAAATATTGCAGAGCTGTTTGTATGTGTGTGTGTATATCTGAGTGCAGGCATCCACAAATCCAGGTGTGAATCCCACAAGCACTCCACAGACCTGTCCCTGGAGAGCTGTTCATGGCAGCTGCTCCTCCTGGAGGCCTGCCCTGCCTTCCCGTGCCTCGGTTTTCATTTTGAGTTCTCGGTGCTGCCCAGGCTGTGAGAGGCCGGGCCATCAGTCAGCAGCACTCCCAGGACGCTCTGCTCACCATTCCTGCAGGGATGGCACAGGAGAGGAGGTCCTGGCTGGAGCCTGGAGCTGGGGAGGGGAGGAGCTGAGGGAGCAGCCCCGAGCAGGGGCAGGGATGCTCCCCCAACCAGGGGCTCTGCTGCTGGGATGTCCCGAGGTCCCTGCCCTGCTCCGAGCAGCTCCAGCCTCCCCCAGCTGGGCTCAAAACTCTGAGACTGTGGTTTGTCCCCCTGGTGCAGTTTGGTGTTTGCCTGGCTCAACCCTTTCAGCTGAAATGGGAGTGGAAGTGTCCAAGGCCAGGCTGGACAGGACTTGGAGCAGCCTGGACTAGGGGAAGTTGTCCCTGCCTGTGGCAGGGGTGGAATGAGATGACCTTTCTGGTCCCTTCCCACCCAGACCAGTCTGTGATCAGACAACAGCCCACTTTTTCCTGTGCATAGAATATACTGCTCTAACAAAAACTGAGCAATATTTGCAGATTTTTACCTGGAAAGGGAAAAATCACTCCTTGAATAATGAGTGTCATGTGAACTTCCTTCTGAGGGACTCACGGAGGGAACAGCCAAACAGGATTGGGAGTGAGGAGCTGTTCCCAGACACCCCAACACTTCAGTTACAAGTGTCCTTGTTCTGCAGCCTGAATGGAGAGCTGTAAAATGGATGTGTCATTGTGGTGCATTATATTATCATATTTTAAAGCTGCCTTCAGCTGTAACAAGCTCTGAGGTATTTTCTGGAGTGATGAAGTATTTAATAAAAGTAAGACAAAGACTCACTGGAGGCTTTGGTGGCTTGTGTGCCCTTTGAAACACATTCCTGGTCCAGAAGATATTAACTTAATCCTCTCCTCTGCTTAAACTGTGATTCATGCTCAGAAGGAGGAAGATTTCGATGCATCCACAAAACTCTTTTAGCTTCATTCAGCGTATCTGGATAACATTTCCATACAATTCTTGTTTCCTCTGGGTACCAAAGGAGAGGGATTATAAAGGATCCACTGTCTGATATCTTATCACAGGAACTGCAACATTAAGGACCTTCCAGACCTTCTGGTGTGAATGCTCCCCTCAGATCCCAATATCCCTCTCTCTGCAGTGTCTGAGGTCTGAGCAGCTGCCACTGGAGCCCAAAGGCCAGCCTCTGGCAGGCTCAGGCCCCTGTGCCAGCAGTACCAGTGCCTGTGACTCCAAAGAGATGGGAAGCCCATATATTTGATCTGTATCTGTGTGATCTTCGGGTTTTCCCCCTTTCTAATTGCTTCTGACTCTCTTGCCCCTCTCTGCTCTTCCTGTGTCCAAAAGTGTTCTTGGGAGGTCTTATTCCAAAGCCAGAGGAAGGTTGGCAGTGACATCACCAGCACCACATCCCTCAGCTGGCTGTGGTCACTCAGCCCCCAGGAGAGCTGGAAACCAAGAAACACTTCTCTTGGTTGTTCCCTCTCCTCTCCATCCCTCTTTCCTGCAGCAGGATTGGTCCTGCAGCACCAGCCCTTGCAGGTGGGATTCTCCTGGCTCCCACCAAATCGACCTGGAAGTTACAGAGCAGAACCTCCCTGCACCCAGGGGCTGGATAAGCAGCTCCAAAGCCACAGAATATGAAATTAGCCCCTGACCCAGATTAAATCCCACCATCAGCTTTGGGGCTGGGGCACCACAACCTTTGCACTGCCTGCTCTCAGCTACAGGTGACTCTTCTCATCCCTGTTCCAACAGGAGAATTGTGCTTTTCCTTTCCTCTGCCCCCACTCCTTGCAGAACAGCCACTAATGACCCTTTTCTCTCACTAATATAATACAACTCTATGAAGTCAGCAGTGATTTAGCCTAACCTGTATTTAACTGGAATGTGGGGCTTCTTGTCAGAGCTGCTGGAATTTCTCTGAGCACCCCACCTCCCTCAGCACAATCTCTAGCTCAGAGCAATTAACCTTTTTTTTTCCCTCTGTAATGCTTGAATTTCAGTTTCTTTTATTTTCAAAGAAATTATATTCTCTGAACATGCAACAATCCTATAATTAAAATAATTTGCCCTTGTGGCACAGGGGTTATATAATTGGCAGGGAAAGATACTTGATATTTTAATAAGTGTGAGGCATATGAGAAATTTTTCTCACCTTCAGTTGGCTGTGCCCAGGAACTGCTCTGCTTTATGGCTTCATGATCCTCATCAGTCCTTCTGACCTGTCATTTGCTCAGAACTTTATTTTCCAAATGACCCAGTAGCTCAGTGAAATAAGCTGAACTCCTCTGTAAAGGAAATCAATAATTTCCTGCAGTATCTTACTAAGGAATTCTCTGTGCTTGCCCAACTGCTCACCAGAGCACAGCACTGGAAAAGGTGAACATGGGAATGGCAGAGCAGAGTCTGGAAGGGGAAAGGGTTGTTCATCCATGTCTGATTCCAGCTGGAAATGTCACCAGGCTGAGCTCTCACGAAGGGCTCCTTGTGCTGTCACCTCTGGCAGGGACAGAATTTAACAGCTCACAGTGGCCTTTTCTGTCTTACTTGAGAGTTCTCTGTTGGACCCTTCCAAGCCACATGTGCAACTGTCAGGGCTTTTAATCACAGAATCTTAGAATCCCAGACTGGTTTGGGCTGGGAGGGACCTCAAAGCCCATCCAGTGCCACCCCTGCCATGGGCAGGGACACCTCCCACTAGCCCAGGTTGCTCCAAGCCCTGTCCAACCTGCCCTTGAACAGTTCCAGGGATCCAGGGGCAAAAGAATTTGCAAAAAAACCATACAGTGAAAAATAACCAAAATTCTAAACATTTTCCAGGTCCAAAGGGTGGGATGATGCTAAAGGGTGCCAAGTCATGTGTCCAAAAGCTTTTTTAGAACCTTCCAGCAGACAGTTGAAAATCAGCCCCTCAGGTGGAATTTGGGAATTAGAAAGAGGAAGAGGAATGGGAAATAGCCAAAATAGTCTGAACTTGGCCACAGTGAGTGGCTGTTTAGGAATAAAGGCGGGACTGAGGGACTCAGGCATGCACAATGTCTTAATAAGAAGGCAAACAATTTTAATTATTAACCCGGGAGCACGTTTCCCAGCTCTCTTCCTCGGGTAGGATTCTCCTCACACTCAGGACAAGGACCCTCAGGAGGGGGGTTCCCAGGCAGGAGCTCCTCTGCCCTCCCGACCCCAGGACAGGGGGCAGCCGGGGGTCCGGGCAGCCTGGGGAAGGAGGAACCGGCAGAGGTTCTTGGCAGCCCGGCAGTGGAAGTTCGCTGAGTGAGGATGGTTTGATATTTGCATGAGAATAAACCGGGAAAAGGCTCTTTTGTAAACCGACAAATTTATTCAACCCCACTCTGGGGAGAGGGCAGTGTTTAACCCGAACTTGGAAGGCTGGTTGTCCATGTCGGAGCACTGACACTGTCTGTGCCCAGCCCTCCATGACACACCCCAGTGGGATCAAAGACCCCTCCAGGACCTGGAGCACCTCCCGGGACACATCCCTGTCCCTCTCTGAGATGTGGGGGATTTCGGGCCCCTTGGCCACCCCGGTCCAAACTGCTCAGCTGTGGGGTCGTTCTCACCGGGATCTGGTGCAGAAGAGCATCTCCAAAGGCATCACCCCAGGCCGTGTCGGTACCGGGGCTGTGCCAGAGCAGCAGGGGAGGGCACTGCAGAGTGCCCTGGCCCCCAGTGTAATGCCAGCAAAGGCTCTGCTTCGTGCAGAGACAAATATGAAATATTAGAGCTTCTTTCTCATTAGAAAATGAGAAGAATTGGTGTTTTTTATGAGTGGGAGAAGCATAAAACTGGAAAAATAAAGCAGCACAGAGAATAAAATGATTGTTTCTTAAGTCTTGTTTTCCTTTTGCTATGGACCATTCCCAGCTGAAATAGCGGAGTGATAATGAAGTGAAAGTTGCTTATACATTTCTTTTTATGTGTATCTTGTGAAAAAATAAGTCATTATTATCCTACACTAATACATTTCAGTCTCAGATCCGAGATAAGAACGCTGGGATGTGGGATGTCGTTCTGTGATTGTTCAAAGGATGAGGGGTATTTTTCACTGCAGTAAAGAATCACATTGGATTCTCTGTATCTTCATTTTCGTTGAAAAGATAACACAGAATAAACAGTTCCAAAGTAAGCACAAAGAAATCAATAGCACACACATCTTCTGCTGGAATGTGCAATGGGTGTCGTATTTTTAATAGTGGTACTTCAGACAATGACATAATAAAAACGCACACAACATCTCTGCGAGCTGCTATCACTGCTAGTTACAGATGAGATCACAGATCCTAATCCAGCAGCCTCCTCCCCCATCCTCTGGAATTCACAAACCAGCCCCTGAAGGTTGAACATTTCCATGGAGGCAGTGAGAGATGTCCCTGGTCCCTACAGATGTTCAGGGTTCAGGAGATGTGCAGTGTCACTGGCCTGACCAGAGCCCAGGGCAGTCCCAGGTCTGAGCTGATCCTTCCTACAGAATCCCAGGATAGTTTGGGTTGGAAGGGATCTTAAAGCTCATCTCATTCCACCCCCTGCCATGGGCAGGGACACCTTCCACCAGCCCAGGTTGCTCCAACCTGGCCTGGGACACTTCCAGGGATCCAGGGGCAGCCACAGCTTCTCTGGACAACCTGTGCCAGGGCCTCCCCACCCTCCCAGCCAGGAATTCCTTCCCAATATCCCATCCAACCCTACCCTCTGGCAGTGGGAAACCATTCCCCCTTCTCCTGTCACTCCAGGCCTTTGCTCTTCCCCAGCAAAAAGTGCCATGAGAATGCCCCAAACCACCTTTTGGAGCTGACTGGAGGAGTGGGAGCATTTTAAAGGGTGGCCCTGGCTGTTCCCCCTGCAGGAGATGTGGGGGATGCAGGGGCTCAGGGGATGCAGGGAGTGCAGGGCTCAGGGATGCAGGGAGTGCAGGGCTCAGGGGGTGCAGGGGCTCAGGGGGTGCAGGGGCTCAGGGGATGCAGGGAGTGCAGGGCTCAGGGGGTGCAGGGGCTCAGGGGATGTGGCGGGTACAGCAGCTTTGGGGGGTTTGGAGGCTCAGGGGGGCTGGGGCAGGGGCTGCAGTGCCTTTGAGCCTCCTGTGCCCGAGCCCAGAGGTGTCCAGGTTCCCTCCAGCTCCACATCACCCAGAGCTGGGCTCAGCCAGCACAGCGACTGCTCCCTGCATATGGATAGAGAAGGATTTCCCTCATTCCTATCAAACTTCTGGGGACAAGAGGCAGGACCTGACAGAGCTCGATGGGCTTTGTGATAAAATCACACAATAGACCCTTGATACACAAGAGTCTATATCAATACACAATGAGCACTTACTGATAAAATCACAGAGTAGTTTTTAAGCTTCTTGATCCATTCAGGTGCTCTGAGGATTTAGAAGTGTAGATAGTGGGGAAGATAATGTCCTTTATCTAAACTAATCACCATGTTCAGAAGTGGACATATTCTGGGGAAGAAAAAGCCCTTTTGTCACATATCAATTTCGTTGGTAAATTTGGAGAACTTTGTTTTAATTTGACTTAAAATTTAAAACATATAATTTAAAACAAAACCAAAGGAGTAATAGAAAAAAAAAAAAAAAAGGCAAAAAACCAAAGGAGCTGCTGCACCACTGGAAGGTGGTAAAAATGCAAAGCCAGGACAAAACCCTTTGGAAACTTCAACATCAGCTTCTTTTCACTCTTTTGGCTCTGGCTCCTGAACCTGCTGTTGTTTCAAATTCCCAGTGCAGCCAATGCCACTCCAGCGATCAATGAAAGCTTGTTCCAGACCAGCCCTGCCTCTCATTCCCGCTACAATCAATTGAACCTGTCAGGAAGGCACCAGATGCTGCTGCATTTTTTCCCATATAATATTAGGAAGAGAAAAACATCCTTCGCAGGGTGTGTGGGGAGCCTGACTTAAGTGTAATTAAAATTAAAGAACCTCAGTCCCCTGAGAGTGCAAGTATTGACAAATCTTTCACTTTCTCATTTACAGCCCCATGTTTGTGTGCTCCCGACTCTTTCAAAAACAAGCAAACAAGGGAGAAACAAGAAATGAAAAGATATTAAAATCCAAATAGGACAATACCCTGCAGATTTCATTGTGTCCTTACGCTGGTGAAACAGCTGCTGGGTGTGATGGGAACTTTGCTGGGGCAGATGTTAAAGCTTTCACAGGTTGCTCCATTTCTCTCATAATATATTTCCTTTGCAGAATGCATTGGGAGAAGGCAGAAAGAATAATATGTAAATGATGAGCAGTTCCAAGTCTTCAAGGGAGTAAATTAATGCAAGACTGGCTAACAGAAAAAATAATTGGATGGACCAAAATTTGATACTTTTTTTAATGTATTTCTGTGGCAAGATTATTGCGTTGTTCAGTCCTCCTTATGTTTATGGAAGAGGGAAATAAACAGCCCATAGATCTTGAAATATAAATATATATATATTAGTATTTTAGAGTTCTGTTCTAGGACTTTATTTCATTGCCAGTGCCAGGGAAGGCTGAGTGAGGAAGGAGGAGTAGTAAAAGCAGGGAAATATGGGTTTGAAATACATCTACAGGCAGAAAATTTTGACCTTGGGAAAGAGAGTGCTTACACCTGAGTATCTGCTTTGCAGAGCTCAGCCCCTGTCCTGGGACCAGCAACACTGTGCACGTACAAACAGAAAGCCCCAAATCCTTTGGTTTCCCAGCAGAAATTGTGATGAACCCACCCAAACCTCTCCCAGCAAGAGCCAGGACAGGGTCTGGCTAATGCACTGCTCCGTGGGAAACCCAGGGAATGTGGCATTTCAGGGAAAACAAGCAACCAAGTGGGGACAAAGTCACAGTCAAAAAAGGTTCCTGAGCTTCGTGTTTAGCTAAAAACTTATGTTCTGCCTGTCTCGGCTGCAAGTTGTGCCAGGAGAGGTTTGTATTGGATATAAGGAAGAATTTCTTCTCTGAAAGGACTGTCTGGCCCTGGCACAGCTGCCCAGGGCAGGGGGGGAGTCCCCATCCCTGGAGGGATTTCAAAGCCCTGTGGATGTGGCACCTGGGGACATGGTTAGGGGTGGCCTTGGCAGTGCTGGGGGATGGTTGAATTTGATGGCCTCAGGGGGGTTTTCCAAACTAAATGAGACTGTGATTCTGTTCCATGATCCTGGTGGGTCCCTTCCAGCTCAGGATGTTCTGTGATTCCAGGAACAGCACAGAATTTTACAATAACCACTGAGACACCACAACAAAACAGCTGTTTGTGCATGACCTGTTACTCCCATTTTATGTGTGGTTGCCTTCTGATGAATTGAGATAAATAACTGAAGTTGTTGCAAACCCACACCTGATGAGCTGTAATTCAGCTGAAAATCCGAGTTTCCACGTGAGCAGTGCTAAAGGGAAGGAGCAGCAGCAGGTGGACACTGCAGCCCTCTTGGCTTTACCATTTTTCAAATCAGGACGTGGGGTTTGGAATTAGAAAGGCAGATGAGTAATGGTGAGTTAGAAGTGTGGCTCTGATAAATCCTCTCTTCCCGGCGATCCCGCCAGCGCAGGGAAGGCAGAGCTGCCTCAGCTGATGGGTCACAGATACCCTGGGCAGCAGCAGCCCCCTTCTGTGGCACAGAGCAGGGATAAACGTTTCCTACTGGCCTGGTCAGGGACCTGGGGGGCACACATGGCTTGCAAACCCCTTCTCCTGGCCTGGTGTTTATCTCCTGCAGTCCCTGGGAGATGGATGGCTGGACAGGAGCCTCCTCCGTGGGGAGGAGCCGTGTCAGCAGCCACATCCCACTGGGACTGAGCCCTGCTGGGAGCCTGAGCCCCACAGCACCCCAGAGCCACAGCCCAAACTGGGCTGAGCTCCCCCTGCCAGCCCTGGAGGGGGTCACCCTGGCACAGCTGGTGGGTGACCAACCAAACAGCAGCACCTTCTCTCCATGACAAATCCAGCTCCCAGGCAGGGCCTGTCACCCTGAGAATGTCACTGACAGGAACCATTTGGGTTTAGGATGCAGTTCCCATCACGTGGGAAGGGCAGGCTGCTCACTTTGGCTGGGTTCATAAACACAGGCTCTAAGAGCACATTTGGAAATTCACTGTGGAAATTCATCACAGAAATCCATCGTCTGGCACCAGCCTTTCCAAAATAGAGCATTAATAGTCTGGAAAACACTTCTAGATTTGGGCCCTTTTCAGGTGCTGAGCCATCCTGTCCAGACCCTGCCTTGGCCAAGGAAGGTTTGACCAGATGATCCTTGAGGTCCATTCCCACCTGAGATTCCATGATTCCATGAAGAGACTCTGTGGCTACCCACTGGTCCTTGGCACAGTGTCGGCCACAAAATCAGCCAGAGTGAATCCATGGTACAATTAAAACATGGTGCTGGTGGGGAAAAATGAAATTCAGTCAAAAAGTGACAACTCTGTGGCTGCCCATGGGGAGGACAGGGAAGGGCACCCAAAACATCCCCCCTTCCCTCACCCCAAGAGTAGGTGCCAACATGAGCTCCTTGGGATCCCCATGGTCAGAGCACAGCTGCCCTGGGAATTACCCCATGGAGTCAGTACAGCTTTTGGCCCACTCATGAAATCCAGGCTCAGGAGCAGAGGTCACCTGCCCAAGGCCCACAGCTGGAGCACAGGGCCAGGAAGCTGCTTCCAGGCCACTAATCTTTAACCCTTTGCCTTCCTGGTAATTCAGAGTCAGCTCAGCAGCTGCTGCCTTTGGAAATCCCTTTCATGGTGATGTGGGCTGGGTTTTTTCTCAGGCCTGCTCTCTCCAGCACAGGATTTCCTCTCCAGGCAGGTTTTCCCCTGCCCCTGCAATGCAGCAGTACCTGTGAGCGATGGGGCTCAGCCCCCGGGGCTGGAGCCAATGGAAATCACATTGATTTTCCTGCTGCGGCACAGCCTCGTGTCCAACTGCCAAGTGCTTGAGGAGAAAAGCCACACAAAGAACCCTCAGCTGGGCACGTGTCTCTGTGATGCTGTTTCAAGGCTCTTGCCCAGCTCTGCCCACCCAGTCAGTTCCCCAGTGGCACTGGGGACCCAGCCCAGGGCTCTGGTGCCCGCCCAGCTCCTGGCGTTGCTCTCCAGCCAGTGGCACCCGAGGCCGAGCGCGGGGCCAGGATGGGTCCTGCTGTGCCCTGTGCTCAGAGCAGCCCTGGGGCTGTGTCCCCTCCCTGCTCCCCCCATTCCTACCCACTCACCAAGTGCCCCCAGCCGTGGGGGCACTGGGACACGACCCTGCCCTTGGGGTTCAGATGTACCTGGGGAGGGTCCCACGGTCTGCAGGGGTGTGCTCCTGCCCCTCCCCCTGGCCCAGGGCAATGCTCAGCCCAGCAGGACCCCCCGACAGGCCCCCCAGACCAGGGCTCCTGGTGGGAGGTTTGTGCTTCCATTAAACCAGAGCAGGTTTTATCCAGCCATGGATCAAATGCAGCCAACAGGAGAGTGTTCCCGAGGAGAGGGGTCACCCGGGACCCCTGTCCCTTTCGAGGCAATAACCACCAGCCCTCCAGATGCCATTTAACTCCTGTCACTTGATTTTTGTTCAATTCCCCCAAAAATCATTACTGGAATAATGAAAACATTTGCTAAGCAGAGCTTTAATTTTTTTTTTTTTTGGCCAAAGCTCAACAACAAAACTGGTGAACAAATTGCTGGTGTGATTTCCCCGAGGACCCACCATTTTATCCGAGTCCCAGTTTTCCCAGGCCGTGTGCTGGGTGGGCTCTGGCTGCACGGCTGGGGCGCTCCTTCGGCGTTCCCGTCGGGCATCAGGCACCGGATCCAGCCCCAGCTCTGCCCCCCCAGCTCTTACAGTGTCACCCCTGGCCTGGCCCACACAATAAAGCTCGTGCTCCAGGTGCCTCTTGTCATTACTTTCCCGGGTTTCTGGAGCCAGCTGTCACGTGGTGGCAGTTCCTCGGCTCCGAGGGAGCGCGGCGTGAACGCGGGATGACTGTGAGAATATGGGCCCTCAGGACATATTATTTTCTTAACTAAAATCCAAGTGCATACTTATTACCCAAATCTGTGTCTCAGAAATGGCTTCGCCTTCACGTGATGGAATTACAAACCACCAGACAGTTTTTAGGACTTGTATGCAAAACTGCTTTTTAGCGTGGCTTTTGTAGTTGTCTTATTTATCTGATCTCCATGAGTCATAATTCCTTTAGAATTGCTTTCTTCTTTCTACATTGCATCTCACCAAAACAAATTAAAAAAGAAAAAGCAATGGAAAAAACAAAAGTAGGCTCCTGCTCCAGCCCGGAGTGTGATGAAGTGCTACACATAATTTGGATTTGTTGCACCATTTCTAATAGGAACAGACACCCTCAGTGCCCATGAAGAGAGTCCCCAGGCAAAAGACTCAGGCATAACATCTCCCTTGGAAAGGAGCAAACTGGAGAGATTAAAAAAAAAAAGATAATAAAATATCACAGTTATTCCTCTTGCAATTTCCAGACAGCATTGGCCAAACGTCTGGGGGAGGGATTTAACAGCCCTGTGGATGTGGCATTTGGGGACATGGGTCAGTGGTGACCTTGGCAGTGCTGGGGGATGGTTGGACTCAATGGTCCCAGAGGGCTTTTCCAACCCCAGTGACTGTGCCTCTGTGATTGTATTCCATGCCTGCATTCCCAGTGCCCACTGGGGGTGTTTCACACCAGAGCCAGTGCTGGAACCATTGCCATTAACTTCAATCTGTGACACCAGGTCCCAGTGCCCCCCAAGCACTGAGGGCAGAGCACAGGGGAGAGCAAGGCACATAAAAATGTCACATCCCTCCTTCACTACCATCTGCAAATCCTGCAGAGCACATGACACTTTTTCCCACCTGAGCAATATGAGGAAACCAAGGACAAAGTGTTGTGTGGAATGTGGTTGCAGACTGGTGACAACCAGGAATAGGCCTGGTAGGACTGGGAATTTTTAGTCTCTGAGAAATTTGTATTACAAAAACATAAAAGTCTGAGATTTAAACAGTTTTCACATCTGAGAAAATATTTCTTTTCCTTTACTGTCACTTCAGTACCAAAATGCTGAACCTTGTACTGTTCTGATTGGCCAGAGCACCTACAAAGTGATATTAACCGTTCAGCAAGATGGGACACTGACAGCTGAGCTGTAAATCTCTGTGAGGAAATGCTGCTGGAACTGGGTATCTTCTACATCTGCCCATCACCTGGCTCTTGCAGACAAAGCCAGGACAGGGATAACGAACTGCTGCAAAGATGTTGCTCTGCAGAAGCCCCTCTTTTGTATTTTAGTCACAGCAGAGCAGTGTTCCCTCAGCCAGTGACTCTGCCCGGGGCTGGGAAGGACCTTGTTAGCAAGGGCCAGTGACAGACTGACAGCACCTGAACCTGTCGTGGGGCCACAGCGGGAAAGGACACGAGCCCCAGCCCAGGGCTCAGAACTGAACTGTCCAGGGGGATGAAAGGTGGATGAGAGGGAAAGGATAAGTGGGCCTGAGGGGTACAGTGCACCAAAAGCAGCTGGGAAGGGGGATTTCCCCTGGCTGCAGGAGCAGGGAGGTCCAGACCAATGTGTGACTGGTATCAGCTGGGACTCTGCAGAGCTGCTCTCACTGAGCTGCTTCCTTTGTTCATTGGAACTCTTCAGACTTTCTGTTTGAAGAGGGATCAAGGAGGAGGGAATTTGGATAAAAAAGCAAACCAAGTGTATTTGCAGTACACCAAAACACGAGTGACTGTATGGAGAGGAGAGAGGGCAGAAACCAGCAGCCCTGCTCCTGCTCCTGCATCACATGGCAGGGAATACGATCCTGGTCGGATGCACCCATTCATTTTTAATGGGCAGCCTGATGTAGTTGAACTCTGGTTTCAGGTTAAATATCTGCTCAGTCCTCCAATATCAGCAGGCTCCTGAAGGCAGTTATTGAGCGTTCAGTGACGCCGTGGGGCTGCAGGGGAGGCTGCTCTGGGGAGCATCCCACTGGGATTGGAGACCAGGGACAACCTAACACTCCTCCTTCCCCAAGAACTGCCCCATCCTTGGGTTTGGATGAGGCTAAACCAGCTCAGCTCCCTCTCCCAGCAGCAGAGCTGGGATATGGAGGAGGGTAAAGCCTGGAGCATCTGTCCCTCAGAAGCACTGAGGTGCTTCTAGTTGTGGGTCCCACTGTCCCCAGGCAGGTGCCTCCCGCAGGAGATGGGAACAGGGACTGCCCTGGGGACACGAGACCTCTGTGTGGGACAATCCAAACATTTGCAGGTGGGAACATCTCTGCCCCGAGGCTGCCTGTGCCAGGGGCGACACTGCATTTGACAGGTCTCTTCACAGACATTTACTGACGCTGCCACCGTTTGCTTCACCTCCTCAGGAGCCCCCAGAGGACTCACCCGGAGCAGCACCTCACTGAGACCTCGGAGGATTAAAACAAACGCCGCTGCCCCACGGAGCAAGGACAAGGCAGGATTAGCGGCAGTTCCACTCGCAGTGCCATTTATCCGCCCCTGGAAAATTGCTGATAATTCATATTGATTCCCTGGCCTGAGTGCAGTGAGTCGAAACAGCAAATCCAGAGATCCACTGAGCTGAAATTACGAACACCACTGAGCCGAGCAGGGGATTGAACTCAGCCCATCCCTGTTGTGCTGCACCGCCCACAGCGGGTTTGCATTAAACGTTTCGTCTTTGAAATTCTACATTTCCTCAATGTCCTCTCAAGACAAGGAGAACTCGCTGCTGGGACTGTTGAGATGAACTGCCCTGAGCAGTTCAGGGAGCAGTGGGTGAGTCTCACCCATCCCCAGTGGCAGTGTGTGTGCAGCAGGGAGTGGCTGACCCCAAACTCCACAGTGAACACAGCACGTAGCTGAGGGTGGCATTTGGGGATTTTTCCTTAGGGTTTATGATGACATTTCACAGAGAACCAGCTGGGTGTGGTTTGCACTGAGGGCAGTGAGGCTCCTCAGAGGTGTGTCCTGGCCCGGTGCTGCCACAAGGAAAGCAGGACCTGGGGGTGAGGAGACACAAGGATGTTGTGCTTAACCACAGGGTTCTGTAGGGGAGAGGAGAAAAACATAAAACAGCAGAAGTAAAAGCAGGGAAGAACAGGAGAGGAAGGGGAAGGATGGACCAACAGCCCCCAAGCAGCCAGCAGTGTCCCTCAGAGCACCTGGGGCAGCCAGGAAACTCCAGGATGGAAGAACTGTCTCAGCCAGACTTCACCCTCTTCTTGGTACCCTTCCATCCTCCTGAGAGCTGGCAGTGGGTGAGATGGGACTGAAGCAGCACTCTGATCCTGGCAGCCTGGGATAAAGCTGGTGCTGCAGGATGAACCCAGGCTCGGACCAGTGTGTAACTGGCATCAGATGGGGCACGGAAAAGCCCCATTGTGGGTGCCCTGAGTGAAGCTCTGCTTCCTCCAAATCCACAAGGGCTGTCTTGCTCAGGTTACTGCTCTCCTGCTTCCCCTCAGGCCTTTCCCCTTTGCAGAAACACCTTCACCTCCAGAATCACCTGTTCAGCCCTGGGGTGGCTCGTGCAGGAACCCCAAAGGTGCTGCAGAGCCCCAGGGGGTTGTGACCCCCTCCCTCCCCCTGGCAGTGCAGGCATGGATCCAGTCTGTGCCCAGGAACCTCCCAGGGGCACAGCACTGAAACACTGGGCATGGGAGGCCTTCAAAAGGACATTTTCCCACTGAAAAATGTGATCACGTCTGAGCCTGGAATTCTGTTAGAGCCTGATCTCTACACAAGGAACACGTGTCCATGATTTATCTACACAGGCCCGGAGCTCTCGAGGCTACAGTTTTTAATCAGCACTATTTGCATTACATAATGCCTTTTATTTCAGTCTGCATTTTGGTTTAATTAGTTCTTTGTTAAATACATCAATGGTGACTCTTCCCTGCCAAATAATTCCAGATTAATTGCATTTGTTAGATCTTCTTCTTTTTCTTGTTTCTCATTTTCTCTGTGTTCCAAGGAGGTAGTGCATTTGGAAATTAATGTTATTTTCAAATCATTACATTGTACAAACTCCTGGGCATATTCCAAATAATAAACCTGAACATTCCCAGCTCTGGGTGTTCCTCACCAGTCCAGGAGGATGGAGGTGTGGCCGTGCTGTCACCAGGATGTAGCTGACGGGTGATCTGATTCCTGCTGTGTGGAAATATGCATCCAGGCGATGGATTTCAGGGAAGAGTTATCCTCCAGGGCACGGTGCAGGACAGCCCTGTTCCTCTGTGCGTGAGCAGCACACAAGCACAGAATTCATGGGAGAGTCCCCCTGACAGATCCTCAGTGACATTCCAGGGGGTGATCTGGGCTTTGTCATTCGCTATTTAAAAGCTTCTCCCGGTGTCCCACAGTGCCGGGAACAGGCAAACTGGGCAGGCACTTTCCTGCCTGGAGGATGGAGTCTTTGCTCCTTTGGGAGCAGGTTTCCCCATTTTTTCTGAGGCTGCACTGTATATTTTAAGGATTCACATGTGTTTTGTGCTGACTGACTTGGAAAAGCTCCTGGGAAATGCTGTTCTTCCTCTCCCCATCACAGAGAGCAAATTCCACTTGCTGTTGTTCCCAGGAAAGCTCTCCTTGCCTCATGCTGTGGCTTTGCTGCCTGCCCTGGGTGACAAGGCTTCTGGGACAGACTGGGCACGTCCTGTGGCGCTCAGGGCTGGGTTTGGATTGGATGAACCCTGTGGACATTCCCAGCTCGGTCCCTGCTCCTCGTGTCCCTGATGCTCCCGGGGACCCGGCCGGGACCTGCTCGTGCCTGGGACTGTTCCAGCCTCAGGAGAGATTTTAAGAGGAAAAAAGCCATGCAAACAGACAAACCACAGCAGTCAAAGCATCTGGAAACCCAACTGCTCTCCCAAAGTGGAGATCTCAGCACTGCTCCCCTCATGCCTTGGGATATGGGGGGGTCCTCCAGAGCCCCCAGGCTGGGCTGTGCTGGGCACAGAGCAGCTCATGGCCTGGGGGTGACCTCCCTTCGCTTGGCAGGATGGTATTTAGTGATCCCAGGGGACACCGTGGCACAGACTGGCTTTCCCAAATCTCCAGGTACTGCAGAGTGGCAGCAGATGGGAAGCAGGACACAGAAGCACGGGAGGTAACTTTGCTGGGACATCCGTCAGACCTGACAGTTTATGAGCCACAAACTCAGTGTGATACAAACCAAACCCTGTGACCCACCTGTGCCAGGCTTTGCTGGTTTGCACAGCCTGTGTTTTCACATTCCCATCTTTCCCATTTTGTTGCTTTGATCCTGCACAGTGACATTCCCTGGGAAGGGCAGCCACGTGGATCTGCCCGGACAGCTGGTGGGACACAGACCTGCCATGCCTGCCTGCACAGGGCACAGTGCCCATGGCCATCCTGTGGCCTGGTGTTTGCTCCCTGCCCACAGGAAGGAGTGGGGATCCCAGTACAGAGCCCTGGGACAGGGGCAGTGGCACTGCTGCCCCTGCTCCAGCAGCTCCCAGTGCTGGGCTCTCGGAGCTCCTTCTGCACAACCAGCACCCTCAGGGGGTCTGGGAGTGCCCTTCTTCCCCAGAACCCGCAGGAAGCCTCCCTCAGGTTCTAGCCCAGAGGAAAGTGATGCTGTGTTGCAGGGAAATACATCTGCAGACAATCAGCACCTCACCCTGTCTGTCCCAGATTTTGGCCATGTGCATCCCCGAGCAGAGCTGGTTCCTGACCATGGGTAATACACTTTGGGATGTGAAAATATCAAGGAGGGAATGAATGGCAAACCTTTCTTTCCTTTTCAAGATGTATTACTGTCAGTGGCAGCCCTATTCCATTTTCACATCGGGAGCAGGAAATTCATTATTAATCTTGCTGCTGGAATGATCCACATTGCTATCCTTGTCTCTGTGTTCTTTATCTCATTTTTCTCGGCTTCTCCTTCTATCCCTCTTCTGTGCAGCCCCAAATGACTTCATGTCCAGGCACCACTCACTGTTTAGTCTCATGAAAGGAAATGTTAAACAGCTTTCTTTCATTTATGCTCAGCTCTCCTCTCACACGTGCAGCAATCTCACAGACTCGGGTGCTCACACTGCTCCTTACAGGAATATTTCATGAGGGCACAGCTGTGGTGGCTGCCCCTGGATCCCTGGAAGTGTCCAAGGCCAGGTTGGACAGGGCTTGGAGCCACCTGGGATAATGGAAGGTGTCCCTGTCCATGGCAGGGGGTGGAACAAGATGAGCTTTAATGTCTCTTCCAACCCAAACCGCCCCAAAGCACAGTGGCCAGGAGAGCCCAGTGTGACCCACCCTCTCAGACAGTGGCCACGTGCCAGCCTGTGCCCAGGGCACTGGCACAAAGCAGAGGGGGTGGCCTGGCCAGTGGGGGCCTGAGGGACAGTGTTGGAGCACCAATACCCACCAGACCTTCCAAACTGGGGGTCCTGGCTTGTAACCACAACTCCACCTGATGGTCCGGGAGCTTTAGTAGACCTGCAACAAGGAAACCACCAAAACACTGCTCTGCAGCTGGGCTTCTCCTCCAGAACTTCCCACAGGGAGAGAATCCTTTGGGACTGAGGGACTGACTTGCACTGAAGTACCCCAGAAATATTTTCCACAAACAGGAAAGCTTCAGTGTGATGTAGCTGTGCCCCTGGGCAGCAAGAGCTACCTCGAGGGGGTCTGTGAGAGCCCTGAGACAAGGGAAGACTGTAACACTGAGAAAAAAAACAAAAAACAGAGATGAAACATGACACTCTGCAGTACCAGAAGGTGTTGCCAGTGATTCCCAGAGTTACACATTAGTACAACATTATTTCTTTAAAGAACAGCCACTGTGACAAACTCACCTGAGGGTTCTGGAGCAAGAAGGCAGAATTGTGTGTCTCCATTATCCTCACAGTGTCCATGTGTGAGGGTAAAGGGCAAGGATTGTAAAGCTGAGCAGATGATGGGAATGCTGCCCTTTGCTGCACTGCCTCCACGTGCAGGGATGTCACAGTGCCGGGGAAAGGGCGGAACAGCAGCTCAGGTGGAGACACAAATGAAATGATCTGCCAGGCTGCAGGATCCATCTTCCAGGTTAATGATTCATAAGGGACCTATGAAGGTCAAGGACTATCTGAAGTGTCTCCTGTCTGCTTGCATCCCAAAGGAAGCAGAGGGAAAGGTAACTGGGATGGATACACTTGTGGTAGGATAACCTGCTCTGTTGGGAATCCAGTCCCGAGGGTTCTGCAGGTGTGTCTGGGGCTATGGAACCCCTGCAGGGCCCAGAGCTGGTGAGAACATCCCACACCCTGTACCACCTGCTGTGGTACAGGGCTGGATGTGGGCAAATGGGGTGGGAGGGATTGGAGCCACACCTTGGATGTGCCTCTGTGGGCTGGTGCACAGGAACCCCCTCTGTGCTCAGGCAGGATGGGAGTCAAGGTGTCTTGGCCACCCACAGCGCCAGGGAGGGTCACAGGTCAGGAGAATGCAGGAACATTTCTGTGTCATCTCTTTTCTGGGTCGCAGCCCCCATGATGAGAGCAGAGAGGGTGCAGGGTGAGCCCTACAGGGTGGCTCCTTGCTGGCAGAGGATTCCACCTGGACGCAATCCCACACCACATGCTCCGGGATGACCCTGCTCGAGCAGGGAGGTTGGACCAGGTGACGCACTGTGGGCCCTTCCAGCCTGTCCCATTCTGGGGTTCTGTGATCCTGCCAGGCTGGCAGAGCCTCTGCAAGGTCGCAGGAATGCACAGCACCTCCATCGACCATGGGAAATGGTGAGGGAGAGCAGCACATCCTGTGTTAAACCTGGAAGCACCAGGAAGGGCAGCCCCCTGTCCAGGACCATCCTGAGCCTCTTCTGCTGCCAGCCCAATCCTTCCTGGTCACACGCCTGCAATTCAAGGCTAATTCTCCATGTGAAGCTAAAGAGCACATGTGATGGCTCTTCTGGGAAGAGGACATGGGATCTGAGCGCTGATGAGCTCGAGGGGTTTGCAATTGTCATGGTTTGAGGCTCTAGAAACAGATAATGTTACACCAAGGTCAAGTGTTTTGGATTACCACTTCTGCACTTCCCAGCTCAAACAATCTTCCAGCAAGGTGAAACTTCAACTGACTTTATTACAGCAATTGTTCCCAAGTAAATCCTGTTTCCTGATTTTCTAGGCAGGCAGAAATGGAAATAATTGGAAATAATTACCGAGTAATCTTTTTCCTACATGGTGATTTTCTGATTCTCCAGGGTCTGAAATTGGCTGTGGAAGAGACTCGGAGTCTTTGAGCCTCCACTTGTGGGATTGGGCTGTGTTTACAGGATACTGAATGGGATAATTCCTGAGGGTATCAACCAAACAAGTCCTGCTCCAGGAACAAAGGAGGATTCCTTCCATGCCCAGGCGACAGGACAGAACGACCCGAGCACTTACATTTCAAGGCATGAATGGTCTGGAACCTGCTGAACAGCAAATTATTGCAGCAGCACTTCCAGAACCTGCTTCAGCATTTTGTTCCCTGCTTTCCTGAAAAGGTGAATCATGGTAAGGGCTTAAGTAGCCCAGAAAAAAACAAAGAAAACAGATGAACAAATAACAACCCAACAGAGGGTAGCAATTAAGTGAAGCAGAAATGAGAATTTACAGAAACAAGGAATTTAGGCCCCAACCTAATAATGACCACAACCACTGACCCAAGTGCTGGAGAACCTTTCAAAATAATGGGAGGAGAAAAATGCACATGATATTAATGCAAATAGCTTGGGATGGAGGAATGGATGGTGCCCCTGAGCCTACCTGGGAGGGACTGTGATGCTCCACACAGAGTCTGACAAAGCCCAGGTTTGCTGCTGGTTCATAGCTGGGGGGAGGTTGGATTCCAGTGGCTGCTTCCAGAATTTTTCTAGACCAAACATTTATAATTCTTTGAAGCTCTCCAGGATGGTGAGTTGGTATCCGAATGGCTCCTTACCTGTTTGTTTTCCTGAAGAGGAAATACGACAGCATTAGGGGAATTAAATCACTGGCTGTTGTGTAATCTCCAAATGTGGTTGTGACCTGACCAGCTGAATGTCACGGCCTGAGATATCACCAGTATGGATCCAAACGGAGTTGCCATCCCACAACAAATCGCTGGGGCTGGTCACTGCCCTTCCCTGCCCTGTGACAGCTCTGATGGGATGGACTTCCTCCTCCCTGGAGATCCCTGCAGGACCTGCCCTGCTGCTGAATTCCTCCGTGCACGGGAACAGCGCGGGGACATGTCCCTGGTAACTGATTGTGACATCTAGGCACAGGAGCCTACTAAACACACAAACTAACCTTAAAAAGGTGTGTTTGCATAGGGAGGGTGTAAAGAGGAGGGAAAACAATGAAAAGGCATTTGCTGAACACAGGCCTCCGCCACTTATTTCCCATCTGTTCAACCAACCTCATCCTATTAGGAATGATTAATGTTTGAGGGACAGGGAAAATAAAATAGCCATAATAAACAGGCACTGCTAATAATTACCACTTAGTTTTGTGTTCTGGTGAAGTAATGGCACAACACAGTGCTGTGTTAACACTCAGTCCCAGTCACGGTGCTGAGCAGGGGCTTCACAGTCCCCTGCCCACTGACACAGCAGCCAACTGGGTGCCACAAGGGAGTCAAGGACAGGGCATTCTCTGGGAAAGAAGCAGATTTAGTGCCTCATAATGAAATATTTATATTTTTCTAATCATTCTGTCAGATTCCTTTAGCAAGAGGGTTTGCAGAGGAGCAGAAGCTGCTCCTGCAGGCCAAGAGAGATGGGGTCGTTCCCAGCACACTGCAAGGGACTGCCAAGGGAGCTGGGAGGAATACAGTGACTCCTGAAACAGGGCACTATAAAACTCAAACAATAAGAAATACAGAAGACACAAACCTTGGCCATGAGCTCTGATGACACATCTGGTATTAAAAATTAAAAACCTCTTTCCCTCACTCTTCCCATTGTGCCGATGACACCACTGTCCATCCTCAGTAGGTGGTGGCACCCATGTTCCTAAATTAGAAGTCGCAAAAAGCCTTCTTATCCAGATGAGGTTAATTGTTGGGATTTGCCCTTATGTCTCCAAGGAAGGCTTTTTCCTTTAAAGCAATTAAAAAAAAGAAAAATAAAAGCATAGGAAACAGACCCAAAGTAGCCCCTGGCCTCTGCTCAATTCCCACACAAACCCACCCCCAGGTGAGGACCAGGGAGGGGGGGTCCAACCCTGCCTTGGCCAAGTGTTTCCCATTTTCACCCTTTCCTTCCATCTCTCCTCCTTTCCAAAAGGCAGAAAGAAAATAAAACGTCCCTTCACACCTTCCCAGGGCATTTGGCCTCGTTTCTTCCCCAGTCCTCGTGCAATAACTTGGCTTTCCACTCCTGATAGTGCTGTTTGGGACTCTGAGATTAGCTGTCATGGGAATGACAATGGCTGGAGTGAATCACTGGTATTGAACACCCCCAAAGGAGCTGAGCGGGATCTCGAGTAAGATGGACACATCTCCTGTGAGAGGCACTGCACAGGCTCCAGTGAAAGCATTTCTCTGTTTTCTTTAAAATGTTTCCAAGGGAAATGCTAGAAACTGTCACCTCACCCTGAACCCGAGGAGGGAAACCTCACTACTGAGAAATAAAGAAGCACAACAGTTAAATATGGTTCCTGTTCAGCCGAGGAAACATCCTCACTGACACTTAAAAGAGAGAGATGGAAGCTCATTAAATGATCTGCAGAGAGCAGCTTCTTAACTAAAGCTGGGGACAATCAAAGCAGGCTGAGCAATGGCAGTGGCTCCGGCGGGGGCTCACGGGAGCGGAACAAAGGCCCGGTGACCTGGAACACCACACAGAACAAATGAAACCCATATTTCCAGAGCCACGGCCCCAGAAGCCACTTAAGAACAGTTGTTTTACAGCATTTCAGTGGCTTCATTGAGCCCTGCAAAGATCCCACCTGAACTGTGCACTCCAGAGCATCCCGGGGTGAACGCTGCTGTCCAGCCCTGCCCTCGGAGAGGGGACACACTGGGACAGCTGGAGAGGGGACACACTGGGACAGCTGGAGAGGGGGCACACTGGGACACCCGGAGAAGGGACACACTGGGACACCCAGAGATGGGACACACTGGGACAGCTGGAGAGGGGACACACTGGGACACACTGGGACACCCGGAGATGGGACACACTGGGACACCCGGAGATGGGACACACTGGGATACCAGGAGATGGGACACACTGGGACACCCAGAGATGGGACACACTGGGACACTTGGAGAGGGGACACACTGGGACACACTGGGACATCCGGAGAGGAGGCACACTGGGACACCTGGAGAGGGGACACACTGGGACATCTGGAGATGGGACACACTGGGACACCCAGAGATGGGACACACTGGGACAGCTGGAGATGGGACACACTGGGATAGTTGGAGAGGGGACACACTGGGACAGCTGGAGATGGGACACACTGGGACAGTTGGAGAGGGGACACACTGGGACACCAGGAGAGGGGACACACTGGGACACCAGGAGATGGGACACACTGGGACAGCTGGAGAGGGGACACACTGGGACACCAGGAGAGGGGACACACAGGGACACCTGGAGAGGGGGCACACTGGGACACCTGGAGATAGGACACACTGAGATATCTATGGCCATGGTGACATGGTCAAGGGGTGGGTCTGGGGGGCACAGGGCCCTGTCCTTCTGCCCCTCCTGCTCATGAGCCCTGCAGGTTGGGTTGGTTACATGGATCTTCCCCTCCAAAAAGAGGGAATAATGACTCCCAGGCCACAGCTGGCTGGAGAATTGCTTGTTGCCCTCTCCCCTTGTAGAAATCACAGGATCACAGAATGGTTTAGGTTGGAAAAGCCCTCTGAGACCATTTAGTCCATCCATTCCCCCAGCACTGCCAAGGCCACCACTGACCCCTGTCCCCAAGTGCCACATCCATAGGGCTTTGAAACCCCTCCAGGGCTGGGGACTCACTCCTACCCTGGGCAGCTGTGCCAGGGCTGGACAGCCCTTTCCAGGAAGGAATTGTTCCCACTATCCAACCTGAGCCTCCCCTGGCACAGCTGGAGGCCGTTCCCTCTCCTCCTGTCCCTTGTTCCCTGGGAGCAGAGCCCGACCCCCCCCTGGCTCCCCCCTCCTGTCAGGGGGTTGCAGAACCAGAAGGTCCCCCCTGAGCCTCCTTTTCTCCAGGCTGAGCCCCCCCAGCTCCCTCAGCCCCTCCTGCTGCTCCAGCCCCTTCCCAGCTCCCTTCCCTTCCCTGGACACACTCCAGCCCCTCACTCTTTCCTATTGTGAGGGGTCCAGAAGTGACCCCAGGACTGGCAGTGCTGGCAGGGCTGTGCAGAGGGGGCTCTTCTCCCCTGGTGCCCCCCACCCCAAGCTCTTCTGGCATTTTTGGTCTCACCACAGCAAAGCCACCCAGATCCCTGAATTTAAAATGAGTGTTTCTCTCTCTTCATAACAGATTCCAAAGACAAGTCGGTCTGTGCAACGTCTGAAAAATACTGATCAGCCAGGATATCCTTGTACACCTGAGAAGAAAACATAATGAAGTTACAGATGATATCACATAGCTGGGATGACCTCTAAGGGATGGGTCATCTATTCCATCTACAATGAACTTTAAGGAATATTTTAGGCTGTTCAACATTTCAGCCGTGATTTTTCCCCTAAAAGAGAAAAAGAAAAAGCTCATCTTTTCCTGCCACTGTTCTGTCTTTTAAATTCTGGGGACGATCGACTGTGCTATTTCAGACACACTCAAATATACAATAATCCCATCATTCATAGCAAGTAGTCCTTGCCTAAAAGGGAAGGATATTAATCCTTAGTGCTGTATTTAAATTGCAGGCATTAACTCAGGAGAGGGCCCCCTGTGCAGGGAACTACAACCATATATCTCACTTTCTGCAGCCACATCTCCTTGGAGGCCAGGCTGGCACCTCTGCCCTCCTCAGCTCTCCAGGGAATGTGATGGCCTCAGCACTTCTGACACTGCACCGGCTCCTTCATCCCAGACTATCCACTGGCTCAGCAGATTGGGTAATGGGTGTCATTCTCCATTTCATGTGGGATCAAGACAAGATGAGATGGAGTCTGAGTTACTGTCTCAAGAGTCTGCTCAGGACACGCTCAAAGAGACCAGCAGGGCATTTGCAGCCCACATTTTGTCATGTTCATAAGCTGCAGCCTTTGCTTTCCCAACCTATCAATCTTTCATCTCTCTCAAGTGCTAAATTAATCCTATTTGAGAATGTCAATTAAACCGGTCAATTTTTTTATGGTATTAGAAAGTACTTGATATCTTTGCTGCCCTTTAATTTATGAAACAGGAGAGAATAATCCTGCAAAAATAAAGCCCCTCCAGCCATAAGCTTGGCTGTAAAATATTCATTTTTAATGACATTATGTTGAAACAAAATCTTTTTTCTCTTTTTGTAAACAGAATGAAGATTATGTTATGAAAGGAGGTATTAATGCAAAAATGAACCTACAAAGGCAAAGACAGTGGGGACTGTGCTACTTTGCAGTTTTTAAGGAGTCAACCTTGACCAAAATTTCAGAAAACACCTTAGCAGAAACTTATTTTCTTAATAGACGATAAGATTTTGTCCTCTTTTTCCTCTGTTAGTATTTTAAGGAAGGAAGTGAACAGATTTAGTGTCTCTTCCAGTGATGTGAACTGGAAGAGTCCCAGTTAAGCCAATGAGTTCTGTCCCAGCCAACGTCAGTGGTGGGATGCAAACAGCTGGGTCTTCACTGCCACCAGGGAGGGGCTCCCAGGGTGTCCCCACTGACCCCAGAGCTTCTGCAGCATGCATGGACACCCCTGGCTTCTGCCAAGGCTCACCCATGGCTCACCCAAGAGCTCCCAAGGCACCCGAGGACCACAGTCCCACTGTCCACTCTCCTTTGGGATCCCTTCCCATCCCCTGGAGCTGCCCAAGGTGCTGTGGCCCCATGGGGACACAGGGCACAACACAGGCTCCACAAGTGGAGAGGGAGAAGGGGGGAGCAGCAGATGTCACATCTCCTCACACCCCGCCTGGTGCAGCTCCCTCTGAGCTTTGCCCACGGGATCTGACCAAGCTGTGGGATGTCCTTCCCAGCCCCTGGGATCCGGGACCTTCCCACAGCTGACACCAGTTCTTCCTTTATCTTCCTTGGGGCGCCCTCAGACCTGAAATTTGGGATTTTACGTCTTCATCCGAGAAGCCCTGGCTGTTTCAGAGCAGGCTGACCACTGAGGTTCTCCTGCACTCAAACCCCGTCCCTGGGGGCTCAGCCAGAGCCGGTTCCAGCAGCGGGGCACAGCCGTGCCCCTCAGGACCTGTCTCCCACCTCAGCATTTCCCCAGCCCTGGGCAGGCCGAGCGGGGCAGTGAGGAGGGGAGACCCCAAACCTTGTCCCCAGCCCGGCCCCGGGGGCGAAAGGCGGGAGTGCCCCGGGCGGGCAGAGCCTGGGGGGAGCGGCTTTGGCAGCCGGCAGCGAAGGGACAGAGGGGTCCGGCGGCGGCCGGAGATGGAGCGGGACGGGCAGGAGCAGCAGCTCGCTTTGCCGGGGATGTGTCCCAGAGAGGGGTTGAGGGCTGCGTTCCGGGGCTGCCCCGGCCCCGGGGAGCTGCTCTGCCCGTGGCTGATCCCAGCACCCCTCGCCAAATGTGCTTAACTAAACCTCCTCAGAGAGCAGCACAGGGGCCCCCGGCCTCGCCCCTCCTGCCTGCTCCCAGACAGCCCCGAGGGGCTGAGTCCTTGGGCTGAGGGAGCCCGCAGGCACCTCAATCTCTTTGCTGTGCTTATATAGCCACCGATAACATCAGTGAAGCCATTTCTGGGTGTGTTTGATGTGAAACTGTGTGAGGTCAACAGGAAAGGGTCTCTCTGCATCACTGCCTGGGAGCTCCACTACTCCCAGTGACTTCCCCAGGGCAGCGCTGAGGGAACTGCTCCCTGTGTGCCAGGTACTCATCCCCAGGTAATAAATCCTGCTGTGGCTTTCATCCTTTCTCTGTTCCTTCTGAAATGCTCCCATACCAAGCATCTATAACAGACAGGGATTTGTCTTCAGTGATCTCCATGGGTAAGAGATTTTAAAAATACATCAGGCTTAACATCAATAGCAGAGCAAGAGAGTCACATTAATAAACCCATGGGCACTAAACCAAGGATTATTTTTATCTGGCTGAAATACTGATTTTTATTTTAAAATGTTCTTTAACAGCAAAACCAAAGAATGATGTCACCACTAATCAGGATCCAACAAGAACAGAAAGCAGAGAAACCAGAGGATGCAAACTATGGGAACAAATGCAGTGAGAGAACCCAGATGTTAAACGGCTCATTCTGAAGAGCAGCAACTGGAACTAAAATCTGGATTCTAGTCAGAGATTTTCATGCAACTGCCCTGATTTTTGTAAATCCTCATGCTCTGCAGAGCATCAGGTCAAGAGCCCTTCTCCCCACGAGCCTGATTTTCCTGTGGCACCGGCAGTGCCAGACTTGGGCCGAGCCCAGCAGCCCCAGGGGTAAAAGCCTGACCCAGAGCAGTCTGGGCTCACTCCAGAATCAGCCTGGGCTGGAGTGGAGGGCTGGGCCAGAGACCCTGAGGGGCTCTTCTGGCCTTAATTACTGCTCATATTTGGTTGTTTGGATTTTTTTTATTTTTTTCAATTCATAAAAGACACTCAGGGAACAAAAAGCATCATGGAGAATGAGAACAACAGTTCAGTACTTCATTACAAAATAGACTAGACTAGACTAGAATATTTCAGCTGGGAAGGACCAACAGAGATCATCTGTTCCAACTGCATGGCCCCTCCAGGGCTGACCAAAAGTTAAAGCATGCTCTAAAGGGCATTGTTCAGTACTGTGGATATTTCCTTCTGGTGTGAGCCAGGTGCCAGTTCAGTTTGCCAGCACTACCCCCTTCCCCAGAGCCCTCCCTGAGCCAAAGGGAGGAGCACTGGGGGCTGGTCCCAAGGACACTGTGCCCCTGAGCACCCAGACACGTGTGGGGTTTGTACAGATTGAACAACTGGGGGGTTGGGCATGGATTGAACACACTGAGCATCTCACGTTTCTGAAAATGCTTTGCTTTTGTTTTATTTTAAGGTATCAGACTTCAGTTTTTCCCTGAATTCACCCCTATTTCTGTGCAGTCAGACTTCCCTTCAGCTGGATGCCTTTGGGTGAGCCTCCTTCAGAGACATAACCAGGATTCAGGGGTTTTCTTTGTTTCAGAAGAGAAACAATGAGCATGGGGCAGTGCCAGAGAGTTGCCCGAGGCCACTCATGGCTTAGAGTGGCTTTGCACAAGCAGCCTGGGCTGCCTTGTGGCTCTGTTTGCAGCACTGTTCAACACCTGCCTGGGCAGACTCAACTGGTGGGTTGCTGTTTCTTTTCCTCTCTGTATTCTTTTAAGATCTCAATCAATAATAAGCCAGACTTTTCAGAGTGGCAAATACCACAGGACATCTCTGGGCAGGGAAAGCTGCCCCCTGCACGGTGCCCACGATGGCTGAGCCAGAGCTGGGGTGGAACAGGATCCCACAGAAGAACTAAACTTCTCCAGCAGTAGCTTTGCCAAGCAGGAAGAAAATTGTGAAAAGAGCTTATGAACTGAGAACACACCGGCATTCAACACAGTGTCTCTTTTCAACACAAAATACCTCCCTGGCTCCAAGATCCCTTTTCTGATTAAAGTTTTTGAAACTGGCACACTCCTGTAATACATTTTGATGAAATCCCATTCTCCAGTGAAATTGTTATACTGGATAACTTCCAGGCAACAGTAGCACAAAGACTGTTAATCAGGATCAAGAGAATATAGAGTGCCTGCAAACCCAGCATTAAGCCACCTGTGACAGGCAGTCCCAAATTCATGGCTCAAACAGAACAAACTTATTTTTGAGAGCAGAATTACAAAGATATAAAAACAGGAAAAAAAGTCTTGAGAGCCAGAACATAAGTGATTACCTTCATATTGCTCCATTCTCCAGCCGACAGCAGGTAGCTGAGGCTTTTATTCACGAAGTACAGCCTGAAATCCATCCTGCCCGGGGTTAATAAAGGAACAGCCCAGCAGTTTGGACTGGGCATCAGGCTCGGGGTGCACAACCAGGCTGAAATGGGGTGAGATAACCTGGGAATGATGGGAGCAGGGCTGTTCAAAGTCCTAGTTACTGCGGGCAGAGATGGAGTTCATTCCCAGGGTGTCATTAGGCTGGGCCCAGCGTTGTGCCTGCCCCTCTCCTGCTGGAGCACTGCTTCCCAGACTGCTCCTAGGTTTAGGGTAAGGTTAAAACTGGGGAGAGAAAGCTCAGAATCCCACAGTGCAAGATGGGTTGTAAGGCGAGGAAGCACTAGATCATGAGTTGTGAAGGCCTGCAGGGAGTTAAAGTGCTTTACTGGCAACCTAGAGAAAATATATTTGGGGTTGAATTACCTCACTTCCTTCCGGGAGCTGGACTTCTATTTTTTGCTATTTTGAGTATCTTCAATGGCAGGAACATGCATCCATGAGGCTCCTGAGGTGCTGCAAAAACATGAATTCAGAAAAACAGAGGATAGATGTAAAATGCTCGGGGAGAAGCGACCAAACTTTCCGATTATCTCCTCTACAAATGATCGTTAACGGGCTGATAAATGGATCCCTGTGACTTTGACAGTGCTGATGAATGACTTCTGCCAGCAAACACAAAGATTGATGCGTTGCTCAGCCTCAAACTAAACACACAAGGCTGGTGTTAATTCACGGGCAGGGCCCACAACCTGGAGTCCACCAGCAGCTGTAATTAAACACGTTGCTTCATGAATTTTGCAAATATGGCACAAAGTTGTTAATGGAGTGTCTTAAATTCTGTTAACATTCATTTAATCTCTTTGGTTTCTCCTTAAACACTCATTTAAAATTCCAATCACCGCAACAAGATTTTAATAAGACACAATGTTAATGAAATATGTGAAGGGGCTGTTGAAAGAAAGAACGCTTAAAATAAATGCAAGAATGAAAAAGGAAGCAGGCTAAGCTGAACTGGCATGGAAATCCAGCCAGGGAGCTATTTAAAAGCTAAGGAAAAGCGGGGATGTGTTCTAGGATGGCATGATTTTAGAAGTCTTTTTTGTACTAAATGCTCGTTATTGGGATTAATTAGGGGATTAAGCTTTGAAATCGTTCCAGCTCTATCATTTGTAGTTTTGCTTTCTACCTTGCTGTTCCACAATTCCTGAAATGGGAACATTTTGGGTGGGGATGACTCAGTGTGTCCTGCAGAAATGTGAACGATGCACTTGTACCTCACAGCATTCCCCTTGAATATTTGTGCCATGAACTTTTATTCATGTTTTATTACTTTTTTAATTCTATTGACTCTTTTTCAGAATGAATATGAAAAAAATTGAAATATTGGAGTGATTTGCAGAATAAAAATTCTTGATTTTCCTCTTTTTAATATAGTTTTAGATAAATATCAGCAACAGCATTAGAGGACCAATGGCAACAACACAGTGACTTGAAGTGTTCCAGGTCAGGTTGGGTGGGGCAACAACCTGGTCCAGTGGAAGGTGTCCCTGCCTGTGGCAGGGGGTGGAATGAGATGAGCTTTAAGGTCCCTGCTCACCCAAGTCATTCTGGGATTCTGTGGCTATTTTGTGAACATTACATGACTTTTTCCTCCATCCTGATATCTCCAGTTATTTGTTTGTCAGATCCCATTGTCTGCCTTTGGGCACACATGGGGATGTGCTGAAGCTCAAAGATAAATCCTCCAGGCTGTGCCATGAAGGAAACATTTCTTTCTTCCTAAACAGGCAGTTTGAAATTCATAAAGTTGATCCCAGAATGTACCTCTGGGGCCTGGGCCCAACTCCTTTGCTGGGGAACATTTCTGAGCCTCTCTCTAACTGCAGCAAGGCACAGATTGCCCAGAGCCATTTCCAGCAACAGAAATGGGTCATTTCATGCCCAATTTCCAATATGCACGAGTTCAATACATGCCATTAACAGGAGCTGAGCAGAAGGAATCAGCTGTGTTATTAAAGCTGGCTGTGTGAGGAGCTGAGCAGGTGTCACAAAGTGTCACACAAGGCTGTGTGGACACTGTCCTTGTGCACACAGATACAGACATTCAAACTCTCTTTTCCCACGTATTTGGTTTGGTACCTGCATTCCCAGTACTGGATGTGCATCAACAGCAAGACAGTCCCACACATCATTTGTCTGCAGCTGTTCCAGTCCATATTCAGAGCTCCATCGTGCCCTGCCCTCACTATAACACACCCCAGCTCTCTCTAAGGGCAGCACAGTGCTCACAGTCACTAATTCAGCAGATCACAGCACTTTATGTGTGAGCAGTGGGCACATCCTGCACACCCACAGCGTGGATCCCAATCATCCCACCCTGCCGTGCTGGCTCAGCCTCAGGGTCGAGCTCAGGGCCCGTGGCAGAGCACGTGCAGCTCAGCAAGGATCCCCTCAGCCCTTGTGTGCTCCAACCAGGATCTGGTGCCAGCCTGGCACTTCTCGCACGGCAGCAAACATGCAAGTGCTGGATGAATTAAGAAGAGTCAAAGGAAAAGAGGAAATCATATTCCACATTGCATATTTCCCTACTGGCAGTGGCTGGCACACCCTGGCAGCAGGAATGCCTCACCTGGGATGAGCCAGCTGGGAGGACAGGGAAAGCCCGTCGAGGTCCTGGCATCACTTGTGTTCTTCTCTCGCGCTTCCTCCAGACAAAAGGCAGGACCCAGGAAAAGCAGGATGCCTCCTTCGTGCAGCCTGGCGGTGTCACCCGCAGGCGGGGCAGGAGGCACAGACGGGGTTCGGCTCCGCAGCATCCAGGAGCTGTCCAACACCAGCAGCTCCGCAGTGCCACCCACCTCTGCCGGTCCCCAATCCCACCGGGGGCTCTCCCTGGCACCGCAGCTCCCCGGCCCGACCCTGCCCAGGCTGCCCCAGCCCTCCCTGCTCCCCAGCGAGCAGCTGCCCAGCCTGGAGCTCCGCTGGCCGGGGACAGGGGTGGGCTCGGGCGCCGAGCGAGCAGCGTCTCCCGGGAGAAACCCGGGTCTGACGCTGGGAATTGAGCGCACCGGGTCCGGAATTCTCTGGGCAGAACACACATGGGAACCACACGCCATCGTGCCTGCTCTCCTGACAGCCTCTGGCAGCGCTGCCAGGGCCTGGACCTGCTGAGCTGGGAAGGATAAGCCCCTCTGGACCCTCCAGGTGGACGGCTCTCCCTGGGCACCACTGCCTGCCCGGCCCCCGGGGCTGCCCACACTCAGTGGGCACAGAGCACAGAGGGCCCACAGAGATCAGCGAGTGGGGATGGAAAGGGGGAGCAAGGGTGGGTTTGGGGGCTTTAGAGCAGGGAGGGCAGCAGTGCAGTGCTGGCACAGCTGGTTCCCTCCTGCACTCCTCCCTCTTACCAGGGTCTTGGGTTCCCAGGAGGGTGACCCGGGAGCCGTGTCTGCCCCTCCTGCGGGAACAGGGACCGACCCCTCCTCCTCTGTCTGATGGACTGAGCCACAGAATCCTTTCGTTGGAAAAGGCCTCCAAGATCATCAAGCCCAACCTTTGACAGAGGGATTTTGTCTGCTCAAATGGTCCTTTCCTGCTGCTTGACTCAACAGCACCTGAGACACTGAACAGACAGTTTCTTTAAAATAATAACTATTCTGAATAACAACCATCTTTGTGAAGGCACCAAGCTCACGTTTCCAGCTAAGCTGGTCCCTCTTGGCCTCCCAAGGGGACACATTCTGGCCATACACTGGTGATGCCATAGGGTGGGGGGTCGTGTTAAGCACTGACTGGAACCAAATTAGGTGATGCAATCACAAACATTGCAGAGTAGGAATTCTTGGGAATGCAGCTTTCCTGCCCAGGCACACCATTTATTAGCAAATGCTGCTCCCATATTTTGCTGTATCTACTATTCCAATCAGCCATATGGGAGGAAATCTGTAAATTATGTTACAGCAATTAATACACACTTACACAGTTTGTACAAAACTGTTGAATGAATTATGTTACAGGAAGCAAATCCACTAAAGCCAAACAATGGAGCTTTATGAATATTTAATTCTAGTAATTTATTTAAAGTAGTAAAACACAGTGTATGATCACCTTCAAAACACCTGCTCAGCTGAAACATTCTGTCTCTTAGCAATCTGATCTAGTTTTAAGAGATTCAGTAAATTATCTTGGTGTAATTAATTTCTTATCCAAATAAATGAGAGGAAAATAGGCCCAAACCCTGGCCTACCTCTGCTTGCTCAGAAAGGGACCATTTGCTTGGGCATTTCAGAGGGAGCCTCACACAATTTTCACAAGGACCTGAAGCAACAGGACAAGGGGAAATGGCTTCCCACTGCCACAGAGCAGGGTTAGGTGGGATATTGGGAAGCAGTTCTTCCCTGTGAGAGTGAGAAGGCCCTGGAATAGAATTCCCAGAGAAGCTGTGGCTGCCTCTGGATCTCTGGAAGTGTCCAAGGCCACGTTGGACGGGGCTTGGAGCAACCTGGGCTGGTGGAAGGTGTCCCAGCCCATGGCAGGGGGTGGCACCGGGTGGGCTTTGAGGTCCCTCTCCCCCAGACCAGTCTGGGGTGCTGTGATTCTATGAATGACTCTCAAATACAGAGTCAGGCAGCTGGTCATGGCCAAGAGCCACGACCTGTCACCCCCCAGGGTGGGGGTCTCCAGCAGGAGATGGAGGGAGAGCAGCCCCCTCATCCCCCCCGTGCTGGGGACAGAGGGGGAGCAGCGTCAGCAGCTCTGCCCTGAACCCTCCCATGGAAACAACACCTGGGGTTCAGTGTTTTCATCCATAGGTGGTAAAGTTGTCAAAAACAAACAAACCAAAACTGCAACTTGGTGTTTGCTGTTTCTGGGAGCTCGAGGCCAGCTGCCTGGGCTTGCCAAAGCCCACCCTCCATCCCCAGCCACAGCAGTGCCCGGACACCCCAAAACCAGCACACAGGGACACACACACCTGCCCCCACCAGCCAAACCAGGAGATGCATCAGGCTCAGAGGGCTCCAAACTCCAAACACTGCACTGGAATGAACTATCAGGGAAATTTCTTTTCCTCTTTACAGCACACTGGATTAACTGAATTCCTTGCTTTGCACATGGTGGAGTAGGGAGAAGGGTTGTGGCACATTTCAGGGTTTGGGGTTGTTCTTTTTGGTTGCGTTTTTTTTGGTTTTTACTTTGAACTAGTGACAGAATTGAAACATGAACTGAACGGAGGCAATTCCAGATCTGCAACACGGAGCATTTACAGTTATTTTTCAAGGCCAAAGCAATGGATTTCAGGGCTTTCACACTCATCACAAGCTGGGATATCAAGTTTCCCTTCTGGAGTTTACCCCAAGAAAGGCATCAGCTGTATTAGTTATACTACCTATATTAGCTAACACATCCTTTACTGCTTCCAGGCTATTGCCACTTTGGTGTATGAAGGCCAAAACCAGCATATCATGTTTGCAAGAAACAAATAACCCCCGTTCTCCAGCGACCCCAAGCACTGCTGGCCACTGGCATGGCCTGACAACGTTATCACTGAAGTGACCAAGATCCACGTTCAGTATTTCACCTGGAAAAAGGTGGTTTGTTGGGTTTTTTAATGTTTAGACAGCACTCATCTCTTGCTGGATAAGCACATTAGATGCATTTAATTTAAAGATGATTTTCCTTTCCACAAATCACATAATTGCTAAATAAACTCCCTAATTTCTGCCATTCTGAAGCACAGCCTGTTCTGACTTTGTGGACGTTCATTTTAATACCTATTGCTTAAATTTGCTGCCCAAATGGGTGAGACTCCTCACACCAGCAGCAGAAGTACCCCTTGCAATCCTGTTTCCCTGTGTCTGTTATGCCTCTTCAACACATGAAAACAGAAAAAAAAAGTGCCAATAAACATTAGCTAGTGAGTTCAAAAATGAGAATGCTTTTAGTGCCTAAGAAACAAAGCTCTAATTAACTCTGTGGCTTAGAGAACAAGGCAGTAACAAGACACTAACACACCAACCCTTGTATTTTGACAAACAGAGAAAGTCCATGTTAATCCCAGTACTTCCATTTGCTAATGCCAGCACCTGTACACATGTTTCAACAGCACTACAGCAAGTCCTACAGCAAGAGATTACAGGTCTATATTACACAGTTAGAAAATTATTTTGGCATCTCACACCCATTCAGGTAATGGACAGAAATGTTTTATAAAATGGTGTGATTCAAAGTCTCCTGCCACAGGTGAGCCTCGTGATGCCAGAGCAGCAGCAGCTGTCACACCCTCAGTCCTGCCAAAGAGCAGGGAAGCGAATGGAATATCCTGTGGGCTCACCCAAATGCCTGGAAGGAGCAATAAAAGGGGTGCAGGGGCAGTGGCCCCACTTGGCTGTTGGAGGAGAGCAGAGGTCAGACCTGCTGGCAGCAGGTCCTGTGCTGCTCCCCTGAGCACTGTGCCCTGGGATGGGTGACCAAGGGAGCTGCTCCTGAGCTGGAGAGAAGAGGAGAGGAGAGGGAGCAGAGCTGTGCTGGAGGCAGGAAGGCAGGGAGCTCTGCTCACACCCCTGAATCCAGGGGTTAGCTGCCATGGCTTTGAAGGTGAACCCTGTTTCCAACTCTGCAGAAGACGGAGGGTCTCAAGCTGGGAGGTCCTAGAGAGGGTTTCCACCCAGGCTGGTGTGTCTCCACCTCGCACTCCCTGTGTGGGACAGATCCCCACTCAGGAGGGGTGAGTGCCATCCTGCTGGGCAGGGCTTCACAGCTTCTCTCAGGGGTCCAGGCCCGTGGCTCTCCCTTGGTGTCTCTTTCTGGCTGCTCCCACGAGGCTCTTGATAGCCTTCAAGGTGACAGAGCTGGTCTTGGACACTTGCAGGGATCCAGGGGCAGCCACAGCTTCTCTGGGCAACCTGGGCCAGGGCCTCCCCACCCTCCCAGCCAGGAACTCCTTCCCAATATCCCACCTAACCCCCCTGCCAGTGTGAAATCATTCCCCCCTGACTATCCATCAAACCCACGTACCTCTGCTTTAGAGAGAAGGACATGGAGTGGGACAGTGCCAGGTGCTTTGTACAAGACCAGGCATCCTCACGTGAGACATCAGATACCAGAATGTGTCAGAGAGAGCTCTGGGAGGTCCTGAGTGGAGTCTTTCAGCATTCACTCTGTGCTCCTACCAAAATCCATCTTCTGTCAGAGGCTCCAAGTGCTGTAATTCCAACTCCCCTAATGCCTTTTGGAGCCAGCCTTTAAAAACTAGGCTCTGGGAAAATGGGACACTCTGAAGAATGCATCATTAAAATATCAATATTTAAGCACATTTCTGGGCAAACGAGGCACCAGAGCCCTGGCTTTTCTGGAACATACATTGAGTTGTCACAGCTACAATATTTCTGTGTGTATTTAGAGGGAGGAAAACAAATAAACAAAAGAAATGTAGCTTGTGCATGCCTTGCTGATGTGAATGGACAGCCAGCTGTACACCACACTGGGCTGGTGAGCTTGCATTCTCCGTGGTCCAAAGGCAAGTCAGAGTCACGGGTCCATTTCCATATTTTCCTCTATCATGGAGCACAGCAACAGCTTTTCCATCTTATGGTGCAGAGCACAGCATTCCTGGGATGTGGCACAAGACCTGGCATCAGGTGGGGTTTGGGTGTCGTGCAGGAAGGTGCTGGGTGATGCTTCCAAGCTCATCAATAAAATAAACAAATGGATCCACAAATAAGGCAGAGCTGCTGTTTGCTGTGGGGAAGGGGGTGCTGGCCATGCTGTGCTTCGGTGCAGACACAGGCTGGGATTGTCTGTGCTGTTCTTTGTGCATTTCCTCCCCACGTGGAAATTTAACTCATCCAAATGTAATCTTTTTTGTTGTCCTTTTGGGATACAGGGAAAGCTGGGAGCCAGTGTCATCAGCGGGGGGAGGGCTCCCAGGGCCTGGTTAATCCATCCCCAGGGCAATGTTGTTGCTAAATGCTTTGTGCTAATGACATCCTGCTTAGCTGGATGCACCAACATGTGGAAAAGAAGGAAAATGGGGGGGGGGGGGGAAAGAAGGGCTTACAATACCATGCCTGTACTTCACTAATGTGACTGGGTTAGATACTATATATCTTTATATATTTGCATTCTTTAACAAGAAAATTTGCTCTTTCAAGCAATAACTCAGCCTTGTTAGCCTTAGGTTTCATAAAGTTTCCAGTAATGAGTTTTCCAAATGTTAAACCTGTTATTTTATTCATTTTGATTGAAACTAAAATTGCTTTTTCAGACAGAAAGCTGTCAGAGTAAGATCACGACTGACAAAGTGACTTCTGCCCAAGAAACCTTCCCATCTCCATCTCCCAGCGGGCTTTTTCCTGACTCAGGAGAGGGCAGGGTGGATGAAAGCTTATGGAAGCTGTAAGGATGCAGGAGCCCCTCTCATGAATACAAGCTCCTGTCCAAGGGCTGTGAGGAGCCTGGGTGAGGCCATTCCACTTTCTCAGCATCCCACAAGGATCTGGCTCGGTGCTGAGCCACCAGGGAAGGGCAGCAGCAGGGAATGTGTTTGAAGTGTTCCTTGCTGGACACAAGTGCCTGTGGATGTACCTGCTGGGTGAAGGGTGATTAAAGCCTTTTGGCACATCAAATACCAGCCTGCAGGACCCACAGAGAGACTGCCACTTCCACATGAGGAGAAGCATCTGGTGAGTAACTTGGCCCGTCAGCTGGCACCAGGTCTGACCCAAACCCACGATGGGGGAACCCACGAGCCCCCCAGATGTTCATTGCACCCTTGAACGGGGAGCTCAGCTCAGTGCCCTGGCAGGAACCAGGCTCCTGGAGCACAGGGATTGAAACCCAGCTCAAATTGATGCTTGGGATCATAGGGCAAAGGCAGGAGCATGTAGAGCTGTCAGAAGGATGAGGAAGGAAGGAGAGCTGAGCAGGGGCTGCACAAGAAACGCGTGTGCACTTGTCTGTCCAAATAGCCAAAGAAACCGTCAGAGCAACCGAGCTGGGGAAGACTGGAGGCGAAATTCTGAAATGTACCAAGACTCCCTGAGCGTCACAGGGGCTGCAGGCTCCCAAAGGACATTCTTTGCACCCTCTGTGGTGGGGAACTGCAGCAAAAAGACATGTGATGCCCAGCCAGGGCACAGCTTAGGAGTGCAGGCCCAGGGAGGCAGCGCCTGGGAGCACAGGGTGGGTCCTGCAGGAGAGGGGAGTCCCCGTGGCAGGGGCACTGCCCAGGACACCTGCACCCCACCATGCCAGGCAGGAGTTCAGCAGCTCCAGGAGGGTTTGTTGTACCTGGCAGAGGCTGGTGCCCAGGCAGAGCCCAGAAGGGTTTGTTCAGGCACAGGGATTGCCATTGTCTGGCGTGGGGCTGGAGCTGCTCCTTCCACCAGCAAAGCCAGATCGCTCTGAGTCCAGTGGGAACAAGGCTGGACCAGAATGTTCTTGCTGACACAGCTTTCCCTGGCTCAGCCCTTGCCCCAGTGCTGGCACAAGCTGTCTGCTTTGGTTTAACATGCTGGATTTTTCCTCGTGTCTTCTCAGACTCTCCAAATGCCAGTTTTTTAAGCCAACAATAGGTCAGGGAACACTTGGACCAGTTCTAGGACTCACTTACAAACTAGTTTTTCTTTCCTCATTGCTGTTGTGAAGCTACACCTGTCTCCAAGTCACTGATGACAAGGAATGTCCTTTTTTTTTTTCTCTCAAGCCCATGATTACATCTCCTCTGCATAGCCCTCAAAACAGCAGAAGGTGGAAAATACTGGTGCTTTCTCTGCATTGCCGTGTAGAAACATTGTTGTGATAGATCTGTGCGGCTACAGCAGTAAAATGTTCTTGTGGAGTACTGAATAATTCCTTTTTATGCTTGCAAACTCCTTTGGACAGAGAAGTTTTGCAGTAACATCTGTTGGTGACTGTAATCTGTGTTTCCCAAATGCATTGATATGTTCTGTTCTGCCACCTGCCCCATTTTCTCACTTGCTGTGCTGCTGCTGCTGCGTTGACAAGTCTGAGCTCCTTCTCCTGGTCAGCTCAGCTCTTCCTGAGAGGACTTCAGACTCCAGGCCATTCAAGCACCAGCCACTAAGGAGGTGTGTGTGTTCTAACTGTGAGCGTGGAGGTTTAGGTTGGATAGCAGGAAAAATTTCTTCACCAGAAGGGTTGTCCATCCCTGGCACATCCCAGGGCAGTGGTGGGATCCCATCCCTGGAGGGATTCAAAAGATGTGTGGGGGACTTAGGGACAGGGGTTAGTGGGACTTGGCAGTCTTAGGTTTATAGCTGGACTTGGTGATGATAGGTCTCTTCAATCTAAATGATTCTGTGATTTTCTGTGTTATCCTGAAGGTAGAATGACTGATTCGAACTATCCAGTCCCAGGTGAAGCCTAACCAGGCAGAGCAAAATGCAAAGGCTATCAAAACAACCAAATTTTGACTCTTTTTTCCTGTGTTTTTTTAATGAGAGCTCCATATGAAGGAAAAGAGACACAATTTAATGGGGATGAAGACAGGCAACAGCACATAAAGAGTCTATTGGTTTCTTCAGACCTCCTGAAACAAGTCAGAAATGTGGTCTCCCCTGGAATTCCCTTTCCCTGGCAGAGTTGCTCCAGTGTTCTTATCCTGTTACCTTCCAGGCAGTTTCTCTCATGACCAAATTTTAGCCTTTAACAGGGCCAGGACCAGTCTCTGGTGGTGGACAAACAAAAAAGAATATATAAATGGCCACGGGATGGGCTGTGATGTATCTCACACCAAACAGTTCCTTAAACTCCCCAGATCTGTCAGTTATATCTGGCACTTTCAGGATGACATCTTTTTGAATGTCCTGAGTGCAAACTCAGTATTTACCAACAGCAATGTAAAACAGAGTAACATTTTAATGTCCCGTAAACTGTGATTCTGTGCCACAGATAACTATGTCTTGGGTTTGCTGTAGCCTTGTTCTTTCTGCACAGCTGGACACAGGCATCACGCTGAGGTTTAAAATATTACAATAAGAAGGGTAAGAACCCACCTGGTTTGGGTGATTTACAAGTCCTGGTACTGATCACTGGGTGCATTTTGTACCTGGGCTGACAATAGAGTGAGGAATTCCCAGAGCTCACTCCTGCTCCAACATGATTCCTGCTAATGTTTGATTTCTCCAAGGAGGCATCAGAGGTATGTAATTCATAAAAGTTCTAATTTATTGCTGAACTCAAGGGAAATTTTGCCAGGGACTTCACAGAACATAGGAAGAAACTGAAAACTTGTGGAAAAGCTGGTATGAGAAACAAATTCCTTCTAACTAATGGTTTTGGGGTGTGTGTGTATGCTTGTGCTAATAATGTCAGAAAAGATAAACCAGTCTTTTTTCCCTAATTCTTCAGGATGCATCCACTCCTTTGCACTCTTGAAACATCCATTCTTGTTTTCCTCATGTGCTGCCTGCATACTGCTCATCCCCTCACTTACCAGGATGTGTTGGTGTCCCCAAGCCACTGTGGAGAGCATTTGTGTCCATGATGGGTAACCCAGCCCCTGCCCCACGGGACACCCTGCTCCTGTGCCTCCCTGGGTTCTGCAGGACACCCTGCTCCTGTGCCTCACTGGGGTTCTGCAGGACACCCTGCTCCTGTGCCTCCCTGGGTTCTGCAGGACACCCTGCTCCTGTGCCTCACTGGGGTTCTGCAGGACACCCTGCTCCTGTGCCTCCCTGGGGTTCTGCAGGACACCCTGCTCCTGTGCCTCCCTGGGGTTCTGCAGGACACCCTGCTCCTGTGCCTCAGTGTGCTCCAGCCCCACAGGACACCCTGCTCCTGTGCCTCAGTGTGCTCCAGCCCCACAGGACACCCTGCTCCTGTGTTCCTGTGCCTCACTGTGCTCCAGCCCCACAGGACACCCTGCTCCTGTGCCTCACTGTGCTCCAGCCCTGCAGGCTGCCATGGCTGTGAAAGTCACGTAAATACATGAACGTGAAACTGCCCAAGTCAGCAGAAATCTTGTTGTCTTACAGAAGAACCCCGAAAGGCCACATTAACCTGTCCCTCCTGGAGCAGCAGGAAGCACACACCCTCAGCAGACGGGCTCAGGGGCAGGCAGAAGGGCAGGGGGACAAGGACAGGATGGTGAGTTGCTGCTGTAGCTGAGGGGGGGATTCAGAACTCCACATGAGCTGTGAAGGAGCATCATCTCCTGCTGTTGGAACAACATCCAGGGGGTGCTGCTGGCCTAACATCCAGAGAGGGGTTTACTGAGGGGAAAGGTCCATTTGCCACACGTGTCTCGTTCCTTGGGCAGCTCCCCATGAGGATCGTCACTGGGGGGTGTTAGTGGATCCTTGCTCTGCACTCTGTCTCCTCCAGGTCAGAATTTGCTCAACTACCCCCAACACAGGAGTCAGCAAAGAGAGAATGTGGGCAGAACAGTTGGTTTCTCTGGTGATGTGGGCTTGTGAAGGGTTCACATCCCTAAGCTAAACTCAGCTTAGAAAGCAGCTCTCAGAGGAAATCTGCTGGGTCTGGAAGAGCTGGGTTCACACACAGTGTGATGGACACACACAGATCCACCCCCGGATCAGTCCCCATCCTGTCTGCTCCCTCGGTGGGTGTTTCACTCACTCTGCTCCCTGCTTTGGGTCTTGGTCAGTACCTGAGCTGAGTCCCAGGTGGAACCACCTTTACTCGGGAGAGGCAGGTGAGTTTACTCCCATCTGCCTTGGAAGGAGCCTCAGCCCCCAGCATCCAGCAGGAAAACCTTCCAGCTCTGTTTTCTCTTCTGGGGCATTCTCAGAGTGCTGTGAGTGCACAGGGCCTGTCTGGCAGCTGAATTATTAAAAAAGCCTGAGTCAATCATCAGTCCTCGGGTGTACTGAAGCAACCCCTTCTTCTTATTAAATAGAGCTCTCTTTTCCCAAAAGGACAGAAAATACAATATTGAAGAGGAGAGTTGATGAAAGAAAGGACCACAGTGAATGCTGGCTGAGGTTTAATAACCTGTGTTCCCCAGCAGGGAAACCCTCTGGCTGCTGGTGAGTCCAGTCCATGTGCCCCCATGACAGGATGCCTTCATCCAGCACTGCTGAGCCCTGACTGCTCCAGAGGCTGGGAATCAGCTGGGAGAAGGGATCTCCCCATCTTTGGAATTCACTCAGCAGGTACCTTCTTTCAGTGAACGCTCTGGTGGCTGCCACAGCACCCATCCCCTTTCCTGCAGTCTGGAGTAGGAATCCAACACCCTCCTCTCTTCCCAAAATCACAGAATCCTGGCCTTGAACTCTTCCAGACGACGAGGTGAATCCTGAAGGATGAGACAACAGATGGGTCCTGAGGTTTTCTTTCTCCAACTCTTCTACCTCTTCCCCACATGCACTCACTTGTCCCCTGGTTTCATTGTCATTGCTGAGAGCTTGTTTCTCTTTACCATGAGGAAGATAAATGACATGAGAATGACTTTTTCTCCTCATTTAATACTTTTACTTTCATTTAACACATCTTTGAAGAGCTTCAGAAGCTGCATAAACACTGAGCTATTTGCTATGTTATCTCAATGTAACACAACGAGCATTATTGACAGGTCTCATCTATTTGTAACCCAATGGAGCTGTCGGGTGTTTTGCAAGATGTTTATTATTCCTGTGGAACATTCCAAAAGAAGTAGAAGGCAGGTCATTAATATAGTAGGCATCTTGTGGTAGTAAGGTCTTGAATTACCTTCATATCTTTCTTCAGTCACTTTTTTCCTTATTTCTTACCTCTTTGACATCCCAGAAAAAATTTGGAGAGAAAAAAAAAAAGAGAGAGAAAATCAAATTCCCTGTTTGCTTTCACACTTTCCCCCTCTTTCCAAGAATCTTGTTTCTGAATGTTCCTCCCCCTCAGATCTGTACCATGGCAGGCACTGAGGCTGATACCTTCCCAAGGCACTCTCCTCAAATACTGCTTTTACCTTTCCACCTCCTCATGGATTTAATTCCAGCACAGACAAACTGCTGTGGCAGCTGCTGGAGTCTGGGCCCTCATACAAATGGGGGAAAAACAAACCCACCTAAATTTCCATGGAGAGCTGCAGAGCCCGAGTGTCCCTGCTGAGAGCCCGTGCCCAGGGCGATGGAGCATCTGCCCTGCCAGGGACATGGAGTGGGCTCTTCCTCCTGCCTGGAGCCAGGCTTGGCACTCATCCCAGGGGGGTCCCTCCACCTGGCCCTGGAGGGGCTGGAGGTGACCCTGGCCCAGTGGTGGGAGCCCTCCTGCTCCAGGGCCCCCAGAGCAGGCAGGGCAGGAGCTGTGGGGATGTGCCACGATTGCAGGTGGGGGCACAGGGGACCAGGGTGGGGAGCAGGGGCCCAAGCCTTGCCAGGTCCACCTGTGCCATGGGCTGTGCCACCCCTGCACCTGGACACAGGTGTGGGCAGCTCAAGTGATGCTGTGCACAGCAAGCCCTTGTTCCTCCAGGCCACAGAGAGCTGAGCCTGAGTGCTGGAGCACAGGCACTGCCGAGCCTGGAAATCCCACCCCAGGAGAACAGCTGGATTCACAGCTGGCTCGTGGAATGATGCAAACATGGCATTATGGCAAACTATAATAGCTACAGATTGGTTTTTTCCAAACTAAAAAAGCTGCATTCCTAAAAATAGTGTGGAACAAACTGGAAGCAGCGTGGCTGCCCTCAGTGTGGAACAGGGAGGCTGAGCAGGAGCTGCGTGGGCAGGAGGAGCCCTGGGCTTTGTGCACTCTACTACTCTCAGGGAGCACCTGAACAGCCAGATCACTTCTGTCACACCTGGCATGGCACTTGCCTAGCTGAGGATCTGAATCAGAATCAGAACAGCAGCAGCAATAACTGATCATCCCCCAGAGTGGAGTAACGCAGGGTCGGACATTCCCCCTCAAACCCACCTCCTTCCCGTCTCACTGCCGGGCTCCCAGGGCAGCCACTCATTCCCAGGACCAGATCAAGCTCAGTTTTAGAAATACCAATGCCTGGCCCCCTCACAATGCAGGGAGCAGATGTGCAAAGCCTCTGTCCTTCCTGAAGGGGATGAACAAGGGAAAACAGCAGAGACAAGAAAAAGTAGAGGTGTTACAGGAAGGGATGCTCAGGGGTCTGTAAAATCCTTCCATTCCTCACCCCCAACCTTTAGGGAATGCACCCCATCATCAGTCATGGATCACATCTGCACCCTACAGCTCATGTAACAAAGGAGCAAATCAGTATGGGAAGGAAGGTGGGAACAAAGGACAATGCCAGGGCCAGGCCACTGAGCACTGGCTGCAGGGACAATGCCAGGGCCAGGCCACTGAGCACTGGCTGCAGGGACAATGCCAGGGCCAGGCCACTGAGCACTGGCTGCAGGGACAATGCCAGGGCCAGGCCACTGAGCACTGGCTGCAGGGACAATGCCAGGGCCAGGCCACTGAGCACTGGCTGCAGGCTCCGCTCGCTGCAGGCTCCGCTCGGCAGCTCCTGGAATCCGGCGCTCTCTGCACTCAGGGCTGGGCATGGGATGGGGTTTGGGGATACCACCAGGCTGGGGGCAAGCAGGCAGCACCTTGCCTGTCCAAAATGGGCTGACATGGGCACGAGGCAGCCTGGCACTACAGGAGCCTCTCCCAGGAAAGACACACTGGCAAATTGGGAATGGCGAGTGTGTGTCCTTGGACACGGGTGCAGGTATGTGCATGCATCTTCATCAAGAGATCAATTTGTTTCTGGAAGATCTTTTGTCTGCAGAGCTGTTGGTGTTGCCTTTCATTCTCTTCACAGAATTTGCATGGACAGGGGTACATGAATTTCATTCTACCCTCAGGGATCATGCCAAGCCCAAACCCTGCCCACATCCTGTGGGGCAGGACCCACTCACAAGCATATGCAGAAAAACTGGAGAATGGTTCAGAGGGGTTCAGGGTCTCTAAGCCCAGCAGCAGCTCCAATGACAGGTGTGACTGTGGGAGTAGTAGCTTTGGGAGCTGTAGGTAGATGGTGTTTCCAGGATTTCTGGAGCATGACACAGCACTGTGTCAGGATCCGTCAGGATGTGCAGAGACATTAAATTGTTGTGACACAGCCCCTGGAGATGTGTCAGCACTACGGGAACCAAAAAAGCAGTTTTAAAAATGCCTAGAAAAGTCTTTCCATCAGATTCTTTAGGTTTAAAAAAGCACTCTGGAACACTCCACACTGAAGGAAGTGGGATTTGCTGCAGGACCAAAAGCTGCAGCATCGAGCCTGGCCCAAGAGTGTGGGAATGAAGTCCAGGGCTTCCACAGCACTGATGGCTCAGGGTATCTGATCCTGCTGCGGGAGAGAGACATCAGAGGGGATGGATTTTAATGGCTTTGAGCTGCCAGAGGGTAGATTTAGATTGGCTCTTAGGAAGGAATTCTTCCCTGTAAGGGTGGGGAGGCCCTGGCACAGGTTGCCCAGAGAAGCTGTGGCTGCCCCTGGATCCCTGAAAGTGTCCAAGACCAGGTTGGACAGGGCTTGGAGCAGCCTGGGCTGGTGGAAAGTGCAGTGAAGGACTTGAGAGGTACAGCTGGAGCACAGTGGGGAGAGGAGTGGGAAGAGCTCCTGCTCCTGTGAGAGGCTTTTGTTAACCTCCTTCCTCACAGCAGTATTCTGAAAGGCAAGAAATACCAGTTTGTGGCTTTTCCCTGGGGCTTGGCCAGGTCACACTTCCCTCTGGTGCTGGTGGAGGCAGAGAAAACTGCCTGTGCCACATCAATCCCTCATCCCTCTCCCTGTGGAATAGGGACACTGTGTAACATTAAATGGAATACCGAGCTTGGAGATGGCCAAAGGCTTTCACAGGGCCAGTTTTCTCAGGACAAGCAGCTCGGAGGCATTTCTGCAGGACTGACACTCAGCCAGCTGGGATGTGCAGACAAGTGTCCCTGCACAGCAGAGCTCTGACTGGGAGGGTCCCTCCTTCCCTGGGCTGTGCCCATAGCCCCCAGAGCAAACCTCAGGGAACCTGCCTGTCCCCACCCACCCCCCCAGCTCGGCACACGCTGGCTGTCCCCGTGCTGCCCTGCGGTCGTTGTGCTCCCAAAATGCAAACAGCCACAAAGCTAAACCAGGCTGAAAACAAAGGGCTTGCTCCACCAGCAAGACCTAGAGGAATACAGACCTTTCATTCTGATCTGGCACAGAGAAAAATGAGGTTTGTTTTCTCTCAGGAAAAATAAATTTAATTTCAGAAACATCCAAGCGAGTCCACATCAGAGCCTGCCCTGCTTGTCTGGCAGCAGACGGGCACCGTGCTACGGTTATGAAGCCACAGAACTGCAGGACTCAAGTGTGCCACAAGGGTAATGTTCTTTCATATCCACAACAGAAGCTGTTAGCTTGATTGTTAATCTGTAAAGTGGTTTTTTTCCCGAGGAGAAAACAGGCACATTACAGAGTCAGTCATCAGGAGATGCTCCCGCGGATCTGATCGTACATATGTGAGAAAATGCACGGCAAGAGCTGCGAGCAGCAGGAGCCTGCCCAGGAGAATCAAACCTGTGAATGCTGGCCGGGGCTGGGGTGTTATTGGAATGTCTGGAAAGGTCAGAGCAGGCCCAGAGAGATGCTGGTTCACAGGAGGTCAGGCAGCCAGGCAGGAACAGCTCCCTCTGATAACCCTGCTGCTCCCATCTTCCTCTTCTTGGAGTCCATGTGTGAGTGGGAATACTGGGGGGTGAGAAATGATAGGATGCTATCCATCCTTTGCTCGACTGGCAGCCAGAATCCCAAAGGGAGACCCTTTCCCATGTTCAATCTGCCAGCTCAGGGACAAGCATTGAGCTGAACACCCCCCCAGCTCCTCTGTCCAGGGGCACAGGGGTGACCAGCATCACCCTGCTGGGACATCCACACAGTGTCCAGGGAGGTGCAGCACACAAATCTGGGGATGTGAGGGGTTCCCAGCAAGGAAGGCATTCAACCCTCCAAGGTTTTTGATTAAATACTGCAGGAAATACCTTCGGGTTTAGCAGCACCTCCTTTGCCTTATGGTTCCTGCCCCTATGATCAGGTTCTATGATTTTGAATTAAGATTTAAAGTAAAATTATCTTCTGTTTAAGTACTTACAAAGTTCACTATGAAAACAGTCCTGTCTGACACAGGGCAGGAAGGTGCCAACTAGAGACCACCAGTAAGGCTGGTAATGAAAATATAGTGCCCAGATGAAAACGCAACATGACAAGCTGAATATTTGGAAGGGCCTTGTTGCCTGCTCTTGTGCCAAAATTTCTCAAGGTTTCAGCTGGTGGTGTGATGGTATCAGAAAAAAAATTAAAAGCATAGAATCCCAGAATCCCAGACTGGTTTGGGTTGAAAGGGACATTAAAGATCATCTCATTCCAACCCGCTGCCATGGGCAGGGACACTCTCCACTGGACCAGGCTACTCACAGACAGAGAAGAAATATCTACTATTTATTTAATTAGTTTGTTTATTTTTCCCTATGTTAAAGAGTTCCTTTTTATAAATGAGAGACAGTTGACTCCTTGTTTATTGCTGTGCTGTCATACACGTGTCCGTAGGTGTTCATTTGGAGATTTAGCACTTTCTCATCAGTGAGAACGTTTCCCTGCGAGTGTGCCGCTATGATGAGTTAATTAAGTATTCATTGTAATAACACTGATAATAACAAACCTATTTTGTATTCATTTTCATGGGCATATGTTCCATATTTCCATACAAGTGTTATCAGTGCTATTTTCATTGCTCATTGGACATCAGAAGTAAGTATAAAAATAAAAACTCAGTAGGAGTGTGTAACACCCCTGAGCTCACTGCACTGACTGCTCACCTCGGAGGGGCTCTGCCCACCAGGAATCCCACTCGTGGCATCCTGGGTGTCCCAGCCAGGGCCAGGCAGAGGGGCCTGCAGTGGATGCTCCAGGGTCAGGCACAGCTCCAGAAGAATGCAAGGCTCTTTTTTAAATATAATATCATTTGGGGCAAATGTTTACTTGAAGAAAGCATCTGGTCTAAACTGGGGGAAAGGGTCTCCCCTGGAGAATCCCCCCAGGAGGGGTAGAAGGCTGGAGCCAGCTGAGAGCTGATGTTTGGGGGGCTCTGAAGAGGCCAAGCACTTCAGGGGGGGCACAGCCCCCTCAGCCCCACGTGTCCCCCAGCGGGGGTCCCCAGGTCACAGCTTCTGTCTCGGAGACAGCACAGTCCCCTGGCCAGCCGCCGAGGGCTGGGGCCACAGTCTGGCACTGCCATCCCGATGGATTTGGAGAGTGCCCGTGCCAAACCGCCGGTTTATCTGAGGACAGGAGTGGAATGACAACGATGCTGTGCAGTGCAGGCTGGAGCTTCCCTGTCCTGGCAGCTGCAGATCCGTGGGGATGGCAGGAGGGAGAGCAAGACAGGCCAAAAGCACGGCTAAAAGCTGCTGGCAGAGGCAGCAGGATTGCTAATGGGAAGGGAGGGCAGGGCTGGAGGGCAGGGAGCAGGGAGGTTTCTGCAGGCAGCAGCCACTCCAGAGTGCTGGTGAGGTGTGTGCTTCTCTGGAGCAGCAGCTGCAGAGGAGCTGGCCCAGCTGGATCTGTGGCTGTTTTGGGGCTCTGTGCATTTACTGAGCTGAGCTTAAAACACTCTTTGGCTGCACAGGCCCGTGAAGAGCTGACCTGCACGCTGAGCTGCACGCTGAGCTGCACACGCCTGGCCTGCCAGCGGGGTGGGGAAGAGGATTCAGGCAGTCAGCAGGGGATGGCAGGCAGTTTTGGGGTGTTCTCACAGATTCTGCTCCCTCTGTGCAGGGCGCAGAGGATGCTCCCTGGGAAGGGAGGGACATCGTGGTCATCTGGCACAGCTGGTGCCAGTGTCAGGCACTGCACGAGGGGGGAGGCTCTGCCCAGGACCAGACTCCCCAGCAAAGGGCTTTGTGTCTTCTGGGCTGCTCCCAGAGGTTCACTCTCAGTGGTTCCCCTGCTCTGCAGCTCTGGGGCAGAGCCACAGGTAACACACCCGGAAAGGCACCGAGGAGCAGCAGGAGCAGCTGTGCCAGCCCACGAGGCCTCTGAGATAATGGAGGAGAAGGAGGGGGAAAAGGAAGGAATAAGCAGGTGGAGAGGGAGAAGGGAAAAGATTAAGTAGAAGAGAGAAGAAAAACCCCAAAGCACAGTGTGTAATCGGGGGAAAAGTCCCACTGCCCTTTTGTGTCTGACTGGGGACAATGGGGAGCAGGGGGAGCAGCAGGGGGGTGCCTCAGGTTCTGCCACAAAAACAAACCCTCCAATACACTTCAAAATTCTGTCATAAAACAAGGAATCTGTAAGAAAATTATATTTTCTAAAGTGTTCTCATCGGGCCTCTTATTTTTATTTAAATCTCTTTTTATTTTTAATATTATTACTATGTGATGCAGACTTTGGCAGGGAGGATGTTGTAATGCTGCTGCTTGGGCAGCTGCCTCCCATTTCTCTCTGCACTCTGCAAATGGCTCCTGTCCCCTGGGTTGACTGGCTTTATCCCTGAAAATCCTTGGGAAGAACTGTGATCCTCAAGAATAGTTTCTCTTCTATATAGGAATAAGAAAAGAATGTAATACAAAAATATAATACTGATTGATAATGACTTCTGACCAAGCAAATCATGATTTTTCATTCCAAAAATATGAGGTGATGTTAAATATTATAATGGTTTAGAGGGTGAGAGTCATTTCCATTGAGGAACCTGCACCAGTACCTGGGGGTGTTTGTTCACACAACCTTTAGATTCAACACCCAGTGGCAGATCAGTGGCTGTGATTTAACTCCCAGGGTGTTTTGATGGAAACACACAGCAACAACAAAACATGGCCCACAAAGGGGAGAACTTCCCCAGCAGTGGGGTTCCTTCTGCTGGAACTGGAAATGGTGAAACTCTCACATCAAGGGAGGATCGACTTTTAGGTTTGAGATGCTTAGTGGTAGTAGTGAATACACTTAGAACACTTTTTGCTATTAAAATATCGATTAATAATGTTTAAATGTTGTTGTTGGGACAGGAGCAGGCACACCACCCCAGTGCCAGCCATGCTCCTGGCCGAATGCTGTGCTGGTGAAGCATCAATCCAAATATCCAGGTCAGGTCACCACCAGGACAAGGGTGTGCAGAGCATCCTGGCACAGTTGCAGCCACAGTTTCAACCACTTGTGCCAGGGAATCCTTCCCAGTAGCCAAGGGGAGAGACAAAACACAGCAATTAACCCTTTTTTTTGCAGCATATTGATTCCCAGCGTGGTGTCAGACCCCATTTAACAGGCACAACAGACCAAGCCCAGAATGTGGCACACAGTGATGCTAAAAGGCACTAATGGAGCAGGTAATATATTCTGAGATTCCAAAAGAACTCAGTGCTAATAATTACAAAATTAATTCCTTCCACTAAAAATTAATACACTGTTGGAACGTTTAATACAATGAACAGTGGATAAAATTATTGTTCAATCCAATTAAATCTCAGCAAGTTTTTCTGAGGCTGTGATGGCATTTATTGAATTATCTCTGAACTTCTTATGCAAATCAGAGGTAGCCCTGAATGATGTATGCTAATGTTGAGCTGTGTCTGCACCCAGCAGTTGTAAGACTCTCAGGAGCAGAAAAAGGGCTGAGCCTCTCTGAGATGACAGCTTGGAAGATCCACTGGGGAGGCAGCTGAGGCCATTCCCCCCTGTCTGGCCACTGCCAGTGCAAGGCAACCCCTCTGGCAAAAAACAGGAGTGTTTTAGGACAAAAGCTTTCAGAAATGGGGCATTCCTGACTTCTCAGCTCTGGCATTCCTCTAAACTACAAGTCGAGTCTCCTTGGAAAGGTTTTGCTGCCAGCTCACGGCGTGGGCTCCTCACAGCCACGCTCAGGGAATCACCTCCCAGCCAAGTCTTTATCCTGCTTTTACCAAACATCCTGAAGGACAGGGAGCAGATCCCATGCTACCAAAGCCAGCCATTCCTCCACTGAGCACGTGGTCAGGTGAGCAGGAAACCAGAGCCAGGGACCCCCAGCTGCTGGACTGGCGTGGGGTTTCCTGGCAGCACTGCTTACACTCCAAGTTCTTCAAGCAGCCACATCTGAAAGTTTGAAGCATAGCTGTTAAATATAAGACATCTCACAGATCACTTTGCATTTTTTATTTTTCTGTTATGCAAGTGGATGTGGGGGAAGGTATTGATGCACTGTATATGTTGGCAGGAGGTTGGAACGAGGTGATCTGTAAAGTCTCTTCCAACCTCAACCAGTTTGTGATATTAAAGTGTTCCTACAAGCAGACATAGGACTGTGTCTGTAAATAATAAAAGACCCTGTTAGCACAGAACACAGACTCATTCTCTCTGCTTGACCAAGTGAAATCCAAACAGGAAAGTCTGGGCAGAGGATGTTCCCACTGAAACCACAGGAGTAAATTACCCCACCTGAGTTAGCATTTTGGATTATAAATCTCTTTCTCTTCGAGCACTGGAAATACAAAAACAAATCATCTATTCAAAAAATTAGATATATTATATTAGCAGAGTGTAATTGCATCATACATTACAATCTACAAAGTTTGCTGACTGTAATCTGCAAATTAATGACAGTTAAATGTTTCAAACTCAAATCTTAGCAAGCATCTCCAATTCCCCCGCTGCTGGGGGGATATCGGCGAGAAGGATCTCGTTGTAAATTATGTATTCAGAGCAGGAAGATGCACTGAAAGAGATAGAAATGTCCCCAGAAGGCACTTCTAGAAAGGAGTCATAAATTCAAATAGGAATCGAGAAAGCCTGTTTGAGCTGTAAATCGCAACTGTTTTCTAAACAAAAGTATTTTCATATAAATATCGAAGTTTTTTACTTCCATGGCACAAGTGAAGGATTTACTGAGATAAGCACTGAGTGTGTAACCCAGGGACAGTCAATACCTAAAGCAGCTTTTACAGATACAGGTGAAATACTGATGGATCAACACTTAACAGCATCAGACTCCAAAGACACACAGGAAAACTGGTCTGACTGATCATGTAAACCAGTGGGGAAAGGCAGGGGGATAACTGAGGTACAGAACACCTCAAGAAAGTGCCCCAGGTCCCAGCTGCAGAAATGCCCTCGCTGGAGGGGGTGTGACAGTGGGCACTGGGCTGGGGACACGGGGCAGCCCCAGCACACAGCCTGGCACGGGCCTGGCAGGTGCAGGTGACAGAGGGAACATCAGCAGAAGGGCTTGTCCTGGCCCTGGGTTAAAAAGGGCAGGACAGAACAGAGATTCCTGGGCTTCTCCATGGACACAGGGCAGTGCTGCATGAGCCCTTCAGCTGTTCTGCCTGACAACAACACCCAGAACCTGCAGCACCCACCAGGTCAGAATCAAAATTCGGGCACTCGGATCATCCGGGCAAATCCTCAATATTTGCAGAGACCTGGGAGCTGGAGCTGGAAGACTGAGCTTTCTGCAGTGGCATGGCCTGGGAGGCCTGAACAGTGCTCCAAGGAGATCCCCTCTGAGTAACAGGGGCTGACAGGACTTGTCACACTACAAGAACAGCCATGGCAGAGCAGGCTCCAACCCAGACCCGCCAAGGCTGTGAGTGCGAAGCCTCCACACACACACCCAGAGCAGTGAAGGGCATGTTAGCACAGGTCCAGGATGTGCTTGGCACAGGAGCAGCACCAGCAATGAATTAAAGGCAATAAAGCTGGTGCCAAAGCAGAACTCCCAGTGCAGCCTCAGGAGCAGGAAATCCCAGCAGGACAGTGGTTCATTGCCAGCTTTGGCCCAATCCCTGCCCTGGCCCGGCTCTGGTGGGATGGTGGGACAACAGAGGAACAGGGAGGGACCTTCCAGCCCATGAAGGACACTGCTGTCCTCAAGCCAGGAGAAAGAAGCAGAACCAAGGGAATCTCATCACCAGCATGGCTCAGAAGAAGAACTTTCAGAAGTGTTACTGCAGGCAAGACCTGCAGCAGTGAATCCCAGTGGCACTGGCTGCACAGAGGACATCCCTGGACATCCCTGGACACCCCTGGGCATCCCTGGACATCCCTGGGCATCTCTGGACATCCCTGGACATCCCTGGGCATCCCTGGACATCCCTGGGCATCTCTGGACATCCCTGGACACCCCTGGGCATCCCTGGACATCCCTGGGCATCTCTGGACATCCCTGGACACCCCTGGGCATCCCTGGACATCCATCCTGCTCTTGGCTTCCTTGGCTGTGTTCGCCTCTGGCCATCAGATATTCCCATTGGTTCACCCCCAGCTGCAGTGGATCTGCAGGAAGGCTCTCAGGATTGCATCCAGGGATGTGGGGAGCTGGCAGGCCTGGCTGTGTGTCCAGCCCAGAGCTCCTGGGAACAGAGGATTTCCTCCCATGCAGCTCTGCAGAAGGACCGGATGCAAATCAGAAAGAAAACACAGAGAGGTAATATACACACAGCAGATTTTTGCAAATAAACTGGCAGAAACATAGACAATGCACAGTGATTTAGCTGATCTTAAAAAGTCTCTGCAAAAAGATCTTTAAAAGCTTTTCAGGAAAACAAGTTTTCCTGGCTAGACAGAATATGCAAGAGGATTGTGAGATGTGGCTGGGGAAAAAGATGGATGAGAAATAGATGGTTTCTGTCCCAGTGTAGAGATGGAGCAGGGACAGACCTGAAGGCAGAAAATGGGCCATCCATGAGAAGGTCCCCTACAATGGTAGGTGAGTTAATTTGAGTACTAAAGCCACCTTTTCTCAAAGAAATGCTAACACTTACCAGACTGATCCTTGTTCCCATGTTTGATTGGTGACAATGACAGCAAATACAGCAGACCTTGCAGGATGAGAGAAAGAAGCTGAAATTTTAATGTATATTATGACAGAAGCAGGAGACTCTTTTGGTTTTTTCTTTCAAAATAATCTCTGATTTTTTAGGAGACTGAAACCTCACCCCCAAAAAAGTCTCTACTTCTCACCCCAGAAGAAACAGAACATGAAACTGCAACTGAAGTTGCTGTTGCTCAATAAATCAGAGAATCAGAGTTCCAGGTGGGAAGGGGCGTCAGGGCTCATTTGGTCTGACCTTTCCTGGCCAGAGCAGAGTCTGGGCAGGATGGTCCAGCACCTGCCCAGCTGCACCTGGAAAGGGCCCACCAGGAGTTCCCTGCTGAGGTCTTGCCCCCCCCTTGGCCTTGCTGGGACAGACACAGAACTGGGGAACAATGTAGGAAGGAGGGGACTTGAGGGGTCCCCATCCAGTGTCCCACTGGGAGCAGGGTAAACATCAACACCAAAGTCAGTTCAAGCGACCCAGGCTCCAACGCTTCCAGCTTTCTCTTCTGCTGTAAAGAGGAAGAAAACCCTGATTTTGCACACACAGTTTTCAGTGCTACTTGGAAGATTACATTTTTTTTAATTGTAAAGTGTTATTTCATAAACTCTCCTCCTGAGATGGTTGGTTGAACATTTCTCCAGCTTTCTGCCTGCAGCACTGACACTCCCCTCCTGCAAACCTGCCTGTCATTGACTGAGTCAGACAGTGAATGATGGCCAAGAGTGTGGGAGCATGTGCTGACCCCAACACCCCCCACACTCCCCTTTTCGCTCACTGGTGGCATTTGGTTGGTTTTTTTTACCCTCTAGTCGTGTCTGTTTTGTTTGAGAAAAGAAGGAATAAGCTTGCAGGGATGAATTGGTTTCCATTTATAGCAGAAATATGGCAGAGTAGGTTGGAGCATCCTATGTGATAAAATAGCAGGTGTCACTGAGAGGAGATTTAATGCTCGCTCACAGGGAAGCAGCACACACACACTCCCTCCTTAAATCCGACCTTGGTGTGATAAACACTCCCTTCCACAGCTCCACGTGGAGATTTGTGGAGCTGGAAGAGAAGCCATGTGTCTTGGATGAGAGTGAAAGCACTTTATTCCTACCAGGGTGCAGAGAAGATCAAACACATTCGTTTCTGGAGCTAAAAAAAGAAAAAGCTTTTAAAAGAGATAATGAACCATTCAATTCTTTAATTTTATTTTACATGTAATTATTTAACTTGATGCATTTTTTCAATTGCTTCATCATTTTAAACTTTCTCCAGAGCAATTATGCATATCAAGGCTTGCACCTATATCTTTAAAGAAACATACTCTGCAAGCAGCATCAAACCAATATTTTTACAAAAATTCTATTAATGTTTGATATTTAGCAAAGTGTTTAACTTAAATCTAAATGAACTGTGCCCTTAAGCATTTTAAAAATACCAAGTTTAAAATGTTAAATGCAGATGAGGCTGAATAAGATTTGTTTTCTGATGTGTTTTCTAATGAGTTTTCTGTGATTTTCCTCTTTTTCTTTGTGAGGTTTTCATAGAAATTTGATTTTCTTTAATTTTCCTACTGGAGATGGGAGCAGTATTTGTGTGTGTCTGAGAGGGAAGTGCTGGATGTGCTCAGTGCCTCTGCTGTTTCCCAGGAGCAGAGTGTGGGTGAGGGCTGCTGGCGATGGCAGGGGTGATGTGGGCAGGGTTCAATCCTGTTCCCAACTGCCACATCCACACGGCTTTCAAATCCCTCCAGGGACTCCACCTCTGCCCTGGGCAGCTGTGCCAGGGCTGGACAACCCTCTCACTGAGGAAATTTCCCCTGATATCCAAGCTACAACTCCCCTGATGTAATCTGAGGCCATTCCCCCTGGACCTGCTGTTTATTACTCGCTGCCCAGGACTGAGCCATGAAAACCAGGAGCAGAAGGAGCTCCTTTGGAAAGTGTTCCCAGTTTGAGATGTCCTCACCAAAATGTCCTTCCTGCCACTGTGATGGACTGGGGCCAGTAAAGGGGCAGGTCTGCAGGACAAGGGAGCAGACACATTAGAGCCAGTGAGGCAGCCAGGGAACAGGGTAGAGCTGCCCAGCTCAGGGAATAGGGGAGAGCTGCCCAGCTCAGGGAACAGGGCAGAGCTGCCCAGCTCAGGGAATAAGACAGAGCTGCCCAGCTCAGGGAATAAGACAGAGCTGCCCAGCTCAGGGAACAGAGCAGAGCTGCCCAGCTCAGGGAACAGGGCAGAGCTGCCCAGCTCAGGGAATAAGGCAGAGCTGCCCAGCTCAGGGAATAGGGCAGAGCTGCCCAGCTCAGGGAACAGGGCAGAGCTGCCCAGCTCAGGGAACAGGGCAGAGCTGCCCAGCTCAGGGAATAGGGCAGAGCTGCCCAGCTCCTGGCTTTCCATCAGGCCCCTGGACTGGTGTCACTTATGTGGAGAAGGCAGCTGGAGGTGCCCATGGTGGAAAGACATTGAAGGAACACCATTCATTGTCCTTGGGACTGTGTTACAATCTGCTAATATATTGCAGAAAGAATTTTTATATTCGAATGTTCCCTTGAGCAAAATTAAAACTCACACAAGTTAACTGTTGATGCCAAAACTGCTTTTATTAATTGCTAAGAGATGCAAAGAGAAAGAGGAAAAATAGGAAAAGGTTAGAAAATGCTAAGATTACTTTTTAGAAGCAAAGAAAAAAGATTACCACCGCACAAACTACCTTTTCGTCCGTGCCAATTTGTGGAGTGGGTTGGGGGGGGTGGGGAGAGGGAGAGAAAGAAGCGGTTTTCGCCTTTTTTTTCTCCGGTCGGTGCCGCTTTCAGTGTGATGTTATCTCTTTAGCTGCAGGGGTCCGGAGTGCAGCCAGGACGTGGCTCCTCCGCAGCTCACGCCGTCACTCACCCCGGCCCCGTCTCAGGCTTGTGCAGAGCTCTCGGTCCTGCGGCACCTCTCAGAAATAGGGTTGGGGTGGAAAACTCCCGTGGGCAGCACGGAGGGTCCCGCTCCAATTCCAGGCGGCAGAGGTTCAGTCCCTGGTGACGGGCAGGCAGTTTCCAGGTGGCAGAAGAAAAGAAAAGGTGAGGGCGAGGCGGAGACAAGATTTTTCAGCTCTTGTATAGCCAAACTCTCTTGCTCACTCCTCTTTCCCTAATTTTCCCAAATTTCTCTTCAGCTTTTATAGTGCTCAAGGAGGTAGTCTGTGGTGTTTTGGCACATAGCTCTGTTCAGATGTCCGCAGAGATACGATAAGGATGAACAATACCAGGATCTTTTGGCAGGAAAACTCCCGTGGGAAGACTCTGGTGAGAACTTTTGGTGGAAAACTGACACAGAAGTTTTGGTAGGAAGTTTTTGACAGGCAGAAACAATGGCGAAACATAATTTTTGGCATTTGTGTGTTATCTGTCTGTTACAGACTGGCACAGGCTCTGCCAGCAGACCCCTCTTGGATCTCTGCCACAGTTCCTTTGGAGTCACACAGGGTAAGGCCGAAAGCAAAAACACAAGTAGAAATTATTGCCTTTGGAATTCCTGTGAAGTTCATCAAGAGTTCTGGCTTTGGCAGGGTGGTGGTGTTCAATTTATTTAATCCAGCCAGCCAGCTCAGTCATTAATTAATCAGTCTCAGAAAAGTCTGATGACAACCTCATATTAACAGCAAAAGCATTGATTCTCACAGTGGCACAAAATGAAAATATAAAGGAGAATCAGAAGAGACATTATCCATGGGAAATCAGAGCTCTCAGCAGAGGCGAGAGCAAAATCCATACAAATGTTCAGAGGAAGATGCTAGGCAGTAAAATATTTCAACCAGATAATATTAATTATACAGTAAGTTCAATGATACACTTAAAGTCATTGGGCAGAACAGAAAACACATCCATTGGCACTGGGAGAAAGGAATTTATTTGAAGAATATGGTTGCAAGAAAACCTCTTAGTGAGTCCTGACAGATCCCTACTGCTATTTCTGTCTCTCTTCATGCCCCTGCACTGCAGACACAGCTCTGCCCTCCTTGGGGGATCCTCCTCTGAGCCCCCAGGAGAGAAGCTCATGGGTGAAGCCATCATGGTGTGACAGAGCTGTGAACAGCTCACTGACAACAAACACATCTCCAGTGTCCATCTGGGGAATGGAACAGCCTCTGGATCACCAGGGTCTTCAAACTCAGCAGTTTTCACTTTGAGAGAGTTAAATTATTGCTACAAAAAATAAAGAGGAGGGGGTAAATTGCATCAAGGAAAAAAATCAAGATTTCTGAAAAAATCCATATGTGGAGAAAACTTCCACTTGATCTTTCAAACTGCAATTCTTTGCTGTCTCCTTCAAACCAAACCACCTGCCTTTTTCAAAACAATTGTTATCACAGATAATATTATTTTCAATTTTAACAAGTTTAACTAGGTGCAACCTCCCCTGCTCATTTCCCTGCCTTGTCCTGTCTTTCATATGCCACTCCCCAGCACTCCAGGAAAATGGCTCCATCCAGCCCAGCATCCCCAGGTCCTCCAGCACAGAGTCTCTGACCATGGACAGCAGTAAAAGCTTCTCACTGTGGCCCCACCAGCCTCCCCTCCTGGTGTCTGACCTGGAGACCTGCCCCAGGGATGGTGTCTCACCTGGAGACCTGCCCCAGGGATGGTGCCTCACCTGGAGACCTGCCCCAGAGATGGTGTGTGACCTGGAGACCTGCCCCAGGGATGGTGTGTGACCTGGAGACCTGCCCCAGGGATGGTGTCTCACCTGGAGACCTGCCCCAGGGATGGTGTCTCACCTGGAGACCTGCCCCAGGGATGGTGTGTGACCTGGAGACCTGCCCCAGGGCTGCAGGCACATGGGGCAAAGCCAGGTGAAATCCTGGTGGGATGCTGGTCCTGTAGCAAGGCTCAGGGAGGAGCAGGTGACCCACTGAGAGCTGTGACTCCAGCGTGGATCCCGTTCAGAGAAAACATTGCCATCCATGGCTCATGTACAAATGGGCTTCAGAAAAAAGAACAGCCGTGGCCTGCGGGGTTTTCTTCATGTTCCCTGCTACCATTTGCTCCCAAGAGTAATTGCATCAGGGTGGGGTCTCCCAGTCAAAACACTTTGTGCTCTGAGAGAGGAGAATCATATCCTTTCTGAACAGAGCTCTCAGCTTGGCCAAACCTCCAGGATCTGGGGCTCCATACACCTACTTTGGGGTCCTACCCAGACTCGGTGCAGGTTATCTATTTAGTTACACAGGTGAGTACCTAGTTATTTATTTAATTAATCGTCTCCACTGTCCTTCTGCTCTGTCTCAGCCACACCATCTCCCTGCTCTGTCAGCTTGGGCCCAGGCAGTGCCTCCCCACATTCCCACATGCCCAGGTCACTCTCGGGGGTGTTTTCGGTGCACTGGAGGCAGGGAAGTGGGGTGACAACTGTGGGCCCCAAGCAGGTGTGTCCCAGAATCCACCAGGACTCCAGAATGGTCTTTTCCTTTTAACTAAGAAAACCATTAAGGCTGTTTGCCTTGAGCTCTGGTTAATGGACTGCATGGATTATTTATTTATTTTTAAATGAACACACTTTATTTCCCCAAAGTGCTGCTGTTGACTTTCTCTAAGTGCTGCCATCTGGCTCCCCTGGCTCAAAGGCACAGAGAGGTGGGGTGGTAATAAATAAGCAAACAAAAAAACAAACAAATAAAAGTTCCTGATCCCCTGCGATTGGAGCATCACCCAAACGTTTGTGGGGCTGTGTTAGATTCAATAATTGTCTTGCTGGTGCTTTGGAAAGAAAGCAGCACGATTGCACTGACAGCCCACAGCACTGAGTGAGAATTACCAAACCAGTCTCCTCGGCTGAGAGTCTCTCCCTCCCTTTCTTTCTGTGCTGCTGGAGACTCCCCTCTGCCCAGGAGCACCATTACCAGGCTGGGAATGTTCATCCTGGCTTTATTTCCCTTTGCAGAACAGCTCAGGGCTCAGAACCATAGCCTGGCTTTGCTTTCCCTTTTCTTCCTCCCATTCCCCCTTCCAAGAGACCATTTCCCAGCCCCTCACACCAAGGGACACATCACTGTCCAGAACAAGGCACAGGGAGATGCTCCTGCTCCGGGCTGAGCAGTGGCACGGGCAGAGCCATGAGGAGCCCTGGGGAGCAGGGATGACGCTGTGCACAGGCTGGCCCGCTGCTCAGGTGCTCTTTTCCATCTCACAACCCCCATCAGCCTCCGCCGAAACACAAACACGGCTGTGCCAGCAGGACGCTCCCCGTCCCAGCTCCCAGCACAGAGGGCAGGAACAGCCCCGACGGCAGGGCTGGAAATGGGGGCAGGAGCGTTTGTCCCACACAAACACGCATCAGTCGCGTGTGCCAAGATTACACTGAGAAATTATTTCATTTTAGAATGAAAGCTCACTGCCTCTTCCACCCCAGGGCAGGAGCCAGAACGCGTGGAAAATGTAGGTTACAGGCAAGGATAATTGTTCTAAATTGCCAGGATAGGTACAGATCCTTCAGGTAATTGTGGGCCCAGGGAAGCTGGCAATCCATCACACTCTTTCCAGCTGCAGAGGTTCTGCCCGTTTTTGCTCCCCGCGCCGGTGACAGGTAATTTGTGTGAGGTTCCTGGGAAACCAATTAGGAGCGCACGGGGCAGGGCTCGCACGGCGAGTGGCAGCGGCTGACAGGCGCTTTCTTTGGAAGCAATCCCCCGCAAACAGCGCCGGCACAAGGACACGGGGACAGGAGCGCCGTCGGCTCCCTGTGTGGAAGCTGCGGCAGCCGGGCTGTCCCTGGTGCGGCGCTCGGAGCGGGGACAGGGCGCTGTCGCACAGCCCGCTGCACAGCCCCATCGCTGCCGCTCGCTGCGCTGCACCACCGCCCCTCACCAGCCCCAACTCCGGCCGGCAATGCGCAGGGAAGGGGGCACTGCCCGGCACGGGGCACTGCCCTTGCTCTGCCACACCTTGTCCTTCCCTCCTGCCCAGGGCCTGGTTCTCCTGGATGAGTTGCAGTGGATATTGGAGCTGGCTCCTGCCCTGCCTGGGTGCTGTCCCACAGAGCACATCATTCTCACAGCCTGAGCTGTTCTCCGGGTCAGGGAGAATTCCTTCAGGAGATTCCATGCTCCCAGCACCACACCCCCCACCTCCCCCCCCGAAGACTTACAAGTTAATTTGTTGCCTGCTGAGAGCATTGGCATCTTTAATCAGGCACAAATCTTTCTGGAGAAAAAGACATTTCACGGTTGAGGACATTTCACCACAAGATCTAAACAAGGAAATCACTTAATTGATGATACAAGCTGTATATCTAGCAAAGAATTGTGTCTCAGGAGGTACCAACACTTTTGGTGTCTGAACCAGTGACCTAATGACTTGCTGTTGGATTGGAAGGAAGTCGTGTCAAACCTCCATGGAAGCAGCAGAGCCTCTGGCCAGGACTCTGCACAGCCTTGGAAGACACTGCTGGGAGCCCAAAGCTTCATGAGCTGTTCCCATAAATCCAGCCCCTCAATTCTGTCACTGCCCATAAAATAACAATAGCAAAAGTAAAATAAAAATTGCCCAGTTACTTTGTTTTCCTGTAGGGAAGGTAAACAAAGCTTTACAGTTTGTCAGAGGCATCATAAAATCCTCAACACATCGGGGAGTGCCACTTCCTAAATCATCAGCTGAGATTGCTCTTCCAGCCTTCACTCAGGCACACAGAGCTGCTCTGGGCTGTGGGCAGAGCTGTGTGTTCAGCAGAGAGGGATCCTGTGCTCCAGGATTCACAGCTGCAGGGATCGGGGTGCACCGTGTGCCCGTTTGGGGTGTGAGTGCAGAGCCTCTTCCTCTGCAAATAAGGGGAAACCATCCTGCTCCTGCTCCACTGCGTTTGAGAGGGTGTTGGTTGGTAACCCTTTCAAATGTAATGTTCCTGGTGTTTCCTGGTGATGAACTAAAGCCAAGGGAGCTCAGTTGGCATCACTTGCCACAGCAGCCCTGACATGGAGGTGCCACCTGCAAACCCCCTCCCCAGTTGCCCAAGCCTGCACACTGTCCTTAAAAGAGACTCCAAGTATTCCTATGAGGACTTTCTGCTTTTTTCCCCTGTTTATACTAGTAGATATGAACCCCCCACCCACGTGCTGCTTTTACACAGATCCTTAGACGTTCCCGTGGGGACCAGCGGGCTCAGCTCCCGGCATCCTCCGGCTTCAGCTTCGGTTATGGCTCCAGCAATGCGGAGTTTACACCCTTGGAACAGTTTTCCCTCCCTGTTCCCTGCCAGGGAGGGAGGCTGTGGGCGGCAGAGCAGAGGCAATGTGTCCCTCAGGGTGGGCTGGGAGGAGGATGGGAGCCTGGGGACGGGGCTGAGCCAAGGGCGCTGCCACAGGGCTGCTTCCCACGGGTGGCTGATGTGGAGCAGATCTGTTGGCAGGCAAAGAGGAATATCATTGCCTCAGGTTGTCTCTTAACTACTTTCAATTTTTTGTCTACTCCTGGTGTCAGGCAATATTTGGAGGCTATGACAGCAAATCAAAGAGTGGATGAGTCTGCTCATCCTCCCCACCCTTGGGTGCAGCCGGACCAGGAGCTCCTTCTCCAGAGGTGCCTGCATTGCTCCCTAGGATCCCTTTCTCCACCATTTTTGGTGATGATCAGTCAACCACACCATGGCCACTTTGGAGGCTCCTGTGCCCACCCCATGGGGCCAGGTGGGGGGCCCTGGGGCTCTTCTGAGCCCCCAAGAGTCCTGCACAGGGGATCCCTGGCCCTGAGGAAGCTGTTGGACCAACATCAACCCTGCTGGGGCAGAGGAGGCAAAAACTGTGTTTTCAGACTTCCAGGACAATTTACAGTGATGTTCTGACTTGCTGCACAGTAGCAGTGGCTTTTTGTCCTCACCTTTTATTAAATGTAATAGTTGCAATAATTCACCAATAGCCTATTATTCTTATATACAAAAATCTACAAATAAAATGTAAATGTGCAATTTTGCCATTATTATTTCCATCTGAAAGTATCTGTCACACTCTTTTCATAGATTATTCCACATTTTCTCCTCCTCTTAATAGCTATGTCATGCAATAAGCCATGCAGGATTGTTTGCTCACTTATACCTTTTATCATCACTTTTTAAATCAGTGTTTCTTAGAAATGCTTTTTCATGCTTTATAACCTTATCTGTGCAGCTTTATCTTAAAAAAAGTACAAGCCAGAGGTAAATCATACCGGGATCTTCACCTTTACAAGGAGATTAAAGCCCTGCAGCTATTTTTTAACCTGTTAGTTTTATACTGTGCTCCTTTCCCCTGTAAACTCTTGCTCAGGCACCTCAGTAATGGGCCGTACACAGCTGCCCATCTCTGGAGAGACAGCAGAAGGATTGCCCTGAGCTCCACCAGGCCTTGCAGGAGGAGATGGGATTTTAAGCCCCAGTGACTGCAGGCATTTTTATCCACATTCCAGAGGGAGAGATCCAGTGTTCTGCCACCACCACTGACATTCAGAGTGACGCCGAGGACACAGAGCAGTTACACACCCAAGTGCACTTCATCAGCCAGTTCCACAGTCAAATATTCCATCAGCTCACCTAAACTTATTAAAAGCCTCTTCCCCATCAAAGCAAGAGGAGGAGGAGGAGGAGGAGGAGGAGGAGGAATCACTGAACAAAGGGCAATGTGTCACATTTCCCACAGTCTGTGGCTCAGGTGTCCCTACAAAGCCCATGGCTCAGGTGTCCCCACAGCACAGGCACCCGTGAGGAGCTGTGGGGCCACGTGGGCACTGGCACAGCCACGGCGTGGGGGGCACTGGGCAGCAGGGGCACAGATGGAGGTGATGCCTCCCCGAGCTGGCAGCACCCACAGGGATGCTCGTGGCACATGTCAGACCCCCAGGACAGGGCTGGCCCAGCACAGGTAACCCAGGTGGGGAGGAGACCCCAGGGACCCCTCAGGAATGGCTCGACTGTTCCTGCCACAGGGCAGGACAACCACCAGCAGGCACTGGCACAGGGATGTGGTGCAGAGTGGGGATGGCCCCTTGTCACCTGTCAAACCCCCCGTGGGGGAAGCTCCATAGCCCAGGACCTGGCTCAGCAGCCAGGGCAGCCCTGCCTGGGAGGCCGTCGGGTGTTCCCTGCTCCAAGGGCAGGCACAGGCAAACTCCTGAACCTCCTGTCACCTCCTCCTGCATTTCTGCACTGTCACCTGGGTGTGCTCCAAGTCCATTGAGTGCCCCCAGCTCCTCTCTGGAGCACACACAGGTGACACACCGGTGGCACTGTCCCTCACAGTGCCGCTCCCTGAAAGGTGACACCTCCATTCCTGCCTCAGCATCCTCACAGGGCTCCGAGCTGCCCACGGAGGGGCTCAGGGGCTTCTGGGAATGCTGATGTGGAATTTCTCTTGCCACAAAAAGTTTCTGAGCTGTTTCTCAGTTTCTCAAATTCAACAGGAAATGCTAATGTGTTTGATGTTAATTTAGGGAGATGAAATGGGAAAGGAGTGGTGGAGGTTCCGTTCCCACGGGATCTCCCTGCAGCTCTCCCTGCAGAGCTGTGAGCATGGCCACTGGCCCAGGGGAAGCCCCAGAGTGGAGAAGCCAATCTCCTGCTGTCCCATGCCCAGTTCTGCAGAGGCACACCCCAAACTCCACCACCACGACCAGTACTAATCATCTGCTTCCAAAGACAACCATCACTGCCCTGTACATTTTCCCCAGGGCACTGGATTTCCATACCAGGGTGCTGCTGCCCTGGAACCCCCTGGCCATGGAACTCGGTGTCCTGGCTGCACAGCCGATGGATTTTTCCAATCATTGTGTGTCCCTGTGATCGCTGGGAGCCCCCAGGCTGCAGGGTGAGCGTGAGAGGACAGTGAGACCTTCCCATGTGGCTGTGTCTGTGTGGGCAGCCACTGGGAAAAAAGCAGCTTTGGAGATTCATCCATGTGTTGGTCCTAGGGAGCTGCCCTGCAGGATCTGTCTGTCCTGAGGGCAGACACCAGGGAGGGTCTGTTTGACAGCTTGGGAAATCATGGAATCCGAGAGCAGTTTGGTGTTGGAAGAGACCTGAAAGATCATCCCATTCCACCCCTGCCACGGGCAGGGACACCTTCCACTAGCCCAGGTTGCTCCAAGCCCTGTCCAACCTGGCCTTGGACACTTCCAGGGATCCAGGGGCAGCCACAGCTTCTCTGGGCAGCAGTGCCAGGGCCTGCCCACCCTCCCAGCCAGCAATTCCTTCCCAATATCTCACCTAACCCTGCCTTCTGGCAGTGGGAAGCCATTCCCTGTGTCCTGTCCCTCCATGCCTTGTCCCCAGTCCCTCTCCAGCTCTCCTGGAGCCCCTTTAGGCCCTGCCAGGGGCTCTCAGCTCTCCCTGGAGTTTTTCTTCCACAGTGCTTCATTATGCTCAACCCTCCATCACTGCCCTTGTTTAGTGCTTATTTCAGAAACCATCCTAATAATTGTGCAAGCAAATTATCAATATATTGATCATTTTAGTAAAAACATTAATGAGAGGGGATATCCTAATTTATTTTTAATTTGTTTTTTAATCATATTACCCTGAACTGGATATGTGTAGAAAAAACCTTGGTAAAAGCAAGACTGTGGGTTTTTTTCCCAGTGTTGACTCTCATTATTCTTCTGGTTTTAGGTTTTGTAGTAAATACAAACAGCCCACTAATAATAAATAAAAATATCACCTGCAGGGGGTATGTTTTGGTTTTCAATATGAAGGTCTTAAATATCAGTTTCTTCTCCTGTCTTCTGGGTGCTTTTTCATTGTTAATTGCCTTTGAAACACAGAAGAAAAAGACATTTTAAGCAGCATATCATCCTTCTTACCTTTGTGACAAGGGCTGTGTGTGTTTGGAGGCAGTGAGCATGGCTGTCACATTGTTCCTCCAAACAGGAGGATTTATTTCCTGCAGGATCTGATGGAGGTTTGGTTGTTGCAGACAGGTTGGCAGCGGGGATGGTGGCAGAGAACTCCTGCCAGCTGGAAGTTTTGGGGCTGATGGAGGGAGGGAGGCAGGGACAGGGGCATGGCCAGGAGCCCGGGCAGGGGCCAGGGCTGAAGGAGGGCAGGGTTAGAGGGGATACTGGGGGGGAATCCTTCCCTGGGAGGGTGGGGAGGCCCTGGCCCAGGTTGCCCAGAGAAGCTGTGGCTGCCCCTGGATCCCTGGAAGTGTCCAAGGCCAGGTTGGACGGGGCTTGGAGCAACCTGGGGTAGTGGAAGGTGTCCCTGCCCATGGCAGGGGTGGCACTGAGTGGGCTTTAAGGTCCTTTCCCACCCAAACCAGTCTGGGGCAGGGGCTGTAGGAGGGGCTGCCAAGCAGGGTCTCACAACAGGCAGTTTGGGCACAGCTGAATAATAAATAGCATTTTTAACCAGTGTAAGGAAGGAGATGGCTGATTTCAGGAGAATGGAGTGCTGCAGGGAGGTTCAAATGAGCAAATGTATCGCTCCTGCAATGGGCCAACATTAACAGGTTAATAATTAATTAAAGGCACTAAGAGGTTTCTCTTAGTGATCTTCTGGACCTGCATTACTCTGGGATAGCTGGTCACTACCTGCAGGGTCACGGAGGGTCCTGAGATTGCTTTTAGGGAAACAGAGAAGGGAGGGAGAACTCCTGCTCTTCCTTCCAAGCCCGCAGAAGGCTCCAGAAGCCGCCTGGGTTTTGCAGGAGCTCTCAGTGTGCTGCACGTCTCGGATGCAATTAAAGCAGAAATTGGCACAGATCTCCTGGGCTCTCTCCTGCACCTTCCAGCAGCCCCATCCTGGGCACTCTCACTCCCGGTTTAAACATTCCCTTTCTCGCGGGTGGACGGGAATCACCTCTGCCTTCAATGGCTTCTGGGTAAAACTAACCCTTTTCTGTCCCGCTCTGAAATTAGCCGTGAAAGGAAAACCCAGAGATGGGGGAAGAGTGTTCAGGTACCGCACTGCAGGACTTCCTCCTCCCCAAGGAGCTTGTGCTTCACCTCGTCCTTCAAAGCAGGAGAGAACTGACCTTTCTCACAGCTGAAAGGAGCCATCAAGGTATTTGTGTTCTCTGCCCTTATGAATCGTTCAGCACAAAGGCTGTTTACAGACACTTGTTATTTCAATCTCCATTGAGAAACTCTCGAACGCACTCTGGAGAGCTTCATTTAGGTTTCTCTTTCATCTTTTCTGCTCTCCACTGAATTTTTCTAAATCCTCTGGGATTCAATTAGCAGCCAGGAAATTCCGGGAGCCTCCTGCCTCCCTGTGCTGCATCCAGAAGTGACCCGGTGCTGTGCAGCCCCCATCTCTCTCCTGAATAACTCATAGAGCTCTGCAGGGCAGGGCAGGACTTCTACAAATGTTAGAGCCTGATTTTTCTAAACTTGTCAGGCTCAGGTGGAAACACCACACATCGGGAACTGGCACCTACATCTGCTTAGTCAGATAGGCCTGTAGTGACATGTTTGGAGCAATATTTACCTTTATAAATAGAAACACTGAAATAAATACTGATTTTGATCTTTATTTAGGTAAGAGTGCTTAGAGACATTCTTGTCAAAACACTTTAGTTCTTAAAGATATTTTCTGCTAACTCTTAGCAAGGTTCAGGTAAAGCCAACACACCTGAAGTGTTTTTGCTGTTTGATAAGTATGTAATTAAAACTTGATCCTCCTCTGTTCCTTCACTGCATTGCCAAGAGGCTTGGGGCATGAAACCATCTCCGGTGCACGTCCAGCAGCAGAGCCGGATGGACAAACACAGCTGGACTGCCAAACTTCACCTCAGCAAAGCTAAAGGTCCCTTCCACAGCTGGAACTGGCAGCCAGTGGTGACACTGCCCTGTCCCCGTGTACAGCCGGGGGCACCAGAGGGTTCGCTGCTGTGAGCACATTAACAAAGACACGCTCAGACTTCACTAAGCCATGAATACTGTAGGTGCAAAAGACCTCCTTAATCTCCCTGGAAGAAGCCCAATTAAGTTCGGTTTTCTATTAGAGCACGGAGATAGTTACCAGCAGAAGTGGGAAAAGCAATTAACTCCTTCAGAGTTCAAATCCAGTGAGATCGATCAGCAAAGCCAGCGTTAAACAAATGCTCAGGCTGCGTGGTGGGCAAAGCAGCCAAAGTCAAACCCATCAACATCCCAGCAACACCCCCCACTGCTCCACGGCCTGTGCTTCCCGGGTGGGCTTTGAACACTTCACTGTCCCTCAGTTAAAGACACGGGGCAGGTGTGAGAGGGCTCGTGGTGCCCCCCGAGTGTCAGACAGTCGCTCTTCGGGAAAATCATGTCAGATTTGGCAAAAATGCAGTAATGTGTCACCAAAATTATCATCAGATTTTGTATCATTTTAGATGACAATTGTCTAAAATCCAGCCATGCCACACCTAGCATGGAAGAAGATATGTACATATATTTATATATAATGTAGCATTCCGAGGGTTTTGTAAGAGCTGACTCAAACTCTTGCTGTGGATATCGGGCACAAAGTGAGAGGAAAGGAAGTGTATCAGTATTGCAACTCAGAACACACGGGATGGCCCAGATAATTATAGACCTGTCAGTCCAACATCAGTCGGGAAATGGAACAGAGCAGCTGCCATGGAAGTTAATCAAGAGAGAGCTACAAGAATAAGATACAGTCAGGGCTGCTTTGCCAATCTAATTAGCTCTTTTTTGGGCAAGTTTCCCATTTTAAAAGTCTCACAGGGTGCTCAAGGAAACTTCAGCAGCACCCACCAGCTGGACCAGTGTCCCAGAGGGGTGTGGGAGCCTGAGGAGGCACCGCAGGAACAGGAATACTGGAAGAGCCAAAAACCAGTGTCAAAGGCACATCCTGGTAGAGCTGCTGCTGGGAGAGAGCAGGGGAGATGGAATAGTCTGGGGAGAGGAAGCAGAAATGCAGGGAAAGGGGAATTTTCATAGAGTCACAGAATCCCAGAATGGTTTGGCTTGGAAGGAACCTTAAGGACCATGTCATTCCATCCCCTGCCGTGAGCAGAGACACCATCCACTATCCCAGGTTGCTCCAAGCCCCATCCAGGCTGGCCTTGGACACTTCCAGGGATGGGGAGTCGGCAGTTCCTGCAGGGCAGGGGTCTGGGGAGATCAGCTCTGCTGCAGGTGGGAGCTGAGGCACTGCTGTCGAGGGGCAGACAGGCTGCTGCTCTAGGAGAGCAATTAAGAATCCAACAAACTTACCATGAGCCTGGGAATTTGAAAATCAGGATAAGATTGATTTTGCTGTTGCTGCTGTTGTTCAGCACTCCTCCAGCTCAGCCAGGAGTGTGCTGAAGGACCTCCTGAGGCCTTTGTTAGGAGGAAAGTATCACCAGTCCCTTCTGGTTCTGTAATCTGTACATCCATTAACCTGTGGAAAAAGGCCCAGCAGTGAATCTGAGCAGTAACAGGCCAAGCAGAGACTGAATTAGTGTGCCTTAATTGAGAATGAGGAAAAGCATGATTGTTAGGAGACTTCATCCTGACTTTGGGAAGAGCAATATAGTGTCAAGATGAGACAACTGCTCTTCCCAAAAGAGACTGTGTGCAGGTGGCTGTGCACAGGTGACAAGTGACAGACCCACAAAGAGAACACTGGCACCTTCCTGTACCAAATCCAGTGTCTGTCTGTGGGAAATAAGGAGATGAGACTGTGGATTCATGAGAATGGAATCTAATGAACTGAGGTGACCCCACAGCTGCCTTTACACGAGGGGAAGGAGCAGAGAGACCAGCACGGCAGCTCCTTTGGACTCTGCTCACTCCCTGCCTGCAGCTAAAGGCTCCTGGGAACACGTTTGCTGAGAAAAGCAGAAAAACTCCTACCATTGGTGAGGTCTTCAATAGCCCACTCTGCTCCAGGAGGGGCCGGGACCAATGCACATCCCTGCCCGGTGTGGGGGCACCTCCAGAGCCATCCCTGGAAGGGGCACACAGGGGGCTCCTGATCCTCAGCTGAGACCAGCCAAAAGTACTGTTCTAAAACAGAGGAGGAGGGAACCAGTAACTAACAGGATTAACATTTCAAATTGTTGTGAGCCTGGGGGGGGGGGAAGTTGTTGTTATTGTTGTTGTTATTATTATTATCATTATTATTCAGGGGGAAATGCCAAACCCAGACTGCAATATCCTCTCTACGTTTTGTGCCAGAGACAGATGTGCTGAACATTAACAGCTTTTCAGGTCCTTTCTGCTCTGTGAAGAGTTTGCCTGATCAAGCTGTGATCATATGGAGCCGAGGGATGTGCTGCAGCCAGGCTGGTAATCCTGGCTCCGACAGGAGGAGATAGCAGCAGCCAACAGCCCAAGGAAATGCCCTTATCCTCTCAGGCACATCTGTATTCTCCGAGTTGACTTCTTGTTGCAAAGCTCCTGGCACTGCCCATACTCCCTCGTATTGCCCAGCAAAGCTGACACGAGTCAGCCGAGGTCACTGGGAGCAGGAAGCTCACCCGAAGGTGTCTGGCACATCTGCTTCCCGCCACAGCTGGATGAACACGGCACTGTCCCGGGCAGCCACAGCCCATCCCTGAACCCTGCTCCCCACAGCACATCCATCTGCTCCGTGTGGGGCAGCCACAGCCCATCCCTGAGCCCTGCTCCCCACAGCACATCCATCTGCTCCGTGTGGGGCAGCCACAGCCCATCCCTGAGCCCTGCTCCCCCTGGCACATCCATCTGCTCCGTGTGGGGCAGCCACAGCCCATCTCTGAGCCCTGCTCCCCACGGCACATCCATCTGCTCCATGTGGGGCAGCCACAGCCCATCCCTGAGCCCTGCTCCCCCTGGCACATCCATCTGCTCCAGGAGCCTCAGCTGCCGCCTGTGCCTGGGCCGGGGACCCGCGACACGGCCGCGGGCACACGCCGGGCACTGTGCCCACCCGGCTGCCCTGGGCTGGAGAGGCACCATATGGATCCTGAAGGGTGAGGGGCTGTTTTCCAAAGTGTCCTCTTAGAGTTTCACACATCACCAGAGTTCGGTACTTTGAGATTCTTCCGCTGGGAAAAGCAGAATCCTTCCCTGTCAAAGTAAAAGGGTTAGAAAGCTGGGGTTAGAAGCTGGATATAGGAGGTCTTCTGGTGGTCTAGGGAGAGATTTTTTTGGAAGTGAAAATTCTTGGCAACAAAGTATTTTCCACAAAAAGGTACCATTTTTTCATTACACACTTTTTTTATTCCATCCCCAAATAACTCTCCCCTGCTCCAAAGCTCCACTGGGCAAGGCTGGCAGTGAGGGCTCAGCCTGGCTCACAGCCCAGATTCGAACAGGAGTCTCCCATATCCCAGCCAAGCAGTGCCCAGGGGATGCAGCTGTCCCGGACTGTCGCTGCTGAGTGGCCCTTTTTCTGCGTAAAACTGAAAGCTCTGGATTTTATTCTCCAGGAAAGGAAAGCAAACACCTCCCAGCGCTGACCCAGGAAAAAACCCAGGCAGTGCTGGAGTTTGCTTTCCAGCGGCACTGAGCAGAAACGCTCTGTCAGGAGAAATGTGAGTGCAGCACGGGAAGCCTCGAGAGCTGAACATCTCCTTTCCTTCCTCCCCCTTCCCCAGAGCAGGAAATCTCCTCATCCTCAGCACAGTTCCTGATGTGGGGGCAGGATGGCAGGGCCCTTCATGGCACTGCTTTATGGCTTTCTACAGGACACTGGTCCCCCAGTTCCCCCTGTTAGGGCAATCCTCTGGAATTACAGTGTGAGGTCAGAGGTTTTCTACTTGGATCTCTTTACTTAATTAATGGAAAACTCTTTCCAAGCGGAGAAACCTGACAGCCTCCGGTCCTGTAGCACAGCAGGACGAATGCTGGGTTCTGCTCTAACCTTGTTACCAGTGACAACGACGGTGCTGGAAGGAGCTTGTGCCGGTATTACCAGTGACAACGATGGTGCTGGAAGGAGTTTGTGCCGGTATTACCACACCAGAGCTCTGGGCAAGGAACTCATCTTGGTGGGAGGGGGCACTGGGATAATGCTGTGCCCAGTCGCATAAGTCTCCCTGCAGAGCAGGATTTATTTCTGGCAGGGTAATTAAGACACCTGTTAATTGCCCCACTTAAGTACCGCAATTAAGATCTGACCTGATAAACAACAGGTGTGGCAGGAGCCCAGTGCTCAGATTTGTTTTGCAGTAGGTGTGGGTGTCTGCTTCCCTTTTTGTTCATTTTAACCTACCTTAGCAAATTATGCCCAATTCCTGTTTCCAGTACAAAGACAGGAGAAAAAAGAAAAAAGACGGCTGGCAGCACTTCCCAACACCTGAGACCTCGGATATGGAAATCCTGGGTTCTCCAATATTGGGATTTTCGGGGCACCCTCGGTTCTGTTTAACCCCGGGTTTCCCTGTGGATCACAGGCAGCACTTGCTGCTGGACACCTTCCCATCGCTCTCCCAGCAGGCATCACGCAAGGACAGTTCCTGCAGCAGCTGTCACCACCCATCCCTGTGTCCCCATGGAGCACAGCAGCCCTGACAGGATGGGCCAGCTCCCTGCTGCTGCTGGTGCAAAGTCAATTAATTCTGTTTTATGGGGCTACTGGAGCCTCAGTGCAGCAGCTGCAGAATTGACATCACCAGAGTTTCTCCTTATTATAGCCCTGGAGTAAGGAAAACATAATTACTTCACTTGCAGCAAACCTGGGTCCCTAGTAGCCTACCTGGAAAGCCTTTCATTCCAGCTGTTCCCCTCAGGCAGCGGGAGCAGCTCCTCAGACAGGCTTCCCCGACAATAATGTGGGATATTGTGGATGGGCTGAGGTCAGCCAGGCTGGCCACCTCTGCAACAGCTGCTTTTATCACTCACTAAATTTCAAACAACCATTCCTTTGTATTTAGGCTTGAGTAAGACCCTGCCCTTGCAGCAAGGCTCTCAATCCATAGCACAGCCTGCGGGTGGGATTACCAACTGCCTTCCCTCCTTTCCTGCCCCGGGAGCTGGAAGGAATCACCTGCAGCTCCTGCGAAAGACAAAGGGCCCCAGCCCCAGGCACGTCCCCGCAGTGGTGCAGGGCAGTGTGTCCGTGCCCCCGCGGCAGGACTGACTGTGGGGATGCACACGGTGTGCGGAGCCCGGGAACACTCCGGAGCCCGGGAACGCCCCGAACTCCACACTGCACAACGAGCAGGGTGAGTGCTCGACAGGGCCATATATTTTCACTTCCTTGTAAGCAGTTGTTTAGGGCATTCACAGGGTAGAGAAGGCAAAGCCCCACTGGCATCCAGTATTTACTTCAGCCTGTGCTGCAGCAGCTGCTCTGAACACCGGACACCCCACTCACCTCAGCCCCGTGCAGCCAGGGCTGCTGAGCCCCTGGGCACCAACTGTGCCAGCCTCTGCTGCCACCTCAGCGGTACACAGTCCTGCCTTTGTGTTTGTGAGCTCCCCAACCTCGAGAGACAAGCCACAGGCAGGTCCTGCAGGAGGGTGTGGGGGTGAGGGAAGTGGTGCTGCCCAGCTGCACCCAGCCGGGCTCCATCGCCTGTGACAGGGTGACAGGGTGCTGTGCCCTGCCCTGGCTGTGCTGTGCCCTGCCCTGGCTGTGCTGAGCTCTGCCTGGGCCTGATCTGCCTCCCCTCCTGCCTCCAGTGCTGCACCAGGGCTCAGGGAGAGCCACACTCCCCTTCCATCTCCTGTGAGACCCCACTGCCCACAGGGATCCCGACAAAGCAACTCACCCATAAGAACATGTGAGCAAAGCTGGGGCTCAGGCAGATATCTGTGATGTCCCCAAGAGCAGGCTCTGCAAGGCCACCTTAGACAGACCATGGATAATTCATTCGTTGCCACTTGCAGATAGAGCTGAATTTGCAAAGAAATTCTGATAATCCAGGTGATATAAGTGATAATCCAGGTGATATATGTGATTTAAAGTGTTGAAGAGCCTCAAGGTAACAAGAAAAAAAACTAACCAAACAAAAACCCCACCAGCATGAGCAGAAACAAACTGAAAAATCTAAAGTAAACAAAGACAAGAGGAACATTGTATCTTCAACCTTGTAAAGCACAAAGCATTTGTAAATAGATGCTTAAGGCTATAAAACAGTAAAAAGATACAAAAGGCACAAAGATTATGTTTCTTTTACAACAAAATAATTAATATTATTATTATTCTGTTGGCCTTAGCTGAACTTGCAGGTATTCAGGCAAGCTCTCACACACTACAGACTAACAGTGCTCCACCACTCTGTACTCCTGCTGCTCCTTTTGGAGGCAATACATCAACTTCCTGGAATTTTATCTCCATGTAATGAGCCAAACTGTTATGACAGTGAGACATATGCCTCTTGCATCTAAACACTTTGAAAACCACCTGTTTTGGGTTCCTTCATCATTAAATGGTTTCAATGAAAATAAAACACAGCTTCCTCCAGACAGAATACCTCAGGAGGTGTCAATGTTTGGAACTTTGGAACAAGCAGGATGTTGTAATTCTGACGCTCCAGGAGATAAAAGGAGCAGGGAGGAGCAGAGGGGCCAAGGTCTAGGCTTTATGGAAAGGAGCATAGATCAAATCACAAGAAATGAAAGGTCCTGTGCACGACCTGCAATCAGTCACTCACTGGGAGGACGCAGCAGGTCCCGGTGGGGCTCACAGGAAGCCTGGAGAAGGATCTCTCAGGACAGCTCTGTGCACACCTCCCCTTCACAGCCAACACAAATCACCTCATTCCAGGTGAGCAGGGGCAGAGCAGGCAGCTGGCATCACGATGTGGGAGCGAGGAACATATTCCAAGGGTCTGTCATCAGACACTTCATGAGCTTCCATGGGCAGGTGAGGAGGAGCCTGCCCCCAGAGATCCAGATCCATACACCTGAGCATCCCACTGCTGAGACCGTGGGGAGCAGCTGCTGGTTCCCCACTTCCAGCTCAGGGCTCTGCTCCCAGGATCAAGCCAAGGGTGAGAACAATCATGTTTTAGGGGGATCCATTGTAAAACCAGCTCTCCTGGAGACCAGTCCAACTGGGATGCACAGCACACGTACCCCTAGGTGCTTATACAGACATATATATGCACGTACAAGTATAATTGTACACCACATATCTGATGGAAAGAGCTGGAATTCTGCAGTCTGGATGTGGCGAGAGTTGGCACCTGAGACCTTCAGAACACTCAAGAAGCTTCTCTTCAGCAATTGTTTTATTTCCTATTTGGGATAAAAAGCCACGGACTCAGACACGAGGACAATACATTATGCATGCTGAGACTTTGGACTTTATTCCAAATATGTAATTTTGTAGTGAGTGACATTTTCTAGAGAGATTTATGAAAGAGCCAAGGCAGTGCCACTCACGGCCCTGCAGGAACACCCTGACGTGGTGCGTTTCTGGGAAGCAGGGGATTTGATTTTCAGCCAGAATTTCCTGATAGGTCCTGAGCAGCCCAGGGTTTGGTTTACCCATGTCACACATCACAGTGACCTTCTGTGAGCAGAGCTCTGAATAGGCAGCACGTTGTGTGAGAGCTCTGCCTTGGCTGCTGTGAGATAACTGCACATCCCCTGGAGAGCCCACCACTGGCACTGCCGAGGTCATATGGTTTGTCCCATAACCATGGATTAAAATATTCCTGGCCAGCACTGAGGGGGCTGGAGGGGATGTTCCCCTGGCTTGGAGCTCATGTTTCTCTTCACAGGCGCCCACAAATTGGCTTTCTCACACCAATTTCATTGAATTCTGGCCATCTTGTAAGTCACGTGAGCTCCCAGATCCTTTTCTGAAGAGCTGCTACTGAGCCAGTCATTTACCACCCTTACCTTACACATGATTATTTCCTTTTCTATTCTATTTCCACCAAAATAAGAAACTTTCCATTTGTCCACACTTTTTCATACCTTTTTTCCAGTTCATCTGCTTGAAGATAGGCCAGAAAATTTCCTCCAAAGCATCCTGCATCAAATCCAGAGAATCTGGCTGAGACAAGACACACTTTCTCCAAAAGACATGCAGCCTTGGGTTAGAGAACTCAGATTATAAGAATTCACTACAAGAGAGCTGGAGAGGGACTTTAGACAAGGGCCTGGAGGGACAGGACAAGGGGGAATGGCTTCCCACTGCCAGAGGGCAGGGCTGGATGGGATATTGGGAAGGAGTTCTTCTCTGTGAGGGTGGTGAGGCCCTGGCACAGGCTGCCCAGAGCTGGATGCAGCTGTTTAAAGAATAACCTTCTTTTCTCACAAAGTTTACACTGTGACAGAATTTCTTTCAATTCAGTGCACGAAGATTAAGATTTGAGTTGGCAGAAGTGAGGAATTGGCCCCATTTTGCAGTGATTGGCAGCCACAGGTGCCACAGGTGCTGCTTCCTGCACTCACTACGCCCCATTTCCTCGGAGCCTTTCCTGCCGGGCAGCATGGACCTCCCTGGGGCAGGATCTCGGGCAGTTCCCATGGATCTCTGCTACAGCTGCTTCCTCCAGACTCCCAAATTCCACCGTGGCAGAGGTTTCACGCTGCTTTTGCACAGAGTATCAGGGCAGTGAAGGGTTTGTTACCCATTCACAGTTTATTCCAGCTGTCCCTAAAAATCACTGTAACCGCTCTGCTGCTGACAGAGGCAGCTCTGACACTCGCCTGGACCAGTTAAGTGAGTCAGTAGAATAATTCTTTCAGTGCTGAATATTTGATATTACTCCAGGACCCTGGTGCCTGGACTCTTGTCCTGCTGATTTTCGCTGCAGGGACGTGAAGATATCTCAGAGTGGCTGATGGAGACACTGGATCACAACATGCCCTAAGCCCACCACCGGGAGACACGTGGTGCTGGCAGCTCCCCAGGCAAGCCAGGGCTCCCGAGCATCCTTCCAGAGACCCTGCTGGCATCTCCTCAGCCTTGCTCTCCTCGCCCTCCCCAGCTGCCCTTCAGCAGCAGTCAGGGTGGTATGAGGTGTCCTGCTGTGACATTTTCTTGCAGATTTTTGTTGCTCTGTTTTCAGAGCACACTTCTGGTTGACACTCTGCCAAAGTGAGCCGGATATTCTATCCCTGTTCCCTTTATGCTGATATTTGAGGCAAACTCCTTATCAGAATCATCACCAAAACTATCCAACAGCCGCTGTATCACCCACATTTGCCACGTTTCTAGAACATGACAACAGCTGCAGTGCCTGAGAAATCGTCTCCCTGTGCCAGCAGCAATAAACTGTTCTCTGCTTTGGCCACAGAGCTGGAATACACGGGTCTCTCAGCACCGTGTCTGTTGTCTCACCCTCTGATGCTGGTTCCACAGTCCACTCCGAGTGTTGTTGTCATCTCTGATCAGCTCATACGCCCAGCCCCAAAGGGTTTCACACACAGGTTTTGCCATCTGGTGAGTTCCAGGAGGAGGAGGCAGAGTGGTAAGGAGTGGGGTCAGAAGGGCCAGTGGTACTGTGCTTCCAGTGCTGGGAGGACTTTGGGCACTGCAGTGGTGCAAAACTCACACTGCTTCTGCAGTCAGTCCTCCTCCTGCAGCCTGGAGGGACCCAGAGTGGAGAACCACAGAATGGTTCAGATTGGAAAAGACCTCCAAGATCAAGTCCAACCATTCCCCAGCACTGCCAAGAAATGCCCAGGACAGGGCAAAGGGATCTAGGCAAAGGGAAGCACCTAAGAAGCATTTTCAAAGATACTCCAGTGAGAAAACCCAGGCTGTCCTCAGAGTGTGGAGAAGGAGCACCCAAACTCACCTGCTTCCCAGAGCAAGAGCCTGCAGAGCTCACTCCTGCTGACTGCTCTGTGGTTGGAATCCTCAGCAGCAAGGTCTGCCCTTCACCTTTGCTCTTCCTGGCTGGAGCACCTCAGCCAGAGCCACTTACTGAGGTCCTGCCTTTCGGATGAGGTTCATGTGGGTCATCAGCTCCTCCAGGGTGGAGCCCAGCTGTGCAAATGAAAGGATTTCCAGGGAAATGCCAGGCCCTCCCCCCCTCCATTTCTCCAGACCTGTGATTACTGTGGCTCTGCTGTGTCTCCTCCTGCCGTGCCACCTTCCCACATGGGACCAGTGCCTGGGGGGTGCTCAAAGGAGTGAGGCTCATCCCTCCCAGACACTGAGCCTCCAGGCTGGCCTAGAAACAGGCAAGCCAGGCTGGAGGCAGGCTCTGTGCATCCCTTGGAATGGCCTGTGGAGAGGAATGACAGCCAAGGGAAGGTGATCCTGTGCCGTGCTCCCTTGGCAGAGGTGGCAGCAGATGCCTCACAGCCCCAGGATTCACAGACACAAAGCACTCGAGGGGGGAGCTCGATATTTGGGCTTCCTGTGGCTTGTAAGGATGGGAACCAAGACAAACGCCTGACCTGTGCTGGTGTATGTGACCTTGGGTTACAAGGATGCCAGGATTTATTCCATCTGCTCTTGCTTCCATGGGTTTAGTTGGTTGGTTGGTTTCTCCAAGCGTTAACAGGATCACCTGAAGACTGAAAGGAAATCTGAAAATACATTAAAAAGCCCTTCAGGCCAGTGTGAACTGCTTCAGCACCTCTGCCTCAAGTCTCCACCACAATCTGGTGCTCAGGCAGGCGAAGTGTAGAGTTGTCATGCACTGATATCTACATGTTAAATTATTCATCCTAATTGGTATCTAAAGCTTTGCAATATTTGTTAATTTTATAAGAATATATTATTCTTTTTTTTCTTTCATGGTAGCAAACAGCATTGAAATATTAGAAAATGAAATAGGAAAAAGGATGTGTTATGCTCCTTGTTGTAAGAATATTCACTGGAGACACACAAAGTTTTAATGTTAATGTCTCTGCATCACTACTCCCTGCATGCTAAAGTAGGTTTGGAAATGCTTGAAAGGTTAAAGCTTTTGCAAATGATGAAACCAGACCATTTTGGAGCTATAAATCCTGCTCATCTGGGAGAGTTGTTCTTGTGTAAAACCTCATGTTTTCTTGAGAGACTGAGCTGAATATTTATGCTTAGCACATCAAACACAAGGAAGGCACAGAGGTTCACTTGTCTGCGGTGGGTATTTAAGAGTTTACTGTGGATAATTAAATCTAGAAATCATAATTAGTCACTTATTCAAATTGGAGTGCCCAGTTTTTCCCCACTTACCCTTCCAGCATAGCACTGGTGTTGGTCACTGGCTGGCCCAGAGCGATGACTTTGTAAATCCAGCTGTTGTCACTTATGATTTCACCATGCCCTGGTGGCTCCCATGGCACAGAAGCTGCCTCAGACAAGTGTCCTTCCTGGCACAGGAGCTGATGAGCCAAACCAGGAGACTTTGGGGAGCATCTGCCGAGAGCCCCCACATTGCCTAGAGCCCCCAGAGCTCGGGCAGAGGGCAGGGCTGGTCCCCCCTCTGGGGGGGGCTCATGGCAGCACCATCTGTGTTGGGAGCTGGGTCTGCTCACAGATGAGGCTCCTGCAGCCTCTCTACAACTCACCCCACTCCTACACAGGGCTGGAAATGTCCTGCTCCAGAGGAAAGGGAGGCTAAGGAAGGTGAGCATGGGGACCACAGGTGGAGCTGTGAGCCAGCAAACAAGCAGAAGGGGGGAGGAGCATCCTGAGCAGTGTCTGAGGAGGCGTTTGGGGTGGCCTCAGTGCCGGGCATGGGGAGGCACAGTTCTTTTTTTTGTGGGGGGCACAGTGGCTCCAGGCAGCTGCCAAAGCACAGCCAGCTGTGATCAGCAAGTGGGAATGGTGGCACTTGCCAGGAAAACATCTACTGGAGCAGCCTTTCTGGGGTTTCAGACAGGCAGGGACAGAAGCATGGTGCACACTCAGAGTGCTGCAGCAGAACCCCAGCACTGCACACCCAGCTGATGGGGCAGCCAAGGCCATTCCAGGGCTGCAGCCACTGCCTGGTGGCAGTGGCTGGTCCTGACACACCAACCCCAGTCAGCTCATGAGGCAGCCCAGAGAACCAGGAGAAACCAAATGCAGCAAGAGGACCTTCTCAGCTCAGGCTGAAACACCTGGCAGAGGGAGGCAGGAGTCACATGAAGCTCCAAACCTGTCCTGGCACTGAGTGTCTGCAGAGGGCAGGAGGGGACCTGCCAAGGTGCAGTGGTCCCCACTGCCAAGTGCATCTCTGCAGCCCCAGCTCTCGCCTGTGGATCTCCCAAAGTCTAGAGCTGTGCTCCAGGAGATGTCCATCCATACAGCCCTTTACCAGGCAGTGCAGAGCAGCCCCTGGGCCCTCCAGCCCCCACTTCCCAAGCCATGGCAATATCCCAATAAACTCTTCTCCAGGTCTCTCTGCTGCTATCTGCAATGCAACCCCACCTGCCGTGGGCCTCACGAGTCCTGGGTTTGTTTTCTGGGTTATTCCAACACCTCAACGCTCACAAAAGCAATTTTGTAGAAGCCTGCTCTTGCCAAAATACATTTTGTGTGTTTTCCGTTTCTTCTTAAATAAATACCTTCCCCGTGCAGTAAAATAAAATCCAGAGAGAGAAAAAGGCAGAAGAAAGCAAACAAACAAAAAAACCCCAGCTTCTCCACAAACACCTCCACCAACCACCAACTATTTGTGGCTCTTGCGACTCTGATAAGCCGGAGCAGGATGTATGGATTTATTGATTTGGTTGTTGCAGGGGGATTTTTAAACATTTTCTTGGCTCAGAGCAGGCTTTTAGTGTTTCTCTGGGTCTTATTGCTGCTTTCCAAAACAGAAGCAAAATAATGGAGGCCTTAGTTTGGGACATTTAACCTGCCATGTACCCCCCTGCCCCTCTGGGTTGTTCTGACTTGCACAGTCTGGGAGGGCATGACAAAAGAATTGTCCCTGTTTGGTCCTTCGTTCCTACTTCTCATTCACCCAAACAGAACACGAGCAGAATATATGCATGAAAAAGCACCTGCACACCAAAACCATCTCACCCTAAACCCAAGCACCTCGTGCCAAAACTGCCTTCACACAGCTGCAGATAAATTCTGTTCTGTCTCAGCCCGAGCAACTGGTCTTCATTTGCAGCAGAAACAAACAGTATTCTAGAGCCATGTCTCACTCCTGCTCTGTAAACCTGGGCCAATGACTTTCGTGTCAAGAGAAATCCAGTGCTGTCACACCAAGATGGAGAATGAAGCTTCTCACAGCAGCTCTGAAAAACCTCAATTCCTCCTCCCTGCAGAAGATGAGTGAAAATACCACTTTCTCTGGAGGAAGGTGAGGGCTCGGCTGTGTGTGGGAAACCCAAACACCTCATCTGCGACGGGATCCCTGCTCAGCCGGAGCTGTCAGACTGCCTCCACCTCCCCCCCAAGATGAGCATCCCAGCATCACTAAAAATAGACACTGGTGGTTAGGTTTTATGCAAATGACAGCTGGAATAAGACATGGTTTCAACACAGAATTTTAAATCTCCCGGAAGGGAGGAAATGGATTGAGAGGAGCCCCTTTTCCCCAGCTAGGGCACCCCTGCAAAGCTAGGCCTTGTGCCCCAGTTTTTTAATTTTACGACCTTTTTAGCAGGTGTCTTCTGCTCTCACCTGGCCAAAGTAGAGTCTGTCTCCTCCCAGCACCCCACAAGAGCCATGACATGATGCATTGTTGCTTCTGTGTGCATTTGTAGGAATTAAACAATTAATTGCTGAAATAATTATTATTTTATACCAGTTGATTCTGAATCGAGATTCTGCTTCACTTCAGCAATTTGTGCATCACGAAGAGGGAGCAGGAGGCTCAGCCACCACACCAGCTGGTATCCACAGATCCCAGTCCACATGGAGCCACTTGGACATTCCTGTTGTGCCATGATTTCCCCAAGGGAATGCCCTGGCTCTCACCACATTACATGAGGCTGCTCATCACAGAGCTGCGAAGCCCCAGTGCCCAGGGCAGTGCCTGTACATTTCCCACCTGCCCACCAGCATTCCTCCATTTCCCTTTGGCATTTAAGGAGCTCAGGGCTCAAGCCCAGCGCTGGTCAGGCTGATGTGGGGTGAGGTGGAGCCCATGGCAGCCCTGCAGCCCCCAGCTCTGCACAGGGGTTCCCCCTTTCCCCCCTGCTCCTTCCAATGCCTGCAGTTGCCCTGGACACTGAGGGAGGGGGCTTGGCCCTGGGGGGCACCCCTGACCTGTCAGCTCCCTGCAGAGAGGGTGAGGTGGTGGGGAGAGCCTCACAGCCCCAGCCCTGCTCCACCTGCCTGGTGGAGACCTCTGCCCCCACAAACTGCTGCTGAAAACCAACCAAAGGGAAGGGAAAAGGTCAAGAAACAACAAATAGCACAAAGGCTGCAGAGGAGCACAGGAGAAACGGGTCCAGCTGTGACCTAAGGCCAGGGATGCTCAGTTGCACCCATTAACACAACCATGGGACCTTTGCCTTTTCCCTGCCCTGTGGCAGAAGACCAGAAGTTCTTCTCCATGTAATGAGCTCTGTCCACCTTTTGTGTGTCTCATTCCTTAGCTCCATCTCCTGAGCCATGACCAGAGCCAGTTCAGCCTTTTCTCTGAGCTCACAAAAGCATTGCCAGTGCCATCCCTTTTCCCCTCCCTGGCCTCCTGCAGAGGATGCTGAGTGGAGAAAGACACAGTTGGCTGCTTTTGATCTCACCAGGAATGCAGGAGCACGTGGAGTCCTTCACCCTAAAGTGAGTCTTTCTTCTTCTCTAACCCCAGCAAGGCCAGGTGTCACAGAGTTCAAGCCATGCACAGACCCGAGTGAGCACGGGTTCATGGTGAGGATGTGCTGATGTGATGCCAGAGGGTAGAAATTATGGCTGCAGGGGAGCTGTTTGGATGGGAAGGCAGCAGCAGAGCTGGTATGAATCACTGCCAATTGCCAGGACATCTAAAATTACACAAAACATCTACACATAGTCTGGAGAATCACAAGCTAAGTGCCAGTACCAGGCAGTTTTCTCCCTGATGACAGCAAGTTACAGACACGAACCCATTTGCCTTTATGTTTTCAAAGCAAAAAATATTATGATTACTCTGCCTGGGTTGTCACAGCAAAAGCATCTCCAGGCTGTGGCCACTGGCCTGGGGGCAGGAGCCAGTGGTGTCTGCCACAGGGTTCTTCCTCTGCCACTGCTCTGTTTCTTCAGGCCACTCTTGTGATTCTCCCTGGTATAATAAAAAACGTCTCTGCTGAGCATCCAAGTGCCCTTTGGAAAGGGTGTTTCTGGGGCCTGGCACAGACAGACTCCATGCCCTGGCCCGGGGAAGCCGTGAACAGCCCTTGCTGGTGAGGAGCACCCTCACACCTGACTGGAAGTACAGACTGACACCTGCCCCAGGCACCCACGTGGGGAGGAAGGAAGCAGAGTGGGGTGAGGAGGAATTAACCATTGGAAGAGTGCTATGTGTGTGCTTTGCACAACAAGCTACCACGAGCACTAGTTTCTAGTAAGACACCGATAGAAATGCTCTGAAATCTATTAAAAATAAGTCTAAATATCTTGGAATAGGTAAACAAAGAGAAAAAATGCAGACTATGGCTCTGACCACTTCCCAGCCACACACAGACATTCAGGGCAGAGCCAGCAGGGTTTTACCATCACATCTGCACAGGGACACTTGTGTGGCTCAGCTTTACAAATCAGCATCTTTGATCACACAATCCCTGAGGCTGGCAAAGCCCTGCCAGCCCATGGATCCCCCTGTGCCCGATGCCCCCCTTGTCCCCCAGCCCAGAGCACTGAGTGCCACGGCCAGGCCTTCCTGGGACACCTCCAGGGCTGGGCACTCCAACCTCCCTGGGCAGCCCCTGCCAAGGCCTCACCACCCTTTCCAGGAGGAAATTCTTCCTGAATTTCCCTCCTGATGAAGGAAATAAGGCATCTTTAATTTAAAAACAAATTATTAGATCTTCTGGTGTTCTCTAATGTTTTCACCCCTTTACTGGAAACATTTGAGGAATGAGTTTATAAGAAGTATTTGTAGAAACCACACAGCAGCCTGCAAAACAGCAAATAGAGCCATATCCTTGGGAACTGGGAGGGAAAAAGATATCTTCTAGTCCTTGCACTACAGGTTCAAAAACATAAAACTCATCAAAAAGATTATTTGAGGAAAAAAGAACCTGTTTAATAAAATTGCACCTGTCAGGGAGCAGAAACACAATTACTTAACATGCAAAATCAATTACACCGTGGAAATAGCAAAGCTCCTGACTGCAGTGTTGTTAGAAGTGTTTTCACATATCATGTGAAGTAGCTGCAAAAGCAGATTGAGAGTTTTTAGAAACACAGTTCTTAGCAGATGAAATCTCAGCCAGTAGTAGGCAAGAGCCAAGAAGTAGGAGCATTATCACCATCATCCCTAATTTAGGAAAACATTCTTGAAGAAATTGCTCCAGCCAAATGTGTGTAACATTTGGCTCCAATGGAAATCTCACCTAAGCCAACATGTCACAGGCAAGGCAGGGTGGAATTGGAGATCTTTGGTCTCCGAGGTGCTGAGCTGGCATTGCCCTCAGGCTGGCAGACCCCCCGAGAGGCTCTTTAAGGGGATCATGGTGTGAGGTGAGGGATCCGTGGCCCTTTCAGGGCTCAGCTCCCTTTCCAGATCTCTCAGTCAAGCTGAGGGCTCTGGCCTTGGTGTGTCCCTCCAGCCTAGGCAGGGTTCTGTCCCAACACCTCTGTGCTGCTGGACTCCTCTGGCCCCATTCCATGCATCCTGCACCCTGGGAAGTGGCTGCCTTAGCTCGGGCTCTCGCATGGCTCATTCTGGCTTCCAGCTCAACTCCAGCTTTGAGAACTTCCAGCAGCTTTCACATCTCCGGGACAAATTTAGATTTTTTTTCATGCTTTGCCACATTGCAGAGCAATTAAACATTAAACATCAGCAATATGGCAGAGACAGAACTGCAGTTTCTGTTATCCTTTTGCTGCAGCTCTGTGACACCACATGGCTCCTGTGCAGGTCCTGGAAAGTCTGGGATGTTCACTTCAAGTGGGCCTGTTCAAAGGTGATGAACTAGAGCAAAACCTATACACGATCCCAGAGCTCTGGGCACGATGGTGCATCTCCCACCCAGGGCACTCCAGCCCTCTCCACCACCTGCTTCCCACCCTCTTTCACCTCCTGTAGCTGCTACCGTTGCTCCATCTGACTTTCAGAGGGCAGCATTTCCCCAAGGATAAAGAGACACAAGGATTAACCTGTCCACGTGGTCAAGGCAAAAATTACCCAAGGCAGTAAAAGCCCTTTACAGTACAACTCTTATTGTCGATTCACAGCAACAATTATGATGAGAATCACACACAGATGGGAGTCAGAGAACTTCAAAACTTCACCCCCACCAAAACCATGGGTGAGTTACGTCACTCCTTCACACTTGGCTCTGCCTACCACTTTTGAGAGAAGGGGATGTAAAAATACAAGCATATCCATGTTCCTCAAAAGAACTTAAGAATCAGGGCAGGAAACAGGTTCTAAAGTGTTAATACACAGTGAGCTCTTTGTGACACATAATTATCAATTTGTGCAGTGACTGCATAATTAATGTGTGGTCTCATCTCATTCTCTTTTAAATGTATTCCCACACTGCCTAGAAGTTGTTGGCTAATGAATTAAACAGTTTGATGTTGATGAATCACAATTTTGCCTATCAATATTAAAATATTGCCAGAGGTATGTTTTTCAGTTTGGGTCATGAAAGTTTAAATTGTAATACTGTCAGAAATACAGACATCCTGTTTTCTCAAGCTTTGCTGCAAAATCAGAAGAGTCCAGGTTTTGTTTTCAGCTTTGGGGCTTTTGGACTATTTTTATTTGCTTTCTTCCATTCAAGAAGTGACGGGAACATAAGGTATCTTGCAAAACTTCAGACTTATCAATAATAGCATCTGAAACAGAAGAAATCCAGTTACTTGGGAAACCTCAAGTCGAAACTAGTTTGTTCCTTGGACTATGACTAATGTGGTAAGTGGGACCAGATGGTGAATGCTTCAAGAAGCCTCTGCTCTCCAAAGAAGTGTTAATTACCTCCAGAGCTACAGCAAAAGGATAACAGGGAAGAACAGGTCCCAGCCCATCGTCAAAGTGACAAGGAGCAAAGGGCACCTCGGTAAGGGAAGCACAGAGGGCAGGGGTAGATGGGATATTGGGAAGGAATTCCTGTCTGGGAGGGTGGGGAGGCCCTGGCACAGGCTGCCCAGAGAAGCTGTGGCTGCCCCTGGATCCCTGGAAGTGTCCAAGGCCAGGTTGGACAGGGCTTGGAGCAACCTGGGCTGGTGGAAGGTGTCCCTGCCCATGGCAGGGCTGGCACTGGATGGGCTTCAAGGTCCTTTTTGAATCAACTCACGTTTCTGTGAAAAGCCACCCCACTCCAGCATGGGGAAGCAGAATCCAACACATCTGCTCAGCGTCAGCAGCAATTCCCAGCCATGGTCGCCTGCAGGGACAGGACCCACAGCACCCACAGCACCAGCACACCCCAGCACTGCCCTGTGGTGTCCCAGCACCAGCTGCCTCTCTGCTTTGTGCCCAATGAAGACGTTTCTTGCACACTCACAAGTCACACAGATTTGCTTCCAAGGCTCTGTGAATGATGAGTTGCCCAAGTAAAATCCACACAGGGTTGTGGATGAGTCTTTGGGAAGGAGGGAGAGAGGGCTAAGGCAGCAGCCAGGGAGGAGCAGAGCTGGGCTGCAGAGCTCTGGGATAGCAGATCCAGGATCCTAGCCTGCTGGACTCAGACCAAGAGCCATGCTCAGAGGAGGAGAAAAGCCAGAAAATCCATGGAGGCCAGGGAAACTAGCTCCTTGGAGAGCTCAGCAGAGCCCAGGCTGCACAGGGAGATGGAGAAGTGTGAGTAGCTAATGGTGCCCAGGTTGAGAAAAAGATGCTGTGGGTGAGCTGAGCTCCCCCACTGCTTCAGTGGCCACCGAGGGCACAGACCTGGGTGAGGGCAGAAATTCCACAAGATCAGGTCTCCCAAAGCCAGGCAGGACTCACAGACCAGTACCCCATTTCATGGATTAAAGGAAAAGAAATTAAAACAGACAAGATAAAGGACATAGAGAGCATCATCTCTGCCTCTTTGAGCAACACTGACAGAGTGTCAGGTGGGGACTTCTCAGAGGTACAAAATGAACAACCCAAAACCAAGCCCAAGGTAAAGCAGATTTCAATCCCACAGCAATGAGAATTTGCTGTTTCATTATGGATTTCCTGGAGGGGAAGAAAAAACTAAACCACAACTGCCTCATGAGGTACCACAAATAAGCCACGGGCAGCAAACACGAGCTCTGAGGGCTCAGCAGCCCCAGCAGCTGCGAGGCCTGGCTGCCACCACACCCCCAAGGGGACGAGCAGGTCCGGGTCAGATACTGATGACACGAGCAGATCCATCAGGCTGGCAGAGCACAGTCTGCAGGGAACCAGGGAGCTCCTTGCAATGCTTTAATTTAAGACAGAAAGCAAAGACTTACTTGGGTTATTTTACAAGCAGAAAGAATAAGTCTTGGAAGGAAGTGTGATGAGAGCTCTGCTGCTTCGGTAATTTCACGGCTGAAAAGGTCACATTGCAGAAAAGCCAGTTCTTTAAAAAACCCCTCCAGAGGCGAGGCTGGACTGAGTGCCCAAGGAAAGTGGTTGTTAATGTACTCTTAACCTCTGCACCACTGAGAAGGTAATACCTGAGAGCAGCTGCACCACCAGCAGTCTGGAAAAACGTGAATTCGACTCCATGAAATGCCAGCTAAAACTGGAACAGTCCCATCAGCACCGCTGGGGCTGCAGGATTGGCCCTAAAGCTCCAACAGGAAAGGCTCCAGAAAGGCTGGAAAGGGATGTTTTGCAAGGGCAAGCAGTGACAGAACAAGGGGGAATGGCTTTAAGCTGAGAGAGGGAAGATTTAGATTGGAAATCAGGAAGAAATTCTTCCCTGGGAGGGTGGGGAGGCCCTGGCCCAGATTGCCCAGAGAAGCTGTGGCTGCCCCTGGATCCCTGGAAGTGTCCAAGGCCAGGTTGAACGGGGCTTGGAGCAACCTGGGCTAGTGGAAGGTGTCCCTGCCAACAGCATGGGGTGGATGGATGAGCTTTAATGTTCCTTCCCACCCAAAACAGTCTGGGATTCTGTGATCTGAAAAGAGGATGAGCCTCTGTTTCACAAACCTGGTTCTCTGTCTCCTGCCATGCCCTGAAAGGCGGACAAAGATCCCAGCTCATGCAGCACAACATCCAGCAGAGCTGAAGCCCCTCAGCATGGACATGGGTGGTGTTGCCCACCCAGATGTGATTCCAGACACCAGTCCAGCCCTGCCTGTGGCTCCACTGGCTTCACTTCCACCAAGAAACAAGGAGCCTCCTCAGGGTGCAGTGAGGATGTCAGTGATCTCAACAGCTTTTGGATATAAAGAAACACTGAAAACTCCAAGAAAAATCTACACCCAAAGGACATGTCAGCAGTCCATGCTGGCATCTGGTTACAGCCTGGTCCCCCACCTGGGGAGGGGTTTGGAGCAGGGACACAGCCCTGGACACTGCTGACAGGAGGAGCCAGCAGAGCCACCCTGAGGGACTGTCAGAGTGAGGGATGAGGAGAAAACACCCCAGTGTCAGAGCTGAGAGGGGCTGCATGAGCCTGCAGCGAGGAGCTGTTCCACAGGGACACCAACTGAGCCACGCTCCAACTGCTTCCCAGGGAAGATCTGTTTCACCTCTGGAATCAGCACAGTGCAGAGGGAGGGTTGCATGTCCTGGACAAACTGCTACACAGAGGGAAGAAATGGTGGTGCCTCGTCACACTGCAGCTGTCTTTGGCACCCTGCCATACACCCAGTGTGTGCTGCACATCCAGCAGAGCAGGAGCTTTCCTGAAGCCTGGAGTTGAGGTTTCCCACATAATTCATCACCCAGCACAGTTTGTCAGGCATGGATGAGCGATGACTGGACAGTTCATCCTGCCATGCTTCTCAGCCATCGATCAAAGGGATTGTCAATACTCATGTCATTGATCACTAAACCCAAGGAAGGAGGGGACTATGAAAAGTCAAGGTACGGATTCCTCTACCAACATTTCACAGTCACAGAATTAGAAGGTTGAAAAAAGGCCTCCAAGATCAAGTCCTACCGTCAACCCAGCACCACCATGTTCCCCGCTAAACTGTGTCCTCAAATTTGAGTCCCAACAGCTCTGAACCTCACAAAAAACATCCCAGTCATTCAGTCCTGTGCGTGCCATCCTGCCTGAGTTTGTCAGGTTTTAGCTCCCACTGACTGGCTTTTGCTAGACTTTATTTCTGCTGGATTAAAAGAGCTGTTAGAAGCTGTTTGTGTTTCTGGCTGCCAGCTCTGCAAACCTCTCCAAGGCTCTGATAGCTGAGCCAAGTTTCTTCCTGGGAATAGGGGAAGCGTGAGCTCCAAATAATAGACTTCATATGCTAAACTTAATCTTCAGTGACACCTGTGCAAACAAAAGGCCTCCAAAGGCATCCCCACAATACAACTGACCGGCCACGCGAGCGGGAGCCGCTGGAGAGGCAGAGAGAGCTCAGCTCCAGCTCAGCTGAGCTCAGCCCACTGCTCCCACAGCTTGGGGACTCAGGGGCCACAGCAGCAAGAGGGAGCTCAGAGAGGTTTTGTGCCACAGACATCAGGGAACTACTCATGGGAAGTAACTCTAAGGAATGTCCTTCCAGCACGCTGGTGCACCCAGTTCCCTGACCAAGGGGTCCAAGGAGGACATGGGACCAGCCCTGTGCAGTGGTACCTGAATGTGAGGGCCCCGTGGGGACAGCACAGCAACATCACCCCCCTGCAGAAGGAGAGGGGACAGGGCACAGGACAGCACAGGAGACCCTACCAGGGCAATTCCTCAGACTCCTCACACCCAGTTTGGCCCTTGCAGCTGACAGACAAATCCCACAGGTCCCAGCATGCCCCCACTGGGGCTCACAACTCACCTACAGCATCCCTCCAGCACACTCAGTATCTCTCCCACACTGATTTCCAGGTACTTACCCAGAAAAGTGCAGTGTAGCCAATTATTTTGTGTCTGTGGCTCTGTGAAACACATCGTTCAATTGGCAAATTGACCAGGAAAACAAGCGAGGCACTTCCCCCCCTCCCCACACCTCTGAGCTCCTGCAGCAGGGAGAGGAGCCTTTGAACAGGGAGTGAAGTGTCACCCAGACCTAGAAGAAATCTTAATTGGATATAAGAAAAGATTTTGTATATTCAGTGTAAAGGAGACTAAGCCACTTAGAAAAGGATCAAACAAATCCTCTGAAGTGGGACGGTATCGTTTGATCAGCACTCGGTGCCTTCAAACTGAGCGGAGATTTTGCCCTTTGGTTGGGGAAGGAGATGATCCAGTTAAACCGCAGGTTTGGAGCCTGTTGTGCTGCTGTGCAAGCAGGAGAGCATTATTCCCACGGCAGGAATTACCAGCCTCCTATGCAAACCTCATCCAACAAAGGATTCCTGTGGTTTGGAATCCAGAGCAGGGATGAACCTGCAGCCTGTGAAGGAGGAAAGGCTGGTGTCACCAGGCTCAGGACCTCAGCAACAGGGCAGTGCTCCCTCCCCTTCCCTCACACAGGATAAAGGAGGAGCAGAAGCACTTTCTGTCTGTGTAGAAGTAAATGCCCTGACTGACCTAGAGGCGAATTTTGTTAGACACCATCTGCTCTGGACACTGACAGGAGATACCACAGAGCATTTATTTCTGCTTCCAGCCCAGTACCCTTCCCGTCTGCACAGACAGGAACAGCCTTGCCCCGCAGAGCTCAGGCTGTTTATTGATTTATTTTCACATATGCTGAGCTCGCAGCCTGGCAGCTCATCAGAGGGTTTGTTTCAGGAATGCCCTTGATCCCAGCCTGGAGCCACGCCCTCTCCAGCCTCAGCACTCAGCTTCCCCAAGGACTGGAGAGTGAGCAGGGACTTATTAACTCCCATACAAGCACAGGGCATTGTTTTGGTGTAAGCAAGGCTCACTCCTCTCTCCTGACACACCTCAAACAGAACTCAAACCCAGCATCCCTGTGGAAAGAACTTGCAGAGCCATGTTCTGTGCCAGCCATGCTTTTCCTCACCACCATCCCTTGGAGGAGCTGCTGGCAGGGCCAGAGCAGCGAGAGGGGACCCCAGGCAGAGATGAAGCCAGCAGGGCAGTGCTGGAGACACTGCTGTGGGACACAGCCACCCTCTCACCACCCAGGGGACCTCACAGATCCCCAGGGCTGGGTCTTTCTCCACAGCAAAGGCTGCCTGGGGCAGGTTCACAGAGGATCAGCAGAGATTTCCCTCCCCACCCAAGCAATACCCTGTCCCCAGATCCCAACAAATCAGCAGTTTTCCAGAAATGCTCCAGTGTGTCTGTCTGTGCAGGACAGCTGACCCCCTGTGCCATTATGGAGAGAGTTTCATCTGGAGGCTTTTCCGAGACAGAGAGAGAGGAAAACACTTTTCCTAATAGTAACAGCACCGAGACACTGGGACAGGGTGTACCAGGCACCCGAATCAGACCGGCCAACTTAGGGATTACTCTGTAAACCAAACTGCAAAATTTAAATTAATCGAGACAGAACCTCATCTTCAATTTCTGTACCTCAGGACAAAGACCCTTTCTGGAGAGGAACAGGGTTGTTCTGGGAGGACAGAGGCCAGGGGCTGCCTCTGCACCTGAGTGCAGAGTAAATCTGGTGAGAAGTGTGAGGTCATGGCTCTGCAGGCAGAGAGATGTTTCCAAAAAAGAAAACAACATTTTGCCCACACTGGGCTGTCAGTTTTCTCAGGCTAGGCCAGTGCTCTGCTCTGTCAGTGAGCCAAGGTGGATGAAGGTACCTGAGGCTGAGGTAAAGTTCTTTTTGGTTCAGAGGTGAGACCAGCAAGGCACCAGCAGGACCAGAAAAATCCCCACAGCAACCCTTCAGCAGGGTCTTGGCACAGCCAGGAAGCTGCATTTTCTGCCCCTTTTGTTTGACCCTATCCTGACTGTTCAGCAGTCACTCCATGCAAACAGCCCCCCAGCATTCCCAGAGCAGGGCAAACACGGGTTCCCACTGGCCATACCATTAACTCACCCCTAGGACCAGAACTCTGCTGGTTCCCTGGGCCTCCCTCATGCTCCCCACACACAGCCAGCACTGAGCCATGTCAGTCTGGTTCAGTCTGATCACGGGTTTTACATCAATAGGAGTGGAAAGTTTTAAAGGATTTGTAAAACATCAGTTCAGTGGCTGTGTTTGGTCCTTACGTGTTCTCTGCTTTGCACCTGTTCTCCCATCAGAAGGCCTTCCACAAAAGCAGGGTAAAACACACTCAAATGACAAACTACTCTCTTAAGCTCTTAGTCTTTACATAAGTTAACATAAATCAGATAATAAGAATGATTATTTATACCCTTAAATTGTGCTGTATTTTAAATCCTTTCTTCACTGAAATGCCAACAAGAATATAAAAAAAAAAAAGCAGCCATCTCAAAAAGCTGTGCCCCCAGTGCAGGTGTCTCATTTGCCTCTGCAAATTCCACTTTTTGTTTGTTTATTCTGTCTGTGTAATATAATCACCATCACTTTCATATGTTTATAAAATAATTCCAGGGAATAGGGTGGGAATTATGAACAAAAGCTGCTGTGAACTGAAGAGAATTGCCCTTCCAAAGGATTTTGGGGCCACACAGTCCCTGCTTTGAGGGAGTTCCCATGGGACCACATGGAATTAGTTTTCCACCAAGAGGAGTCATAAGACAAGCCCCACTCCAGCAGGCGACAGAGTAATGATAACTCCTGTCTTCACTAACAGAAACAACAGAGGGATGCCAAGGTATCCAACCCCAGACCTGCAGTAAGGATGTCTGGCAGGGTATTGCCACTGAACAGTGATTTTCCCTGCCTCAAAATCTCCATCATTTCAAATAACAGCAGAGAGTTTTCTCAATAATGAACTCAAGGACAATTAGCTGGAATCATCCAGTGAAACCCAAGATACCTCAGAGGGAGTGTTATGGCTTGCCATAAAAGTATATCCACTTCATTTATTCCACTCCAGGCCGTGTCACGGGCAGAGGCAGCGCGGTCCGAGGGGCCGGATTTGCTGCCGCTCCCATTAACGTTCCACCAGCTCATCGAAATATGAGCAGCAGTTATTATTAGTCCAGTTACAGCAGCACTAACACACTCCAAATTAGCTAGTCATTATTTAAAAATTCATTAAAAATACAGCTAAAACCTCTTTAGGTGAACTCCCTGGTGTTTCTGGAAAGAGGAGCTCCCCGTGCTGGGGCCCAGGGGAACCCAGGTTCTGGTACCCTCCTGAACCTGCACTCTCCACATCACACTCATATTAACTGGGAGGTCACAGATGGGTCGAACCACCCAGCAGGGCCATTTAGTGAATTCCTTGCTTATGCTAACAAGGGAAGTTAAAGTGCAGCCACAGCAAACTCTGGCAGCAGGGTTTGTTCTGCCAGGTGTCAGTCACTGCCCCAGTATAAACCAGTGCCCCCAGCTCAGATCTCCTGGTCGGTACAGAGCCCACAGTGCTCCCAGAGCGACGGCAGAGTCAGCACTAAAGAGATATTGGCTGGTTAATCGGCAAGGAAAAATGTCAAGAACCAGCTGAGCCATTATAAAATCCTGGGGAAGATGCTCCGGGAAGGAGGAGGCACACGGGAAGCGACGGCCAGACGTACCAGCTGGCCCAGAGCCACGGCCACTATCCCCATCCTGATTTTGCTGGGAGCAGGGAGGTGACCTGCACGTGGCACTGCTCCCACAGGATGCTGGTGCGAGGGCAGGAGCATTCCCACTCCCTGTGGATCTGCTCCTCAGGGAGGAGCGTGGGGCAGGGACGGGCACAGCTGTTCCCAGGCTCCAGGCTGCTCATCCCCACCCTCTGCAGCCACAGAGCAGGGGGGAGGCTGGGACAGCACAGCAGAACAAGGACACCCCTGGCCTGGCAGCGTGGCAGGCGCCAGCCGAGCTCCCTGCCCTCGGGGAGCCCTCGGGGATTCATCCACCATCAGTGGGGGTGACGACTGAACAACCAGCCGAGTGTTGCTGGATGAGAACAGGAGCTCAGATGGCTTCTCCTGGGGCACTCCAGGGTTGTACCTCCCACCTGAGCTCACTGTTGGAATAATTAAGAGTTTGCTTGGGTTTAGAACCTTCCAAACACAACACCCTCCTAGGTTTGGCCCAGCAGTTTTGGCAGCAGCATTTCAAAAACACGTTCGTGTAAACCAGCCGCTCACATCCCAAGCAAAGCCTTCGGAGCTGCCAGGAGGAACCCTCTCCAATCCCAGCTCCGGCTGCCAGTGTGGCTCTGGGCTATCCACAAATGCAGGCAGAGGGGATAAATTCAAATTTTATCTTTTAAGAAATTCATACTGTCTCATGCCATCGATATCAAAGCAACTGGATGCAAATTTGATATTCAATACTTATTTTCTTCCAGAAAACAACTCCAAAGGGATGACTAAATTACTTCTCATTCCAGCTTGGATGTATGACTTTCTCAAACATCATATGGATGCGTTTGTCTGCCTCTATTTTTTTCACCCTTCCAAGGTCAGGAAACTTCTTTAGCCCAAGTTTACAGGCAGACAGCCAAGGACGCAGCGTTTTCAGGGTTTTACAGCACAATATCCATAACAAGCAGCAGCACTGCCCAAAGTGTCTGAGCAGAACTAAAAGTAAAATATTGAAGTAATCCATCACAATCTGTTTGCAGCCCAGAAGAACATTTGATCCAAGCTCACATGAGGCCTCAGGCCAGCCAATAACCCACACAGCCACGGCTCAGCCAGGTACTCCCATTCCCTCAGCATGGTATCCAGGAATGCACCAGCCACTCCCCCTGCACTCACCTGCCCCAAGACTGGGACTAGGTGGCAACTCAAGGCACAAGATTTATTTCTTGGCTCATATGAGGCAGGAAAAGATGAGGCTGTGTGGGATAAAAGGTCCAGCAGGAGTGACCTCGCTTTGCCCCTTTATTAGAACATTAGAAATAAAGTGGTGCCTTTCCCAAGAATGAAGAACAACGCATGGAAAGTCAGCTCTCACCAGACAGGCTGGATGCCCTGCCCAGGGCTCGCTGCTGATGTCCAGGTACCAGCACCCCAGTTCCCATGCCAGGGACTCTCAGGGACTGCGTGTGACACTGACAGAGCAGGTGACAAATTCAGCACCTGGAGTGTTTGGTCTCTCCCACCCATCACCTGGTTTGCCACGTTTGAGTCTCCTCTCACCAGGAGAGGAGCTGGGGAACACCTCACACGGCTCAGTAGAGCCACTGAAGGCAAAAGCCCACACACAAAAAGGCACTTCAGAGGTGATTTGTTTTCTTAACACATTTTGATGGGAAAAATATATTTGAAAGGACTTTGGTATTAGTGAGAACAGTGGGAAATGTATGAGAATTGAAGAGGTTCCAGACAGAAAACAACTGGGAAAAAAGCAGGTTCTTAAAAAAAAAAAAACAACAAAAAAAACCCCAAAGAAACAAAGAAACCAACAAAAACAACACCCAAAGCAAAACAAAACTGCAACACTCCAAACAAAAAAAAATAAAACCCAAACAAACCAGCCAAAACACATCACACCAAAAGACCTGGTCATCCCACGTTTCAAATGAGCCAACTATCAGGGGAGCAGCTCCAAGTGCACTTGCTAAGATACACAGACTTTCCCATGTAAACCTCTCTTTTTCACCACCTCGTTGATTCTGAATAGGGGTAAAGACAAATGACACTGAGATTAAATTTAAAGCAAAGGCAGAGATACCGAAGAGAAGAGTAAATCTTTTTGAGAGGGGGAAAAAAACTCCCAACAGATGAGATTAGAAAGAGCTGTTAAAGACAATTTCTTTGTCCACATCAAACAGTTACACTCTCCATAAAGGTAATTTGGGGAAGCAGAAGGAAACACCAGCTCCTCCCGCTCACTCTATTAACTCTGGAGTGCTTTTATAACAGCAGCAGACACGGAGGCACAGCCAGGGAGAAGGGAAAGGGGCTCGATGTGAAGAGCCACAGATATTCCATGCTAGTTAAATATTCCATGGCAGCTGTCAGTGAGCAGGGGCTATCAGAGAAGCTGGTGAAGAGCCACAGCTATTCCATGGCAGCTGTCAGTGAGCAGGGCCCATGGGAGCAGCTGGTCACTGCTCTGGGCTGCACGGTTGGGGCAGCAGGAGGTCGATGCCCAGAGATGATGGGGGGTGGCTGGGTGGGGGTTTGGGTGGTCTCCCCATTGCCAGCCCTCTCCCTCAGCAAAGGGAAGCACCACAACTCACAGAAGCACCTGCCTGGGGCCACACTCCAGGGATGCTCCAAGGATCCAGCACAGCAGGGCCTCGACCTCACTGTGACACCCCGTGGGACTCCCTGCACCGCTTGGGCTGGACCTCAGCAGGGCACCAGGAAGGAACTGAGACCCCCCACACCCCTCCAGCCCTCCCCTCCTCCTGCTGACACTGCCAGGCCATGCTGGAGTTCTCCAGGTTTTGCTGTGCTCCAGAGCATCCAGCTGTGCACAGCTGGCAAAGCAAGTGCTATCACACAACCCCAGTGGGATAAAGATAATGAAGATTTAATGGAAAAACATGCTATAAGTGTTACAGAGTCCCCTCCCTTTCTTTTTCTTCCATCAAAGCATCAGTACGTGATTGGGAACTGGAAGGTGTTTGCCTGGATCAGAGAAGGACTGGGTTTTACTATTTCACCATGCGAGGACAGAATCCAAAGAAAAAAACCTGTTTACTCCATCCATAGTTCCTCTACACAAAAAAAAACTACCAGCACACAACCCTCTCCAAACCTCTGCTAAGCTCCAATCCATTCCTTTTTAAAACAACATTGAGCTTTTTGATTTTGTTTAAGGGACTGCATGGTTTTGGGTTCTCTGAAGGCCCTCTCCATCCCAGCCACCTGAGGAGTTGAAGGGCAGGGAGAAGGCACCAAGGGCATGATCCTGGGGCTCAGGCTGCCAGGGCAAGGTTGCTGCCAGATCCAGACTGCACGTCCTGCAGGCTGGAGACATAACGAGCCCTTTGGGATTTTCCTTAAGACACTAGTGAAGGGGAGGGAGGGAGCTTGTTAAAAGAGAAATCCTGGGCAGCTCCACTGTGAAGTCTGTTGGGCGAAAGAAAACCATCACGATGGAGCCCCCGCTCAGCATCCAGCACTGCCCACACCCGGCGTCACCGCTGGGAATGCAGTGAGGATTTCATCCTAAGTGACACTCACTGACCTCTGTTCCACACCACAAATGCACTTTATGTGAAGCAGAAGGAAAATGCCTGAAGAATCGCAAATGCCTTTTGAGCAGATCCCCACAAGAGCCTATTAAGGACATTTAATTTAAGTTGTTATTGACATCAGAACCATGTGGGAAGAGCGACTGAGGCAGCAGAGTCCCTCCCTGGCGGAACAGGCACATCCTGACCTGGCTGTGGAGGGACAGACAGACAGCACAGAGAGCAGATGTGGCTTCCTGGGCAAGGGAAACTTGGAGCCACCGTGCTGGTGCAGCCCAGTGCAGTTCAGCCACTCCGGAAGAAACACTTCTATCCAGAGGAACAAACCCCCGAGCCCAGGAGCCTTCAGCCTGGACTTGTCCAGGAGCTGGGAGCCAGCCATGTGGTGACCACGAGTCCAACAGCAGAGTGTCACAGGTTGACTGCAAACAATGTTTAATTGTGTTATAAAAGGGGCCTCAGGACCCACATTAAGGCCTTGCAAAGTTTCCTGGGATGAACCCTCTGAGAAGCTTCTCATCCTATCACCCTCCTTCCTGCCCTGTTCAGGCCAGATGTTGCCTTAGGGAGAGAGGAACAGGACTCAAGGCCGCAGTGAATTCAGACACAGGGCAGGCACTGCAGACCTGGCACACCGTGTTCCTCTGCCAATGTCAGCACAATTAATAAACCTTCCTCTGTTTCCAAGTGAGAAACAGAACCCCAGCTCCAGCTCTCCTATATTGCAGGGATTTTTTAAGCTCAGTTTATTGCAACCTGTCAAGATGCTCTCTGTAATTTGTACCCCACTGCATCACTCGGAAGCACGACCAGCACCCTCAGAGCCAAGCTTGACGGGTTATTTGTTCAGTTAATGTGAGGGAGTAATGGGGACAGAAAAGACACTTGTGCCCCACATTTATCTATGACATCAGCAAAAATATACAAATATATTTCAACCCTGTTTAAGAGGCAGCACTGAGACTCCACAGAGCTCCAGACACAAGTTTATCCAGAGAGAGAAGAGGAACAATGGCACAGCATGCTCTAAAGCAGCGGTGCTCCTGTTGTACTCTGCAGCACCATTTTTAACCAGAGACTACTCCAGCTGTGGTGTCAGACACAGCCACTGACTAATGAGTCCAAAAGGTCCCCAGCACCACACTGGCCAGGCACTGCAGAGCATCTGACCAGGACTGTCACCACCCCCAGAGCCACAATGTCCCCCAGCTGCCTTCCCTCCTCTGCTCCTATGACAGGTTTTGTGACTGCTGCGACAGGATTGTCAGATCAGCCTAAATCCAGGCTGGATGGGATACAGTGAGAAGCCTTCTTAGAAACTTACAACTAATTTTTTTTTTCTTTCAAGAACAATTTTTAATGTCACCAGAAAATAAGTGTTCTTTAATGTTTGCCTCCCATCCACCTTCTTTAAGTGGTTGCAACCCAAAGAAACCCACTGGCCACACATACTTGACTTTAAATTTTCTCTGGTTTCAGTGAACTGCACAACAAGCAACACACTTGCAGGGAAGGAAATGTTCCCTTGGAGGCTGTTCAAACACACTGACCCAGAGCACCAGCAGCTCCCATGCACACCCACCTGTCCATGGCAGAGCCACCCCCGGCTCCAGGGCTGCCCTCGCTCCCTGGCACAGGCAGAGTTGCTGCAGGGCCCTCAGCATCTGCCCCAAGGGAGAGGAGATCCTGGTCAGGCTTGGAGATGGAGTCTCTTCCTTCTTATAACCAAGCAGGCAAATGCCTCTCACCTGCAGGGAGGGTGGGCTTGGTGGGCTCACCCTGGCACCACTTCTAGCCCAGCTTCACCCAGAAAACCAGGTGCAGCCCCTCCTCCCTCCTCACATCCCCATTCCCTCCTGAGCCCCACCAGGGACAGTTTCACACCAGTGGCTGATGGGGTGCTCTGTGGAGGGGCAGCTGGTTCCCATCACCCTCATCTCTCTTGCTGCAGTTGGCACCTCTGCTTGGCTGGCACCAGGTTCCATCACCCTTGGACAAGGTACAGGCAGTGTGAAACCCTTGGAGACAAAGGACATGCACGCTCGGTATCTGGGAGATCCCTCTGGCATCATTTTTGCTTCCCCTGGCAGGGCTCAGCTCCCAAAGGCAGTGCTGTCCCCTCCTCTGCAGGGGTTTGGGTGACCCCTCCTTTCCTTGCTCCATGCTGAATCCCAGAAACACAGAGTTGCCTGGATGGACAGGACCTGGGGGGCCTCTGCCCTGGTCCTTGTTTGGACCAGGTTACTCAGGGCCTTACCCCCTTGGCTCTCACAAACCTCCACGGACAGAGGTGCCACAGACTGTCCTCCCTGCTCCACTCCCAGCGGGAGGGTTCTCCCCACTTCCAGCCCAAGCCCCTCCATCAGCAGCTGGAAGGGCAGCAGGACCACAGAGTCCAACCTCTGCCTGCCTCATCCAGAGCTCTGGCACAGAACATTGAGTACAAAAGCCTGTCCATCTCCCTGATGTTCCGGGAAGGTTCAGCCCCAACAGCAAATTACCCACGTCTGTCCCCTGAGTCAGCGACAGGACATCAGGCCAGGCACAGATTAGATTCCACCCATTTCAAAATTCAGTAGGGTTTTAGGACTTTAAGGGAAGAACACTCCTAAATAATGAAGATGAATAATAGACCACTTTAAAAGGATGAGTGTTTAAGAGCTGTGTAATTAGTGCCCCTCAGCAGTGTGAGCACAGATGTGGTGGTGCATATTGCACCCTGAAATGATTCCAGAGGACTGTATCATTTCCAGTATAACTGGAAAAAGGGATTGCTGTGCCATTAAGCAGATGACAACAGTGTGGTGACGCCCTCCTTATGTCACCCAACTTTTCTTGACTGGTCGCCAGGGAAGGTCTCTTTTAGGAGACTTGACAATATGATCCAGTGGCATGTGTCAGTTGACTTCTGATCCTGTGTGCACAAGGGAATTTATGGAAAAAAATTACGGGAAACCATGGTACCTTAAAGGGTGGCCCACAGTCAAAGCTGAAGGGTTTTTCCCACTGTCCTCAAAAGTCCCCACGTGTCTCTGCCATGTCTCTGTCCACGTGTCTCACCAGCCTCTGTCTGGGCAGGTCCTTGGCAGCCCCAGAGACTCGGACAGCAGAGAGCTCCTGACCCAGACCCGGAGCCCACCATCACACAGTGGGACTGCTCCAAGGAAGGCACCTTGTGGATGTCTGCAGCTTCCTTGTGCTGTTGGCAAGGTCAGTGCCAGCTCTCCCAGGATGTGCTCTCAGGCTGAGCAGGATGTGCCCAGCTGAGCAGCTTTCCCACCCCCTGAGCCTCCTCAGTGCCCTGCAGGGAGCTCCCTTTCGTTGGGGTCTCTGCTGCCATCTCTGTTTTTCAGATTCCATGAAAATGCCTCTGGAGATCCCAGCTTGCAGCAAACACAGCTCCCACGCAACCACATTCCCTGCCCAGTTGGGAACATCCCAGAGGAGCCAACTCCATGCTGCCCCAGGACCCAGCAGTCCTGAACATCTGGAATGTCCTGCCTGTAAGTGCTTCTCTGGTCTCATAGTTTTCAGGCGATAAAAAGCAAACAGAAAATCCCCAAAAATCAACCAAAAACCAAATGAAAAAGACCAAGGAAGTTGTCAGCAGTGTCTGCCAATATTGAGCGACATTTGCATCAGACATGGAAAGGGATATTCACATCCCCACTACAAATCCAGTCCTATATGGAGCTCCTGCTTCCCAGGGTGATCCTCCTTGGGATGCTCTGGGATCTGTCTCTGAACAGAAAGTTTTTCTTCAATTAGTTTTCCCCTACTAAAAAAAGAAGAAAAAAACCAACCAACCAAACAAAAAAAACCAGAACTAGACCATGATAAATCTGTGTATTTCCATGAAAACAAGGTTTAGTTTGAAGATTCCCAACTAGCTTTCCCTGGTGCCTTGCAGGATGGCAAGGGCCAAGTGCCCACTGCAGTGAGGAATGCTGGTGGGCTGGAATGTCCAGGCTTTTCTGCCTGAGGATGCCCTGGAATAGCACAAGACACACCATCCTTTGGTCATCCCACAGACCCCAAGAGCAGCGGGCCATCCCATCGGCCTCTCCTGGACCCCTGACTGGCCACCAGCTCCCCAGTGCCTAGAGACACATTTCCTGACCTTTGTCAACCTCCTGAGAGAAGCAATTCCAAATATTAACCCGCTCGCTCCCTGCAGTGGGTCACTGACCCCGAGCGGGGCCAGGCCCATGGGGACACTCACGAGGAAGCCCCCGACGCTTCCCAGGGGGAGAGGAGCCCACCCACAGCCCCGGCTGGCACAGCACCCACCAGGTGCTAAGGGAGGGCTGCTTCTGGGCCGGAATTCCCTTCAGTTTTACAACTGAGATGATTTGCACAATTCTTCACTAAGCATCCAAGTTCTCAGTCTTATAACAAGTCACTTTTTCTTGTTGTTATGATGATATTCCTCTAAACCTTTTATGAATGGAACACTACTAAAGCCACCCTGGGAAGTGCAGCTCTGGTCCGCCAAGAGGAACACTCCTGGCACCATCCAGCTGGCTCACTCTACTCCACAGACCTCCCAGGTCTGTTTCCCAAATCTGATTCACAGCTTCATAGGATTTTGCCCCATGAAAGCTGGATTTCCAACTAACACCAAGCTGACAGGTGGAACTTACCTTGACAATTAATTAAAGGGTACAGAAAGGAACCAGCAAGAGGAAAGCAGCTCTGCTCTGTTCATGGAAGCCTGAAATTGGAGCCACTGAATGAGGGGAATAACATGATATTCATGTGGAATGAAATCCTGAGCATAGACGTGCTCTGTGCAGCCAGAGCTCGGAGCATGTTGGTGTAACAAAGGTTTTGGCAGCAGCACAGACAAAGGCAGGATGTCAGAAGGAATCTGCAGCCCCAGCCATTCCCATACCTCACACATCAGGGTCACGGATTCGTCCTGCCTGGCTGTTCCACAGACCTCATGTCACCTGCTTGCTCTGAGTAAAGTCCTGACCTTCAGCATGGGAGTCACTCCAGACTGCAGTGAGGAAGGGGATGGGTCTGTGGACTCAATGTCCACTGAAAATTTTATTGAAAAGTGATTTATTGGGGCTCATCCTCTTCCAAAATTCAAACCCCAGTTGCACTGCACAGCAAGGCAAGGGAAGAGCAATAGGTGCTGTTACTATAATCCACAGGAAATCCAGGCTGTGTGCAGAGCCAGAAGGATCCCTGATCAGGCTTCGTGGGAACGAGAGTGATGAGTCCAAGCCCTGATCAAATCCCATGGTTTTCCCCCAGAAGTCTCCACTCAGTGTGGCATTCCGTGCTCTGGATGAACCATGATGGTCTGTCCCAGGGTCTGTGGGGCCAGACCAGCACTGAATTTTTCACACAGGCACAAGCACTGGGTGCCAAGCTTGGGGTCCCCTTGCCGACGCCCCAGGGTGAATTCTTGCTCTGCAGCATCAGAGGAGACCTGACAGGTGAGGCTCCTGGCTCAGCTCAGCCTCTCCTTCATGGGCTGCCATGTCCTGGTTGTTGCCTCTGCTGGTACAGACAAGCCATGGGCAAGTTGCTCAGGCAGCTGCCTGGGCTGAAGTCCTTCATTGGCACGGCAGGACAGGGGCCATTGGTGGGACCAGCCCCCCCAGGGAGCAGTGGGGCCGGGGGAGCCCCATCCAGGCAGCCCCAGCTCCTGGCACAGCCCCTGGGAGGCCAGTCCAGCCAACAAGACACACTCTGTGTAGCTGTGATCTGTTTTCCTGAAGTTGTGTTAAGCCTGGCTGATTCACTGTGGTTCTGAGGAGGCTCTAATTATATCTGTGAGCCAGATGGGATGCTGACAAGGGAGAAAAGAAAAAGCAAAAAACCAAAAACACCCTTAGTCTTGTTTGAGGAGCAAGACGAGACAGGGAGAGCTGCTGCCACACCAGGCTGGCAGTGTGGCTGGAGGGGCTGGGGCAGCATGAGAGAGGACAGTCCCATGCCAGTCCCCAGCTGTCCCCTTGCCCCAGACTGTCCCCTTAGGGCTGATATTGCACCAGAGCTCCTGGCACACCGTGCTCGGTGCTTTGCCTGTTCCCTGGCACTCCTGGCACATAGTGGTGGAGCAGCCCGTGGTGCCATCACCCAGCACAGCCCAGGCTCCCCAGCTGGTGCAGAGGAGGGGGGCTCTGCGGGGCAGCACCTGGTGCCCCAGGGCTTTCCCTCAGGGGCAGATGGGGCTCCCTCTCTGCCCAAAGCCTGTGCCATCACCCAGCACCAAGGGGCAATGCTGGGCAGCTCTCCTGCAGCATCAGTGCCCAAACCAGATGGTCATGCTGGGCCAGTGGCACCAGCAGCCATGAGCTGGGGCTGGGGCAGGGCACAGCTCACTGCTCCCACTCAGACACACAGGGACCCCCCACCATTGCCCGCTGCAGTGCCCAGCCCCATCCCACCCAGCACAGCCGGGTGACAGACCCCTCTCTGGATCAACCAACCTGCCAGGCACAAGCCCCTGGATCAACCAACATGCCCACGCCGTTGTAGTAAAACATTTATTGTTCAGGTGATAGAAGCTACTGTGTTTACAGCTCGTGACCTCACCACTGGCAACATGGAACATGACCTGGGACTGCAGCTGTTGCCACCAGATTGTTTGTCAGAATTTTTAGTTATAAAAACCTTGGACACCAGAAAAAAAGGTAATTTAGAGTGGCAGATGGGAGATGGGCAACCTGTGAGGGGGGAAGACAGTTTCATCGAGGCAGCCGACCTCGCTGTGGCCTCGGCTGCAGCTTCAAGTAAAGGTTTCGGTGGGGTGAGTGCGGTGTGACACGTCAATCCTTGGAGAGTTGGAACCGGATTGTTTTCTGCCGAGTAAGAACGTCGGTGGCAACGTTTTCAGGGAGTGGAGAAGGGCTGGTGTCCTGCGGAGAGGCCCCGGCTTCTGCGCAAAGAAACAGAACAGACACAGTGAGGGGACAAGGGGCAGGACCAGCCCTTCCTGCGGCCGAAGCCGTGCTGATGTGGGACCACACTGACAGTCCTGGGAGCTGCTGAGGGGCAACCCAGGCACAGCACCACTGACAGCCCTCGGAGCTGCCACGGGGCCGGTCTGGACACGGCACCCACTGATGGTCCCAGGAGATGCTGCATGGCCAGCTCAAGCATGGCCTCACACCAAGGGTCCCAGGAGCTGCTGCTCCGGGGTCAGCCTGGGCAGGGAGCAGCAGCAGAGCCTGCCCTCGGCCCCAGCACCCACTGCATTGGTGCCACCAGCACCACGGGGGCCAGGGCACAGCAGGGGAGTGTGGTGACTAACGGGAGACTGGGCTAATGGGAGACAGGGCTAAAGGGAGTCAGGGCTAATGGGAGAAGGAGCTAATGGGAGACTGAGCTGATGGGAGACAGGGATAATGGTACCAGGGTCCCCAGCCCCTGGCTCAGCCAACAGCTTCAGCACCGACAAGGAGTGCTGGCACAGCACTGCTGCTGCTGCTGCAGCAGGGAAAACCCAACTAACAAAACAACCCCCAAAACCCCTAACAGAACCAGCAAAGCTCATTGTTCCAGAACCGGAGACTTCTCCAGTTTCTAGATTTGCTCCTGCTCTTGCCAAGGCCAAGGCTTTGCCCCCGGCAGGGACCCCGACCCCGCACAGTGCCAGGGATTCCCACATTGCTGAGGATGCCAGAGCGGAGCAGAAGGTGGGCACGGACACAGCACTCGCCTTCCCAAGGTTTGCATGCATGAGGAAAGTCACTGCAGTGAGGACATGCCATGTGTCACTGTCCTGCCCCGAGCCCCCACATCGACCCACGGCACAGGGAGAGCCCTCAGGGCAGCTGTGCCACCGCCTGGCCTGGTCCTGCCGCCCCGGCACGGCTCCACTTACCTCGGGAGTGCAGAGCTGCCGCTGCCAACACAAACCAGGCACCACGGTTAAACTCATCCTTGGTTTGCTGTGGGTTACAGCCCCCAGACTACAGACTGGCCACGGGGAACCTGGGCTCAGGTCGGGCAGAGGTCCCTGCATGCCCACCGAGGGGTCTGGGCCCCTACCCCAACTGGTTCTCTGCATTCCCTCTCCCAAAGGGAATTTCCCCTCCAGAGGAGATGGCACGGCTTGGTGGGTGCCTCCAGAGCAGCAAACTGGCAGTGCAGAAGGAAAACCAGCTCAGACCCAGCCAGGCACACCAGCCTGGGCTAATCTTCCAGATTCCTGACTCGGATGCTTAAAAAGTTCAGTGCTTGAAACGACCTGAGGCAACACAGCACCACAAAACCAGGAGCTTATTCTGTCCATTTTCATACAGACACAGTTCCCAACGTGGGGTCTGCAGCCAGCCATGTGCCATGTTTGCTCTTTTCCTTTTGAGTTTCCTTCCTTCTCAGCCAAGCTTCTCTCTCCAGCAGCAGCCTTCACACCAGCTCTTGTGAATAAATCCATTGTATGAAAAGTCCACAGTCAGCAAGACCAGTAAACTTCACCTTTTGCTGGGCTCATGTTACTGGTGCGAGGTGTAGGTGCTGTAACCGGCACCACAGCCACCCCATGCACCAGGACTCCTGTCCCACAGGGTCTGTGCTGCTGCGACAGGCAGACCCCAGCCACACTCCAGACCTCAGCCACACTCCAAATCCCAGCCACACTCCAGATCCCAGCCACACTCCAGACCTCAGCCACACTCCAAATCCCAGCCACACTCCAGACCTCAGCCACACTCCAAATCCCAGCCACACTCCAGATCCCAGCCACACTCCAGACCTCAGCCACACTCCAAATCCCAGCCACACTCCAGACCCCAGCCACACTCCAGACCTCAGCCACACTCCAAATCCCAGCCACACTCCAGACCTCAGCCACACTCCAAATCCCAGCCACATTCCAGATCCCAGCCACACTCCAGATCCCAGCCACACTCCAGACCCCAGCCACACTCCAAATCCCAGCCACACTCCAGATCCCAGCCACACTCCAGATCCCAGCCACACTCCAGATCCCAGCCACACTCCAGACCCCAGCCACACTCCAAATCCCAGCCACACTCCAGATCCCAGCCACACTCCAGATCCCAGCCACACTCCAGACCTCAGCCACAATCCAGACCCCAGGCACTCTCCAGACCAGTGACAGCCAGCACAGGGCATGGGTGTTCCTGCTCAGAGCCGGCTTCCCTGGCACTCAGTGCTGCTGTGTCCCTGCCCACAGCCGGCACTGCTGCCGTGCAGGTGAGGTGCTGCCAGCTCCGTGGTGCCTGGTGGCTCCTGGAACAATTCAGCAGGCACGGGGGGTGCAGCACCACACAGCCACTGGCACAGGACTCGGCACTTCACCTGTGGGGAGCCCTGGCTGGGCCAAGGGGCCATTGTGGGCGACTGACCCAGCACGGGCCAACCTGGCAGCACCAGCCCTGCCCCAGGGCCAGCACCCTGACACACATCCAGGTACACAGGGCCACATTTGCAAAGGGGAAAGGGGGGATCCACATTTTCTATAAGGACCCTGTGGACTGGCCACAGTTTGCTGCTTTTAAACCAGAACTCTGACCAACAATAAAATTACTGCCAGGGAAGACATCGTGCAACCGGGTGGCTGCTGTTAGTGCAGCTTTAGGGGAGCGATGGTGCACCCCAGGTGGGCAGCAGCACCCTGGAACACGCTGGTGAATGTTCCTGAGCGATGGCAGTGCAGAGGTGTGCCCACTCTGTGAGTGGTCCTGCTCAGGCTCTGGTACCACTGACACTCCAGGGTCACCAAGGCTCTGGTTCCCCTCGGTTGCTGGGAAGAGAAGCAGTCATGGTAGCAGCTGTGGCTGTTACTCCTGGTTGAAGCCATTCCTGGGAAAGCAGTGTGCCCCTCTCTGCCGGGTGCCTGCCGTGGCTCTAGGCATGGTCTTGCCCTGGCACGGAAAGGGCCTTGCTGCACCTTCTCGAGGGCACACGCGGCTGCACGGGACTGTCACCTGTCACGGCTCAGTGTCACTCCACTGGCCTGGGATGCTCCCAGAGCAGTGCCCAGCAGGGCTGTCGTGGTTCTCAGCATCCCTGTGCTCCTGGCATCAGACCTCCAGCCTCCAGCAGCTCTGCCACTGGCAGGGATGAGACCACCTCATGCCAGTGCCCCAGCAGGAGCCCTTGGGCAGGCGGCATGTCCTGGCAGTGCCGGGCCCTTCCCAGCCAGAGTGACGTGTTCCCAGGAGCTGTGTCCTTTCTTCTAGGCATGGGGCACACAGCTGTGCTCCCCAGCTCCCCCTCCCTGTCTGCAGGGCTGCGTGGGCATGAGGACGGCTGGCAAACGCACGGGGACACGCTGCAGAAATAAAGCCACGTTGGCACCAGAGCGGAGCAGCACCATGTATTGATGGTAAGGACACGCCTGGGCACAGCAGGAAAGCAGCAGGGAAACAACAGACACAACACAACACCCTCCTCCTCCATCCAGGCACGGCTGCACCAGCCTCTAACACAGCACCACCTCCAGAGAAGGCCTGGGCCCAGGAGTGTGTTTCAGCCATTTCAGTAAGAGAAAGCAACTTTCTGAAGCAGTTTCTCCTCCTCCAGTGCCTGTGAATAAAGACCCTCTTACCACTAAAACCTCGGACAATCTATATCCGAGCAGGAGCACATGGAGCCGAGCCAGGGGTGGCACCAGGGGCTCATGTCCCTGCAGACCCCTCTGCAGCTGGGGGTGACACTGGGGCCACAGTACATCACACCTCCCGTCCCCCTGATATCCCCAAACTGCCCGATGCGTTCACACCAATCACCTCCAATGGTGAGCAGTTATTCCAATTTGGAGAAGATGACCGATGTTACTCTGATCCAGGAGCATCTCAGCACTTTTTTCTGCCTCACACTCCTGGCAAACTCTGGTTTTGCTGAACAGAAAGGACAGAGAATTTCCTCCTCCACGAGGCTTCCCATACTTCGAATCAAGCCTGAATAAAACACAATGTCCCACTGCACAGTTACTCCAGTGGGAACAGCCAATTTCGTGCCTGAGGCATTCCCAAGGGATGCTCCTCTCAGTCAGGGAGAGGAATTGGCACCAGAGGAACCCACAGCTGCCCAGGTCTCCGTTCCTGCGCTATCAGCAGAGAATTAAATCAAACATAGGGCCATGTGGTCCCTCTGCGCTGCTGACGCAGAGGCACCGTGGACAGAACATCAGCTGCAGTGCTTAGAAAATTACTCCTTTGAGTAAAAAATTAAAAATATAAAAATAAACTTCCCTAAACCACAAGAAGCCATTAATATTTTAACACTTTCACAAAACATCAGACACATTTAGGTCCAACTTTAGACAACATATAAAGCATTTTCATTTGATGTTTTTAAAAAGCACAATTAAACCCAACCCCTCAGCAGCAAACCTGTGACACTCTCCCTGTGCCCCAGTACAGAGGGAAGGTGCCACTGCAGCCCCTCACCAGGGCTTGGACCTTCGTGTTTGTTCCGTGCTGGGTAAAGCCTTAACTATCATTTTACCAGTCCCTGGACACATCATCCCTGTCCTTGGCAGCACCTTATTTCACAGCTCCCTTCTGTGCATGCAGCCCTTGAGGAGCACATGGGCTGCCAGAGCAATCCAAGGAGGGATTTATTACATTTTTTTCTAATTTCCCAGCAGGAAGTGGTTTTTCTCATTCTGTGGCTTCGTTTCATATTTGGTCTCTGCATTTCCCAAGGGAAGCAAAAAGGGTTTCTAAAAAAGAAACAAGCCTCTTCCTTTTGTGTTCTCTACACTACCCTCATCCAGACTTTGTTCTTCCATGATGGGCAATAAAATCACCCAGAGCAACCCACGACGGCCAAGAACACCATCCCCACCCTGCAGAGTCCCAGAGACAGAGGCAGGGATACCAGGGGACATTCCCCTCACAACTGCCTGGGGTCAGCTGCTGCCCTGGGTAGAGCCAGGCTGTCCTCAGGCACCTGGTCTGGGTTATGTTGCCCCCAAGAACAAACACACAGGGCGTAAAATTTAACTGTTCTCTCACTTTAATGGCTGCAAAGCCCATCTCGAACCTATTATTTGGCATCTGAGAATGCACAATGCACTAATGTTCAGAGTTAAGCTGTCGCTAATTTGAACATGATGACCATATGATTTTAATTAATATTAACTGCAGGCTTCCCTTTGCAGAGCAGAGCAGCACACGCAGGGCTGCCACCCACCCAGCGTGGGGTTTGTACCTGCTGTCCCCCACTGCTGCATGTCCTGTCCCTACAGAGCGGCCCCAAATCACTCCAGCCCACGGGCTCCGCAACCAACAGCAGGTTAAAGGTGAGACCATCATCTTTAAGTCCCCTCACTGTGCTCAGGGACTGAAGAGAACTGGAACAAAACATAAAGTTTACAGCAAACATGCCCAAAAGTCTAGGACAGCAGATGACCATCATCATCCCGATCAACCACCAGCGAGGCGCTGAACAGCCCCGTGCCTTCCTGCTGCAGCCCTGCCTGCACCCCCGGCCCCGCTCGCCGGCCCGGCCCTGCCCCACAGCCCGAGAGCCCCAGCCCGGCCCCAAAGGCTCCAGGGCGGGGGCGATGCCTGTGCCGAGGGCTGTGGGTGCTCAGGGACCGCGGGTCAGACACCCTCCTGAGGAGACCTGGCGGGGCCCTGCTGCTCCACCTGGACCCCTCGCCCTGGCACCTTCCTCGTCCTCGTCCCGGCCCTGCGGTGGGACCCGGCCCGGCTCCGGCGGGGCAGTCACCGCGAGGCTGGCTGGGGTACCGAGTGAATATTTTATTTTACACAACATAACAACACAGTGTTGTTGCTCCTGTACAGCATCTGCCTAAAAACAAAGGCAACACCATTGTCACGGAAAAGAAATGTACAGTCTGACCAGTTTAAAAAATATCATTTTACTGATTGATCCAGAAGTGGTTATTTGTTAGCTTGGAGGAAATTGCATTTCCTTTATAAAAGGCTTTTTCTGTGAAAACTCTCTCTTTTGTTTTCTGCTACTGCAGAACCAGGAAGCCAGTCCTAGAGCAGGGAAGGCACTGGTGCTGTTTCGTGCTTTTTTTCACCCCTTAATCTTTTTTTTCCTTTTTTTTCTTTTTTTTTTTTAAATCTCTGAATGTTGCCTTCGATTTTGATATTAAATAAAACCAAACAAAAACTAAATAAACCCCTGTGTGCACTGGGTGGCTTATACAGAACCCCGCATGAACAAGCCATTAATCAGCGAGATAGCAGTGGACCTCCAAATCCAATTCCCCTGGAGAGGGAGTTTCACGCAACGTTTGGTGTTTTGTTTATCGTTAAAATAAAATTAAAAAAAAAAAAAAAAGAGAAAAAGAAAAAAAAAGCAGGTCACACAGTGCTTTCCAATATCCACTCAGAACTGGAGAAAGTTGCTTTTCCGCTACCGGCACCGGCGCTGTCTGCCTGGACTAGCATCCCGTTCATGGACAAGCTCCGTTTGGAGCGCAGTCCGCCGGCACCGGCGCCGCGGGGCTCCAGCAGCTCCCCGCCCAGCGAGCGCCGGCGCTTGGCCCGGGATGTGTCGGCCGGCAGAGTGAGGAACTTACTTGGCTTTGATTGTGCTCTTTTGTACGTGGGGGCGGCGGGGGCCGCGGCGGGGGCGCGGCTCGGCAACTGCAGGGCCGTGGAGTTATTTCTGTTCGAGTTCTGGGGCTCGGCGCTGCCGCCAGCCTCGCCCTGCGGCTCGGGGACGGGCTTGGGCCCCGACTTTCGCTTCTGCTTCTGCGAGAGGGAGGTGCTGGAAGTCCAGGTGGGAGGCAAAGCGGAGGTAGTGGTGGCCGAGTCCTGGCTGGAGCCGGTGTCCGGCGACTGCATCGTGCCATCGCCGGCAGCCTTGCAGCACTGGACACCCTCCTCGTGCCCCACAGCCTGCTTGGACATGGACTGCGACAGCACCCCGCTGCAGCCCTGGATCTGAGCCCCGTTCGTCTGCGAGTACACGTTGCTGACCTTGGTGGCCTTCTGCTGCCCGTTGTTGTTGCACACCTTGTAGCGGATCATGAGGATGATGATGAACACGAGCACCGAAGCCACGATGATCCCACCAATGATGATAATCATGGTCCCCCCCAGGAACTGGGACTGCATGAAGTGGCAGCGCACGTAATCCTGCTCGGTGGTGAACTGTGTGCAGCCCACGACCCTGGTGGCTGTCAGCGAGGTGATCCCGTCGTCGTAGATGGCCAGGACGCACAGGTCATACATCGTCCCCGCGGCCAGGTTGTTGACCAGGAAGGTTTTGCTTGTGGGAGGTATCATTCTGGGGGAGAAGGAAACCAGCGTGAATGACCCTGGCAGACACACAGGTACCTCCTGGCAGCCCTGAACATGCTGAGCACCACGGCTTGGCTGTCCCACCTCTGCCACAGCCCCCACAGGGCTGATCACCGTCCCCCAGCAGCTGCTGCCCAGTGTCTGATGTGGCGCAGTCACCACCAAGCTCCCCAACACAGCTTGGCACGGCAGAGCCTCCCATCAGAGCAACCACATCAAAAGCAGAATCACACAATCCCAGGTTCGTTTGGGTCAGAAGGGACATTTAAAGGTCACCCAGTGCCACCCCTTGCCATGGGCAGGGACACCTTCCACTAGCCCAAGTTGCTCCAAGCCCCGTCCAGCCTGGCCTTGGACACTTCCAGGGATCCAGGGGCAGCCACAGCCTCTCTGGACAACCTGTGCCAGGGCCTTCTCACTCTCACAGCCAGGAATTCCTTCCCAGTATCTGATTTGTATCTACCCCCTTTCAGTTTAAAGGCAGCACCCCTTGTCCTATTAATGGGACAAAGAAATTCATAGAAGAAATAACCAAACAAAGACAGTGTTGAAGGGTGTGATGGCCACGCCCAGCAGCACAGATCTCCCCTGCACTTCCCCAGCACGGACACCACCAGAAAGTGACTGCAAGGAACACTGTCACGGACACTGTCCTCCCTCTGCTTCCAGAAAGCCGAGCACATTAAGATCCATTTAATCCATCTACTCTCACAACCCTTCTCGGATCAGTTCAGAGGATTAGAGGTCCGTTTGGATTAACTAAAAATAACACCATTCAAGGTAACTTCCCCATCTGTGAGTAGAAAATGGCATGAGTCCTTCCCAAGGCTCCCACCATGAGCTGCCAGGGGCCAGGCTCTGCTCGGCCAGCCCAGCACGGCACGGGAAGTCTGGGAGATGAGCTGCCGGGGCCGGGGGCCCCACGCCAGCACCGAGCACCCGGTACAGCCCTGCACAGGCTGGGGCAGCCTTACCTGTAAACAAGGGAGTCATCGTAAGTACCATTGTACTGGATTTGGAACATACGTATCCCAGGTATATTCCTCTGGAAATTGAATTTCAGCAGAGCAGTGGAGGACGTTGCTTCCGCAACAACCACCTTCTTATCCTGGCTGACTTTTGTATCCCCGTTGCTACTGCTCGCGTTGGAGCCCGACTTGGTGGATGTGGAGATATCCGAGGAGCCCGGGTCGGGCTCATGGATGTGGTTTGTGCTGTTCAGCAGGTGGGGGAGTTTGATGATGTGCAGGTCCACCGTCTGCGTGGCCTCCCCTGCCGGGTTGGAAGCAATGCAGGTGAAGGAGCCTGTGTCCTTCACCGTCGTGATGAGGATGTCGAGCGTCCCGTTGTCATACACCACGGACCTGGTGGCATTGGAAATCAGTTTGCCCTCAGGTGAAATCCAATGGATGGCTGGCTCAGGGTCGCCCCGGGCCTTGCAGCGCAGGGCTGCCCGCTGCCCCTCCAGCACCCGCAGCTCGTGGGTGTGCCGGGTGATGAGCGGGGGCTCGCAGAGGAACTCCTCCTCGGGGATCGACCAGAAGTACCGGCCAGACAGGAGCGTGGGAGAGGCACAGGTCTCCAGGTCGTCCTCCCTGGAAAGGCGCCTCAGCCACAAAAGCTCACAGTTGCAATGCAAGGGGTTCCCACCGAAGCTCAGCGCAAACGTCGAGGGGCTGATAATTCCTGAGGTTGCCAGCACCTGAGCACGCTGGAAGAGTGGGTCAGGAGGAAGCTTCTGCAGTTTGTTAGACGTGACGTCCAGCCTGGTCATCTTGTGGAGGTGGGAGAAGGTCCCCTTAGGAATATGGTCAATCATGTTGTGGTCTAGACTGAGAGTGTGCAAACTGACCATCTTCTCCACGGCATCCCAGGGGATGGTTTCCAGATTGTTGTAAGACAAATCCAATTCCTCAAGGGCTAAAACATCGTCAAAAGCTGTGGAAGAAATTAAAGTCAGCTGGTTGTTGTTCAGTATCAAGTGGTGGAGATTGGAGAGCCCGCTGAACATGTCGTTAGTGATCTTAGTCAATCGGTTGCTGTTCAAATGCAGAGCCCGCAAATTGCGCAGGTCGGCAAACGCGTGAGGGGTGATAAAACTGATTGTATTCCGGGACAGCGTCAGGTCCACCAGGCTGGTCATGTTGGCAAAGTCTTTCCTTTTAATGTTTGTAACAAAGTTGTCTGCCAGCCGCAGCTCCACAGTCCTCCTGTCAATGTTGGGAGGAACAAACAAGAGCCCTTTCTTGGCACAGAGGGTGGCGAGGTTCGGAGACAGGATCTGACAGACGCAGCGCTTGGGGCAGATCTGAGCTCGCACTGCTATGCCAATGAACAGCAGAAACAAAAGCAGTTTTTCCATTGTAGATCAGGTTCAAGAGCCTGCAAGGGAGAGCAAATGGCAGTTAGTCTCTGTGAGACAAGCACAGGACACGATAAAAAAGCCAAGACAGACTGTGGTTAAACCATGAAGGTTCAGGTAGCAGTGTGCCCCTCTCATTGCGTTACCTGGTTCTTTGTCATTCCCCTGTCCTGACAGAGGAGCGCCTGTGCTGCCTGCCAGGGGACAGCTGAGAGACAGGCATGTTTGCAAACACACAGATACACACACAGACTCTCAAATACAAGGGACAAAATGACTGGGAAGCCACTGGTGGCACTGCACATGCAGCCTCTCAGGCCTTTCCTGCTAGAGCCCATCCCACCACACAGTGCACCTCTGCATCCCAACAGACCCCTCAACCTCTTGGGCTGGAGATTCTTGGCCACAATGACAAATGTCCAGGTGTGGAAAATGAGGGGTGGTTCATGTGTGCTTCACTTGCTAAGCTGAAAGTCCCAGTTGCCTTGAAATCACTGCAGCTCCATGGCTTTACAGCCATCTCCACTGAACGTTTAAGCTCTTAATGCTATTTTCAGAATAAACTCAGAAGGAGCTAATTTTATGTCATTCAAACCCCAAAAATGCAAATAAAACAAAAAAAAATATATATAAAACAAAACCCAAGAATAGCCCCCACAACAGGGATCTAAATAAAAATGGATCATGGGCTAATTTTAGCGGATCACAGCTCTCCGGCTGCCGCTGCTCCCCCCGGAAAGCCCGGCGGCTCAATTATCCTTATCGCTTACAGCGCCAGCCCCGGCTCCTCACGGCGTGTGGGAACAGGGCCGACAGCAGCAGTGCCCACGCCAGCTCACTGAGATCATCCATCAGTGACTACGCCAAAGGCTCCGTGGAGGGAGGGACGGGGGATGCTCCTTTGTGGAGCAGGTGGGAGCACCGTGGAGGTCCCATGGAGAAGCACCCACGTGTCTGAGAGGGAATGTGCCATCGTGAGCCACATAGCTCAGAGGGGCTTCACACTGGGAATGAAGCACCCAGCTCCCTTCGGGACCAGCACAATTACACGTGTTCGGATCGGATTACTCAGACCCATTATCATCCCAGAGATGCATTAATGAAGATCAGCTAAAATACAGTTTCACAGCCAGCCAGGAGCAGGAATCTTAAATTGTCATTGATATTTAAAGCCATTTAACGTCAGAACAACAATTACTGCTCCTGTTGTCCATCCATAACCCATCGGTGGTGCCACGCAAGCCAGGGAGGCAGCAAAAAGGATGAGTGAAAATACCAGCCTAAACTCTGCTTTTCAGCACTATTAACGTATTTTTTCCAGATACTTCTGAGGACTGCAGGTATTCAGGACTGCTGGCTCCAACTCTTGAGTCCCCATTGGAAAAATAAAAGATCGTGTTACCAAGGTCCTCAGCGGAGTCTGCTGCAGTGGGCAGTGCTGGGAGTCGCTCCCATAACCAGTACAACCATCACCATTCCTGCTGCTGTTAGCTGTGGCAGGAAGCAGCATAAAGGTATGTTCTGTGGACTCAGTTTCGTGCCAGCACTGCAGGTTGGGGTGGCCCCGCAGGTGACAAGGGCCTGGAGGAGAACGGCAATGCTGAGCAGTGGAGGAAAGCGCCTGGCGAGGCCCCCAAACCCCACTGGTGTCACCCACTGGCCACCCCCTGACCTGGCATCTGCAGTGACAGCCAGGGGCAGCCACCTGCCCTTTAATCTACGTCTGGCACACACCAGATTGGAAGGGGCTCGGTGGCTCAGGGCATCTGCAGCTCGGCCACCGGGGTCCCCAGACAGCCTTGGCTGGGGACACTGCACTCATTTAGATTTGCTAACTTAATGCTGCTAATTTAGATTTGTGGCTGTGATTAAAGTCATGTGCCTGGATTCAGCCAAGTCCACTTGAAGAACTGCACAAGATTAAACCATATCAGCATATTTATAAGTTTGGAAATGCCGTTACAAGACAAAACAAATTAAACCGTAGCTGGAATGACAAGGTTACAGTAAGGTTACCCACCAGCAGAGGTGGGATTTTTGGATTTTAGGAGAGTTTTTGATACTTTCTCTGTCGGTATCCTCTGGACAAATGCCCAGCACATGGCCAGAGCTGGATGCAATGCCCCTCCTCTCCCAGCACACTTTGTCCCCCACACAGGGAACTTGCAGGGGCAGCAGCACTGACATGGCTTACAGCTTCTTGCAGAAAACATCTTTTCCAATAATCAAATCATGATCTGATTCTTATTAACTGCTTAAAAGATTTTAAAAAAAGGAAAAGAAAGTGAATTCATACATAAAACAAATGCCAGTTTCCTAGGAAAGTGGGCATCGCTCATTTACTGCTTAGTGCCTGCAACAGGACAGGGGTTGTCAAGCTCCTCATGTGACTTTGGGATTCACAAAAAAAGCCTCTCATACACTAATCTTCAAATCCATTCTGTTGCTACATTTGATAATTTTGAGTGATTCATCTCTCTATAAAAATTAAGTTTGAATTGCCATGGGCTGCACAGCTCATGGCCACACAGAGTAGGAACTGTGTCTCCAAAAAGCAGAGAACCTGTGAGCCCTTGCACACACTGCCAGGGGGCTGAGAGCCCCTCCACTGCTCCCCCATCAGCCAGAGGGGTCTGAGCATACCTCAGGCTCTCAGCCCCAGACCACTGCTCCTGTCTCAGAGCAGAGGAACTCCTTCCCCTTACCCCTTTTCCCAGGTAAGGAGCAGGTATGACTGGTTGGGCAGGGCCTGGGCTCATGGGGGCAGGGACCCCTCTGCACTATCACCCCGTCCCTCCCGCCAGGGAGCCTCTGGCGTAGTCACTGATGGATGATCTCAGTGAGCTGGCGTGGGCACTGCTGCTGTCGGCCCTGTTCCCACACGCCGTGAGGAGCCGGGGCTGGCGCTGTAAGAGATAAGGATAAGGGGGAAAAGAAAGTGTTCACCTGCTGGGGATGGAGGAAGGGAAATCCTGGCATCAGCCACCACAAGCACCCCACAGCCATGCTGAAATGGGGACATGTAAAGGGAGATGCTGGGATCTCTGGCATTTCAGCTGCTGGGACCAGTGAAGTGGGGAACGAGGAGCTTCAGTTTCCCAAAGCTCAATGGTTTGTAAACACCAGGGAGTGTTTTGCTGAATTGGAAACAAAGTAGGTGAGAAAACAAACACTCGGATCAAAGAAACTCAACATGGAGGAGCCCTGCTGGCCACCCACTGCTGCCCCAGCCAGGACCACGTGCCAGGACCACAGCCACCGCATTCCCCACCTGCAACCCTTGCAGTAGGACTGGACGGGTGAATCCCTGGGGATGCCTCTGGGAAATCCTCTCCCCTTGGCTTTGTTAAAGGGCTTCAGACAGGCACAAACACAACTGCACCCCTCAGACCTCTGGGAATCTTAAAGCAGGAGCCATGTGAGACCCAGGCCCAAAGCAAGGGCCAGGGGCAGCACTGCCAGCTCACGTGGGGATGCTGTCTCTCCTGGCATGATGTGTAAGGGTAATTATCCTTTCTTTACTTTTTAAGCACTTTATTTCAGAATTGTTTCACGTTGTCTGGAGCAGACAACACTCAACAATGTCAAGTCCTTAGAACAGTGAAAGCAACACGAGGTCCCTGCAGTGCACATGGGTCACAGCTGAAGTTTTTGCAGCAGGAGCAAGGACACGGGCAGGTCCTGGGGACTCCCCCCTCACTTCTGTTGACACAGCTGCCTGTGTCCTGCATTTCCCCGGGAATGCTGCAGCCTTCCCAGGAGGCATGGGCAGGGTCAGGATCCTTGTGCTCCAGGGGGATGCCCAACACTCACCACCCTGGCCAGGAAACCCCGTTGGCTCCAGCACCGCTCACTGCAGCTCGTGGCTGTGCTCACCTGGGACAGGGACACAGTAAGCACAGTCAGTACAACAGGGCCACGGGATTTCCAGGGATTTCATTTCTTTCCCTTTCCATTCTGCTCCCCGTCACGCCCCACGCTGTCTCTCTCACACAGGTGTCCCAGCACACACATATATCCCAGTGTTCCACTCTGAACACTCAGTGAGCAGCACTCCCAGCACCACTGCCTGCTATGCACTGACAGTGGCAGGCAAGGTGGTAGCACTCTCCCAACACACTTCCTGCACACTTCCAGCCCACTCCCTGCACAGCTGCTGCTGGTGTGGCCCCGAGCCCGCGGGCACACGCGGGAGCTCCACACAGGGCTGCCCTGCTCCCACCACCCCAGCTGAACTGGGCACTCCTGCCACGCCCGGGAGTAAAGGCTGAGCCAGCTGGAGCAGAAGGAGGGCTCCGACAGGACACCCGGGGCTGCAGAGGAGGCAGCTCGTCAGGCTTTAGTGTCACAGACAGGAGCCCAGAGTGACCCACGGGATGAGGGAAGGCGGCAGCGTGGAGCACGAGGCAGCTCTGGAGGTATTCATGGCTGTGCCGTGAGATCTCACCGGGTGATCCCGCGGCCCCTGGCACGCCGGGATGGGGGCACGTCCTGCTGCTCCACCAGGGGCAGGGGAGAGGGACACTGAAGCCAGCACAAGCCAGAGCAGCTCATGAGAAACACCCTGTGATAAAAACACACATGGAGAGATTGTCTCCTGTTTCTGAGGGACAACTCCGCACTCCCACCTCACCCAGTGTCAAACCCAGCAGGCTCTGGTTTAGCTGTGTAACTATGCTGGGCTCTCCAGGCCTAGCCAAGAGCCTGTTTGGGCTCCTTTCACTGTATCCTCCTGCTCCCTGGGGCAGACAGTCTATACAGAGCTTTCCAGCTCCCAAGGAGTCACTGTACCAAATGCTGCACAGATACGCCAAACACTGACAGCAACATCAGGATCAGCTGCTCAGCTTCCAAACAGGAGCAGGCCTAAGTGAATAATTGTTTAAACAAAGCAGCTTTTAACTTATCAAAACATTTTTACTGAATTGGAGTATTGTGGCATTTTAAAAACTAAGTGTTTTTGCAACACCAAAACACAACACAAATGTGAAGGGATTTGCTTTGCCACTCCTCTGTCGCCCCTGTGCCATAGCCATGCTCCGACAGCAGCGCTCCACGTGCTGCTGAGCCACATCACGAGGAAATCCGGGACTTCACTGTTATTGTCAAACACCCACCGGCACCCAGGGAGTGCCAGATCCAGGGCTGCCTGTGTCAGCACCACAGCCCCTCCAGGGGAGCGTGGATTTGGGAGGGGGAGAGCGGTGGGGCAGGAAGGGCAGCAACTGCTCCAGGGTCCAGCAAGGCCAAACCACATCCCATTCCCCAGTGGCCACTGGAAGTGGGACAGGGGCGAAGGGGGACCCAGGTACAAATACAACGTGCCCACACACAGTTTAATGGGGGGAAATCAGAAGCACAGGAAGCAGCACTGTGAAAGGGGAATTGGCAGCAGGATGCAACAGGGCAAAACTGGGAGCTTAACCATAAACAGATTTCCAAGCCTGAACAGTTCGTAGGTTTTATCAAGCACTCTAAAAATAACTTATTTCTTCCACAGTCTCACTTCTGCACAGCCCACCAAATTAAATGAAAAGTAAACTAACAATGATTTACTCCAGATGGACATTTATTATCTGCGTAATAATATCAGGCAATTGTCACAGCATTAACTGAGGCCAATTCTTTTCTTAGTCATTGTACTCTTACATAAACATATAGTAAATTAAACAATCTAAAACCAGACGGGCATTTATTAGGGTTGTCTCTACACTTACCTGAACATCACTTGGGGATGTGAGTCATAAAACATAAGCTGGATTTTAAGTTCCAAAGTTTAATTTAATGTCAAGTAGTACCAGGTACAAACTGAATATCCCTCTCATGGAAGAACATCTATTTAGTATTTAGGTCTGGCCTATTAACTGGTAAATCAAACAGATGTGGCCAAATCAGCTACTGAGATGATCTAAGATGTGCCATGTCTACAGCAGCCCTGACACTTCAAAGGCAAACCCAGGGAATCTCAAGGAGATGAAACATTTCCATCACAATAACGGGTGACGTGCGCCGGCAGGATACATGTAATAAAGGAAGGACAACAAGAGATGAAATGGAAATTTGCTTTGCAGAAGCCAAGAATAGAACATGATTTATATGCACTTATTTTAATTTATTTCAGGCTGAATGCAATTTATCTAAACTCATCAAAAATTAATAGGCCATACAGAAAGGAGTAGTAATAAATCCAAACTTGGGGCACAGAGAGTACATCTCTTCTCAGTCACTATTAGCACTTCACTATCTAATTAATCCACCACGTTATATCTCGCCTGGAAACCCAGGCAATCCCACTTGGTGGGACGGGCACTGACCACACAGCCCTGGCACAGCCCTGGCACAGCCCTGGCACAGCCCCCGGTGTGCTGTATCATTAAGGACACCGACACGGAGACAGAGACCACTCCATGCAGGGAGCCCCAGCAGGACCTGCTGCCCTGGAATGGCCCCCAAAGCTGCTCCAGCCCCCAAGGGCTCCAGGCCACAGTGCCACAGCTGGAGCACCACGTGCCCCTGGGAGGGAGCTCCCCAGGGGAAGGCACAAGGCAATGCTGCTCCAGCAGCTGAGCCCCCAGCAGAGGCTCTCACCCACCCCAGAGTAAATTCCAAGCACTTTCAGGAGAGCTGAAACCCCTGGGATACAGGAGCACCTCACAACTCGGCTAACACCTAAAAAACCCGCGACAGCCACGTACGGCACCATCCCCACACACAGCTTGTGCCCAACACCAGTGGCACCAAGGGCAGGGACAGAGCAGGGCCAGGGGCAGTGCCAGGCCAGCCCCCAGCCCCAGGCCCAGCCCCAGCCCCAGCCCCATCCTGGTTGCCATGTGCTGTGGTGCAGCTGGGGCAAGACAGGCAGCACATCGCCCGTGCCAGTCCCTGCTCAGTGGGACCCCGGGGATGGGGAGCGGTGCTGCCTCCCCTCAGCCGAAGGCTGGGAAAGAAATGAGGGTGATGCTGTCCCCAACAAAGAGCAAGCACGGAGCAGAACTCTCCCTGCCCCTCCTCATGCCAATCCACAGTGGCTGTGCCAGAGGGGCTCCAGAGCCCAGCACAGGCAGTCCGTGTCCAGGGGCTGCCAAGGAGACAGGGCCCTGGGCAGTCCCTCCAGCTTCCCACAGCAACTCAGAGGAGAGCTTGGCCATGGAGCCAGGCTGGAACAGCTGCTTGACACACGGACATGGAGCCCACTGACCACACAGCTGGAGCAGGAACCCAATGGACCCTGGTCTGTATTCAAATCCAAAAGAAATCAATGGGCACTCTAAAAGGAATATTTTCCTTTACCAAGGATGACAGTTTCAGTGAAATACTGGGACTCATATTTTTTAAAACTTCAGATACATCTGTCAGGGTTGGGCAATTTTGCCTAAAAGAGAAACTTTCGATGTGCCATAAGGGAGAAACTATTTTTGCAATCTTCCCTTTGGCTCAAAATCTGCTGCTGGGATTTTTCAGGAGGCAGCGCTCCGCACACTCGAAAAAACTGACGGCTCTAAAATACATATTTACGGTTTCCTGATATAGGGAATAAGAACAGAAGAAAGTAATGGTAAGCTGCAGGAAATGTTAGAGAACTCCGGCAGCAGGACAGACAGCAAACCAGGACCAGCGGTGAAGTTGAGGGAAAACAAGAGTGAAAGGAAGTGTTGCTGTACTCCAGGCACTGCCCCGGTGCTGCTGGACAGGGACAGCACAGGCAAGCCCAGGGGTGCTCGGGCACAGGAGTGCTTGGCCATAAGGATGCTCATCTGCAGGGATGCTCCAGTGCAGGCATGCTCAGACACAGGGATGCTCCAGCACAGGGATGCTCTGGCACAGGGATGCTCCAGCACAGGGATGCTCTGGCACAGGGATGCTCAGGGGGGTCTGTCAGGGATCCTCGGGCACAGGGATGCTCAGACACGGGGATGCACAGCCACAGGGGTGCTCAGGTGGGTCCTACAGCAGTCCCCAGGCCTGGCACCACACACCAGCTCCAGCTCACTGACTGCAATGACCGACAGCCGCGGGCGGGAGCCCCATCCTGGCAGGACCTGGTGTGTCACTCCCTCGGGTGACACAGTGTAACTCACTGCACCTCCGCTGGGTTCCAGACTCAGGGAGTTGACCCTCCCAGAGAAAGTGAAATGCAAATTTGCAGAGCACAGGAGATAACATGCAGCAGAAAGTCAGGAGGCCAATCTGTTGCAGAACTGGGAAATCACTGAGCCTGCGCTATCAGCTCCCATCGGCTCCTCCGGAATCAACGCCTGGCTGCTTAAAGGCAACAGAGGAATGATTCCAAAGGGCTTAAAAACCTGTCTTGGAGAAAATCTGAGGTCCTCGGGTACAAGGAAACACGTAAGGAAAGCTGTGTTGGGTGGGATGGAGACAGAACCTCCGAAGCCTGTGGAAGGCACAGCCTGGCTCCGGAACAAGGACTGGTGAGCCGAGATCGGGACACGCGGGAGCACTGAGGCCTCACCAAACCCAACACTGAACTAAACCCTTGTTCAGGGACAGGGACTGGGTGTTTGCTGGGTCAGTACCTGCCACTGTACCGTCACACAGTCACATCCCACAGGGGTCCCACTGGGACTTCCAAGGCTGGGGACACTGGAGGTTGGAGGGAGTGGCAGCAGCCAGAAGCTGCAGGGCTGCCATGGGACCAGCATCCAGCATCAGTAACCCTCACATGGACCCTGATGGCATCAGCCAAACCACTGCCAGTCCATCAAATACGCCAGGACAGGGTGGGAGAGGGGCTGAGCATGGCTGTGCCATCCCGGCACTGTATCCCAACAAGAGCAGGAAGGACAGGAGACCTCACTGCTCTCCATGGCCAGGTCTGTGGGAAGAGACTGTGGTGGCAATGGTGAGGGATGTGAGTGGGAGGAGAGTAGAGCCAGCAGGAGAGGGATCTGGCCCAGGAGGAGCTGACGACACAGTTCCCCCTGGACCCAATCATATTTAATTTTTCTATCAATTTTCATTAGCCTTTTCCCATGCCTCTAGTTCGTCCACAGCATTGCAGGATTTGTTAAAAATAAACCATTACTGTCTCAGGGAGCTCCTTGGCCAATTATTTTAATACTCCTGGGTACCAGTTATCCAGCTCTGCCACTTTTAAACTGCCTTACTTAAACTGTCACTTTTTAACCTTTTTCTTAGCAGTAGAAAATAGCTGCCATGAGCTTGCATTTTGCTGCTCCTTTGCAAAAGGCAAACAGAAATAATCACAGAAAACTTCTGCATCACCCCCACGAATTCCCTGCTTTGTCTTGTGAGGTCCAGCCCTGTGACAGGCTTCTGTTTGTACCTCAAACGTAATTCCCCTCCTGCAGCTGGTACCTGACCCAAGGATATTGAACATTTCAATTAAAAAATTTCCACCAATCTCAGAAAACAGATATTCAGGCATAAAAAAAGACCTTCAGTGTGATTAAGTGTTTTTGGTGAGTGGGGCAAAATTAACACTATTGGACACCAGGAAGAATTTCTTCACTGAAAGAGTGGTCAGACATTGGCAGGGGCTGCCCAGGGAGGTTTGGAGTGCCCAGCCCTGGAGGTGTCCCAGGAAGGCCTGGCCGTGGCACTCAGTGCTCTGGGCTGGGGGACAAGGTGGGCATCGGGCACAGGGGGATCCATGGGCTGGGAGGGCTTTGCCAGCCTCAGGGATTCTGGGATTCTGTTGTCTGGCAGAAACGCGCCTCATGAAAGGGTGGCAAGACAGGGGGGTCCAGCAGCAATCCCTCCTGCACCCCAAAAGCCCTCCAGCCCCAGTGCCAAAGGCTCCCCAGCTGCTGCTCTGGACCCACAGCTTTACAAGTCTCTGCTGGAACAAGTGCCTCGTTACCTCATTTGTTAATTGGCCGCTTCTCCATCCCCCGTCGCCTCGCATTAACAAGCCCCACTGTCAGGGCGGCTCGGGCAGTACCCACACCGGTGCCTGCCGGTCATTAAGCTCAGAGCTCTGCTAACGAGCACAGCCTGGAGCCGAGCGGGGCTGTTCCCTTAATGAACCGCAGCTCCGGGCTCACAGAGCCCGCGTTAGCGGAGATGGCAGCGCTGACACCAGGAGAGGCTCAAGTGACTGACCGCGACCTCATCCACCTCTGAGTCACAGTTCTGAACAGTTGGTGAACGTGACGACCAGAGATGGTGTGAACTGCTCGGGGAAGGGCTGACAGAGCCGTGCTACGTCCTTTCCTCTGCTTCCAAAACACAGATCAAACATCTTGTGGGACAGAAAAAAAATAATATAAGCAAATGAAACGGGTTTTCCTTCAGCTGGACAAGATCAAAACTACTTCATACAGATTTTTGGAAAAAGAAAAGATATCCTTAGCGGCTTTCAAAACTTCCAGCCCAGAGGAATTATTCTGAACGGTCATTTCCCTCCTCCTCTACATCTCGGTGCATGGAGCAGATACCATCAGATCCGCCACGTGCAATCCCACCAGTTTGCAGGATTTATATCTCCCTCTTCTATGCCAGAAAATTTAATGGGTCTCTTGGTCCTAATGTTCTTAACTCAGCAAAGAGTCTGAGCATTTCAGATAAGAGACATACTTAAGGCTTTGGCAAAGAAGTTTAGATTTTAATTGCTGCTTCAAAAATTGATCAGCCGTGCTGCTGTTGCAAGATTTCCATGTTCCACGGAATTTGAGGAAGAGATGCCGGTGGATGGACACCCACACCCTAAATGCAGCCATATCAGGCTGAGGCTGATCCTGCCCCGAGGCCCCAGCAATGCCTAGCAAGGGCACACCACAGTCCAGCTGTGGCCAGCTGTGGCCAGCTGTGCAGCAGCTGACAAGGACCACGCCAGCTCTGCCCATCGCACTGCACCCCTGCAGCTGTGCTGTGGGAGTCTCCAGCTCACATCCCAGTCGTGGCTTGGAGAAGGCAGAAATCTTGGGAGATCCTGATGACCTTTTCCCACATTGTCCCAGCCGTGGGACCAGCACAGTGGGAAGGCGGGAGCCCCAGCACAGACCCCTTCGGCTCCTGGTGACCACAGCACAGCTGCTCTCTGCTGCATCCCCTCCCTGTGTGAGCCTTCCCCACTCGCTGTGATTTTCAAAGGAAAATGAAGTCCAGGTGGATCCCAAGTGTTCCCACAGCCTGTTCCCCCCACTAATCCTCCACACCTGCTCCCCACAGAGTCCCTTGCTCAGGGTTCCAGAGCTGTGCCAGCAGCCAGGCTGTGATCTGCAGTTTGAACATGTTTTAAACTTACTTATTTTCCACTGAATACATTTTGGTATAATTCTCTCTTATCTTAATTAATATCAGGAAAATTACACTGTTCCCCTCTCACAAAAGGAGGCAGAGCAGCATTGTGCAGGGAAATGCTTGTAGAAACAAGGAACCTCCAACTCATACCTCAGGTAAATTAGTGTGACTTTACTGCAGCTAATTGAGTTATCCTCAAATTATGCGCAGAAAAAAGCAGGGACTTTGCTCTCCCCACAATGTCCTCGTTAAAAATGCATCACCACTCCTCATCTCTCTGCTCAACAGCACAGGAACGTGTGTCTGTGTGACGTGTCCCTATCACACCCCACCCACCAACCTCAGCAGGTCTGGCAGGAAGGGGCTGAACAGGAGGGAGAGAGGACACAGGACTCCAGAAGGCAGGACGGGGCCCCAGGTGCCACCAGGGCAGGGAGCAGCACACAGACACCATTCCCAGGCACTCCAGGTCCCCCACAACTACTCCTACTGCTCACACACTCCTTGGATTTTCACGGGGAGGTGACAGAAAGAGAGAGACAAACCCAGAGATGAAGACGGGGGATGTCACCGGGAGTTTTTTAACTTTGGTTTCACTCTGAATGGATGAGGAATTCACCTTCTTCTTCCAAATTACTCCTGGGGAGCCTGCACACCCCGGAGCACCAGGGTTCAGCACCCCCAGCACTGTCCACAGCAGCATCCCCAGTGCCAGTGGGGTGCCTGGCTCAGCCAGTGCCACACAAAACCCCACCCCGGGCAGGCCACTCCAAAACTTGGCCTAAACGTAAGGAAAAGCCATCAAATGTGAAAAGTTTTGAGTGGAGTATTTTGTATTCCAACAAATGGCATTTTTTAGGAGAGTTGCTTAAATAGAAAACTTCCAAGGTATTTCCTGATGCAGAGGCAGCTGCCCCTTGGTTACACCTGCAGGAAATGTCCAGAGGTCTAAGATGTGGATCTAGTGGCCCCAGGGATGAGCACGGGGGCAGGTGCTGGTGCAGGTCTCGGTGCCAGACAAGGCCACAGCCATTTGCCAACATTTCAATTGTTGTTGCTGATTGGTTTTTTAAGTTTTTTTGCTGTTTTTTCATTTAAGTTTTGTTATACTTAAGAAAGCAACAGAAAAGCAAAGGCATCACATCCTTCCCGCTGCACTGGAGGCTCCAAGATACACAACTACTTTCTCCTGCACTTAATTTCTGCTGAGAAGAACTGATGCCAATTGAATTTCTTTTAATAAAAAAAGCCTTTTGCTGAAAATAAAATTTTATTTTAAGGAATACAAAACTTTTTCTAAAATATTTTCAGCTTTGCTATCAAAGTTCTCCCTTGCCAATCTCTTTTGCTGTCTGGTCCCCTTGTTTAATTTTGTAATTAAGAATGCAGTAAAGGAGATGGAGAAAACTAAAGCACTTCAGTGTCTCAGTAAGGGGACAGAGCAGAGCAAAGCAATGCCCTGGGCAGCACTTCCAGTGCTCACAGGACTGACTCATTTTCAAGTCCATTCACCACTCAGAATCTCCAGCACAGCCGATTCTGTGGGCATGGTGACCTTACATGGCTCCCAGCAACAGGACTTGTGAGAAAGGCCACAGAATCCCAGAATGGTTTGGGTTGGGAGGGACCATGAAGACCATCCAGTTCCACCTCCTGCCATGGGCAGGGACACCTTCCACTATCCCAGGTTGCTCAGGGCAAAAGTAAATTTGACAAAAGTAAAATATCTTGGCGTCACGCTGCCACTCTCAGAATGACTGTGACCAGGAAAAGCACCTGGAGGCATCACCAGCAGGGCTGGGGCTGCCCAACCCCCACCAGGACCACCCAGGAGCTGCTGGAAGGAACACAGCCACAACAGGCTGTGCCAGAGACAGTTCAGGTGAGCCGCCAGGACCACTGCCTGGGAAAACGTGGACCCTCAGGAGTCTCAGGAGTGAGGCTCCTAAAGCATGAAATCCCCCTCTGAAGTCAGGGAGGAGAAGGAATGAAGCCAACACCTTCAACCCTCTGCTCCAGCAATCTGCCTGGGTGCCCGAGTCACCTCGGGGGACCCCACTGTCACCCTGCTGGAGGCCGTGGGTGCCCCCGGCAGCAGTCCCGGGGGGCTGCCTGCACCCCAGCCCAGCACAGGGGGACTGGGATGGTACCAGGCAGCACAAGGACGGCTCCTCTGCCAGCTCTGGCACTGAGGGATGACATGGGGACAGTGGGTTCCAATCCAGCTGTGTCACAAAGCCACAGCATAGGAGAGTTCCCAGGGATACAGCAATGCTCACTCTGCTTTACCCACTGAAATTAGGGAATGTGCTGCTTTGCTGTGTGCCATCAGTTAAACTCTCATTTACATATGCACAGAGGCAAACAAACAAATTCTCAGATTTCCCAAAGCAGGGTCTCCTAGGGTAGGATCTCCTGCAGCAGGACCTCCTCGCTCCCAGGCAGCCTTTCCTTCACACCACCCGAATGAGATCCGACTGTCCTCCCTGCATCCTCCCCGTGTACAGAGCCACCTTCATGCGTCATTTCCTTCTGACACATGGACACTCCACACATGCACCCACCAGCACAGCTGGAATTATACTGGAAAAGACTTTTCACAAAGCAAAGTGACTCCATTTGGAAGCCTGATGCCCCTCATAACCAAGGCTGTTGGAACAGCAGCCCGGCCCACACCTACAGAGGAAGGATCATCTCTGTGCCCTGTGATAACATGTGGGAATACTCCGATAGGATGTGACAAAGAGGCCCTGTGTGTGACACAGGCATCGTCACCTCTACAGCAGCCATGAGGTACTGTGGCCCAACAAGCCTGCTGCTCAGCCCTGCCCTGCCACAGCTCCAGGAGCACAGGGATCCTGCCCTCCAGGTCACCACGAACCACCCACAGAGGAAGCCAACATTTGCAAAGGATCAGAGCATAAACTTTAAATTCCCAGAGATGTGGGGATGTGGCTGTTTCCATTCCTGTCCTCACATGCTGGGAACTGACTTCCCTTTTCTGTCCCTTTCCCCTTCATTAACCAGCACCCCCAAGCCCCAGTCCCTCCAACTATCATGAACCCCTTCATTCCCGTTGTCTTGGCTGGTCACCAGGAGCACAGTGGTGACTGCTGTTCCCAGGTGCCCAGAGGTTCTGTACCTGCAACTACTTTTATGGTGAAACAGCATTTGTGCATCAACACAAACGGATGTCTCTAAGGACCAAGATTCCATCCTACAGCAACGGGACTGAACCATGCTGGTGCACAAATCCCTGTACGGGCCAGAATGTCATGGCCAGGTCACAGCCCCAACCAGCTGCACCTGGGAACAGCAGGACACAGGTGAACAGAAAAGCAGGCACCGCATGGCATCGAGATGGGAACGGGAAACACGTCAGGAGAGCGGATCACTGCCAGCACGAGTGTGACGGGAGAGCTGCCAGGCTGTGACTGAGCATGGAGATCCTGAACTTCCGCTTAAATCCGCCAAGGAAACGGCTCAAATCTTGTCATTCTGGAAGGATTTGAAGAAGCTGCTCGAGCTTCATGGACAGAAGCAGTACCTGAGAGGTTTCACAGCATCACAGATGGGGCAGATGCAGGCAGCAGCCCTAGGAGGACAAGGCTGCTGCGGTGAGCACTGTGCTTTGGGCAGCCCTGCTGCCTGTGCCACCACCTGGTAGGGGGACAGCCCCACATCCCCCTGCTCCCCAGAACCCCCATCCTCTTGGGAAAGGTGTTTAAAGGACATCTCTGTGGATACCAACACTGGGGACAAATGCCAGCCGAGATGCCAGCCCAGCGGCCGGGAATTGCATTAATTCCCCCCAGCACCAAAAAAAGTACCTGCTCCCTCCAAGAAGGGTGTTCTATGGGAGATCAAGGGTGTAACCATCCAGCATCTCAGGACCTGGCAGGGTGGAAATAAAGGCCTTGTAGAGGCCTGGAGAGCAGGAACAGCCTGCTCAGGGTTGGGGTTTCCTTTGCCCCGCAGTGGGCGAGGGCGGCGCGGCCAGGGGGGCTGGGGCAGTGGGGGCCAGGACAGTCCCCCTTGCAGTGTCCTCAGCCTCTCTGCCCCACTGCCCCCAAGACCACCCTCCTGCCCCCCTCTACCTATTCCTTTTTTGGAAGGGGGAGAATTCACTGCTGGGGCTGCACCTGTCCCCTCTGCCCAGCGCAGAGCTCACCAGCTGCCAGCCCCTGGCAGTCTGGGATTTCCTCCTGACGGACAGGAATTGCCAGACAAGCAAACTCCTGCAAAGCGCAGCCGAGCAAGTAAGTGCTACAAAATAAGAGCAATTTATTCCAGGGTTTACGAGTCAGTCTGTGGTCCTCAGAGATAATTCTGCTGTCAGGTGCTTATGTTCCTCCAGCACTGCCAGGCTACTCGAGCTGCTTTCGTGTCTCTATTAGTCACACGTATGCAGATCCCCCTTTTCCACATTATATTTGCATTCAACACATAAAGCTTTGCTTGATCTGTGCTGCAAACTAAGCACAATTCTGTCATGAGATTGCATGGAAAACCATAGTGGGCTTCTGACCAGCATTTGCTATTTGGGACACTGGAACCTACTGGTCTTTCTGGAAAGTTCTGGCAGTCTGGAAACGCCTTTTGAACCCACCCTGTCCAGCTACACACTGGAGTTTTGCTGGCCAAGTTGCATTGTGTCTCTCACTTGGGAGCAAACCACCCCTCACTAAGATTTGAACTTTAATCTTTACTGTGAGGGTGGTGAGGTCTTGGCATAGGTTGCCCAGAGAAGCTGTGGCTGCCCCTGGATCCCTGGAAGTGTCAAAGGCCAGGCTGGATGGGGCTTGGAGCAACCTGGGCTAGTGGAAGGTGTCCCTGCCCATGGCAGGGGGTGGCACTGGATGGGCTTTAAGGCCCTTCCAACCCAAACCATTCTGGGATTCTGTGACTCTATAGGGTAATGTAGCAGAAAAAGCCACAACAAACCCTCATGGTTCTGTGCCAGGCAGGGGGAGCTACGGGAGGGGCAACTGCTCCCCTCAGGTCCTGCTACTCTGGTTTGGGAGTGACTCCCCATGACCCCCCATGCTGGAGAGCACAGCTCGAGACCAGCCTGGCTGGTGTCCACACGAGACATCGGCGGGTCAGCCTGTCACTAATTGAATTATACCTGCATTACTTAATAAACAAAGAAAACTCTCCACATTACAACGATGTAATCCTTTAATTGGTTTATGAGCACAGAGTCCCACAGGAAGTGTCACAAATCCATCAGGATGCCCTGAGCACTGTGTTTCTGAGCTGGAGAGATAAGGAGTGTCATATGCCAGCGGTCGGCTCTGGGATCAGCTGGCAGTGGAGTTGAGCCAGCACTGTGCTCTGCTCCACACTACCGAGCACCCCCAGCACCAGCACTCCCAGCACCAGCACCCCCAGCAACAGCACTCCCAGCACCAGCACTCCCAGCACCACTCCTGATACTGTGGAGCCACCTGCACCAGCAGGACCCTGTCCCCCAGCACCGCTGCCCCTCCATCATGGGCTGCTGCCCATCCAGTGTGCAGGGTGACCCCCCTGCTCTGGTGTGCACCACAGAGCTGTCCCAAAGGGCACCCAGGGCCTCTTCCAGGCACAACGTCAGGGGCAGGTGAGCACTGCAGACCCTCGGTGCCTCCAGCCCCTTGTCCGCACTGGGTCCATCAGGCCTTGCCAACACAGTCCCATCTGACTCCCCAAATGCACATGGAGGGGATGCTGGGTCCTCCTCACCCATCACCTCAGCCTAGAAATCCCCTTCTAGTGCCCCACACAACATGCTAACGCAGGTGTAGACCAGAACCATGTCCGTGAAACTCACCCCTCTTTGGAAGGGCACAGGAGCCTTAGCAGAGGGAAACTGCACTGCAGGAGGCAGATACCCTGCTCCACGCTGCCTGGCAGGAGGCAGGTATCCTATTCCATGCCACCCCATGCATGCACATGTCAGAGCTCAGGATCAAGCCTCTGCTGTAAAAAAACTACACTGGCATGTGAAGCATCAGCAGTGTTGCTCCAGCTTGCACTGGTAGCCAGGCCAAGGGCGAGGAGGGGACGGGGCACAGGCACTCGCTGGCCACACCAGAGGGGATGGGGCGTGGGGCATGGGATTGCAGCTGGGACCCCACAGACTCTGTGCTCTCCCCACCATCTGTGCTGCACGGGGACACCTGGATTGCCAGGAACGTGTGTGCTGCTCCCCAGATGTTTGGGGGTTTTCTGTGCCTGGGATCACAGGAACAACACACTGCACCCTTGGACTACGAGTGATTCCTCTGATCCATATATGGTAATCATAGTGCTCTTGCCCTTCACTTTTCTCCTTTATCCTTCACCTCTCTTCCCATCCCCAATGCAGACCAGGGAAGCATTACTGACCACTGGGGAACCATTTGGTTTTCTGATTTCACCCATTTGCTCCAGCTGGCGAGGAGCAAGTCCAGTCTCTCCCCAGCATTACGAGTCTCACATCCTGTTGGCCACAATTTCACTCCTCATTACTGTTCTTTATTTATTGTTATTATTTCAGCTTTCCAGATGGAATTTAAATGCAGTCACACACTCTGTACATTGGCTTCTTTAATGCTTCTTGGAAGGAATGAAGCTTATTCAGCTCAGCCCTTTGTGCCTGTCGCTGCCACTGCAGGAGGCCCTGGCAGAGCCGGCGCGGGAGCTCCGAGGGGCCGCGGAGCCGAGCGGAGCCGAGCCCGCAGCCGAGCGGCGCCGCAATCACGGGCATTCACCAGAGCAGCTCTGCCGGTACCCTCTGGATACACAGCACAATGCTACCCAGGAATGCTCATTTAAAAACTATTGTCCTGATCTGCTCCCTCAGGAATTAGCACAATCCTCAGCCAGCAGTAGCAGCAGCTGTAACCATCCATCCCGACCTACTGTGTCTTTTTCCACAGTGTTTATCACGTTTTCCTTCTAGAACAGGGAAGGATGTGGAGGTTGCTTCAACCCACAGAAGGTGTGTGTTTGCTGAATGCTTCTTTAATAACACAGGTTAGAAACAGCGTGTCTGACCCAGGGCAGGAACGGGCCATAATGAACATAACAGGAATACCAGCCCAGGGGGAGGCAACCCCCATTTCAACTGTATCAGAACACTGTAGTGATGTCAGGCTGTGTGTGCTTGGCCTGTTACCAGCAAATAGAGCAAACAGCCCCTGAGCGGGGTGGCAGGGAGAGCCCAGCACCACTATGGCACACAGCAGGGCGGGCAGGGAGAGCCCAGCACCACCATGGCACACAGCAGGGCAGGCAGGGAGAGCCCAGCACCACTGTGGCACACAGCAGGGCGGGCAGGGATAGCCCAGCACCACCACGGCACACAGCAGGGTGGGCAGGGATAGCCCAGCACCACCACGGCACACAGCAGTGCGGGCAGGGAGAGCCCAGCACCACCATGGCACACAGCAGGGCGGGCAGGGAGAGCCCAGCACCACCATGGCACACAGCAGGGCGGGCAGGGATAGCCCAGCACCACCATGGCACACAGCAGGGCAGGCAGGGATAGCCCAGCACCACCACGGCACACAGCAGGGCGGGCAGGGAGAGCCCAGCACCACCATGGCACACAGCAGGGCAGGCAGGGATAGCCCAGCACCACCATGGCACACAGCAGGGCAGCAGCCCCAGAATCTTTGTCTCTGGGAGGTTCCCTGGTGCCCAGCACTTTGGTGCAGGTCAAAGGGGACACCCCAAGACCCCACATCCACAGCAAGGTGGGGTAGAACCCTGGATTGACCTCAGCCCGAGGTAGCCGAATATCCTACAGTGGAGCTGGAGGTGCCTGGGGACAGGGGAAGACGGCAGTGGGCCAAGGCCAGCTCTGCTCTCCAGTCTCCTTGCTGTGTCTCCTCTGACACCCGCCTGGGCAGCAGCTCCCCCAGGCCACTCTCTGCACCCCCAGGACCGTGGTGGTGGGCCAGCACAGCCCCACCACTGGGCAGAGCTCACCAGGTGCCCACCACTGGCAGCCCCCATGGACAGCTGCCATCAGGGCAAGGCCACTGCTTCTCAGGGCACGGCCAGGGCATTCACCGCCTGCTCAGGTGAAAATGCCCCTCAGGCCAGGCACCATGTCACAGATCCTCTAGGCTCAACACTCAAGGCCAGTGCTCCCTGAAGACCATGTGTCATGGAAAGAAACTCAAACTTCTCCTGGGTTGGCAGCCTCTGTCGAGACAGGTGTTGCTGTGAACCTCCCAGCCCATGCAGACAACCCCTGGGCACTGCCATTTGCTGTGGCTTTCTATGAAATGTTTAAAAGCCAGTGCTTTTAAAGCTTTTGCAGCACACACAGCTTCATGCACAACTCCTCTGCTACTTCCAGGAGCTTCTCTACACCGAGGGGTTCCAGAGAATGCCCTGTGCCCCCAGCCCAGGCACCACGACACAGCAGAGACATGGCAGGCACACGCAGGTCCTACATGGGTGGTGCTGCCCAGAGACAGGAGTCACCTGTGGTAATGAGGGCAACAGCACAGCCAGAGCCTGGAGCATCCCGGGCCATGTGAACGGCCTAAGGACTGCAGAGGGATTAATGACGTGCTGCCTAAGCCGACACAAGTACGTTAAGTGCCAATCTGGAAGCAGGACTGCAATGCTCAGACACCTCACCATGGACAGACCAGGACAAAAGCATTGCTCTGCAACTCCGAATTGCACAAACAGCTGTGAGGGTCATGGGGGACTGAGCAGCCCTTACACTGAGCTGCTTGCTGGACTCACCCACTGCTACACACGTACCTGGCTACACTCGTCCTGCTGCTGACCAGACCACGGGCTGAAATCTCTCCCTTCTGTCTCGAAGAGGAGCAAACCTCCCCGCCTCGGACAACTAAAGAGCTGCCATGGGGCACTAACCACGTCCCCATGGTTACTTCTAAAACACACCAGACCCTGATGGAGGGCTCCTCACTGCTCACCAGTGGGGGATGCAGAGAAGGGAGGTGTGTGTGGGACATCTACAGGGTCCAGCTGCAACAAGAGGGGGGTTCCCTGCAAGGGACATGGAGTACTGGAAAGGAGGCTGCACCCTCAAAACCGCTCAAGAAGCACAGTCCTTGCCACATGCCTGGGGACAAGGACACATCTGTTTGGAGCGGCCCAGGGCAACGAGTGATGAGCAGCCCACAGAGGAGTCCCCTTGTGGGTGCTCTGCTGGCAGAGCCTCTGCAGCTACACATCACCCAGCAGAGGCTGGTTCTCCCCACAGGCACCCCCAGCCCCAGTCCCCAGAACAGCCCATGGGGCCTGAGTGCTGCCAGACCCACAAGTGACACAACGAGAACAGGTCATCACCTGAGTCCACCCGCAGCATGTCCCCAGCCCACCACAGGCCATACCAAGGATCTGCACAGTCCCTGCTGGGACAACCTGCCACTGGGCACTGGCAAACACCACGGGAGGCAGGACTGGGGTTTGTGCTGTTCTCATCCTGTTTCTTTACACCGTAGAGGTGGAAGATGCTTGACTGTCTGGGCTCAGTCGTGGCACTCAGGGCCCCACCACTCTCCTAGCCAGGGTGCCATCGCTGTGCAGAGCCCTTCCCACGTGCCTGCAGTACAGTCGGTTGTCTCCAAGGCAGCCTCGGCCAAAGCTGAGGCTTAGAGGCAGGAGGAGAGCAGCAGTCACTGCTCGGGAGCTGCAGTTTGGAGCCTGGTCCCCAAGAGCAGCATCACTGCAGCCGGGCACCAGCGGAGATGAGACATGAGGCTGACGTGTCAGGAGGAGCCGTGAGCACAGCAAACCTGCCCACGGCACAGCGACACCAAACCTGCCCACAGCGACACCAAACCTGCCCACAGCACACACAGCACAGCAACACCGGCTCTGCACGGAATCACAGCCGGCAGCAGAAGGCTCCCTGTGAAACACCACGTACCCGGCGGCACCACTGACTCACAGCTGACAAGGCGACAAATCCCGCTCGCCTTACTCAGACCCGCTCCCACGAGCCCTATCAGGGAGCTTTACATCAAGGGTTTCAAAAGTGCGCTGGAGAAAACAACAACAGGGTAGCTCCCAGAGCCCCAGCAGCGCTGCCACCAGCACCTGCCCTCCTGTGCCACAGCACCTGCCCTCCTGTGCCACAGCACCTGCCTTTCCTCTGCCCATGGCACCTGCCTTTCCTGTGCCCATGGCACCTGCCTTTCCTGTGCCCATGGCACCTGCCTTTCCTGGGCCCATGGCACCTGCCTTTCCTGGGCCCATGGCACCTGCCTTTCCTGGGCCCATGGCACCTGCCTTTCCTGTGCCCATGGCACCTGCCTTTCCTGGGCCCATGGCACCTGCCCTCCTGTCCTGGGCAGAGACTTCACATCCCAGGCAAACTCTTAACTCTGGCTTAAACCCAGAGAAGTTTAACTCACACCTCACCCACGTGCAGCAGAACATGTTTGCATGACTCGGTTTAAAGCAATCTCATCCCAACCCTGGGACCAGCAGCGCTGTCACCAGGGGACTGAGAACACATCCTGAGGATTCCCATTGGTGTGACTTTCTCCACCGCCCTTTTTCCTTGTTGTATGTGTTTTCCTCACACACCTTCTGTCCCACAGCTGGTCAGTCCTGCTGCAGGAGGCACAGAGCTGCCACAGCTCACTACGGTGGGCTCCTGCTTCTCTGTCCCCCGTGGCCAAATACAGAGACCAGGGAGTACAAAGAATTAGAAATAAATACACAGGGAATTTCAGCTATCTGGGAATGAAACAATGCTGAGCCAACAAAACCTGAAGAGTTTAATCTGTCTCCAATCCAAAAGAATTCCAATATGATCTTGACAGAGAAGCCTAAACAAAAAATTAAAGGGAAAAAAGATATTCCATTTTAAAGCAAAGTTACCTAATCATGTGCTTTCATGGAAATGTTTTTGGCAAGAGACAGTTCCCAGGGAGAAGCTTTTTCTATAAGAGCAACCTCAAAAGTACAGCACTGGACACAGGCTCTGCAGCATCAGGAACTGGCTCAAATGATGCGAGGTCCCGCTGGCCACGTGCTACGCAACTAGAGGCACCCATCAAGGTTCCCATTACTGCCTCAATTAGCCATTTGACCAATCACCTTCTGCATTATCCAGCCTGTTGGGGCAAATATGACTTGCAGAGCCATTTATTCCATGAGAACACAAGAGCTGCTGCCCGGCTCAGGCGGCAGGCACAGGGTGCCCAGCCTGTGCCTCAGTGGCCAGCGAGCCAGCCAGGATGGGGCAGAGAGCCCCTCGGACACCAGAGAGACCCTCACACAGCTAAATAATGGGATAACTGGGCAGTTAAAGCAGCTGCCAGGGATACCTGCACCCACGGTCCTTGTCAGGGCACAGCTCCTGGCACCACACAGTTTCACACTCTATGGACCCACGGAGTCCTGGCTGAGGGACCAGGGGTGGCCCAGGGGCTCAGCACCTGTCCTTGGCTTGAGGGGCTTCAGGCAAGGGTGTCCTCTGAGAGCCCTGCATTCACCTCTCCTCACCCCACCTGCTCTCCCCGAATGCCAACCCCTCTCCCTTCCTCTGCAGCCTCTTAGTTCTCCAAGAGCCAACAGTGAGAGCTCCACAGAAGACAAACGGGTGCCATCACTAACCCACGTCAGGCTGCAGGCACTCAGCCAGACACCGCTGGCACCAGAGCCCCGTGAGCAGGCCTGTGGCTCACTCGGAGGTGTAGGACAGGTCTCCATCCCTCCTTGAGAGCCCCACCAGACCCATGCCAGCTCCAGAGAAAGGTACATAGGGAACAGACCCACCCCTGCAGCAGAACTGTGTGGGAACACCTTCAACAGCCTGGATCTGGGCACCACACAGAGGAATTCCACTTCTTCAAGACTTGTCATTTTGTTTTCAAAATGACACCTCAAACTCCAGGGTACCAGAAGGTGTATCTGACTAATTCTAAGCAAATGTTTCTATTTCGCTGCAAAGTACATGATTATTTGACATATATTTCTAGAAAGAATGGTTCACTCTTCAGCAACAAAACCTTATACTTTGGATAAGGTTTGGATTTGGCTTTCCAGGCTTGAATATGTCTCCAGTAGTGCCTCTGCTCAACCACATTTCTGTCTGCTACCCAGCTACATGGACAACAACAAGCTTTTGTTTCCAAAGCATTTTAGGTAATTACCTCAAGAATAGTTTTTTTTAAAACACACACACACACACAAAGCCCACTCTTAGCACAAACTTCATCATATAGTCTCAGCAAGCACATTTTAATAGTGTGATATTGAAAAGTAATTTTACTACTAGCTAGAAAAGTCTGAAGACTGCAGAGGATATATTTAGATGTGTATAAATAGACAACACTCAGTGATGTCTGGCCCAAGGAGTACAAATCTTCCCTAATGCATAGAATGTGCCTGGCCCAAAACGCTTGAGCAGCACTTAGGCAGCCTTTTCAGTTTGGCTCAGGCTCTGAGCCCGCTAATAGCGAGGCCATTAGAGCGGCGCTCCGGCCTCGCTGCTCGCGCAGGGAATATGCAAAGATCGCTCTATAAAACCCAGCCTGTTACCACATCTGAAAGCACAGGCAGTATTGATCAGCGATGGAAAGTCATTAGCTCTCCAGCCTCTGAACCACCTCCACGTGGCCCAGAGGAGAGACGAGCCCTCCAGGCACCTCAGGGTGCTCCATCTTCCCAAGACAGGCACCCCATGTGCCAGGCCCATCCTTCATGGTGCACCCATCTTCATGTCTCTAATCTTTCTCAAAAATTGGGGAAGATCTGGTTTCTTCTTGACACGCTGCTCCACCACATCTCTTCTGAGTTCCCACCATTCTGTCCCACACCACCAGCCAGCCTTCCTCCCCCCATCAGCACTCACACCTTCAGTTGCCAATGGGAACCTCTCCAGACAAGAGCCATATGAAAAATTCAAACCAATCCCCTGGCATGGCATCCTGAGCACTGCTGCAGCCGAGCCCGGTGCTTCTCCTGGTCACAAGGATGACAGGAGCACTCAATCTGCCAGCTCTCACTGAGACAGGACAATCTGGAGCCCACTCCCACAGCTGAAGGTGTTTGGTGGAATGGGACAACCTGGAGCCCTCTCCTGCACCTGGAAGTGTTTGTTGAACTGGTGAACTAGTTCAGCTTTGAACTTGCACTGGGCACTTGAGATATCCAGGATTTGCTTCCGCTGACTGCCCTGCCATGATAAAATCAGAAACTGCTCTTTCTGAAAGCAGAAAGATGAGCTAATATGCCAGGAGACGTTTCTTAGCAAGGCTTGTGACTGCAGGCCGAACTGGCAAGCTCTGGTGTTCATTCTGATCCAGCCTTACGCATTTAAACACATTTATTATGCATTTAAACAAATGCATAATCCCTTGAGTACAGTATATATATAGAACCATGGATCGGGAAGGTGCTGGGCACCAAGAACACTCAGGCTCTAGTACAGCTCCTTGTGCAGAGTCGAACCTGGCTCCCAGATCAGCAGCAGAATCACCAGGCCTGGCTCGAGAGCTCACTGGCACACATCCCCCTGCCAGGACCGACTATGGCAGCACCACGGAGCCTGCTTCGATGTGGGGCCCATACACAGGAGCAGGTGCCCAGCCGGAGTCCCTGGGGCAGCACGTGCAGCCCCGAGCACACGGGTCCAGCAGCGGGCTGTCCCGGGACACAGCCCCGCCAGGCGGGGACAGACCGCTCCCGGCACAGGCGGCTCCGCCCCGCGCTCCTGGACACAATCAGGGCCAGGATCGGTGCTGCCAGAGCCATCCCAGGGCCCTCCGCCTGCAGATGTGCACCTGGAACCAAATGGGCTAAATCCCGGGACAGATCCTTTTTGCCTCGCCAGCGTACTGCCTGGCTGCGCTGGCCTGAGCAGCCCTGGACACGCAGCGCTCGCCGGAGGATGCTCAGAATGCACGAGCTGACACCACGTGTCACGCAGAACATGTGAAATGGAAGCGTGGGTGGGGAGGATCACCAGCACGACAGCACGATGGCCAAGGGCAGGACTCTCGGCTCCACGGCAGTCACCTGGAGGCTGCACAGGGCTGGGCTTGGCTGGGGGCACCTGCTGTCCTACCCCTGGTCTCCAGGACTGGTGAAGCCGTGTTCATGACCACAGCTGGGACCAACACCTTCCTCTGCTCCAGACATGCAGCGTAATGACAAACGGTCCCTGCCCCGGAGACGGGACAGAGGGAGGGAGGGAGGGAGGGAGGGAGGGAGGAGGTGAAGCGCTGCTGTCCCGGGATGCAGAGGAACTGCAGAGCCGGTGTCCTCCAGACCATGTTGGCAAAGACCAGCCCGGAAAGGGGCTTCCCCAGTCCTCCTGGCCCAGATATGCCCGTGCCCGCCTCACAGCGGCCCGTGCCCGCACCCGCTGCTCGCCGCCAGCTGCTCCTGGGCTCCAGGAGTCTGTGTGCTCCGGCATCCGCTCCTGGAGCCGGGAGGGCTGATGCTCCGACACCAACATGGCTGCGAGGCTCCGCCGGCTCCTCCACCGCTGCTCTGCCATCTCCCCAACGGGAACCTTCCGGCGGGGAAGGTCCATCCTGTCCTACATTCTCTCTCCCGCTGACAGCGGTGCTCGCCACGGAGAGGGCGAAGGAGATGGAGGAGAGCGCACCCGCATCCCGGGACGCGGGGGACCGTGGCGGCCCCCAGGAGAGAGGAGCGGGGGGAGCGGTGTGTGTGTGGCGGGCAGGGGCGCCGGGACGGGGCAGGGGGAACCGGGGGGTTCCTGCTCTCTCCGACACAGCCCTTCACCCCCTGAGCCGCGGCCCCGGCCCCGCGGGAGCGCCCCGGGATGGTTCCGCGCACAGAGGCGCCTCCGCCCGCTCGGGCAGCGCCGCAGCGCCAGCGGTGCCGCGTAACCGGGCGGCGGCGGCGGCGGCAGCAGCGCGGCGCGGAGGGGGCGGCGGCCGCGGCACGGGCGGCCCCGCAGCATCCCCGGCCCGCAGCATCCCCAGCCCAGCCCAGCCCAACGCGGGCGGCCGCCGGCGCCGTCCCGCGGGCAGCGGTGGCAGCGCGGCCCAGCCCGTCCGCGGGGTGCCCGCCCCGCCGCTCCGCTCCGCGCCCCGCGCTCCCCGCCGCCGCCGCCCTCCCGGGAGCGGCGTCCCCCCGCCGCCGCCGCCCCCGTACCGGCGCCCCCGCCGCGCCGCGGGCTCGCCCTGCCCGGGCCGTTCGGGACCCGCCGGCCCGTCCCCCGGCGCCCCGTCCCCCGGGCCGGTACCGCGGTGCAATGCAGATGTGCCGGGCGCGACCCCCCCCGCGTTACCTGGAGCCTCCGGGGACGGGCGGCGGCCGGAGCGCGTCCCCTGCGGGTGCGGCCGCGGCCGGGCCCCGGCGGGCTGCGGGCGCTGGCGGCAGGCGGGCTGCCCGCCGCTCCGCCCCGAGCCGGCGCTCACCACCCGCATCCTACCGCGGCTCCGCGGCGGGGCTGCCCGCGGCCGGGGCGGGCAGGGCGGCCCGGGGACGGCCCCACGCGGCGGCTCGGGCGGGCGGCGGCACACGCACACACGCGCGGGCGGGGGCGGGGGGCGCGGGGCAGCCCGTCCGCATCAGCCCGCCGAGCCCGCCCGCATCGCCCCGCATGGCCCCGCACCGGGCGGCCCGCCCCGCTCCGCGCCCGCCGGCGCTGACCTTGCCGTGTACCTGCGCCAGGTTAATCCTCGCCAAGCGCTGCCGGTCCGCGCCCCGCTGCGGGATCCTGCGCGCCGGGCGCTGCGCCGGACGGACGGACGGACGGAGAGATGGACGGACGTGGCCGGGGAGCGGGCAGCCCCGCCGCCGGGCCGGCGCCTCCCGGGTGCGGGTGCCGCTAGCGCGGGGCGGCCGGCGGCAGGGCCATGCGGCTCCGCGCCGCTCCGCGCCGGGCGCGCTCAGGCGGAGCAGCCGCGGCGGCGGGGCAGGGCGGGGAGCGCGGCGCCCGCGGCTCGGCCCTCCGCGGCGGCGGCTGCTGCGCCCATCCTCCGCGCCGCCGGCCTCCGCCCGGCCCCGGCCCCGGCCGCGGGCAGCCGCGCCGCTCGCTGCCGCATGGAGCAGCCGCCGCCTCCCCCGCGCCGCGCCGCGCCGGGGCGGGCTGGAGCAGCGGGCCCTCCCCGCCCCGCCGCACGCACGGCTGAGCCACAGCCGCCCGGCCGCAGCCGCGCAGACGTGCGGCCGGGCCGCCCCCCGCCGCGCCGGGCTCCGGGCTGCGCGCCGCCGGGCGGGACCGGCACCGGGCACCGGGCACCGGCGGGGACACGGACACGCCTCCGCCTGGCCCGCCGCGCCGGGGCCGGGCTACAGCGACGGGGACCGAGAGCGGCCGCGGCCCTCGGGCACCCCCCAAGCGCCCCTAGCCTCCGCCCGGGGCCCCGGGACCGGAGCGGGCGGCGGGCGGGGCCGGCGCGGGGCGTGCGCCGGGGTTTGACCTGATGGTGGATCCGACAGACGCACCGGCGGAATCGTCCCGCGGAGCGGGAGCGCGGGGTACGAGCGCGGCGGCGGCTTCGCTCCGCGCTGCCCCGCATGGCGAGGGCTCCTGCCCACCCCCGGGGCGCACAGCTGCCCCGCACCCTGCCCGCACCCTGCCCGATCCGGGGACAGGGTCTGCAGCAACGGAGTTGCAGGAGTGATGATCCTGGCAGGAGACAGAAAGGCTGGGTCACCTTTGGGGGCAGTAAAGCGGAGAGCTTTGAGGGATTTCGGGGTCGTTACCTGTCTCCTGGATCTCTAACGAGGAAGAGAGTGCATTTCGTGCTACGGAATACTGACATCCTTTTCTAATGCTCTTTTGTGGGAAAATGCCGGGGATGTTGCAGGACCCGAAGCAGAGAAGCGCTGCCTGGAGAGCCTGGCAGAGGAGCTAATTAACGAACCTCGTCAGCGGCCAGTGACCCTGCACCTGGAGGGATGTGCAGGCACGTGCCCTGCGGCCGCTTGGCAACGGCCCCTTTTCCTCCGACACCCTCCCGCCGGGACGGGAGGCAGCTGCCCGCTCCTCCGGGGTTGCCCCGGGACTGTCTGCAGCCGGACCAGCCCGCGGGGCCGCCGCCGCTGAGGGAACTCCGCGTGCTCGGAGGCAGCGGGAGCGATGCTGCTGGGACACACCGGCATCTCGCTGGGGATGCACGTGGGGGGAGCCCTGTCCCAGAAAAGTGAAGATGCAGTGGGAGTCCTCACACCTCTCTGCTGACACTGTGCCAAAGTTTTTTGTGTCTTGGGATGCAGCGTCTGGTGTCAGTACGAGTGAGAAGAGGGAACACGTCAGTGCTCCCGAGCTCAGGGCTGTCCGTGCGACCCGAGAACATTGAAGTGGAAAGAGATTTTGTTTCATTGGTCTCCACAGCAGCCTCTGACCCTGGTCTCAGGAGGAATGCAGCTCCCAGAGCCGCAGCATCCTCTGCCCTTCTGGCAGCCTCAGAAGCCGCACAGAGCCAGGCAGGTGGGCTGGGCCTGTGAGTTAGGGCTTATCTTCTAGTCCCAGCAGCTGTTTCATGGAGCTGGTTCAAGCTGTTATGGGGACAGACAGGCTGGTAGGAGGGAATGAGTCTAATTCTTCTGCTCCCTCGAGGGAAAACTCACATCAGCTGGTTTTGCTGGGGTAGGCTCTGCTGTCCCTCTGCCCACAGTCCTAGTGTAGGTCTTCTTTGGAGCTGGAGAGCATCGTCCTCAGCCCTGATTCAGCATTCACAGTGTACTCCCCTCTGGAGAGAGCAGAGAAGATGCTCCCTGGTAAAATGCCTATGGTCTTGGCTGGTGTCCACCAGTGTCTCGGGCTTCACTTTCAAGCATTTGCTGCTCTGTCAGTTCTCTGCTGCTCCAGGAGCAGGGGGGCTGATGTGCCAGTGATGCCAGTGGTGCAGCTGGCATTGGGAAGGGAGACAAGTCTCTGGTACGGCTTCCCTGGCTATATTCATCATCATCATCATCATCATGACTGGGCTTTGCGAACAAACATTTGGGGAGGGCTCTACCCACGTTTGTTACAAGCTCGCTGGTGGCTAAAAAGGCCAATACAAGACAGGCACGTCCAGTTGCAGAAGGCACAGGGACATGGAGAAACTCAGTGGGAACTCAGTGGAAGCTTGTGCTCAGAGCCTGGAGTGTACTGGAGAGTGCGCTGGTTTGTACCACCCAGCACAAACATACCATGAGGGCTGGTTCAGGACCACTCTGAACTGGTACCAGGACAGCAGAGCACAGGAGCTCCATGTCCTCTCAGCTACAGCAACCTCCTGTGCTCTCTGGCTTCAGGGCTTTGGGCAAAGGCTGCTGCAGCTTCTCTGCCAGCCTGAAATCCCTCTTGAGACTGAGACGACACCACGGCCTTGTTAATGTACCCAGTGGGAAAACTGTTGGTCCCTGGCGTGTCTGGGAGTGTGGGAGCTGTGGGTGTGCTGGGGAGGTTCGCTCCCTCATGGCTGGGATGGAGACCTGGCCTCTCTGATCCTGGACCCAGACCTAAGTGACAGTGTGTGCGGGGTGCCTGTGCCTGAATGCTCCCTTCAACACCCAGGGCTGGGCTGTTTTGGGGCAAACCTCAGTGCCCTGGGAAGGGGCAGGTCTGTGTCCTGGCAGCATTATCCCTGGTGCCTGGCAGTGTACCCCACGGATGGCACTGTCCTGCATGGCCCCAGCACTGGGGATTTACTTAGATGAACTCCCCCCTAGCTCTGGCCAGGACTCACCCTGCCTCGAGGACCCTCCCTACTGCTGGGGCTCAGCTCTTCCCCCATTACCCTTCTAAACAAGCCTGTGCAGGGGTTTTGTCTTGCTCTTGCCTCCAAGCAGTGTTAAAATGCTTTTTTTCCTGATAGAGCCAGTAACTCCTTAACCTGAAATCTTTCTCCTCAGGTATCATTTTAAAATTTCATCATTTCTTTTTTTGGCTGAAATAAGGAGAGCTTCTTGAGGAAAGTGCTTTGTTCAAATAACACACAGAGCCGCTTTTATGCACTTTCTAACCCTTAGTCACGCATCAGGGAGGGACCTGGGGCCTGGGCACAGTGCCATTGCCCTGCAGCGGGCTGGTGACGGGGTGCCGTGCTCACCCAGCCTTCTGCCAACAGCACCCAACCCACGTTGTCACAGGGCTGCCTGTCCCTCGTCCCTTCAGACCTCCTCCCCAGCCCCAGCATGGACCAGAGCCATCCTTAGAGCTGTGCTGGTAGCCGGCAGCATTCCCTGGAGTCACTGCCAGACCACTGGGCCAGCAGAGCTGGGCACTCCAGTGGGCAGGAAGGGTGGGATGCCCCATGTCTGCGGTGGGGATGGCTGTGCCGGCACCGGAGCAGGGAGCGTTCAGGCATAACGTCACTGCACGGCGAGCACGCACTTTCCGTGGGCACAGGAGCCCTTCCTCTCCAGGCGCCGAGCGCGGGTAGCGCGTGCTGCGTGTACACCCTAAAGGAGACGGGCAGCAGTGCAGGGGAGCAGCGCCCGGGTTCTCACAGCCCTGCAGAAACCACGGCGAGGGGTGGTGCTTGGTGCTCCTTAAGAGACTGTGGTACCTCACCGAAAAGTGTTTGGAACCAGCAATGTTTATTCGTCCATACAGGAAGAAAATTCACTGCCCTGTCCACTCAAATGTCGTGTCACCCTGCATGTAGTGGATTCCCCTTCCCCAGAGCACCAGGGAGATAGGGGCGCTTCAGAGGCCAGTGCACGCCAGCCTCTCCCTCCAGAAGAAGTGGGGAAGTGTGTGGAGTTACCCCCGTTCTCATTTCCTGGAAATGTTTTTCCATTTTAAGTTCTTTAGACTGTAAGATGGGGGAGCTGTTGCATTGTACAAAAAGGCAGGGACCGATCCTGCTCCTTCCTGAGCGCTGTGTCTCCTTGTCACCAGGCTGGAGGTGAGAACCCTCCACAGCTGCCCTGGTGCCCGCAGCTCTCACCTTCACTGGCCAGGGAGGCTCTGGGGGAGCGATGCCCAACCTGGCCCGGGCAAACAGGCTGTTTAGGGCAAGCTGGCGTGGTGTTTCCCCCCAGGATACATTGGTGGGAGGTGAAATCCCAGCACAGATTGATTCCCTGCCCCTCCTGTGCCAGCCCCGTGCTGCCTGTCCCTGGCACTGGCACTGCTGGTGAATCAGACCTCTCACCCAAAACCGCTGCAGGGTGGGGGCTGGCAACAGTTTTGTCCTCAGACAGACTTGGTTCATCACACGGAACCAAACCAAGTAATAGATACTTAATAGCTGAAGTGCATCATTTTTAAAATTTTTAATCAAAAAACAGCTTAAAGTCATGATTACAGTAGTTGTAGAGTCTATTTGTTTGATCTTTTAACAGATTTGCTTTTTGAGAAATAAAATAAGCCACTGATTTTTTTTTTTTAATCTCCTGCATGATTATATGAAGATTTCTAGAAGTTGGTACCTGGCTTGTTAAAGAAGTACTTTAATTGTTAGGCACAGGCTGGAGGATGAACACGGATGAGCTCTGGGTGTCCTGCAGTGACCTCACACCTGCCATGATTCTGCCTCGCATGAGCACTATTTTGTCTAGGAAAGACCTTGAGGCACAACTGGGAAAAGTTTACTCTGCCGACTGGGAACCTTGTTCCCCCCCAGCCCCAGACCTCGTGGGCAGGCTCTGCCCACCCTGGAGCCAGCATGTGAGCTCAGGGCTCTGTCTTTGGCCAGCTCTGTGCCCCACATGATGGCTTTGCTCGTCCTCATGGTGGCCTGGTGGGGACCCAAGCTCATCCAGAGCATAGCTTGTTTAATTTGGATATAGGGGTGGGAGGAAATATGGCAGATGGAGACCCTGCACAAGAAATGAGAAGAAAGGGATTTATTGCAGGTCTGCGAATCAAAAATAGAGAATAAGCCCAGTCATAATTTAGAAAAACAGCCTGTCCAAAAAAACCCTGTTACCTGTGAAAGGCTGTTTCCTTGTGCCAGGTGTCATTGTCACCTCCAGACACTGGGACCAGCGTTCCCAGGGCAGGCAGGGACCGGAGCAGTCAGGGAGTGCCAGGGGCTCACTGTGGCTGGCAGACAGCGCTGATGTGTGGGATGGAGCTGGGGCAGAGCTTACATGAGGAGGGGGCCGCTGACACCATGGGCAAACCCATTTCTCCATCTGTAAACAGACTTGTGTTTTTGAGGGGACCAACACAGCTGGAGACAGGTGGCAAAACCAGCAGTGCCCCAGAGAAGGACTTAGGGCTGTGGTGCAGTGCTGTGATCTGATGGGCTGGTTTGGGGGAAAACAGCTCCAAATTTTTCTTTCTGAGGGTGGGATTAACCACGCTGGATCCAAGAACAGTGATTGCCCATCCCTGAATGCGGCTTCCGATCGCCCATCGCTGAACAGCTCGGCAGTGCTGGGGTTTGGACTCGATGCTTTTGGAGGGCTTTTCCAATCTAAATGATTCTGGAATTCCGTGATTTCAGCAGAGGGAAATGTTGGGTGTCCTGCAGATGGGATTGGCTTCACCTGGCAAACAGCACGGGCACCTTGTGCTGCATTCCCAGGGCTCAGCACCGCCCCCTTACCTGTTTAAAGCCAGAGATGGAGCCAAAGATGTGCTCCATTGCCTGTCTCCTCCCTGCTCCTGGAGTTTTAGTAAGATGCTCCCTTAACACTTGCACTGTCTTCATGTTCAGGTTTTGGGTCTCAGTCTTTTAAAATTCTTCTTTATTCACATTTCTTTCCTATACAATTTGTCCCTTCTTTGTTGAGATGACTTCTCAGTAGAAAACAGCAAAATGGCCATCCCCAGCCTGCCCCAATTCCCTCAGCACTGCCATGTGCAGAGCTCATTTCCATAATAGACTGGAATTTGATCTTCCACCAGTTGCTGATTTAAGTATTTTCCTTAAGCCAAATTTTGGATGGAAAAGAGTGTCCAATAATTCAAACTATTATTCTTTTGGATGTCCCATCTCCTATCTTACATCCAAGCAACAAGCAGAGGGCTCATGTTCAACTCACTGGGGTAGGAGAATGAAGAGCTACCAGAGACCTCATTTATACATAGAAGAAAGAATAATCTTTTATTTAGAGTCTCTACGGTCTTTAATTCACAATCTTTACAGTCTTTACAGTTGCAGTTTAGAGCCTACAGGAGCTCACCACTGCCATAACCACACTGAAGTGAAAAGGGTGCTCCAAAAATGAGTCAACTGTCAATGCAAAGATTACTCCTGAATGCAGGCTGGAGCATTGCTGCCTAGACAAGGAATGCAGTATTCCATTGGAGCTGGAGGAGAAAGCAGATTTAGTGATTATTAGACATAAGCATCCTGAGCAAGCAGAATGGGGAAAATAATAAGATAACTAATATTTTTGAGAAGTTGCTAATTGGAAAAAAGCAAAAGAATTCTAGTAATAACTCTTCAAAAGAGAGTGAGCTGGAGTTTGGCATGGATCCCCACCGCTTCTGAGCTTGTTCAATTAAAATCAACACTGAATGGGTTTTCTTTCACTTCCATTACTCAAGCTGCATCCTTCAAAGGGATGGCAAATGAGTGATATGCATATGAAAGAACCACAGAGTATGAAATTACAAAATGATACAGGGTTTGGATATTTGCACTTTGAGATATTAAATCTTCTGAAGGAAAATATTTGAGCAAATTCTGAATAAAGAACCCTACAGAGGAGGAAGGAAGAGCAGCAAGATAATCTAATAAGGCAGAGACTCAGCAATTTCCAAGTGTTGAATTCCTGGGTTTAACCATGATACAGTGTTTCCAGCCCAGGGTCTGCTCCTCTCTCTCAGGGCATTTGCTACCTTGGTCTCAGGTATGTTCATAACACAAACCAAGGTCAAGGTCCTGACCCAGTCTTGGGTTTAACCCTTTCCTGAGATTTAGAGGTGCTAAAATCACTTCCTTGCTCCTGGTGCTCACTCTCCCTTTTGGAGGCTCAGCATTGCTGCAGCTCCTCTCTGGGCAGGTGGGACCCTCCCAGCTGTCCCACACGTTCCACTGTAGCCTCTGCTCCCAGGAGGGCACTGCTGCTCCCGTCTTCCCTGGTGTCCTGCCTGGCCACAGGCATGCTCCATCACAGCTGGCAGGAAGAGCCAAAGGAGAGGTGTCACGGCCATTCGGATCTCTCAAGTGTGGAGGACAAAGTGCTCTGTAAATCACACTTCATTTTATGAGCTCATTAAGAGATACAACAAACAAGCACAACAAATAGTGGCTCTATCTGCTTTGCCCAAGGGATTCACACAAATTCACTTACTCACCTCTCAAGCCAAGAGAGTCCATAACGTATAACCCAGAACTCTGAAGCTGCATACCTGTGAGCAGAGTAGATCCCAATCCAGGGGTGAGTGCTCATCCCTCCTTCCTCATGGAGCAGACATCCTCTCCAGCACAGCAGGAGGCAGGAAAGCCTCAGCAGTCCTGTTGCTGTGGGCTCCACTTGCTGCAGCAGCCTTTGGGGTGAGCTGACTTTTACACCTCCCGGCTTGGTCTGTCCTATTCCCAGGAGTCAGCAGACTCTTGGGAAGGCACTGGCTGTGGGGATGGAGGACAATGGCTGCAGTGCAGACCTTTAGCTCTTTCTGGACACCTCCTGCCACCCTGGGGCTCTTGTTCTGACCCAGTGACCTGCTCCCAGTGCACACCAGGCTGGGCCATGGGCTGGGTTAGCCAAAATCTGAGCAGGAGTCGCAGGAGTAGTCACAAAGTGCCAGGTATCCCCATCTATTCTGTTTTATGAAGGGAGTGAGGGGAGGGCTTGTGCTGCCTGCTGTGTCTCAGTCTGCCAGCCTGCTGTATTTTTAATATTATGTGCAGATTAAACATCATTGAAAATCACCTGTTGAGTATGAACCACCTTGCCTTGTCAGGAATATGCTGCATGGAAACCCCTTAGACAGTCACCTGATGGTCTCTAATCACACAAGAGTTCCACACTGTGTTAAAATCTCAGGATGCCATGACTCGACAGTAATTAGCAGTAATTGTTTCCCACGAAGCCGCGGTATTTGACTAATAACTCCCTTTACAGGAGTCAGGGAGATTAGGGACGCCTGGGTCAGGAGCCGTCACTGCTAATTACCCTCTCACTCCTGTTGTTAACATGAGCTCTCGGCAGCTCTGCCGGTGTCACCCCTCAAGGACGGGGTCCCCGGTCCTGCGGGGTTTCATTCCTTAAGGAAAAGCAGCAGGTCCATCATCCCTCTCTGACCTTCCTCAGGGCATGGACCGAGAGCCGCAGCCTCATGGGTTTTGCTGCTGTTTGAAGTTCTGTTGGAAATGAACCCAGACTGGGTTAGAGAAAAACAACTTCAGTAGGCAAAACTCGACCGGCCCCTTGGGTGAGCAGCTCCAGTGCCTGGCTGTCCTTGTTAAAGATGTGTGTCTTACTTCTGCTCTTCAGTTTCCCATGGTAGCTTCCAGACACGAAGGGTTTACCCTTTTTTAATGTCCAGTCCCTAAAGAGGAGTGTTTTCCTTCTTTTCCTGTGTTTCTCAGGCCCTGGGTGCTGTTTGCTATTGTGCTGGGAATAGCCGTGGGTTAACAGCACTGTCCAGCCACCCCCAGCCCAAACCCCTCTCTTCCCAAGCCCCTCTCTTCCCACTCCCAAGCCTCCTGTCCTGCAGGACCACATGTCTGCTGGCTCTGGGAATTCACACGGGACAATAGAGGATGAAGACTTGTACTGCCACATGGGCTTGAGAAAATACAGCTGCAAAAAAAGGGGTTGGTCATCTGAACAACCTGAGAAATTATGAAAATAGGAAAAAATTGGTTACCGGATATTTTTTTCCTTTGTGCCAGAGCTGCCTGGGAATGCTGGAGACTTCAGGAGTGCCAGTGTCCTGCCACAGAGCCTGGCAGCCCTGCACCTCCAGGATGGGGACAGCCCCTTCCCCCCTGCTCGGGGTCTGGTCCCCACAGCTGAGTGCCTGCGTCGGCCCGAGCCTGACTCCCAGGGAGGGCTGGAGCTGCCACCATGCTCTCTGCTCCGAGCATCACCCTCCTCCCAGCCCTGTTCCCTGCCTGCCCGGCAGAGCTGCTGGCCACCTGGCTCTGCTCTCCAGGAGGAGGTGTGTGAATATCAAGCAGTTAATCAGGTGCTCTGCGTGCTAGAAAAAACACCCAAAACCTCCACCGCAGCTATTTTACAGCCTCAGGAGGCGAGATTGTGAAGAGGCAGTGCCCTTGGGAGGTCGGGGAGCAATATGAATATGGAATGGGAATTTGGTGTGTACAGGCACACGAAAACATCCAGGAAATTGAAACTATATCTCCAGAAAATGCCCTTTACATGGCAATGACCAAGCACTTCAGGGAGCTGCATGGAGCAGCGGTTGTCCCTGTGCGCCAAGCCAGAGGCAGCTCTGGGAACGCTCGCCTCTGCGCAGGGGATAACCCTCCTCGGGAGTGCCTCTGCCATTTTCCCGGCCGTAGCAGGGTCCCCCTGCCTCGGGCTCCGAGAGCTGCTGCAGCCCGGTGTGAGCCCGGTGCGAGCCCCGCACAAACACCGCCGCGGCAAACACCTCCTGCCAGCAGCGCCAGCCGCAGCGCTCCCGCCCGCGCTCAGCAGCCTCCCGAGGGGCTGCGCAGCGACACCGACCTGGAAACCCGCTTCCCTGGTTCCCGGGCAGGAGGCAGCTCAGGCTGCGGGAACACGAGCGCTCGGCACAGGAGTCTCTGCACGGCTCAGCCTGGACGGCCTCACACAGCCCGGGCGGGAGCAGAGCCGGGAGAGGGTGGAGGTCCCAGACACTGTCGGCACGTGCAAGCTCTGCCCAGCAGGGACTGACACATCGCTGTGGGATCAAAACTACTTCCAGCACAGATCCCAAATCCAGCCCCAGACCAGCTGCTTGGAAGTCTATTAACTCTATCCCAGCAAAAAATCAGCACAACAGCCAACTCACATACAGCTACTCCTTAATGCTCAACACTGCTTCCATGCCACTGGTAAAAACAATGGGCTATTTCTGGATTAATTTTCAAGTTAATCTCCCATTAAAGCCAGAAAATGGTACCAACAGATGCCTTCTGGCATCTCCTTCAGCCCTGTGCTGCAGAAGCAGCACAGCACACCCAGAAGTGGAAGCAGGATATGGGAGAGATGGGTGAGCAAGGTTCCTCCCCTCAGTGGACATTGGCTGGTGGATCCACTTGCCTTGTACCTCCATCTGCCAATGCTTGGTGAGGATGCAGATGCTGAGCCACTCACTTCACCAGTCCTGGACTGACTTCCAGCCTGCTTTCTGTCAAAAGCCTGTAATTAGATGCATTCTCCAAGGCCTTACAGTGTTTGTACACTGAGCAATTACCAAATTCTACATTACAATTGTGCAATTAGCAGTTCTACACTGTTAATAATGAATTTAAGACTTGTGTAACAATTCTGGAGGGCTTCCATTTGAAGGCCTCATGAGGATCTTGTTTTCATTATAAAAACTAATCTGTGCACTAGCCTCCCATTTGCTGACTTTGGGTCTGGAAAGGACTGGCATTTCAATCTCAAAATCAAATTCAAAGTCCAGCACCTTCTCCTGAGTGGAGAAATCTCAATTCAGACCCATGGCTGAGATGGTGAGTATGGAAACACATGGTCAGAGAGAATCCTGTGGAACCAAATAAGGCAACATTCCTGAAGCAAATGGCACTCCAAACACTGTTACAGCCTGGCTTTTTATTTTTCTCAAGTGATGGCTTGGAACCACCAGATTCCCCATTAGCTCCTCAGAGCGGGTTTGTGGGCATTTTGTGGTTTATCTAAACAACCCACCAGCATTGTTAAAGTTCTTTGATGGTGACAAGGTTGTCATTGAATAAAAGTTAAATTAAGGAGTTTATCCAATTCCACTTTCCCAAACCCCAGCACTAACAAAGAAAAGAAATCCAGCCCTGAGGCCGTACTTCTCTCTCCTCTCCTGTTGGATTTATCCCTTCATTGTGTAACATACCAGATGGCAATTTCTTCCCTAAAAATCACCCTGGTCAGTGCTCAGTTTGGGAATACAGGAGTTATCATTAGATGCACTAGAATCAACAGGAGGGGAGCAGCAGGATGGAACTCGAAGCTGCAGGGGCCAGTGGCGGGTCCCTCTTGGAGCCGCTGACATTGGCTCCATCACACACAGGGGAGGCTCCTGGCAGCTTCTCACTGAAGCCACTCCTGTAGCCCCTCCACTACCAAAACCTGGCCATGCAAACCCCATACAATTTACACTTTTTTTGTGTGTTTGCTTTGCAGAATGATTTTCTTGCCGAAAAATGGGGCATTTCTGAGCAGCCCTGGTGGCTCATGACTTACGTTCAAGGCAAACACAAGACAAATGAGGCACCTCTGGAGAGCCAAACACCAGACAGGGCTCACTGCCAGGTGGTCCAGTGATAAATAACCACCACTATGCAGTACAGACTGAATAAATGCATAAAACCCAGGAAAAATAAATAAATCATGAAAGGGACACCTGAACCGGCCAAACCCCACAGCACTGGGGCTCATGAAGTGGGCTGTGAGGTTCAAAAATGTGGCAGACAGGTCTGCAATGAGGAATCGTTTCTCTGACGTGTGCCATGCACCAGGTGTGTGTGATGTATCGTGTGAGACACGGTGTGCTCCGTGTGCCATTAATTATGTCACCAGTCGGGAACTTCAGTAGTGTCTGTACATGATAAATGCTGGTTTCTGGGAGGGGAGGGGCCCTGGGAGGGCTGTGGGAGGTCCCTTCCTGCGGCATCTTGGGTCTGGGCAGCCCCAGCAGGATGGTCCTGGAAGGATGGTCCCGGCAGGACAGCCCAGCAGGATACCCTGCCATCCCTCATGGGAGGGACAGGTGCTCATCCATTCTCAGCCTTATAGGACTTGAATTCCCTGCCAAGTACCTCTGCAGAGCCACAGCAGCCCTGTCCTACACCCCAGGAGGAGGGCAAGGACTACCTGTGCTGGGCTAGGGTGATGTGCCCCAGGGACGTGTTGTGGAGATGTGCCCCAGGGATGTGCTGTGGGGATGTGCCCCAGGATGTGCCACAAGGATGTGCCCCAGGATGTGCCGTGGGATTGTGCCCCAGGATGTGCCGTGGGGTTGTGCCCCAGGATGTGCCGTGGGGTTGTGCCCCAGGATGTGTCCCAAGGATGTGCCCCAGGCACTGGTCTAGCTGTTGCCCATATCCAGCTTTCTCTCCCAGTGATGCTTCATAGCCCTGATGGTGTGATCGGACCAGGGGTGCCCGTGCAGGTACCCACCTGCTGAGTCCCTCAGGCTTTCCCCTCTCCCTGCAGCCCTCCACGGACTCAAGATGCTGCTTTCCCGGTTTCTATGCCCAGCTGTGGCAGTGCTGCTCCGCAGGTCAGGCTGGTGAATGGCAGCTGAGGTGTTGGAGCACCAACCTGCACTTCCCAGCAGGTTTCCAGTCACATGCTGCACCCGCTGCTCCCCATTCCCGTGGCTTCCGACATCTCCAAGTGGGAGTGGAGCCTTCCCCTGGGAGGCAGCTGGAGGAGCAAATGTTAAAAAAACCCTGAAATATTTTATATTTGTATTTCAACATTTTTCCTTTGTTTGCAATGAAAAGCAGCTTGAAGCACGTAGTTAGCCAGAGTAATCCTTCCTGTGTGTCCAGCTCACCTGTATTACCCACAGCTCACTGCAGCACCGGGTGGGAATGGAGCTGCTTCCTGATGCTTTGTATGGGAATCCAAAGGAAGGGAACACAAACGTTTCTGTGTTATAGAGGATTTTTTTTCAAATTAACTTTTACATAAGCAGCTTTGTGAGACTATTTTTAAAACCATTGCTTGGGGGGATTCCAAACCTGTCCCGTTTTCCCACCAAAGGACAGAAATGAGGTAACTCGTCTCACATGGGGCAGGGGTGGTGCTGCAGCCATGGGGCACTGAGGGGATGAACAAGGGACATCCAGGGCAGAGATAGGATCCTTCACCAGGTCATCTGACAGTAGGAGGAAAACAGATACTAATTCAGAAATAAGAGGACTTCAAATCCAAAACTTCACCTACTATATCAGTGATTCTGTTAAAAATATAAGCTCTATCTAGAGGTTTTACCTTACTTAGATATTCAGATTATCAGGGCTATAAGTATATTATTTCTGCAAGATAAAAGATAATCCTATTTCCACTGTGAGAGATACAGGAGATGATACAAACAGCCACTGGGTCCAACCAAAAGTCCATATGACCATTTATCCAGCATGAGCAGTGACAGAAAGGAGTGTGCTTCCAAACACCAGATCCTAAAACTCTGTGCAAATCAGTTACTGTGTCATGGAAAGAACAAAAACGTGATGCTGGGAATAACAGAACAGGTCTGGAGAATATGGGCTGACTTCGCAGATGAAATCCTGAAGCCAGAAAATCTGGCAGTCTGGCAGAAAATGTGCCCAAATTAATGCAAAATATGAGAATGAAGGAATGAGACAGACCTGAAAACGATGATGACAGACTTGCACGCTGGCTGACAGCACTTAACTGGGAAAGAGCCCAAAGCCTGCAACCCCAGAATATTCTCCCAGTTTCCAGTGATTTGTGGCTCTGATTGTTTTGTTCAAAATAAAAAAGCAGGACTTTATTTTCTGTGATAAATTTACTCAGCCACTTTTGGGTTCAAGTGACCCTTTAGCATCAGCAACAGCAACTCCTGGTTCTCGAGCTCGTGCGAGAACCACGGCGTGCTCCCCAGGGATGTGCCATCCCACACCTCTGGCTGCCACACACAGCTCAGCTCGGAGCCTCCGGCTCTTGCTTCCTCAAGGATTTTCTTCTCTCACTTCAGGTTTGCAGGAAGTCTCTGAAAAGGTCCCCTGAGGTGGCCCAGGAGTCAGCAGCTGGCTCTAGGCGAGGGCAGTTCCCAGCCCTGCTCCCAGGCCTGGCAGGGGCTGTGGTCGGGCTCTGGGGCTGCCCCGGGGGTGTCACGATGTGTCAGTGCTGGGATCCATCACCAAGAGGAACGTGGAGTCACAGAGTCACAGAACCAGGAATGGTTTGGGCTGGAAGGGACCTCAAATCCCATCTTGTTACACCCCCTGCCATGGGCAGGGACACCTTCTGCTGGATCAGACTGCTCCAAGCCCCATCCAGCCTGACCATGACCCTGCAGGGAGCAGTTTGCCCTCAATGGATCCAGAATTTTCCATAACACCATCAGAGTATCCTGAAACATCCCACACTGAAGGGAAAGGTTGTCCCAGGTCCCACCATCCCAGCCTGGAAATCCAGTCTACACCCAAAGCCGTGGACTTCCCAAAGCAGCTTTCCTCAGGCAGTACAAGGCTGGCAAGTCCCTGACAAACTGCCCACGTGTCCTCGGGACAGCCCCAAAGGGGTGCTGGACTCTAAGGTGGAGATCCCACCTTCCCACCACTCCCACACAGACAGGGAGTGCTGGGTGCTGCCACACAGCCACGCTCAGAGCTTCTGACAGTTTTAAAGCCTCTGATTAGCTGATGCCTTTAATATTTATACATATAAATCACACAGTTATAGAGCTCTGATCTCCCAACTGAATTTCTTTGCGTGCAGAAGGAATCCATAGAATTATTTCAGCTGGAGTTAACAGTTATATCTCAAACATACATTTTTTTAAGTGATAAACTTAATTTATCACAGCTTGCTATCAGCAGGGCCCCCATGATCTCATGAGCAAATGGAAAATTGAGAAGGTAAAAATGAGGGCAGGTTTGATGTTATAAAATTAAGTGGGAAATTTACTGTGATGTTTGGAAAAGCCTGATATTTTGCAAAATATCTGAGGTTCCCACTGGTGAGCTGACTAAGCTCTTCTGGGTATCCTGTAAGGGCAAGGCTGTCATTTACTGCCAGCTCCATGTGTTCAGCAAAGCTCAGAGAAACCTTCTATTTGACCAGTGACTAAAGTTTTCAGCCCAAGTTTTATCGTCTCAGAAGGTTTTATACAAGATCAGGTTTGCAGTTCTCCACATTACCTTTGGAATTATTTAAAAACTAAGATGAGGCAGTTTAATTATGGAAATTCAGTAAATTAGATCTACTGGAAAAGAGTGAGAAAGGCAATTTTTTCCTCCTTTTCTGAGTCAAAAGTCCTGAATTTTTTTTCTACCAAATTATTTATCCTAATTCTTTAAAAAAATCAACTAAACTGTGAGCATATTCTCTCATTGTCCAGGGAATTCAGGGCATCTTCCTCACATGGAAACACCAGCGAACTTTGTGTCACTGGCTTTCATTTATCTCTACATTGAGTTATTTCTGCCTTCTAACTTTTGTGGTCACACTCAAACTCTCACATTACGAAACAGAGAAATCAGATCCAGCTGTCCCCCCTGCCACCATTGTCCATACTGGTGTTTCCCACATTCCCATTGCTTTTCTTGGAGTGTTGGTGCTGCCTGGACCTGCCCCTCCATGCTCCTTCCATCCATACAGGTGTCCCAGGGAGAGGGGGCAGCATTTGAGGCTGTTTTCTCTTGTCCTTTCCCCTGTTCCCTGCCAACAGAGTCTGACTCCCACCGGGCTCCACTCTCCTGTCAGGGAGTTGTAGAGAGTGAGAAGGTCTCAATATTTGTATAATATTGATATTAATTATCGCCCTGCATTGTACACCCCCCCAAAATCTAATCCTTCCCTGGAATGCAGTTGCACAGAGGTTGTTAACAGGGGCTAAGGAGAGCATCACACTGGGTTTGTGGATTTGATTCTGTTCCTGCAGGTTTGCTGGGCACTGCCAGGAGGGTCCCCAGCGTGGGCAGGTGGTGCCGCTGGTACAGCCGTGACTGGAGATGGTCAACCATGTCACCCTCACTTTTGAGGGAGCCCAGAACATTTCTGTGAGAACATTTTGGGCTTCTACATGCAGCAGGAAGGCCCACATGGTGTGGAGATCACGTACCCAGGCAGCAGCTTTCCAAAGCTGGTGCTGCCCTGTGTTACCCATCCACGGGCATCGGCCCCTCCCTGCCCGTGTGCCACCGAGTTGTCCTGTCAGCACCTCAGACGTTATTACTTTTTGGAAGTCACAAGGTCACCTACGCAGAGAGCAATTGGTTTTCATAATTCCTATTCATTATGCAAATTCATTATTTACAGAGGCTGTTAAGCTGCAGTGGATATGAGGAACAGTAATAGGAGCCGTGCTTCTGACAGGAGGAAAAAATATTTGAGAGAAGATGAATTAGGGCTTGGCCAAATGAGTAAAAGCAATTTGGAGAATGGGAATGCAGAACCTTCCTGGTGAGGAAGCGACAGAGCCCTTGGCAGGAGGCGGAGCCGGGAGCGGGGACAAGGTGGGAGGTGCTGCTGTGCCGGGCGGTGCCGCGCTGGCCCCGCGGGTCTGGGCAGGGTGAGCTGGTGCCGGCAGGGCAGAGCTGGAGGCTGCAGGCACCAGGCGCTGCCCGGGGCATCCATCCCTCTCCTGGCTGTCCCTGACACGGGCATGGCACTGTACCATGCCAAGGGGTGACAGGAGTGTCTGCCAGACCTCCCTACCTCGCCCGGAGATGCACATTTCAGTGCCCACATCTCTACAGAGGAAATGTATAAACCATTAAATTAATTTAATTTAAGGCAGCCTGTAGCTTCATGGTCTAGAAACTTATCCATGGCTTCCACTCCTTAAAGCACACACGTTTGCTGTTCTGCTGTGCTTCTTATTTGTTTTTTGGCTTCTTATCTGCCTTCTGTGGGGGAGCAGAGTAAAACTTATTAATTCACTCAGCACAAAACTGTCAGCTGGAGCCTTGCAAACAGGCTGGCAAACATTTGGAGGTTTTCCCTTTACCTGAGGTGCCATTAAATACAACTATGGGTCTCAGCCCTGAGGTACCCCCAGGGAAGCCTTGATCTGACACACAATTCACACTGAGTCAGGACACTGCATGGACTCGCTTTGGGGTGAGTTTTCCAGCAGCAATTAGTGCAGACTTGCGCATATTTTTAATACATTGCACCATTTCGATGGTTGTTGTCTTTGAGGAGCCAAGGGAATGGAATTACTTATTTACTGGTCTGTCACTGATGTGAAAACCAATGTTCCAGCTGAACATGAAGTGGATAAGACAACATCATTGCTTTAATGCTCTTGTCTTGTCTCTACCACCTCTATTACAATGGAGCCTGACCCTCACCCTGCCAGCCCTTCCTTCCCTCCTCCCTTCAGATGCTATTGTCATTTTGGGCCCAGGACACAGACAATCGGTGACTGACCCTGCTGGGTCAGTGCCAGCCAAAACATCCTTCTGGCACACACAGAAGGTGGCTCAGGAAGGCACCCAGGCTCTCTCTGCCCAGCACAGCAATGCTACCTACCACAAACCAGAGTGGAGTGATGGAATTGTTGATAATTGCGTGTTATTAAATCCATAATTAACTCCAGAATATTTTTGCCGTGCTGGGTGCTGATGGGTGGACTAGAAGCAATCCCTCTCCTTATGCTAGCAGTGCCCACAGGGATAACTCACTACGGGAGACGGCAGGTTGTTAATCTCCACAGGAAAATAAAAAGTTCCTTTTTGGATAAATGTCAGCGTTATTTTTGAAAGCTCAGCAAACAAAGGGAAAAAAATCCCCTCCCTAGAAAATCCTCAGCACCAATTACAGGCTCATTTTGCATCTTATCTCCTTTCACTCTCCCCTTGTGCCTTGAAAGTGTTGGTGTCAACATGCAGAACAACAGGCTATGCACAAAATCTTATTATGGTCTCTTCTTTAGGATCCACTGGAGAAAAATGTGATTTTTCTGTCTGTGTGTGCACAGGTGTGTGTACTCAGCTCAAGAGCCAGGTAATGTCTCACTTGTTCACAGTTTCTTCTTCACCCACAATGCTGAGTAGCTCCTGCCTCTTCTGTAGGACAGGGACACATCTGGAGGGTATTTGCAGCACCACAAGTAACCCTTGTGGAGGGCAAACATGGAGTCACAGGAAGCCAAGGGTTCCTAATGTCCAGGGGATCCATCACTCCTTCATTTCATAAGCCACCACAATGCCTGGGGTGAGGCTTTGGCTGGTCCCTGGCACTGAACCCTCCTCCTGCCCAGCTGGACAGAGCACAGCACTGTGGGAAGGACCTGCTCCCTGTGCAGCACCCCCACAACAGGGGACTGTCCCTCGTCTGGCTTCCCGAAAAGGTTCTACCTGATCCCAGTGGGTTCACTGATGGAGCTCAAGCAGGTACCAATCACATGGTTGTGTGACCCAAAGTTAACCTCCAGCACTCCTGGGACTCCCGCCTGGCTGCTGCTCCAATTAATCCTGCTTTAGCTCCCAATCAAACTCCTTCCCACTGCTTGTCTCATGCTCCTGCCTGCTCCCTGGACAGGCTGGCTCCTCAGCTGCAGATCTCCTGGGGGACTCAGTGGGATGCTCAGCCCACACTGAGGGTCCACAGCCCCACACCAGGGGTTTAGGGCTGGTCTGGCTGCTCCAGCAGCTCGTAGGCCTCTCACTGTTCTTTGGCAGCTCCCTTCTGGAAAGCATCTTGAGAAGAGAGCAGCTACCCATAAATCCTGCTGAGGGCTGGAGCTGTGCTGTGCAATGGCCTCAGAGCCTCTGTGACCTGAAAGAACCATCACTGGGATTTATTGTTACAGGGAAACTCACTTCCCACGTTCACCCAGCTTTCACCTTTGATTAGAACCTCAGGCATGACAGGTAAATTGCTCTTTGTCACTGGAGCAGAAAACATCTCCCTTTTGTATGGGATATGGTAAGGGCAGGCAAGTTAGGTGTGATTTTTAAAATGCAGTTTTGTCTATGAGCTTCAGAGCCATCGTGGCACTGATGGGTCCATTTAGCAGCACCACAGTCAGTCCAGAATGGAGGAAGGAGCTGCCTTTCCCCTATTCAGGCAACACTTAGATGGGAGTACACCTCCTTTTTAACCCTGCTCAGTTTACTTTTTTCCTTGGAATTCTGGATGTACAATCCTCTCAGTGAAACAGGACAGGCACAGAGCACACTCTCTGCAACATCTGCTAAAAGTAGTGCAGGAATGGTGCTACTGCCTTCTGCAGACTCAGAAAAAAAGAGCTCTTCAAGTCTAATTCCCTAATACAATCAAACACAATCATAAGCAAAATTATTCATGCTAACTTGATTAGTAAAAAGAGAAGAATATGCTAATGAGGTGTCCTGAAGCATCTCTGCCTGAGTTTGAACACAGTGCCACAGCTCTCTGGGCATGGATTACTCAGTGTAGGAAAACATCCCCTTCTTCCCTTTCTCTCAAGATCTTCTGGTATATGGAAGACAGGTCTGTATTTGGGTTGTTCCTCACCAGGGCTGTGGTTGGTCTGCACCTCCCAGACCAAAGGGCAGAAGAAAGCACGAGGCTGTGCCCAGGGGCAGGTGATGGGTGGCAGGGTGACCCAGGTGATGGGTGTCAGGGTGACCCAGGTGAGGCTGTGCCCAGGGGCAGGTGATGGATGGCAGGGTGACCCAGGTGAGGCTGTGCCTGGGGATGGGGTGAGTGATGGTGGGGTCTTTTCCCATCTGAACCCAAAGGGATCTCTCTAGAACTTGCAACTGGTTTCTTGTGTATGGGAAGGCACAGGAATTCACAACTGGGCCTGTGCCCTGCCCTTAACAGCCTGTGTTCCGTACCATGAGTGTCACATCAGCACAGCGGGTACTTGGCTCAGGCTGTGAGCATCAAGGGTCACTCTGACGGCTGAGGCAGCAATTTTTCTTGTTTTTCAGGAAAAGCACACAGTGTGCTCCCATCAGCAGCCCTCCACAGCCCTCTCATCAGCCGGGTGACCTGCTCCTACCACCACAGCTTCATTCCTGAGCTAATGGACAAGGGCTCATCCCTAAGGGGGATGTTTGTCTGCCCCCAGGAGGGATATTTTGTTTGCCCATCCCCGAGCCGTGTGAGCCCAGGCTGCAGACCAAGCGAGCTGCTGACACGTCTGCAGTGAGTGCCCAGGCTCTGGTGGGGCTGCTGCAATTTTTTCCCTTTCCAAGATGATCCATCAACTCTCTCTGCCCAGTCTCAATATCAACTGCAGATCAGAGGCATCGTTTTTCCTCTCTGTCAACAGGGATTCTACCTGGGTATGTAGGTCAGGATTAGTCCTTTTCATCCCATTGTCTGCCGTACCTTTCATTCTTCACAGAACCTTTCTCCTCATTTTTAAAAATATTCCATTTGCACCTCTTTTTTGCTCAACCTGGCTGTATTCTCCTGGCATTGTGGCCTCTCCCCATTCTCTGTCTGACATTAGAATCAATGCACTGGGCAATATTTTATACATGATCTGGAATTTCCTTAAGCCTTTGAACCTTCTGCTCAGATATCCTTCTAGGTTTGTCAGACAGATACTTCCATTACACAACTCAAATGTTCAATAATAATAGTCTGGATCTTTTCAAATATCAAAACTTCCTCCCACTGGAAATCAATCATCAGACAAGAGACAAGTAGGGTAGTTGAGAATTGCCTGCCAACTTTCCTTCACTGTAAAGGCTGATGAAAGCAGGCAAACTCTCAATGACTTGTCAAAGACAGATTAAAGAGAGAAACTGAGAGTGTAATTATGGCCACACAGAAACACAGTGTTTGCACAGACATGGGGTGGTGGGGGCACAGAGAGGGGAAGATGTGTGGGAAGGGCAAGTGCACATCCAGAGCCAGCAGGCTGTGAATGACACTGAGTGGATGTTCCAGGAGGCCACACCAAGAACAGATGAGGGGATGACAGACCTGACAGGACTATGTGAAGGATGTTGTGAGTTCCAGGATGAAGAGCAGTGTCACCTGCCTGACCCCCAGCCTCACTGGGCATGCACAGCTCTGGTCCCCACAATCCAAGAAGGAAGCAGAGAGACTGGAGAGAATCCAAAGGAGGGACGTGAAGAATGACCCAAGGGCTGAAGATTCTGCCCTGTGAGGAAAACCTGAAGGAGTTTGGTCCCTTCTTCCTGGAAAAGAGAAGGCTCAGGGGGACCTCTATCACAGCACCCCAGGACATATCAGGGGGCTCCAAAGAGGATGGAAGGTCTCTGCACAAGGAGCCCCATGGAGGAGAAAAGGGGTGATAGGTACAAGCTGCACTGGGAGAGGTTTTATTTCAATATAAAAGAAACTTCTAACAATGAGAACAGTCGTTCACTGGCACAACCTCCCCAGGGCCAGGCCGAGTCCCTGTGGCTGGAGGGTTCAATGTGCAGCTGCACATGGGGTGAGAAAATCTCTCTCGGCTCCATTTCCCATGAAAGGTTGGAGCAAATGATATTTCAAGGTCCTTTCCAGCCTGGGCTGCTCTAGGATGCTACATTTCTGTGATCCATAGAAAATAAGAGTGCAAAAATATGATGGGATTTTTCAGTTGTTACTGTACAGAAATGTTTTATTCGTGGATCAAATCTGGTGGTCCTGCCCATCCCATGCCCCCCACATGCACTGGCAGAGCCACACTCAACTCAAGCCAACACTGCTCCTGATCCTCGGGTTGCTGGAGGGGTGGGGACACGAGGGCTGCCATGGGACCCGTGGGACTGGAGCTGAGCAGAGCAGGAGCCCCCGGAGAAGGGGTACCCAGAGCCACTCCCTGTGCCCTGTGATCCTGTGTCTAACCCCATCCCCTTGTCCAGCATCTTCTGTGCTCCACAGCAACTTTCTGTGCTGAGTCCAAGCTCCCCTATGTTCCCTCTATCCCAATGTCATGCACACCATACTAAAGCTCAGTGTGTGTCTATCATTAAACATCCTTTTATTTATGCATGAATAATTGAAACTTTGCATTATTAATATTTTAATTAACCTTTACACAAGGTTTGGTGTTTTTAATGCCTTCTTTCATCTCCCTAAGCCATCTCTATAATGTATTTAACTGCTGATTTTCTCTCCTGTCACCTGTGTGAACTTTTTAACATCTCTACAACATGTGCAGGGATCATCTTCAGAAAGAATTTGCTGTTGAAAACCATGGACTTGACTCCCCATAAAAATATTTCCCTGTTTGAGATTCCTACCATTGTTAAGTTCTCTCTTGGAAAGGTTGATGCACTTTGTCCTGTGTTGCTGCAGTTTCTCCTGCCTCCTCTCACATGAGGAACCTGGGTCATTCCTCTGACTCACAACTGGCAACACGGAGAAATAAGCACACGCTTTTCTGGTGAATTGCTGTTTTGTTTAATGTTCCTGTCACAAGTGCACAGAGGCATTAATGAAGCCATGGTGAAGCTCTGTGTCTCTGTCCTGTTTGTAGCACAGTGTTGGTGTCCCAGCACAACCCTCCCACCAGTGATAACCCATGGGAGATAAAGCTGAAGGACTTTGTCAATACAGAACTAACCAAGTAAACAAACAAACAAAGCAATGTCATTAGAAATGTATAAAGGGGCTCCAGGTGTGCCTGTCTCCCCCTGAGCTGGAGCAGTGTGTGTACTCCCATGTTCATCACGAGAATCAGGAAACTTCTGACTTTGTGCTTAAAAAGTCACCTCATCATACCAGCATGAGGCTCTGGCTCAGTGGGAACAAGGCCACTCCTGCAGGTGGTGCAGGTGGAAGTCATGAACGCTGATGGGGCAGGAAGGTATAAGCAGCTCTCGAACCGCCCCCCCTTCTTTGCTCCTTGTCCCGGTGACGTTCTGCCGCACAGCCCGGGCCGGGCAGGGACTGGCGCTGCTGTGCTCAGCGGCTCCATCGTCCGGCAGCGCTCCCGGCGCTCCCCGCCACCTCACACCTGCACAGGTGAGCAGACAAGCTCATCCGCTCTGCCTCCTCCTCGGATCGCTTCCACAGCCACCTCTTCAGGGGCAGGAGCGCAGACAGCAGAAATCAGGCATATCCTCTCCTTATGGACCCAAATCTTGTCTGTTTGAGCCCACAAAGCTCAGTGATGTTTGGGGCGACCTGAGAAAATGAACATAAAATCAGACCAGTGTGTCTGGGGGGAACTCAGCCACTCCTCTCTCCACTCCACTTCTGCCTGTGGCTCTTACTGGTGTCTGAAGCTGATGACTGAAGAAAGCATCAAACAAGTATTACATGGACCAAGGCCTGGCCCAAAGGGGTTTTGCTGTGTACTGATGGCTTTATTGCCAAGCGACAACGGCATGTTTGCTCCTGGACTCACTGCCTAAGGAGTCTGGTGCTTAATGGGAAAAAAATAACAGAGCAGGAATTAATAATTGGGATGAGGAAAGTTTTCCATTAACTGATTACATATGGCAACTAATTCAGCTTAGAATTCGTCATTGTCACTTTTCCAACATAAATTCAGAAAGAATAGTGCTTCATTAAATCTGTAAGGCTCTTCCAGAGCAAGCAGCTACTGACCACTCACAATAAGTTAATTAAAAGTCTTTCACACTAGAAAGAGCAAATGTTGGTAGAGATTAATTGATTTCCTGTTAGCATGTGCTCCTAGACTGATGGATGTACTGGAGGTGCTTTATCTCCATCCACTTCATCTCAGTCAAGTGCAACCTTTAGCATGCAACTAATTTCACTTTTTCATTAGTAACTGCTGTTAGAGTTAAATACCATAACAGCCCAAGCTATAGTTCCAGTTTTTCCTCCATTTGCCGTGTAATCTCCAGGTGATAGCTTATTTTATATCAAACTACACTTAAAAGAAAGACAAACCAAAACCAAACTGGTGGTAAATCCTGATGATTTGATTCATTCACCTTTCTCTGTCTCTTCCTCTTTGCCCATTATGTTTAATAGTGCTCACCCTCTGAGCACTTATTGTTTGCACCTCCTGTGTGATCTCTGGGGTCAGAGGATTGGTGTCTGGGTGTCTTTCACTGTGTAAATGGGAGTAAAAATGTCCAGGAAACTCCTTCTCCTCTCTCTTGCCTTTAAGCCACTTTGGCAAGTATGGAATGGTTCAGCCAACTGATGCAAAAGAGGTTTTAGGCATTAGACAAGGAACATCACTAAGAAGTATCATTGACCCTGCCTGAGCCTCCATGCCCTTTCCTTCCTTCAGAGGGATTTACCAGGGATACCAGGGCAGCTCCTCACCCTCAGTGATAACCTGAGCAGTGTCTGCATTGTTAATAGACCACAGTCATCTTCCATATGCTCAGTGAGGTACAAAATAAATACTCTCAATGGTTCATGAACACCAGATCGTGCCTATTCTGTGTAGAAAACTTCCCTGTTCCACCTCCACTAAATCCTGCAGCTCAGCAGCAGCTGCAAAGATTTAATCAACACTACTGTATAAAAAAAGCGATTTTTGAAAACCATTCCCACACCTCCTCACAGTATCTGGACTAAATTTTTTATTAAATAGCTCATTGATTTCAGAATTATAAGTTCAAGTGCAGTGAAATTGTGTGTAAATTCTGAAATGCAGCAGTGAGTTTGTTTCTAAAAATAGATAAAATGTGAAAAAGATGAAATATTTCCCAAGCGAGTTGAAAAAGTTCTAACACCTGCTTGAAGACAAGGTTTTGGGGCTGAGCTTTATAGACAGAAAACGTGCCCGTTGTGACTGGGTGAAGGCCCTGAGGCCGGAGGGGGCTGCAGCTGCAGAGAGGGGCTCTCACAGCTCTTCTCAGTTCTGGGCTCAGCAATACAAATGGGGAATATTCTGATACAGTGCAGAGCACATTGTGCCCAGTAAAAGTTTTCTGTAAGCTCTGAGTTCTAAAGGCCCTTTTGGAGAGAAAATAGTACTGTTTGTATTGCTCCTGAAAACTCTAATTGTGTTTTGACTTTTAGTGTGCAGAATTGCAAATATTATAATTGCGTTATTATTGTATTAAATTCCTTCTTTAATGAACAAACAGCTGTGTAATTGCAGCAATGAATTAACACCTCTGTAATGGTTGGTTAAGCTCTTTAATTGTACTCTCTGTTTCTAAGTGTTGGGCTTCTCTGTGGAGCACAACCCTGGGTGCCAAACACTTTGTACACCCTTAGTCTGGAAATTAATTTCTGCTCTAATTTACCAGGGAACACAGTGAAATCCTGGGGTGTGCCCGAAGATTTGATATGTCCTTGTCCTTTGATCACCTCACCTGTACCTCCCAAATCAAAGTGCTCCACAAGGCCCAGCAGACTCTGCAGGTCCCAAAGGCAGCAACCAGCCTTCGAGCTCTCCGAAGGAGGTGTCTGGTGCAAGTTCCCAGCTCTGCCTCAGTGAAGGAGTTTGGCTTTATTGCCACTGAATGTAAGAACACCCCAGGTGTGGGGCTCACCAGTGCTCGTGAGAGGTCTCTATGATTTTTCATGGACAAGGGATATGTTTGACTTACCCAGTTGCTTCCCATGGGCTGGACTCTGGCTTTGCTCTGGAGGCTGAAGGGATGGAAATCCCCAGAGAAACCCTCTGGGCTTTCTTCTTGTCCTTTAAAACACACCCCCAAGTCAGCTCCTCATGTGTCGCCCAGCACTAGAATAGAGCTGTTCCTTCTCTCAGGGATGCTCCCGCTGCCCTCAGGGATGATCCTTGTCACAATTTGCCTGTAAGGGGCTGCTACACCCCCACTGCTCTCACAGGGATTTTCTCTGGACATACATCTTCCTGTGCCAAGAGCCCAATGTGCACGTACAGAGGAACAAAAACAAGGAGATAAAGCACTATCGTAGCTAAATAAATCACATTTCCAAACAAAGTGACATAGCAGCTATGCCATATGGCTTAGCAAGGAAATGACTCACAGCAGCTGGTCTAAGAGGAAAAGTTTTAGTGACTCTGTCCACAAACAGTGGCAATACAGAGCTTCAAAAATAATTTGTGTATCTGGCAGAAAAATTTGATTATCAGCTCTCTATCCTACTGAACATGTCAGATGTACGCTCAAGGAACTGCTCGTTCTCTGAGCCTGCAGTGACTCACCAGGCTTTGATGGGCAGCAGCTTTTGGCAGAGTTGTTGGCTGCCGGTTCCAGCTGTAGCCACGGCCACACAAAGGTCCTGCTGGGCTTGCTCTGGTGCTCCATCCCAAAAGCAGGAAGCCCTGATACCCTCAGGTCCTGCCAAAGGCACCAGGAAGAGTTACACAATGATGTCTTTGCCCAGTGCCAGGGGCTCTCACCGGTGTGAGGAGCAGGCAGGGATGTTGAAAGTAAAGGGAGGAGGGAACTGGTCCCTCCTCTCAGTGTGTTGGCACCATTCAGTGCCTCTGAGACTCAGGGAATCTTTAAATAAGGAAAGGATGGGAGGTGCCAGTCAATGCTTTGTCTTCTTCCTAAGCAGAATTGCTTTTCCTCTGACTCGGGAAGCAGATGAGCCTGGTTTTCCTGTGGAACTGGTGGTTTCATCAGGCTCCTGTCAGAGTAACACATCCAGCTGGCATCGGAAACAGGAGCATCGGCAGTGTCAGAACAGGGAATAACAGTGCAAGTTATTCCTAGTTAATGAATATATGGGAGGGAAGGGCAGTGGGAGTGAACAGCCATCCATCCCTGTGTGCTGTTGGACTGACTGCCCAGAGCATGGGCAGGTTACTGTCCCTCATGTTCTCTTTTTGGGAAATCAAACAAACTGAGAAAAGGTGGGTGCTAAATCCACGAGTGCTTGGTAACTGTCTAGAGCAAAACAGATGAAAGAAAGCCTGTACAGCATGTTAAATAATTTTCCAGATGAAAGCAGAAGGGACTATAGCTGGGAAGCTGAATGGGATCAGGGATGGGATTATTTTTAAAAGGAGGACGATTAAATCATGTTATTGTAATCCAAAAAACAGACAAGTGTGAGGAGCAAAGGTGCAGAGGAACAGTAAGAACAAAGCAGAGGATCAGAGAGGGCATGCAGAAGTGTGGGGAGGGGGAGAGCAGAGGAGGAATTTCTCTGTTTGTGTCACACAGGAAAAAGCAACCTCTGCAGGAGAGGGACAGCAGGGCAGGGGTAGGGAAAGGCCTGATTTTGGAGTTCCCTGCCCACTCCTCAGATGTGTCCAAAAGCTGTGCTGGGGAGCAGGGACCCACGGAGCCCTCCTCACCCTTGGACCCCCCAGCTCTGTGAGGTGCCACTGCCCTGCAGGAACTGCCCACCTCTACCCTTGGCCAGCCCTTGCTGTACTTTCCAGCTGCCAGCTCTGCTCCACTCCCCTTCTCAGCACATGGCCCAGAGCACTCATCTCTCTGCAGCTCTTCTCCACAGGTCGGGTCCTCAGCCACGTCTTCTCTGGCACATACTACATTTCCTATTAGAACTTTCTGGTTTGACATTAGTTGGAAGTTTGGGGTCAAATACTACTCAACTGGCTTTAAAACTGCTTTCTTTGTTTTCTTTAAAATAACCAGCCATCTTTCATATGTTTTTATTATTTTTCATGGAAGAGCTGTCTTGATCCCCTGTACTGTGCTGATGGATACTGCCTTCTCTCAGGGAGATCCCTGCCATCCCCCTTCAACAGTAAGTATTAATATGTGCACCATGGTCACTGGGCTGTTGATTCCAGCACATCAGGATTATGTTCAGATACATTTCCAGCTGGCAGGGAGAAGGCAACCACCCCATTTCACTGACCTGTGCTTTGGTGCAGGATCCAGGTCTATGCTTCTCCCTGTGGGAAGAGCTGGTGGCAGGGTGCACACTCTCACTGGTGATGGGAGACTGCACATGTTCCCCCTCAAACTCCTGCCCTGTTCCTGCAGAGCTGGCCAGGGTCTCACGGGGATGGAGGTGTTGGAGCCGGGGCCTGGGCAGCATGGGGACAGCCAGTCTCAGTGGGAGGACAGCCAGCCTCAGCAGGAGCAACAGGGAATCAAAGCCAAGGCAGAGCCTCCCACCAGTGTCATGCAACTGCTTCCTGCTGCCCCAAGGGTGAGGACAAAACAAACAGAGGAGAGATCATGGCATCCTGCAGCCCTACCCTGGCACCCGGGGACAGCCGTGTTGGAGCAGGGAGCGGGGTGTCCCCATGGGCTCAGGGGCTCCCAGGGTGGCTGGTGGGCTCCCTCTCAGCAGAGAGAAGGGGTTTGGGGGGAGGGTTCATGTGCAGTTCTCTTGCTCTCTGTTGCCTGTAGCCATGCCAAACCCCCCAGCAACGTGGCCAGCCTGCAGGGACAGCTCCATCCCGGTGACAAAGTGCTGCTTAGGGAGGTCAGAGATGGAGCCCAAGGTTTATACTTCAGTAAGTCTTCCCACAGCAAAGTGAGAACACAGGTGTGATACCAAACACATGCTCTAACATAGTGAGGGACACGGGACCTGCCATGCAGCTGAGAGCTGAAAGCCTCATCATTTGCCAGATTGAAATATTGTAGCTCCAGACTCATTTGCAGAATTAACTATGCCACATTTGCAAATCACTGCAAACCTATTTTCATCTGCAAAGAAATTATGGTGATATTTCCTCTTGCTCTCAGCTCTGGTGAGAGCAAATTTTCACATCCTCCTTCTGAACAGACTTCGAGAGAAAAAACCTCTTCCAAAGAGGTCTGTGCAGCACTGCCATTGTGATCTGAACTCACCTGTGCCACACACCACATGACCATCCTGCTCGTTCTGACTTTTGGCAGGTAATGAACTCACATCAGGGAAAAGGTCTTCCCACAGAGGTGTGAAATACCAGGAGACCCACAGGCTCTGTGCCCTGGGAGCGGGGAATGTGGAGCACAGGGATGCAGGTAGTGCAGGCCAGGGGCAGCACTGGGAACACTCACCTGCTCTGCACAGTGAGCTGTGTGAGAGCAGAACACAGATAGCAGCCAGTGCTGCTGGAGCATTTGCTTGGAGTTAGGAGAGAGTGAGCCCAGGCTGGAATCAGTGGGATGTCTGCTGGGGAGCCCAGAAAGAGCTCAGGAGATAAGCAGATATGTCTTGTGACAACCTCCCCAGAACAATTCAAGGGTAAGGCACAAAAAGCTTACTGGAGAAATGTACTCAAAGGTGCTTCTCTGTCATTGCTGAACTTACATTTCTGTAACACTGGGTGAGGTTTTAAACAAATTTTTCTCACACTGTCTTGCAGCACCCCATTCCCACACAAGACACTGGCCATCAGCTGCTCCGGTGCCAGGAATGTCACCGGATCAGGGTGGGACCTGACACTGCTCATGAGGAGAGCAAGGAAGGCCCAGGAGCTGTGACTGGTGTGCTCTGCCAGGGCACTGCCACTGTGCTCAGCCACCCACCTGCACACCCAGCCCCGAATCCTGAACCAACAGCCTTGAAAACCCAATCTCAGAAAATAACCGGTACTGGGAAGTGTACAGAAGGTGCTGAGATCAGCTCAGTTTAGGCCATGAGCATCTCTGTGTGCTCCTCTTAACTCTTGAGAAAACCAAATGAATACGTATGCTCAAATCCTGCCAGGAGTAGTCAGTGACACTGAGATTCAATGTACCAAGGAAGAAACTTCCCTTATCTTTGAAGCACACTAAAATGGCATTGGCAGACAGCATCTGATACCAGCTTCACACGAGGTGAATGGGAAAAGGAGAAGCTGAAATGTCACACAGCACTGAGAAGAAAATGTGTTTCTCACACCTTAGAACGAATACTGGGTCACTCCCTGGGCACCGTAATTCAGGAATAAATGGATCTGCACAGGAAAAATGGCCTCTGGTCTCTGGAGGAAACGTTCAGTGAATCTTTCCCATTACCAACATGCAGGGTCAGGTTGGTATTTGTCCTTGTGCCCATTGTGTGGGCACTGGGATAGTGTGTGGGAGCTCCTGGCTGCAGATGCTTTGAAGGCTGCTCTGTGCAGGGTGTTCTGCCAGGAAAAACAAACCTTCAGTGTTTCCTCCATACTTGGTTTGTACAAAAGGCTTCTCAGGGAGCTGAGCTGAACCTGTGCTATTCATGGTCTGAACTACATGACTATTTGAAAAACTCGATTGCCAGAACTAAACCTGAACTGTTAACTCAGAGTTTCAGGCAGAAGGAGCCCCGGCACAAGTTAAACTGAACCAAAGAAATTACTGCTCATCTCCCTAGTTCTGCCAGAGGTTTTTTCCCTTTAAACCAATAAGATATTTCTCAATCTTGGGAATATTTTAGCATCAGTCTTACTGACAGTAGCTCTTCCTTCAATTCTATTTTAGTCATCAAAGAAACTGTGAGCCTGGAGTAACTGGATAAAAGCCCTTCAAAATGAGAACCTTCCTCGACAGTCTCATTCCTGATCAGAAATGCCTCTCCACGGAAGCCTGCAGAGCTCTCTGTTCATGCCAGTGTAATGACACTTAATGCCATTGCTTGCTGCAATTCTGTTTCCTGAAGGAGGAGAGTCCCTGGAGGGATCAGTCACACCATGCTGCAAACCAGGAGGAACGTCTCTACGTGGGTTTGCTTAGAAAAGAGCTTCTGACAACAAATCACAGGCTGTTCTACTGTGCAGTCTCCATAGAAAACAAGGTTCGTTTAGGGAGTGTGGAGTAAGAACTGTGTCCCTGGGCAGGATCAGCAGTATTTCCAGGTCAGTGAGAATCAAATCTGTTGATAGCAGTTGATGATTACTGCCCAGAGAATCTCTTTGCTCTGCTTTGTCCTGCCTGAGGCAAACTGAGAGGTAAATCAAGAGAGCTGTCAGAGAGCTTCCTCATGGAGAGCTTCCTCATGGAGAGCACCCTCACAGAGAACTTCTTCATGGAGAGCACTCTCCTGGAGAGCATCCTTCCTCCACGCTGCCGGACACGCGATCCCCATCGTGCAGACCAGGTCAGTGTCCTGGGTAACTCGGGACACTGAACACAGGGGACACATAGATTCAACAAGGAGAGGCAGCACAGAGGTGTTTGGCTTTTTCTATTCAGGTCTGATTTATTAGTCCTGATTATTAATCAGAATCTGCTAATTAAGAGATGCAAGTTTGATAATCAGGGCAAGGCTCTGACACCCTCCTGGTCTGAGTCTGGGACAGCTCTTGGTGTCAGGGGATGGTAAGAAAGAGGAGAAGAAGAGCCCTGACCCCTGAGGGGAAGGTAAGAGCCCAGCAGAGATCACCATGGGGAGCTCAGGGGGCAGCAGGTCCGGGGGGTCATAGCCTCCCACCAGCAGTGGTGTGGGTCCAAGTGCTGTTCCAGCTCCCCCACCATGAACTGGCTCCATCCCCCCACGCACCCCCACCCCTCTGCCCCATGCTCAGTGAGCATCTATCGTGCATCAGGGCTGAGCACAGCCTGATCCCATTGCAATTGTAAACCTTGGTAAATCTTACCTCTGAGGGCACTAATTCCTGGTAAATCTGGCATCTGCAGCTCCAGAAACAGTTCCCACACATAGCCCATGAATTCCCTTTCAGCCCCACTTCCACACACGTCAGTGTATCCGGTCTCAGTGTGCACTGGTCTAAGTTAAAGCTGCTCCGAGTGTTCAGTTGTGAGTGCACAAACTTATTCAACACTTGTATACTTCATTTCTCAGTTATTCGTGAACACCTGAAAGCTGCTGTGTTAGCCCTTCTCACACACTGGCTCTTCTGGAGTGGACAACCTCGGAGCTGATCCCCTGGGATCACTGTGCTCTGGGAAGCCTTCCCAGACTTTGCTCTGAGAGGTGGGGATGCTCAGCTGATGTAAGGGAGAGCTGCTGTGGGATGCTGCACACTGTGGAACACTTGGTCCCTCCTCCATCTGCGGATACCAACAGATATCATGGTAAACTCCAGCCCTGCAAAATAGCATCTCCTGTGTGTAAGCCAGCACAGCACAAAAATCTGTGTGAAACAAGTCACCAAGTGCTGACTTCAGGTGAGGCAGACACCCACTCCCGAGTATTGACTGCTACTGATCAAGAAAGTTTTTTTCCTTTTTTTAATTAAAGTTTTCAGATGATATTGCTAACACAGAGCAGAACCAAACCAGGTGTAATTAACTGCGGAGCAAATGAGGCTGTTCAATTCACAAGAGTTTTGATTTCCACTTTCCAGAAGTGCAGCACTTCATCTCTCATGGGAAGGGTTCAAACTCAGTATCTCAGGACCCTGCTGGGATTTGGCAACTTATTTCCATGAGCTGATTGTCAACAGTGGTGAAATTAATGACAGTGCTATGAACAATCTACATCTGCCCATCACCTTGTGATGTGTTAGGCATGCACATATCACACTTGCAATGAAACTAATTACAGAATGACACAGGATCCTCCTTGCAAATGCACCGACACATCAGGCAGCCCTGTCAGCTTTATTGTGTGTCATAGTCTCAGCAAACTCGTTTCTTTCAAGAATTTGCAACTTGTTTCAGACTGCTAAACACAACCTTCCATTTAGCAGTCTGTACAGTTTAAGAGATTGACTTGTAAAACGATTTCTGCTCCACTGACAGCAATATTTCATTTCCTTTCACATCTGTTTGAACAGTTTATTGTAAAGCCTTCCCCCATTGCAGTGCTTATTGCTTCATGTTTTTTTACTGTTCCCTTATTACTTGAATTATTTTCCCTTTGTGTCCTTTACCATCTCAAGTATCCAAAACAAACTGGATACGTAAGAGAGCCCGGGGCTAGACGTGTTTCCTGTGAGAGCTCTACAATGGAAAGAAAGGGCAACATGTACCAAGCCTTGCCCAACACCTGTTCAGGATATCTGTAAGTTAAATAGTCACATTAAATAGTCATCTAGTTAAAAATATGTAGTCAACCTTAATATAGAATTTAGGCATGGAATTAGACCTGGTTGTTTAACATTACTTAATAGGATTTACAAGATTAATATACGGCATTAATTGAAATCTGCACCACAGCAGAAATCTACCATCTGCTTTAAACAGGCCATCACCCGGATTGCCCCCTCCTTCCAGCGCCCAGAGCACTGTGGGCAGGAGACAGGCCCTGCCACTGCTGCGAGAGGTGTCCCCAGCCTGCAGAGCCACACCAGCCAGAGCCCTGGCACGGCCGGGGCAGGGCACCCTGGCACCAGGAGAGGTCCGCGGGGCTCCTGCAGCTGTGACAGCTCCTCCCGGGAGCCAGCGAGGAGTGCAGTGGTCAGAGACAGCCATGCAGTCATAGGGAGGGGAGCGGGGGGAGCTCAGTGTGGTGTAAACAGCTGGATTAAAGTCACTCACAGGGCAAATGAATGACAGCTTCGGTCGAGAAAGGCAGAAACCGGCTTCCACAATGAATTGAGTCAGGTGTGGTTTCAATCCAGCACTCACTGTGGAACGGGAATGAGACTAAAATAACAAAAGTGTCAAAACTACAGCAACTCTGGGAGTATTTCTTCCCATTTTTTCATTTTCTGGTCCAGGTCTGAGCGTCACTGCGAGTGAAGCCAAGGGAACCAGCCAGCAGCAGGCAGGGCAGTGGCTGTGCCAGCGTGTGTTCTGACATGTGCCTGCTGTGTGCCCGGTGTGTGCCTGGTGGGTGTGCTGGCCATGGATGCCTGCTGTGTGCCCGGTGTGTGCCCGGTGTGTGCCTGGTGGGTGTGCTGGCCATGGATGCCTGCTGTGTGCCCGGTGTGTGCCTGGCGGGTGTGCTGGCCATGGATGCCTGGCGTGTGCCCAGCGTGTGCCCAGCATGTGCCTGGCGGGTGTGCTGGCCATGTGTGCCTGGTGTGTGCCTGGCGGGTGTGCTGGCCATGTGTGCCCAGCATGTGCCTGGCAGGTGTGCTGGCCATGTGTGCCCGGTGTGTGCCTGGCGTGGGCCTGGTGTGTGCCATCAATGTGTGCCCAGCATGGCTCCAGCGAGGGGCAGCTCCGGGGCCCCATATCTGTGTCGGCATGACATGTCAACATGTCCTGCACAGCACACGCTGTACAGCAGCTCCAGTGCTGGAGAGCACTATGATTTGGCACATGATATCTTTCCAAGGCCTTTCCAGCCTCAAATTATGCCGAACAGCAACCAGCAAAATTACCTTGTGTGCCCATCTTCCCTGCTCAGAGTGCCAGCTGTACCTGCTGTAAGCAGGCAAGGCAGATCATCCTGTCCCTTACACCAGCCTCTTCCCTGTCTTCAAGTGCGTGCATTTCATGCTTCCATGACTCCACACAACCCTCTGTTTGGGAGACAGGCTGCACATTGTCAGGCGGGAACACGTGTCAGTGCTGCAGGTGAGTGAACATCCTCACACCCCAGAGCTGACATAAAGAATTAAAAGGAGTGTTAGTTGGCTTCTCCACACAGAGCTGTGGTTCTTGAGTGAGTTATTGGATAAAAGAGTGAGTGTTTCCACTCAGGCTGTCCATGTGAAACACAGAAACAGAGAAGGGGCAGAGGGAAGGGTGTGACAAAGGGACAAAGGGTGTGACCTGGGGGACCTGGGGCTGTGACAAAGGCCTGTGCTGGAGGGGTGCTGGGCTCTGCCGCCGGTGGGTGAGGGCTGAGCTGGGGCAGAGCAAAAGTTGAGGTGAAAGGCAGTGTATTTTCCTGAGCCACTGTTCACTGGACAGTGAGTGCTGCTGGGGGCACTGCGGCTCAAACTTTACCTTTTCATGCATTTTTACATTTGGAATGAAAAGGTAACAGAGGAGTCACAAAAACCACTGATTGACGTGGTTCATTGTTTTGGCTCAGGATCTCCACACACCATCTGGGCTACAAAAAGCAATAGATTCTGATGATTCGACTGTTGTACCATCTCATTTTCATGATGATGATGTGTCGTGTGCACATCACTGATATTTCCTTTAAACCTTTATGAAGAGTGTCTGCTTATAAATAGATCAGTGTAGTAAGCCTCGAGCTCTCAGAGGTTTGGTGATGCTGATGTTGCTCTCACTTTCCATGTAAGGATTACAGCAACTGCTCCGTGTTTATCCAGCACAGAAGTAGCACAGAATTCAGGCGCTTGTTAACATCTCCAACATCAACATTAGTGCTCATCTTGTGCTTTCTGTACAACGGGAGAAACGAGCAAAGATAAATCACAGACTTTCCCAGCTGATGCACAGCTGTGTTTGGGCTGAAGGTGAAGCAATCCCAACCGTTCTCCACGTGGCTGTGCAAGCGGGGCGAGGCACCAGCTGGGAAATGACAGAGTGAGCATCCCAGGACTGAAGGTTCACTGGATCCGCTGTGCCAAAGAAGCACTTCCCAGAAAGGAGCAGTGAGGCTGAGCCTGAGTAAGGACATGAGCCTCAGCCCACTGAGCCTTTAACCCCTTCCCAAGGTCAGCAGCAGGACCCACCAGGGCGGTGACTTGGATGTGACCTGTCCATTCAATGACAGCTCCTCCTCTGAGCAGTCAGGCTGCTGCACATCATCAGCAACGGTATCAGCAATTCAGCTTCTACCAAAATACCAAACTGTGGCACCTTGAGAAGAAAATGAGCCCATCTCCCCTTCCCAGCCAGTCAAGCTGGGAGTCTGTTGTGAGCTAAAAGCTTAATTCTCATGATTGGCTAAATCTCTAAATCCTCGAGTGTTAAATGCCCCGAGACAGGAAAGCAAAGCTGCTATTAATAATTCCAATGGCTAAAGAGCATATTATTTTCAAATGGCTTGTTCCTCAGCATGGGGCCTGCCCACAGCTACTGTCATCAGTCATCTTGCACCAGGAGGAACTGGTGTCTGAATAAAACACAAGAAGACGTTCAAGGGAGCTCAGATTGTTCAGACTAAAAGGAAGTTAACAGAAACGATTAACCAGCTTGGCCAAAAGCTATTGGAGAAGGCAGGAATGCAGCTGAAAGGGCAGTTCATAAAGCCTCAATGCAAATGGATAAAGCAGGGAAGGAGCTGGTGAGAAAGGCTGTGGAAAGCTGCTTACCACTGATGGAATTCTTATCGGGAGTGTGAAAGGAGGAAGGATTTTCTTTCACAATGGCTCCGATAATCATGTAACGAGCAGAGGTGCATTTCATACTTTCCTTGCCAGACCATAATTTGTGCCCATTATTCACAAGGCAGCAGGGAGAGATTAACTGCTGCTGTCAATGGCCAAACCTCACTCCTTTTTCCCCAAATCGCTTTGCACATTTTAAGGGGAGAGCGGAGGGCGTGCAGCCCAGCAGCTGCTGGCATCTGGGCCAGGAGCTCGTTGTCCTCTGGCCCTGGGCATCAGGGAAGCACAAGCCACCTCTGCCCAGTCTAAGCTCTGGGTCCTTCATTGCTCCTTGTGCCTCCCTGGTCGCTCTTTTTTCTGTCACACAGCCTGGCTCTGTCTCCCAAAAATCAGTCATGTGGATAGCTCTAGCGTAGGACTACAGAGCTCAGAGACATAAAGCGACAAAACAAATCCCAGAAAAGTACTGACATGCCAAATATAACGTCACAACCCAGAGGGACCATGCTATGAACCAGTCATGGCATGTGAGGGAGGAGACAGTTACCCTAAGTAATCATTTATAAACAGAAATAACATTGTGATTGTTATTTAATTACTCTCTACCTTGAGCCCTCCATCAGCTCTTCCCTGACCCTCCTGGTCCCAGGAACCAGAGAGCTGAGCCTCACGGCCAGTGCAGACTCTGCACCTGCGTTGCACCCGGCCTGCATGAGAACAGGGATAGTCAAGAGCACGGAACACCCATCACCACTTTGGTTTGGAAAAATCAATCCCCTTCCCTCTTCAGTGCCACCAAAACATTCATTAAGTAAAAAAAAAAAATAAAAACAAAAAAACCCCAACAACATATTTTAAGAAAAAAGGATTCCTTGCTGTTAAAAAAAAAGTTAAAAAACTTTTTTAATTGAGTTTGGTTCAGGTTTTACCTAATTCCTTTTAATATCTATGGGGATGTTTAATCTGCAACTTTTTCCCATATTCTTTAGGTTTTTCTTTAATTTCTGCTTTCCACCTGGCCCCCTGCCCCATACATGGCACAATCAGCTGAGAAATATATGCAGGTGATGACTGAGAATGCTGCTGAAAGCAGAAGTTTACCAAGGATTTGTGGGAAATTTCAAGTAATAAATCAGCTAAAATTAGTAAAACAAAATAGTGTTTGGAAAGTTCAGTTTTATTTATTGCCTTCTTTCTGCCTTTCAAGCCCAAACCCTTTGCTGTTCTCATCCCCAGCTCTCCAGTCCCTGAGCCTCTGTCCCAGCCGTGGGAGCACTGGAGGGCCCTGGCTGGGAGAGTGAAGCAGTTTGATGAAATTGCCCAAGTTTTTTATATAAGCAGTTTATAAAAAACACTATTGCAGCCACTTTAGACAGACTGGGGTGGTGTAAGTTATTCAACCTTGTGTAAAGGCCGGATGAATGAAACTCACGTTAAAGCTTCCAGATTTATTACACATTTTATAATCATACACCAGCTGCACCCACAGCCAACCACACCTGACAGACAGGGTTCCCCCAAACCCCACAACCCCATTACAAAGTATACACAAGTTTTCCAGTATGCATTTTGTTTTACTTTTGAATTACTTCTTTATTTTGGTATCTTTTTATAGCCAGGCAAGAACAACTACATTCCTTTTTCATTTTACTTATAATTGGTTTATTGTTGGTTTTATTACATTTCTTGACTATTTTCTATACAATAACAAAACCAAACAACAGCAACAAAACCCCAACAAAATCAAAAGCTTTGATTAAAAAGCAGCTACTTATCATTTATTAATATTGTCATCACTATATCATGATCAGAATTAAGATTAGCAGCATCTTGAGCCGGGCAAAAAGGTTCCTGGATGACACAGGATGACACAGGCAGATGTTGCAGTTGTTCAAGGATGTACATTGACACATCTGCAGTGGACAGCACCAGCTTGCAAAGAATTTTCCTCTCACAAGTGCTGCAGAAAAAAAGAGAAAGCATCGCATAAACAAGACAAAGAGTGGAAGCAGAGGATCCAGAACAAAGAATGAGTGACTGGCAAATTGAAATCAGTCCTGCCAATGCCCTGCAGCAAGGAGGTTTTTCTCTCCCTGAATACAGAAGAAAACTAAATTGTTTGATGCTCTGAGAGGCAGGAGCACCTCTAGTGCCTGCTGGGCCCAGGGTGAGCCCTGTCCAGTGGCTCTGCCCAGCCAAGGGGCTCTCAGCACCGAGCGCTTAAAGGGAGCTGCAGACAACTGGATTTGAATAAATGGTCACAAATCTGGGAAGGAAGCTGCATGTTATGGGACAGATAGGCCATCTGCCACATGGATACAACAGAAATCTAAAGCCCTGAAATGCTTGAAGCTGTGGAAGCCACTCTCAGGTGCTGTGAAGCAAGGCTGGCTCTCCTGCTGTCATCTGTGCTCACTCCCCTCATTGGGCTGCCAAACCCCTGACAGAGGCAGAACCTGAGGCTTGTACCCACACTGCTGCCATAGATTTTAACTCATCCTCTGACACAATTACCAGGGGGTTCGAGTGTCACACAGTCCCCAGACTGCAGGAGCAGCTCCTGCCCCCCAGGGCTTCCCCTGAGCACAGCTCCTTCCAGCTCTGCCAGGGGATCCATCCAAGGGTACCACTGCAGACACTGCCAGTCCTAGCATCCATCTGGGCTCAGTGGGCAGCCTTGGGGGGTTAGAGTGAGTCTTTATTAATCTTGTCCTGCTAAATGGCTGATCATGAGGAAAGGGAAGAGTGGAAAAGTTTTGAGCAGAAAATACATATGAGTTCTTCTTAACACTGGCACAAAGAATGGTGGATGCCCCATTCCTGGAAACATTCAGTCTTATCTTGTATGGGGCTTGGAGCAACCTGACCTAGTGGATTCATGGCAGGGGATCAGACTAGATGGCTCTTAAAGGTCCCTTCCAACCCAAACCATCCTGTGATTCTAAGATACCCGTGCAAGGGTAAGGGTTCAAACCTGCCTTGTACCACACAATGCTCCCTGCTCTGCTTGACAAACTTTTAATGCAGTTCATGCTGAAAATCCATCACTTCTTTCTGAAGAGCGATAAATTCCCTAAAGCTTTGCTGTCTAAAATTGGAGAGTTTCTCCCTGACTGTCACAGTTAATTTGTGTAAGTGATTAACAGGAATATGCCGTGTCCAGACAGTGCCCCAGCTTCCACCTGCACAGCAGCTCCCTCCATCCTCCTCTGATGTGTCCCTCTCAGGTTTGCTGACAGCCAGGTCAGCCTGGGTGTCTCTGACACAAGTAACAGCAGTTCTCAAGGACTCTGCAGGACAGTGAGCACTTCTGGAGGCATGAAGCTATTACAGTAAATAGCAATGCTTATTCTGTCAGCTGTCAGTGCCTCTGGCCTCTGTCATACAATTGGCTTCAGGACCACTCATTGCAGACATCTCCATGTTAGACAGGCAGACATTGTCTTGTCTTCCCTCTCAGTTCCAAGCAGATCATTGAAAAATGGCTGTCCTGGTTGGGCCAAGTCTCCATAAAATTCTGCACTAATGTTTATTTGCACCCAACCAGAGTAGCAAAGAGTTTCTCAATGGTTTCTCCTCCCACTGAGGGTAATGCTGCAGCCACCAAAAGCTGGCAAGAGCTCAACCCCAGCCTCAAGTTTCTGGGCACCCTGACCCCCCGTCCAAAACCCTTAGCAGCAGCAGGCACATGCCCAGCCCTCCTGGTGGGCACTGGGCTGTCACTGTGTGTCCCTTCTGCTCCTGCCCAGCTCAGACACAACAGGTCCCATCCCAGCAGAGTGAAAGGACACCACGTCTTCAGGTGGGCAGAAGTTACTGGTGGCCACAGCAACCTCCTGGGGAGTCATCAAAGACACAAGCACAACAAACACCATCAGACAGAGAACTGCTCCCAGCACCCCTCTGATCAAGAGCACCAGGTGAAATTCAGTGAAGCCAAGCATTAAAATGATGGACATGCAGGAATCAATATGGGCTGTACAGAAACCCTGACGAGCTGTGAAAACTGATCAGTGCCATTCAGGAATGACAACTGGAGTTATAACACCGGTAAGAACATGCCAACTCAGTGCTCTTCAGTTGCTGAAAAGAAAGTTCCCTGCCAGAAACTGTCCGAGGGAACACTGTGCTACTACACATCCGACAAGATGAACCCAGAAGTACCAGTCGAGCCCCTCTCCCCAGCTCCTCCAGGAGATCCCGGCAGCTGGACCAGTTCAAGAGACTGGAGCAAAGGCAAAGCACTGCCCATCCTGGTGTGGGGCAGGAGGGACCCTCAGGGAGTGCAGCTCGGGTACCCCCTTCCGATCCCGGGACAGGGATGGAGCAAACCCTGCCGGCAGCCAGGCCAGGCCGTGACCGGGCCTTGGGCACAGCCAGCACGGATGTACCGGAGGCAGGTTGTGCCTGTGGAACCTGAGAGCTTCCTGAGCTTCTGTGGGCGAGGGGAAACCAGTGAGCAAGGAGTATGGTTTGTCCTGACTTCAGCTGTGTCTCCAGCACACTCGGTCACCGCCCCGGGAAGCCAAAGCAGGGACACTGGATGGGTGGAATGGGGCAGGGAGAAACAGGCAGTAGAGCAGCCTGTGACGGTGTCCCTGCTTTGAGCAGACAGCTGGATCAAAGCCTGCAGACATCCTTCTCAGCCTAAATTAATCTAAATGACCCGTAAATGTACAGGACTCCTCAAACTGAGGAAATGTGTGCAAGAAAGTGCTGGAGGTCTGGAAGAAATAGCTAACATGGAGAAAGCAAATCATCCTCTTGCTCTTGCTTTTGTGCAAGAGCTGGGAAGATCAAATAAAAATATCGGATACAATTCTGAAGCAACAAAATCATCGTGTAAATAAATGGAGCTTTTTACTGAGATGGACTCTTCTGGAGACCAAAAATAGAGATAACTGGGAATTCACTAAGACAAATTCTCTGAAGAAAATTCCACTGAGAGTCTTTAACCTTAAACACAGGAAGCATTTACCCTGAGCACAGAGTGGTGGATCACAGGAGATGACACTGTGGAACACACCACCCTTCCTACCCTTGGGGATGGCTATGATGGTCTCTCACCACCCTTCCTGCCCACAGGGGATGGCTGTGACAGACTCACCATCCACTCTGCCCGCTGGGATGTCTGGAGCTGAAAGGACCTTCTGCAGAGGCCGTGCCCACCCACACACCAGCCTGCTCCAGGGCCTTGCCAGCCCGTAACCCTGCAGACCCCCAGCCCCTCTCGCCAGCTGGCTCAGCCTCCCACCACAGGGATCACGGCTGTCCCACCCTGGGACATATTGCTGACCTGCTCCCTTGCACCTCAAAGGGACACTACGACATCCAAGGATGCGAATTCCGAACTGTGCTCGACACCAGCTGCAGCTGTGGGTTTGTACACTATGCTCCCAACGTGCTCCCTGCTCAAAATTTGCAGTTTCACCCTCCCTGGCATTTCAGACTGCATGTTTTGGGGAGCCATAGGCCACATGGGCCAGAACTACAGTGGGTGCTGGACCCTGGGCAGGCGGCCCCCCTCCCTGGAACAAAGGTGGGAAAACAGATACACAGACAAAACTGGGGATATAGATCTTAAATAATGTCATAATTCTTCTTTTCTTCCTGCATCCCCTCTCTATGTGTCTGTTTTATAATTAATTTGCACACACTCAGTAAAAGCAGAGGATGTTTTAGATGACTGGCATCTCTGCAAATGAGATTTCTTCACTAAACTTTCTTTAATGAAACCTGGGAAGCGAGGGAGCACTGTAATGCCCTGATGTGCCCAGCTGCTGGGAAGCAAAGTGGCTGGTCCCTGCACTTCTACAATGGGTTTGAGGAGCTCAGGTGTGCAGCTACACTGCTGATTATTTGCCTATTAATTAATACTCCAGGCAACACATTTCCTTTAATTACACCACACATGACAGCTGTTCCCAGCAGCCCCAGAATTCCATGATATGGAGCACTCTTAGCGCTTGACCTTATTTAGTCACATTTTAAACCCAAGGGCTGGAGTTTTACAGGTCCACACATGCACACAAGGAAATTCTTTCGCTGAGGGAAAAAGCAGCTTTATCCTGAAAATATAATGGTTACAATGACCTTGTCTTCCCTCTCCTTCTATTGCAACATCTCTCTGATCTCACATCAGGATATATTGTTTTGGTTGGATGGTTGTGCAGGACTCCTATTGGTAAGGACCCAAAAGGGTCTCACACTGAGACCTCCGCTCCGAGGTCTCTGAGGGAGCTGAAGCCAGATCATATTTCCTAAATAGTAGACAAGTCTGTAGAGGACTTGGATCGAGGGAAGCTGGACATAGCTGGCTTATGGCACCATCACAGGTACAGCAGGTGCTGTGCATCACTGTTTGCAAAGCCTGGAAAGGAGAGGAAGGGGGCTGTACATCACCTCCCCTCCCTCCAGCTCCTCCAGCTCTACACCAGCCTGACAGAGTGTTTCTGGAGGCTTGAGCTGTCCCTGTAGTCTTGGAGTCCCTGTGGCTTCCACCCTGCATGGGACCTTGGGGCCCACCTGCGCTCTCTGCCCTGCCCAGAGGTCTCCCTCTGCAAACAGGCTCTGAGCAGCGTGGGGCTGACGTGGGCAGAGCTATGCTCTGGCTCCACACCGGGCCACAGGGAGAGTCCTGGCCTGGGGTAAAAATCCCTGTGCTCTGCCCTGAGGAAGCAGCTGCTGTACCCAGCACCTTCCACTGCAGTGACAGACACCACAGTGAGGCACCTCTCCCAAAAACACTGACAGGGGCTGGAGGAGCTCCATCCCCTGTCTTGCTCTGCAGTGGACAGGATGCTGAGACACTGACTGGAGCAGACACCACAGCGGCTCAGGCCAAAGCTTGCCTCCAAACCTCGAGCAGCATGCCAGGAACAATCATGGCTTCATCATTAGGACTCTCATCCGGGTTTGGAAATGCCTCTCCACACCTGCAAAACAAAAGTATCCCCAGAATTGCAGAGATGAATGTGATGCAATAAGACATTTGGCACAACCTGCTGCAAAGCTTACGCCAGTCTTCCGAAAATGAGCTCACTGTGCCATCTTTTCCTGGGCTGCTCTGCACAGCTCTGCAGCCCCATAAAAATGAAGTTAACACTAAGGAAAAAAAGGGGGAAAGCAGGGAAACACTGGCTACTTTCACAGAGAGGTAGAAGAAATCGGGTGAGTGGGAAGTGAGCAATGGGAACTGGAACATCAGGAAGTAGAAGGACGGGAAGTGGTCAGAAATGAATGTTTAACTTCTGAGAACAGCAGCTGAGTCAATGATAGGGTCAGGGAAGATGCCCAACAGGCAGGGGAGGGAGTGCAGGCAGGCATGAGCATGGCAATGACTGTGTCCTTCTGCCGAGAGCAGGGGCATTGGAGTACAGGCACCTGAAATTCTGGAGAGGCACAGGAGGGCTCATACTTTGGGTAGAAGAAACACAACCGAAGAGCTGTGTTGGCTTGTCTCAGACACAGTCAGACCCACTGGCATGAAAACAGGTGGTACAAGTAGGAGGGTGTTGGGGACAAACCACTCCACATCAGTGTCAGTTCCATTTAAAAAAAATCACTTGTGATATCCTGAGAAAAGACAGCAGCACCCTGTAAACCAGGAGTCTGTGGGAACTGCTGTGTAATTAGTGTGTGCAGTACTTGCTGCATGGGACCATAGTCTCAAGAAAAGCACTCCACAACACGTATATCATGTTTCAAGGCATCAGAGGAGTCAAGTAGAGCTGCCATTCAACCAGGTACTAAGCAGAACAAAGATTAAATAAAGGGAAATATTCCAAAGACCCTCTAAATAAAAATTCCCTCCATTTCAGACAGTTTAACAGTGTTCCATTGCAAATTCAAACACTAAAACATAACCAAAACCACAATTCAACTGTGTTAAGGAGTGAGAATAAAGAAGGGCAGTTCCTAGAAAGCTTTTGCTGACTCACTTGTACTTGGATAGCAGCTGGAGACTGATGCTGAGGGCAGGTGGCAATGAACACCTTTGGGACACCCAGGGAGGCAGAAACAGCTGAGCCCCAGTGGCAGGGCTGTGCCTCGGGGACTGTCCTGTGCGGGGGAGGAAGGGGACTCCAGCTCCAACCCAAACTGTTGGGCTGGGAACTTCCAACCCAAACTATTTTATGATGCTGTGACTCTGTGAGGCAGAAAAATGTGCTCAGGCTGATACAGAGACAGATGATGAAGGTGCCTCTCAGAGTCCTCCCGAACACACGCCCCAGGCTGAGGGGGTACAAGAGAACCGCGAGGGAGTTTGCTCGAAGGCTGTCAGCGTTGTGCCCACTGCTCTCCCAGGCCACCCGGGGTGGGAGCTTGGCTCTCACCAGTGAGGCAGTGACAGGCAGAGCAGGGACTGGGTGCCAGGAGCCCTCAGCACAGCGACAGGCAGCTTATGCTTCATGTGATAGAGACACGGGTGCCAGGGCAGTAACTACAGAGGTGATTTCACAGGGCTGAGGGCAGAGAAGAAAGGGCTGGACTGGGGACACTGCACCCCAAAAAGTTTATGAGGAGAGGAAACAGACCTGTTTGGAGATAGACCCGTAAGGAGAGAACAAGCAGGAGGCAGAGCTGCAGAAGATGAAGTACAGAAAGCTGTGATGCAGAAGAAACTACCTGCCAGTCTCCAGAGTGGCTGAATAGACAGGGAAAACAAGGAGAAAAGGGGTGAAAGATTACAGGGGATTGAAAAGTCCTGTCAGCACAGTCTGTCCTGACTTCTGTCATCAAATACAGATGCTCCCCCACAATCCCCTGCCAAGTGGTCAAACATCTCACCCCACCACTGCTTCATGCTCTGGTCTCAACAAAGAGTTTAAGAATCTCCCTTTCTATTCTTTAGAGAATAATCTGTACAGATGGCTGGGAATGCCATGTGTAATGTGTACTTTAAGTGTTTGTTTATCTTATTTGAATGGAGCTTTTGATGTAGGACTATCCATTACTTAAGAGCCAATAAGTTAGAAAAGGATGAAGGAAAGTGAAATGGTCTGTATCATATCATTCTGTACACTATTTGTGTATGCTGAATATTTCATTTATTCTGTAAGCTGCAGATGGTTTGAAATTGAAAAGCTGGGCTATAGCAGTGGCAGCCCTTTTGTTCTTGGAATGAGCTTGGCTTATTCAAGCAAAGCAGGCGAACCTCTGATTAATGACAACATCTATCTTTAGGGGAAAAGGTTGTCATTAGACTGAGCTACTGTGCAATTCCAAAATGTTTTAACATTGTGCTTTACATGGCAGAAGCTTGAAGAGGTTCTTTCTTCTGGAGAGATCAGATCCAGTCTGGAGGGTCTTCACTGCCCTCTTGGTGGGGTGTGGAGAGCCCAAGAGCAGCAGCAGCAGGGAATACCTGAGTAGGGAAGACCCAGGTATTGGGTGCAGCTGGCCTGGAGAGACACCCATGAGGGCAGGTGGGTGTGATGCTTGGCCTCAAGGGAGTAATACTTTAGGGTGAAAATGAGACATCCTGGTTAGTTAATGCAGAAAGAGAAGAGTCAAGTGGAAGTGGTGATGGACTGGGGGAGTGTGTAAGAGCACAGGGCCGTGGGCAGTGCCAGCCCAAGCCCATGACTGCAGCTGGGCTGGAGCAGCACTGACATTTCCGAGGGTAGATCTAGAGCAGCCCCTAGATCAGGGGAGCAGGGCTATCTCTCCTGGCCCTGGGAGCTGCAGCTCAGCATCTGCTGGGGCAGAGGCAGCAGAGCCTGGTTCCTGATGCCTGCACAGCACAGCCCAGTGCAGACCCTCCCAAAGGGCTTGGCTTCCCCAGCCCTCACAAGCCCACAGGGCAGCTGCAAATAGGACTGGGCATTGTTTCCAACTGGTTTTGTGTCACAGCACAACTGCGCCATCACTTCTGATAAAAACATCTACAAAGGTCACTTCTCACCAGTGGATATCCTAAACCTGAGCTCATCCTGTCATGGGAAGCACAGGAGAGCATCCCAGGGGCAGCAGGTACCTCCCTGCCCCCTCTGCAGGTACCTCCCTGCCTGCCTTCAGCTCCAGCCTGCAGGCTCGGCTTTGCTGTGACAGCCTTTGCTCGCTGGAATATTCCTGGAAATCTGCTGTTGTTTCCAATACACATAGCTTGCCTGAGATTTCCCAGAAAGGCAGGAGCAGGGTGTAGGTTTGGAGAACAAGGCGTACTTTCCTCCCTCCGTGTGCAGAATGGCTTGTGACCTTGAGAAAAACAAGTGAACAGAGGACATTGAAGATGATATTTAAAAACCTTTTAATCCTCATGGGGAAAGGTACATTACAGAAAATGAACAAATGGGGATTTTTCCACAAGGGATTTTCTTTGAGTTTTGTTTTGGTTTATTTTTTGGGGAGGAAGGGGATGTTTGTGGCTTGGGGGGGTTTTGTTGTTGTTCTTGTTTAAAGAAGAAAATGTTGCTTTCTTTTTTGAAGATAATATGCAGAACTTAACCATTTTTATTACAGTGATCAGAAATGGAGATTCAAAGAGCAGATGGGATTTGTGCCATGCAGGAATGTGAACAAGTCAGGGCATCTGAGTCTGACAGAGATGAATCTGAACTGGCAAAGCCAGACCTGGTGTGTCCATTCTGATCTGTGTATGACGGGGGGAAAAGAGGCCGCAGAGGTTGCATTTTCCACCTCAGAGGTTTTATAGGATTTTAGGCAATGTCCATTGGATTTTACTGAGTGGAAAGGACTTGTACGTCTTTGATCATTGCAGTTTCTGAGAGGTGGCTGCTCAAGTCTCCTCAGACTCCAGAGCTCAGGAATCTGTTCTTAATTTTTCATGCAAGCTGATGAGCTTCAGCTGAGGTAAAAGTACATGTAAGAGGGAACAAAAGTATCAGGTAGTGGGAGATGGAGTTAGTATTTTTAACAGTAATCAAAGGGCAGTGGGCAGTGTAGGAAATCCATAACCCTCTCAATCCTACAGCACAGCTTTACTGGATCAGGTGAAACAGAGAATTAGGTAAAGAGCCAGAAACAGCTGTTTCTCATTGGCTTTAACACTACTGATTTCTGCAGAGCTGGCATTGCTGTAAGGATTTCACCTTTCAGGTGAAATATCACCTGAAAGTATTTCACCGTTCAGGAAAGGTGAAATACAGTCCATAAGGAAACATAACTCCAGAGGGAAAGGTTGACCCCAACTCCAGGGGGAAAAGCTGGCCCCACACTGTCTGACCAGCAGTCACTGACTGCCACACTCCTGCCCCATGGTCCCTGTGCTGTGGGTTCCAGCAGCAGTGCTGGCACAGCTCACTAATGAAAAGCTACCCATCGACTCTGGTCTGTTGTACTACAGATATGGAAACATAAACTGATAAATAAAATCACTAAAATCCAGTTTCTCACTAGCGATTATTTTTCAGTATGGAGAGGAAACTATCTCTAGGGAGGAAGACTTTGTAAATGTGGATTTTAACATGGAGAAAAAAGGAGTGGCAGTTCATTTCTAGAAACACTCCTGGCAAAAAGCTCCATCATAAACAATACTTCTAACAAGAAACTGAGCAGATGCCACAGTGCTCACTGGACACTCACTTTCCTCATCTCAAGGGTGTGAGCACACGGGGCAAACAGAAGGACAAGATAAAACATCCTCTACAGCCCCATGGCCAGACAGTGCTCAATGGGCACATGCTCCTCATTCCCTGCAGATCCAGAGGATCTGGGGATCCCTCACAGAGCACAGTCATGGCAATCTGCTGGCCAGCACCAGGCACTGGGATCCCAATTCAGGGCCCAGCCTGGGCTGCTCGGTGGGCTGCACCCAGCCTGTGCATTACACACTCACTGTTCATGATGTGTACAGTATTTTATTTTATTTCATTTTTTTCTGTGTTGCTTTAGTGCTATTTCTCTTACACATTCTGCATTTTAAAAGGCTATGTTTTCATCCCTCAGCTTTTGAGTAAGAACTGAACTGAGATACCTCCTTTAAATGCAAAACCAGGGCTCGTCTAATGGTATGTGATGTTTTACTCCTCAGTGTATGTCAGTGCACAACCCTTTCCAGCCAGGAGAGAATATAACAGCTCCAGCCCCCCGGGTTCTCCACAGGCACCAAGGGAGCAGTCAGCCAGCCTGTTTTAGACATACACACTGCATAGCCCAGCTTCTAAAAGCAGTTTTGTGGAAATGTTTGTTCATCCTGCGACAGCCACGTGAACTGTGGAGAGGTGGCAGGTAAGAGGTGAAGCTGTGGGAGTCAGGGGAGGGCTCTGGAGTGTTTTTGGAGGAAATCAATATTCCTTTGCTACCTCTTGCTGCACACCACCAGCAGAGACACTGACAGCCACTGACTCTACACAGACTCTCAGCTTCTCACCTGATAGACCATTAACTTTGAGGATGCTGCCCAGGCTGCTGCTCCAGTTGAAGAGTCTCTCTGATTATCTTTCCAGTAAATTAATCCCTGACATATTTCTTTATTAGATTCTGAAGGGGTTAATAAATGAATTTACTAGGTGATTTCTTCATTTAATACTGAAGTTTAAACCAACAGACAACAGCAGAAAACTGGTTTATTGAAGCTTGCCCATAGCCTATAGCCAGTTCAATGGTGCCAGTTCCTGTAAATCCTCACTGAGCAAGGCTGAGTGATGCTTCTCAGCTGGAGCCCACAAAATATATAAATGCACCTCCAGAAGACAAATACAGCTCTCCTGTGCTGCTGGGTGGTGTGTGTGGTGTCACCCTTTCTAAACCTCTGGACAAAGGGACCAGTGAGACAGTGGTACTGCAAGTCAAACCATAATCTCCCATTAGATGTTAAAGACTCTTTAATAGTTCCTAAAGTACTTCTCCTTAGTTCAAAAGCAGACAAAGCACATATGTTATGTGTCAGGAAGGACGTTTCCTCTTCCCCAGTAGAGATGTTATTCATACCTTCTAAACACCAAGGCTATTAAAAATAAACAATTCCATGCAAATAGGAGATATTTACAAGCGGAGAGGTGCTCATGAGAGTGAGATTATAACACAGAGAGGCTCTTATTTCTGCTCTCAAAATAGTCTTGATTTTACGCACATTAAAATTTCTTGTAGAGAGTATTCCTGACATTGCCATCATTTCTGGTACAGATCGAGCAGGGAGGAGCCTCCAGGCTCTGCCAGCACTCAACATGCCATGGGAGTGGGAGGGTATGTGCCTCCCATCACTGGCATGTCCAGCACCCAGTAGACCATGGGAGAAGGAGGACACCCTTCCTCATGCTGCCAGTGCCAAACCTCTCCTGTAACATCCCTTTTGGCAGCACAGCCCCAGCTCCAGGCTCAGCCCTCCGGCTGCTCAAGGGCTTCATCTGAACCCATTGCTTCTGGCATGCTCACAGTGCTAATCACAGCTCCCCACGGCTTGAGAAGCCAGTGGACGGGTTTATTCTCTTCTAGTTTCATGTGTCTTAAATTGTAATAATAGTGAATTGTTCCCTTGTTTACCTTTAGTGGCATCAGGTATGGGACAGCACCTCTGCTGTGCTATGTCATGTCTGTTATTGTAGTCCAGGAGTGCCAGAATCTATAAAATTTGTTGTTATCCTCTTGCATCTGTGAGAAGTATACCAAAAGACCAACACACAAAACCATTTTTAATCTGTAAGCTGTGATCTTAAAATGCTCATTGCATACCAAGGAAATGAGTTTTAAGATGCCATTGAAACTTGCTGACAAAAATTGAATTCTTACAGATAAACCATTCAAATGCAGGGGGGAAAAATGCTCTCAGGCAAGGATTTTGTTTGATTTCTGGATGATTCTTTTGGAGAGAACAGGCAAAGAGGGGAGAATGAATATTTTGATTACCCTTGATTACCAACTTTGATTACCTTGATTACTGATACACCCACCAGTGTTTGGAAGAAAAAGCAAACATCAGTTTGAAATAATCTCCTTTTGGTACAATGGCCAGCGACAGGGATATCTCCCAGGTGACCAGGGCTGCGCTCCCCCACCGCGGCCCTGGGCAGTGTTTGGGGCAGGCAGGTCTTGCTGCTGGGCATCAGGGGGGGTAGAGCTCCCTGGCCACACAGGAGGGGACATGAGGAGCAGGACCCTGGCCATGGGACACCCACACTGGTGGGCAGGCTCCTGGCCAAGGGCAGTTGTCCAGCCCCCTGAGCTGACCTTCAGCCAGGCACTGTATCTGCCCCGCAGAGCATGTGCTCGGTCTGTGGGGACTGCAGGAGGGAGGGGGAGTTTTCTCCATCCACACAGGCTCCAAACAGGCAATAGCCACATCATCGTTGTCCTTTAGAACTTGGCTGTTCTATTTATAAACAAAAGCATGGATGACACTGAACACAGAGAGAAATCCAGGGCCATAAATAGAGCTCGATGCCGAAGGGTGTTTTCTGCAGGCAGTATGGCTGCACCCCTGGGCATGGCCGTGGAATCACTGTTACAAAGTCAGCCACCACTTTATATTCACGGGCAGGGAGACAGTGGACACTGCCCTTCTTCAAGTTAGAGTGGACGAGCTGTTCTGCCCTGCAGTATGCTCCAGACCTTTCTGGAAATCAAATGTCACTCACTCTGATCTACATGGCTTGTCCTGTCACACCAGCACCCTGCCAGCCTTCTCCAGGAGACTAAGGATGCCAAAGAAACACTCCCTGGGGCTGTGTATAGAAGGTCAGACAGTGCTTGTCAGGCTCATCCAGCTCTTGCTAGCATTTCAGGCTGGAAAAGGCACAGTGTGGAGAGCACAGGGTGTCTCCTGGCTGCAAGGGTCCTTTTGGCACACAGGACCACTGACAATCCCAACAAAAGGCTCGGAAGGGCTGGCACGCTGCACCCCTCGGTGGGTGTCCAGCAAGGTGAGGAGAGGATTGGTTTGGGCAGTGGTAGTACTGTCAGGTCCTCATTAAAGAATTCCCTGACCTCCATCCCTTATCCTGCACTCTGTGAAGTGGTTCAGGTACCATGGGGTCAGGAGAGCGTCCCTCTGTCCCACTCTGCCACTGATCTGCCACGAGATTTTTGCACAAGTCATATGGCATTTCTAGGCTTGAATTTCAGTAACTCAGGGTTACAGCAGCAGACCTGCAGTGCTGTGCCCTCCATGAGCCCAGGAGGAAGAACACTGGGTACACAAAATCACAAATGCTCCAAAGTATGTGAGCAAAACAACAGTAAATATTTTAATAAGGTATTAACAGTTGACTTAAAGAGCATTTCACTAATCTACAAAAAGTAAGACAGCTTTGTCTACTTACACATAGGATTCTAGTCTTCTAATAGTCCTGTAATTTCAGCTAAAGCCTGTTTCCAGGGGATTAGCAATTGTCTCCCCAGGGTATTAGTTGTAGAAAGTTCTCAGGAGTCCCACACCTATTTCAGCAGAGATGAGTTCCACAGAGCAGCATTGTTGTCATTGTAGAGGAGCAACTGGCTTATGAGAGTGAAGCACCTGAGAAATTGTATGTATGTGTTTTAAATCCTGGGTTATTACGTAAGTGTCTTCCGGGAGTCTTAAATGTTTGTAAACAAATCATTTAGTCATGACTCTGCATTTAATATAAGTATTCTTCTTGATGTTTGTTTAAGGAGTAATAGAACAGAAATTCTCATAATAAAATATAAATTTTGGACATATCATATATCCTTAATATTGAAATATTTATTATTTTGTAACATATTCTATAAATTATTTATTATGCAAAATGAACTCTAAAAAGAAAATATGGATCAAAGCACAGAATATATGATAGCATATATCTGTAGTTTCAGTCCATGAAGATCTACCAGTTCTCTCCTCATTTCCTTAGGCTATTACACGGGGCCATAGAAACCCTGGCTGGAGGGGACACTGGCCAAACCTGCTGCTGACACCAGGCATCTCAATCAGGTGAGACATGGCTTTGTCCAGACAGAACTCTTTGGGGGTGGGGACTCCAGGGTCCTCTCCTATTCACCAGGATTTCTCACAGGTGATACTCAACAGTTCCCAGTCACACTGACCAGCCCTTTCAGCGTTCTCTGAGAGTCCCTGCCAGCTCCCAGGTGTGGACAAACCCAGCTCCCCACCACTGCACTGCCACAGAGCTGTCCCCTCCCCACAGCTCCTGCACCAGCTGCGCCTGCAAAGACTGGAAAAACGCCTCAGGTCCAAAGAACTTGAAACAGGGTTTTCACACTTGATTTATTGGAGGTTCGGAGTGTTTGTGTTATACTGAATTAACCCTGAAGCTGTGCTCTGCCGGAGCACGGGTCCGTCGTACACGGGCTGGGATACAGGTACGGACACGGATGGGGTCGCAGAAGATGGATGCAGACTGATGAGTCAGCCAGCACTTTGCTCAGCAGCTGAGCTGACCTCACAGTAAAACACTCATCTCTCCGGTGACATTCGGCATGGATGGCTTTTCTTGCTGAGTAAATCCCAGTGGGCAGCGTGAGCGAGGATGCTCTTTGAGAGCTCTCCGGGGTTTGCAATTAGCTGCGTCCCCGGATGTGTAACACACCGGGCTCTGCTCTCCGGCCCCCAGAGCCCCCGCTGGAGCCCGATCCCTCCCAGCCAGAGCCAGGAGCTCCGTCAGCGTCGGGAATGGCCGATCCCGCACCCCTCCTGCCTGCGCCTCCCGCCGAGCCGTACGTGCCTGTGCCGAGCCTGATGCTGTCAGCGGGGCCAAAATGCACGGAAGTGAACAGATTTCCTCTTTGCTCGCAGAAATTCCATCTGCGGCATGTCACGAGTGCCATCTGCTGACGCTTCCCAGTCCCTCAGGTGCCCGGCCCTGCTCGGGCGCTGCAGCCGGAGAGCTCCCAGACACCCTCCGCTGGTGCCACCCCACCACGAGGGACGCGTGCCTTGCCCCCGGCCTGGTGGCCGCTGTCTCCGAGGGCAGGTACGGGTGAGGGAGCACAGACCTGCCTCCGAGCGGCACGGGGGGTCACAGCCTCAGGTGCCGGGTGGCCACGAAGGACAAACCAGGCCCCACTTTCCCATCACAGCAGACGGTGCTGGGTCATCCCACAGCTCCGCTGCTGAGTCTGTGCTGACAAAGGGGGGTCGCTGCCCTTGCGGTCGGTCCTTTTTTTCCCAGAGGTCACTTGTCCTACAGAGCAAGCAAACGGTTGTTGGCAGCCCAGCAGTGGAGGCACGGCTGACCAGGCTCAGGGACAGCACTTGTTTCCAGCTGGACCCTGCACCCGTGGCATGAGCTCTCCCGGCCTGGAGAATTCTGGGCAGTGCTGGCAGCCTCTTTGGAAAGCAGACACCACACATACTCTGCGGGGATACTGAAAGCAGTCACCAACTCACACTGAGTGGCTGGGGCTGGTTGTCCTCCCCACCAGGAAGCTCGGTCATAGGGGCAGAAAGAGCATCTTACCCTCACCGTCCAGCACGAGCAACAGCCAGGGCAGCACAGGCCAGGCTCACAGGGAAGCAGGACCACGTGCTGGCAGCCGGCTGGGCAGGACACCACAACCCCTGGGTTGGCAGAACTATAGTGCAGGCCTTTGATGGGTGGAACATGAGATCCAAATCCTTTCACCTTCTTTTGTGCTGCTGTCTATGCTCCTAACATCTCCTGCACCCATTCATTGATTTCAGGCAGAGACTGGGAAAGAATCAAAGTCCTGGAGGCAAAAGGGCTCTGGCCTTCAGAGATTGTCTGCTGGGGGGAGCACGGCAGGAAAGGGCAGGGGGGGCTCGTGGAGTTTCCCGCATGGGATCCAGCAAAAGCCACTCTGGGACAGCCACTCTTCCAGCTCCATGGGGGTGCTGTCCCCACCTCCACAGGCCAGATATCCCACAGTGGCATTGGGAGCACAGAAAGTGGCAGGAGAAACATTTAATGGGGCTTTATCATCCCCCTGCTCCCTCGATCTTCCAGCTCCCCTTCCTTCCAGCAAGGGGCTGTGACTGAGGCTGCTGCCCCCAGCCTCGTCATGGGGGGACTGATGTGGGAGTAAACCATGTTCAGCACTGCTGAAACAACCTTCACCTACTGCAATATTAAGTCTAGCGGTGATAACCATAAAACTCAAACCTTTTCCCTCCAGAAATAAAACTAGAGGAGGGTATTTAAATTCTGCCTAGGAAGGAGAAGAAAGTGAAAGCAATGAAATAAATAGCGACTAAGTATCATTTTGTAAATGTTGGAGGCCAAAAGGTCAGTTCCTTTAAAAAAGACATTCAGGCATGAAAGTACCAATGTGGCATTTATTTTCCACAGTCTCAGTGTTTAACTGAGCAATTATACTCCCGGTTGCTAAAATGATGGGATGCAAATGAAAAATGTGTTTACATGTCCATGATCATTAAGTCTTTGTACTTCTGTGGAGACATAGGTGGAATAAGTATGAAAACAGGAAAAATTGTTGTGAAGCCCTCCAATAGACGTAGTTGTATCAGTCAGATAATCCCAACTGCAATGCCTTTAAGAAGCACTTTGTGTTCCTATTTAGAGCAGACTAACTGAAAGCCAAGATGCCAACTCTCAAAGCGCTGAAGAAACACCTCCAGGCCCCATTAAAAAAAAATAAATTCATTTAGAAGTCTGGAAACATTTTTTTTCTTGTTTTCACATCCCTTTTGTTATGTCAGGGAACTAAAATCTATTTTGGTGTTATATATTCCACACAGACTTCCAAAAGCCAAATATTGTGCAAAAAATAATGCCCTGGAATGAAAGTATTTCCATACCAAAAGCCCCTGTGGTGCTGCCCGAGGAATCCATCAGTTAGAGATTTCTTGCTGCATTTGAGTTCTCAGATGTGAAACATTCAAGACAAAATACCAGAGGAAGTGCAATTCCCATATAAACAGAACAGGGATACTGGAACACATTTACAGAAACATTTGCTCTAGAGGATACAACAGTGAAAGACAACGGCTGCTCTCAAGTCAGTGGGTTTATAAACAGTTTGTAACAGTTTTCTTAAGTTCAGGACACTGACAGATTTCCATTGGTGTGTGGGACAGCTCAATAAAACACACAAAAGGCACATCGAGCCCCTGGTTTGTCTTTGCATACTGGGCAAACCTGTTGCAGTTACCTCTGACTGAAATACAGGTGCAGGACCCATTAGCATCACATGGGGCATTTGGCACAGACTGTTTGATTTTTCACCCTTTCCCTGAATGGATCAACACAAAAGCCTGACTGCATGAAATCAGGCTTTTTTTCTCAAAGCCAAAGCCCCACTTCTGGCATCAGCCTTTCTGTCCCACGCTCCACTTCCCCAGTGCCATTTAAAGCAGGTCCTGGAGTGTGTCCTCCAGCTTCAGACTGGACCAGGCACTACAGGGTGGTGGGTTTGAGGGCCACAGGCCTCCCCCCACTATGTATAACTGAGCAAAAGCTCACTGAAATGAATGTGACTGTGATTCTCTCCTGGAAGGGCTATATCCCTATCCACTCACTTCAGAGTGTCCATTTAAGAATACTCCAAGTATGTAGCCAACCAGTTTCTGAGCAAGAGAGGCAGGTAGAGGATGTGCTGTACCCACAAAACCCAGCCCAGTGAACACAACAGGTCACTGAGCTCAAATTAGGTGTATTTTTACATTTTCAAGTATCACATTGACAAAACAAATCAACATATTTATTACTAGTACACTAAAACTGCTGGAAATCTATTCCATTTCCATACATGTTATTCCTAGAAAAATATATAATTTAAAATTTCTAATAGGATTATCCAATATGTGATACACAGCAAGTGAAAACTTGTTGTTAAGGAGATCTGACAAGGTTTCCATTCAACATAGAAGTTTAAATCAATTCCTTAAGTTTCCCTCTCACCCCAAATTCAAATGAACTTCATAATCCTATTATCACCAATAAAATTGCCAAGTAATTTTAAATAAAATTCTTTTAACTACTGTATAGGGTTTGCATGGCAAGCTTTTGGGGTGGGAGGGAGGGAGGACAGCGGTGGCTGCAGAGAGAAGCTGCCAGGAGGTTCCCTGTGTCCCATGGAGCCAATGCCAGTGGCTCCAAGAGGGACCCACCACTGGCCAAAGCTGAGCCCACTCATGACAGGGGATAATGGAGTTAAAAAGGGGAAAAAACAGCTGGAGAGAGGAGTGACAATATGTGAGAGGAACAACCCTGCAGCCCCCAGGTCAGGGCAGGAGCAGGGCTAGGACGCGCTCCAGGTGCCGGAGCAGAGGCTCCCATGCAGCCTGTGGGGCAGCCCAGGGTGGGTCAGGCTGTGCCCTGCAGCCCCAAGTAACACATTGAACTTTGGAAAAAACCAAACAGAGCCAATGCTTCTGTACTAAAGTCTTACTCAAACAAAACTGTTCTTTTTTCCACAAAGGCTGTCTCTTACTCCAAGCCACCTGTGTCACTGAACAGAAGCATTCTGGATACAGCCCTGACTGCAGCCCAAAGCAGCTCAGCCTCTCCTGCTCAGGGAAGGCACAGCTCCTGTTCCTCCAGCTGCCAGGAGCACTGCACTGCTCAGAGAGCCACCAGCTCCAGGGGCACCGGAGAGCAGCATCAACCAAGACTCCTTGTTCAGAAGGGAGGTCAGATGTGTAACAAGAAACACTGAGTGGTCTGTGGTCACTGAAAGAGGCAGGAAAATGAAGAGAAAAAACAGCCAAGGACCTCAGCCAAACTTACAGCACTGAGTACAGTGTATCCATACCACAGACAGCACTTACCAAACCTCCTACTGAACTGTAGATGGTGCAACATGACTTGTGGGCTTTGGGATTTTTGTGATTGTTGTTGTTTTGGTTTGGTTTTAATATTGCAAAGGTTTCCTTTCACTTCAGCTTTCCCACAGTAGGAGCACATGCCTGTTTTGAGGCAAGCAGTGCAATGAGCCAGAGGACTCTGTCCCTGGCTTGTTGGTGTTCCCAAGCACTGCGGATGGTTTGGACAGGTTTACCTAAGAGGGAGCACTGACATCCCCTGGCACAATCCTTCCCCAGGCTTAAACGCATCGGAAATCTGTCTCATCCAGTTCTTCTCGTAGTCCTGCAGCAGCATCCAGGACAGTGCCCCAAGGCTGTGACAGTTGCCCTAATAAAACAGTTCTAAATGGGTTTGCAGCCTCAGCAGTTCTCTGCCCTCATCTGTCACCAGCCACACGGGAAACAACAAGCAAAGAAGGCTGAACCTGATACAGAAAAAAAAGATACAGGGAACCAGCTAAAGGGAGATATGGGATGGGATGGGATGGGATGGGATGGGATGGGATGGGATGGGATGGGATGGGATGGGATGGGATGGGATGAAAGAAAGGATGGTTACTAATATCAAGTTTCTGGGAGCAAATTTGCTTATTCTTGGTGCCTCACTGCAAGAGGGAGCAGTGCAGTGACACTTCTTGGAGAGCAGTTTCACTGAACCGGCATCACCCTGGAGCAGTTCAGGGATGTGCAGGAAACTGTCCCAATATACAAGTTGCTGGTGCTGTGAAGTGTCCTGAGTGCCCTCTGCGAGGAGCAGATGGAAGGAGGCTGGCATGTGCAGGTGCAGCTGGTGCTTCTCCTGGTTTCTGGAGCCCCGAGTCAGGGAATGCCGTGAGCTGCCAGGCAGAGCCAATGAGGCACAGGCAGGCCTTGTCTGGAGGGGCTTGGAGAGCCATCACCTGCCCTTGCCACGGCCATCCCTCCTGCAGCTGCTCTGTAGGACTCGGAGGGGCTGGCACAGCTGGCACATGGGGGTGCAGACCCACAGCACGTGGTGCAGCACTGGGAGCACGGCCAGAGGTGGGAGAGGAGAGGGGAAGTGATAGAGTCCCAGTACAGCCTGTCAGTGCCCATCGCTCATCCAGCTTCTCCAATGCTTTTCTGCTTTTGCTGATGCCAGAAACACGCTGGTTTCTCCATGGCACCTGCTTCTGCCCACCCTCCTCTACCCAGGGTTCTGCTGCTGCCCACCCTCCTGTGGGACCCAGCAACCCTCAGAACTGGGGCAGGCAGGATGCCTGGGGTGGGCAGGGTGCCAGGATGATGCCAGGACCAGGACAGCACTCTGGGACAAATTTAAATCAAAATGGTTTGTTCAAACCTCCCCTGAGCACAGAGAGAAGGGCATTCCTTATGCAGAGCTGTGTGATGGATAGCCCTGGTACAACACCCCCTCCCACATGCCACAGGGGACTTCAATTAGTATTTAACAATTAACACTAGTGAAGAACAAGGCTTTTCCCATGGACTTATGCCGTGTATGTTGTTTTCAAAACACCCACATTTCTTTCAGAGGGAACAGTAGAGAAAATTCATAATATTTCATTAATCAAAGAACTGAACTTCAGAACAGAAATAGTTCCTTTCCAAAATATTACATTGATCATTGGAATTTAAAAATTAAGTTGAATTAAAGGTTTAATATACCTTTATCCAGCTTAACTTTTTTTTCACATTGGCCTTTGATCCATTGATATTTCTACACTGTGGAGAAAAAAAAAGCCCACAAATGATCTCTCCATCACTTCAAACCCTCAATTTTAGATTTACACAAAAAGCAACAAGGCTAAGGAAGACCTTCTCATCTTCTGCATCTGATTGTATTCTCTGCCTTCATGTTGGTAGCTTCTATGTATTATTGAAGATAGAAAATTAACGCATTAGTGTCAGAAACAGTGATGTAGTAATTATTAAGGACTCTAAAAGGCTGAATTCATTTGTGCTGAATGAGTCTAAATTATCTAATAACCCCTTTGATCATGAGTGGATGCCCTTCTGAGCTTCCTCTGCATTGGTTTAGTCTTTTCATTTACAGCCATGCCTAAGCAGTCTGTTCCTGCATCCACCCTACTTCCTCAGATACGGAATAAATCAGGCTCCCAGAAAGCCTCACGGTAACTTACTTTGCAAGGACCTACTAATCCACAGGTGAAGGGGATCTGGGAATAAGCTGCCCTCTTCCACACATGCAGAGCAGCCTCGACAGAGGAGCTTTCTCCTTTACAGAGTTTACCATTTTAGAAGCCTTGTAAATTATTTTGATTCAGGGATTTTAGGGATCTGATTAAGGTTTTCATATGCATTTCTGTGCAGTTTATATGCAGTTGTGTGAAGTTGTTCTGTGGTTTGGTTTCAGTGGGGGTATTTCGAGCTACAGGGTGGCATTGTGGGGCAGAGACAGCCCCTCTGAGCTCTGGAAGAGGATCCTTCCACCCCAGGATCCCAGCATCCTTCACCATCAGTGCTGCTCAGGCAGCCACCCACCACACCCAGGAGGGTGTCACCCCTTTGGCCACCCCCACCTCCCATTCCTCTCTTTTCAGCCAGCAGAGTCCCTTGTCCTCACCGAGCCCAGCGGGCACACACGGGGTAGGAGGCACCCATGGAACTTTAGCTCAGTTTAGGGTTTTTTACTTTGCATCTTCATACAAAACCTCTCAAAACAAACCAGCTGGTGGTAAAACCTGCCCCAGCTCTGCATGACAGAGCTCCCTCTGCCTCTGGGAGCATCCCTCAGCAGCCCCAGCCTTTTGGGAACATCCCTCACACATCCTGTGTAAGAAAAGTAAGTTTTAAGTTGTAGGGAAAGAAGCTGAAACTAAACTAACCTGGACCACAATTTTACAGTTTCCAGGTGTTGCCTTTTTTTTTTTCCTTTTTTACATTTACGAGGAGGGTAAATAACAATGTAATTTCCCTGGCCAAAGAGCCCGGAGCTCTGGCTCATCACAAGGTCCTCCCCATCTTCCAAGAACCTCTCTCCTCACAGCATCACCACAGCTGACCCATGGAAGGAGAGCTATGAGACCTCAGGGGCCGCAGGAATCTCATGAACTCTCCTCGAGGTTCACGCAGCAAAGGCTCATCTCAAGTCAGCCCACTCAGATGGAGGGTGAGCATGCCCAAAATGTCTTTCATCTGAATTTTCTATTGAGATTTCTTTTTCTGAGTGAGTTTTTTTGCTAGAGATGGCTATCAGCATGTGATGCTTCCACTGCCTTCATACATCTGGAAAAAAAAGTCGGAATTTCTCCTAACTCCTACTTTTTATCCAATCATATAAACAGTCATTAAAATTAAATTGAATACACTTGCTTACAACTCTTGACCTGATTCATGTCTGATTTGTACCGGATCTCTTCCAGCACAGCTCCAAGGAGAAGCCAGCACAGTCTCAGCACAGTGTCAGCAAGAAGTCCTGGTATGGAGGTCACATCTTCCTTTAACATTTGCCATCCCGTCCCACAGCTGTGACCTTCCTGCTGGCTTGGAGAAATCCCAATAGAAGGGAAGAGCTGCACTGTATGATTAACAACTATTGCTCTTTGTCTTTCGTATGTATTTTCCTCCCAACCTTCAGAAATCTGCAGGCATTCATTCAGAGCATCAAGCCTGAATTCGCACGTGCACAATCTATCCGCTGAAGCCAAATCTCTCCTGTAATTAAGGTGATGCCTTAAGCCCCTAATGGTTCTTTATTTTTCTAATATTTGTAAGACTTGTAAGTTTTATAGGTAGGTTTTAAAAGCAGAAACCCCTTCTTTCTTTATCCCTTGTTCCTTTCCCTCTCTCTAGCACCCTTGTTTATACATTCCTCAACCCTCTTACCCCATTCTATGCTCCCCATATCAAACCTACCCCTGAATTCAGTGGCAATGTTTTGTCTTTTGTCAAGGCAAGGCCTAGACTGTTTAGAGAACAGCATATCAGGGCCTGAATAACAAAACGGAGTCAAGAATTAGGTAACTATGTACCCTTTGTGCTCTGAAGATGGTGAAGATGATGAAGGGGGGGGTCCCAAAAAGCCCCCAGACCCATTTCTCAGGGGGTGGACCCGGGGCGGTCCAGAGGAAAGGCCAAAGGGTGGGCACATCTGGGATTGGATAGATGGTATTATAAAATGTGACCTCTCAGGCACGGCCGGCGCGCGTCGTATACCATCTACTGCCTTGGCAAATAAACCCTTTCTTGTCTCACCCCTAATTAACTGCTCCGGAGATTTTTTTCAGCACCAAAATACACTGGCAACAAAGGAAATGGCACAAAAAGCAGCACTGACCACCTGAAGCCTTCTGAGGCTTCAGCCCTATTGATCTGGGCCCTGGGCAGGGGAAGGCTCCTGGAAGCACCAGTGGATTTGTGTCTAAGTACCTGGTCTTTTCTCTGTGCTCAAACTCATTTCTTTGTTAGGGAAGTTGAACTGCAATTGAAGAGCATAAGTTAAATATTTCATGTTGTGCTGTAATGTATAATTCATGATCAAATTCTTCAGAAAGGAAAAGATAAGACAGAGCTGCAAAAGCTTTAAATAAAGTATTTTCTATACCTTGTAGACAGAATGCTGGAAATTAGAAAATAATGTGATAGTAGTAAAAACAAATACTCAAAGTACATTTGAGAAATTATTTTTTATTGTTTGTAAACAGATGTAATTAATATTTTATACAGGCTTGTCCTAAAGCACTGTGTTGCACTTAGGTTCTCCACAATTCATACCCTCTCTTAGGAACAAGATGTATTGGCCTCAACCTGTAAAAGCTCTAGATGTTGTTATTTGTTGTGCTGACCTGGGGAGCCCCAGGCAGGGGAATGGGACAGTGCAGCTCTGATAGAGCTGCTCCATTCTATCCAGAGCGTGTGATTGTTCCAGAAGTCTGAACCACGAAGGGTTTGTCACACTGGGATGGTGTGGGGGATCACAGAATCCCAGACTGGTTTGGATTGGAAGGGACTTGAAAGCCCATCTGGTCCCACCCCCTGCCATGGGCAGGGACACCTTCCACTAGCCCAGGTTGATCCAAGCCCTGTCCAACCTGGCCTGGCAGGCACAGCTTCTCTGGGCAGCCTGTGCCAGTGCCACAAGGAAGAATTCCTTCCCATTATCCCATCTGACCCTGCCCTCTGGCTGTGGGAAGCCATTACCCCATGTCCAATTGCAATAGGCCCTGTTAAAAAGCCTGTGCCCATCTTTATTATGGGTCCCCTTTAAGTATTGAAAGGCCACAATCAGGTCACTCTGGAGCCTCCTCTCCTCCAGGCTGGACAGTGCCAGCTCTCCCAGCCTTTCCTCATAGCAGAGGAGCTCCAGATCCTTCAGACCTGTCTGTGGCCCTTCACTGGGCTCTCCCCAGTCTGTCCATGTCTCTCCTGTGCAGGGGAGCCCAGCTCTGGACACAGTTCTCCACGTGTGGCCTCACCAGTGCTGTGTAGAGGGGCAGGTTCACCTCCCTCCACCTGCTCTATCTGAGAACTGATCTTAACAGAAAACATTAAAACATTAAAAAAGACTCAACAGAAACAACCAACGAACAATAGAAATTCAAAGCAATAATCATTTTGGGAGCTGTTTGTCCCACTAATGGTGGCAAACAAGGATCTTAGATGGAATATCTTTGGATTTTTCAGCTGTAGTTCAAGAAATTTCCAGTCCAACAAGACCCCTGGGGTGCATCTCTGAATTAGCTCTCTGAGGATGTAACTTGCTTTTGGAAACTGGAAATATGTGTGTCAGAGTTTGTGCTCTGTCCTCTGCCACTCCTCCTGGGCGTGCAGGTTTCAAACATCTCTGAGAGCACTAACATTCATTCAGCATCCCCAGAAAAGTGCTCTTCTTCCCTTCATTTCTGTGGCAGAGATTCAAACTGTCCACTGGCAGTTTACAAATCAGCAAGTTAATGCTGGGCTCCCTTCAGTTTGTGGAGAAAATAATCACAGCACTTTGACAGCTGAACAACAGACAATTGCTTGTTGTGTCTGTGTTTTCTTTGAAGGAATCCTTACTAAAACACCAGCAGGATTTTCACATGTAGTTAATCATTCCTAGGAGACACTATCATAAAGTTCATGAAAATGGATGAGCTTGGGCTAGTGTGATGGAGCTGCCATGGAAACAGCTGGCACTCCCCACCACAGTTACCAAACCGCAGGGCAGCTGTTCCAGGGACATCAAACACCAAACACGGGAAAGCATCAGGATTCAGTAGTTACAGCACATCTACGTAAGCAATGAAGCTGCAAGTGTGCAAGTAACCTGAAATCAGCCCCATTCTGAGCCGTGCCCTGTGTGGGTGGATGTGTGCACCGACACAGCCACAGCCCCCTGACCCTGCCCGCGGGGCACGGGGCTGAGCTCTCTCATGGGATATCGCTGCCACTCCCACACTTTCCCCTTTTAAAAGATCCCCCACTGCCTTTCCACACAGACATTTGTTACCAGGCATCCAGAACTGGAAGGGTTTTTCTTGCTGTTCCTATTTGGAAAACACAAATCAAAATTTGAATTATTGAAAAAAAAACCAACCCAAATATATCTACAGCCTTTCCAAAGAAATTCTTGATGAGAGTCAAACACTTCAAAACAACATTGGCTTCAGGACAGGCTGAGGTAAAATGTAAATGACAGAGTTTACTTATAACAGCGGCAGAGACAACACAGATTGGAAAATGTTTATAAAATACATAAATGCTTATAAAATAGAGTGGAAAAAGAAAAGGAAGCAACATTCAGTTTCTACAAAACACAGTATGGCAGGGATCTGCTGGTCGCTGCCTGCCTGTGCCAGAGGCCTGAGGGATGAAATCAATGGCCCTTCCCAGATCCACCTACCAATGGCCCATGTTGGGGTGGCCTCTCCCAGCCATGCCACAGACCCCAAGGGTTGTGTGGGGTCATCTGGTGTGACATGCAGAGCATACTGTGCTGGGACAGTCCCATCAGGCTCAGACAATGAGGCAAAGATAAGCATTTCTCCTGGGGGAGGACCATTGGGGAACAGCCATCCCTGTGCCCACAGCCACAGGGACACCTCAGCTGACAGGGGACAGCCTATGCCCACTGACATGGGGACACCTCAGCTGACAGGGGACAGCCATCCCTGATATGGGGACACCTCAGCTGACAGGGGACAGCCATCCCTGTGCCCACTGACATGGGGACACCTCAGCTGACAGGGGACAGCCATCCCTGTGCCCACAGCCACAGGGACACCTCAGCTGACAGGGGACAGCCATCCCTGTGCCCACTGACATGGGGACACCTCAGCTGACAGGGGACAGCCATCCCTGTGCTCACTGACATGGGGACACCTCAGCTGACAGGGGACAGCCATCCCTGTGCCCACAGCCACAGGGACACCTCAGCTGACAGGGGACAGCCATCCCTGTGCCCACTGACATGGGGACACCTCAGCTGACAGGGGACAGCCATCCCTGTGCCCACAGCCACAGGGACACCTCAGCTGACAGGGGACAGCCATCCCTGTGCCCACTGACATGGGGACACCTCAGCTGACAGGGGACAGCCATCCCTGTGCCCACTGACATGGGGACACCTCAGCTGACAGGGGACAGCCATCCCTGTGCCCACAGCCACAGGGACACCTCAGCTGACAGGGGACAGCCATCCCTGTGCCCACTGACATGGGGACACCTCAGCTGACAGGGGACAGCCATCCCTGTGCCCACAGCCACAGGGACACTTGTGCTGACACTCCCCCTGCAATGCCAAGCTCCAACAGCAAGAGCCCATCACTGCCCCCGTGGCTCTGTGGTCAGATCAGCCCCTGCCCTTCGGACAGACAGCCCCAGACAATCCAGTCAGTGCCTGAACAGCATCCCAGGAGGAAAACCAGTGCAGGAAATATGCATAAATTGCTGAAGACCAAACCAGAGTCTTTTATAATTCACTGCTTTTTCAGCTTCCCCATTGTGATTGCTTTCAACCTGTAAGCTCCCACTATCCATGAGATGTGGAGATTAGTGACTTTGCTGAATGAACTTGGATGCCAAATCCCCTCTCTCCTTTGCTGAAACAAATTCTTGGACAGCATTAGTGTGGAGCATCCACATCATCGTGCCAGTGTCCTTGATGACCTTTTCTTGGATCTTTCTAACATCTGTGGATGAATTTACACTTGGAATCGGATAGCTTTTTACTGCTCAGGGTGTTAGTGCATTAGAAACGTCAGCCTTTGAAGTAAACATCACAAGGCATTTAGTTATAAAAAGCAACACAATTTTATTACCTGACAAAAAAAAAGCTTAAAACATTTCAGTTAAGAGACACAGCTGATTTTCACCTAAATAGAGCAGGAGAAATATACTGTCAGTTGTTTCCCAAAGTCAACCTATCACAAAGCTGATGCAGCAAAACTGTGCTTGTGGGTTCCTGGGGAAAAATGATTTTATTTATTTTCTCTCTTCTAACAAAACATAAGTACATATGGGAAGTGCAAAGAGCCAGACAGAAAACAGACACAATTGTGAAGAAGTGTGTGATTGGAAGAGGTCAGGAAGAAGAGCACCCTAAGAGACATCCATATGGGCTGCATAGACATTGGCTTCTTAAAGAATTTCAGTACTCTTAACCTGACCCCAGTCTCAGGACATAAAACCAAGATGTGCACAATTTCTGATTTTTCAGGAAGGTATATCCTCATATTGCTTGTCTATTTTTCCAAACAGGTAAGCACCTTCTCATACCAAATTTGCATTAAAAGCAGGGGAGAAGCTGAAAGAAGTCAATGAAAACAAAGTTGCTTGCTGCAGCCTTTAAGTGCTGGTAAACAGAGCCGGGGGTGAAAGAGGAGTCCCAGGTTCCGGATTATTGACATTAGGATCAAGCCGAGAATTGTGAGTGGGAGACAAACAATGAACAGCAACATTCATCAGCTCAGATTCTGACTCGAATGTGATGATAAATAAGAACATCAATCATCAGCTGTGAGGTAGAAACGAAAAAAAAATGTGAAGGAAAGCCTACACCTATTGTTAGATACTTGAGAAAACTTTACCAAGTCTGAGACATTTCCAAAAATAATGTGCACAGGTGTCTTGAATAATGGAGAGTTTTTAATATAATAAATGGTGATAAACTGATAATATAATTATGAGCATTAATTCAGCAATCAGAACTGTTTTCAAACATTGATGCTCTGTTTTTTTCAGAAGCTTAACAAAGAGGTTACCAGTATTTGCAGGGAAGTGAAACAAGATTTATGCCACGTTGTCCTTCTGTCTTCTCAAGTGTTTGATCAAAATGAATGAGCGTGTGTATTGCACACACCACTGACCGAGCCTCACAACCCAAAGAAAACACTTTCCTAAAACCCACAGCATAACTGTTTGCCAAAATGAGTAAATCTGACCTATTTATTGAGGATCTGCCTACCTTAAGTATATGTTCAAAATGTTGCTTCTTCCTATTCTTTCATTTGCCACAGGACCTATCCATGGGTCTGGGGCCAACAGGCTTGGTAGATCTCAATTTGAGTTTAATAGTGATAGGAAGAGGCACAGGAGAGGAAAATAAAAAAGATATTTGTTTGCTCAAACGTTTTACAAACACTGGATGAAGCAGAATCTGGATCCTAGTGACCACTGGTCCACAGCCCAAAGTCCCTGCTTTCCCCTGTCCCATCCCCTTGCCAGCAGGGTGGGGTGAGGAGCGGGACAGCCCCTGGTGCCAGGGGCACACACGGGCACTGACCCGGCCCTGTCCAAGAGCTCTGCCTGGCCTGGTGCATCACTGCTGCGAAGGACCCGTGGCCTGGGGAAATGTCACAGTTTTAACTCCCTGTTGGTCTTCTTTCTGAAGAAATGTGAAAACCCAGGGCACTGCAGGGGCAGCAATCACAGGAGGAACTGAGAATGGCACGGTGTGACTGTGACAGCAAAAGAATCTGCTCAGTAGGAAATGTTACCATCAAAGGATTTAGAGTAAGGAGTGGCTGTTTCCATAGCAACATCGACAACAAAAAGCCACAAGAGAAGAGTAAAAACAAATTCCAACACTGTCTTCCATATCAAACCAATTTTCCCCAGATCTAGACCAGATCTAGACTGGTTAGTACCAGGAAATGGAAAATGATGATAGAGTCAGTGTTCTCCCCTTAATAAAGGTTTCTGGGGATGCACATTCATAAAGTCGAAATAGGATATTTGCCAGACTTGGTAAAGCAACAATGTGCCTTAGTTATTAATGACACATTAATTTACATAGTGATAGCAGTTCTGTTTAATGTCTCTATAAATGGTCTGGGCAAGAAGAACAGGTGCACCCTCAATAAGTTGCAAATGAGGCCAGGCTGGGTGGGATGTGGATCTGCTGGAGAACAGGAAGGCTCTGCAGAGGGACCTGGACAGGCTGGATCCATGGGCTGAGGCCAGTGGTGGGAGAATCAACAGGGCAAAGTGCTGGGTCCTGCTCTTGGGTCACAACAACCCCATGGAATGCTCCATGCTTGGGGAAGAGCAGCTGGAAAGCTGCCCAGCAGAGAAGAGCCAGCTGTTTGGCAGCAAGGTTCCCTCCCTATGATGTGCATTGGACAGAGCAGGGTTTTTTCCAAAGCAATATAGCTCAGGGTGGTGCTAAAGGATTCAGAAACTTTCCTTCATCCAGGTCTTACTGCTATGCATGTGGTAAAATCAGTCTCTTATGCCAGCCCCACAAGAGATCATCCCTCACATCTCCATGTGGAATTACAGAGCTCTCAGTGGGCATCTCCTGACAGCTGTTCTGTGATTGTCATAATTTTCACCTTTTTTGGGGGAGCAATTGCCTGAAGCACACTGAGCTGCTGCCCAGCAGCTGCTCAGATTCGCTTTCCAGGTTGGGCAGCAATGCCTTCGGGATTCTCCCTTCTGACCAAATGACTAATTCCACCAGCTGAGCATATGGCACAGCCACTCTCTTTTATTAAATCAGTACTACAGCCCTCTAATCAAATCAATACTAAATCAAATTTTACTCATTATTCATATTTTTATGTTGCTAAAAATGTCCATTGCCAGTGCACAGTCCCTCGGCTGTTCCCAGGGCAGAATGCAGAGCTGAACAGACTCTCCCTCACACTTTGAGTGAAGAGTTATGAGCTGAGCTCCTTTACATCCTTCCTCCCCCCACATCTCATATGCAAAGACTCCTCATGTCTGTGTCGCACTCTGTAGCAGGATCCTGTTCTCATCTCTGCCTACAGGGCCAGTCTGGGTGTGAGCCCAAGCAGTGACTCCCTGCTGGCCCCTCCACCTCTGCTCAGATGGTCACCCATGTCCCCCTGCCCCACATCTGTTCTGGGCACACCACGGTGCTGCCTTCTGGGTCAGCAGCACGTTCTCTGTCCTTTGTTGCTTTACAGCAATAGCCATTGCAGCCATGACCTTGTTCCAGTGGGCTTTTCCTTCCAGGCAAGATGTTAAGGGAACAGGAAGGACTCTAGGCAGTGAGGGAAATATTGGATTGTGCAGCACAAATATGGAGGTGGAATCTGCCCGTTCCACTTTCCTGCTCCTGCTGTAATTAGCAAGGATGTTCCCACCTCCGTTGTTACTCCAGCATTCAAGCCATCTCCAGGCAGTCTGTCAGGGGCTGTGTTTCCAGCAGCAGCAGCGTGCCAGTGGTGTTTACCATGGCAGTCACAGCCTGCACTCATTGCCACCCCCTCAGTGCTCCATCCAGGACAGCAACCTGCTGCAGCCCAGGGCCCTGCACACGCACCAGCCACGTGCCAGTGGCTGTCTCTGGAGAGCTGCTCAAATGCTAAATACCCCGGCATCAAATTCTCATCACATTTTTCAGTGCCAGGAAAAGTGCTTTGCACAGCCAGGCTTCCTCACATGGCTCCTGCCCCTCTCCAGCCCCCTCCAGCAAGTGAGGAGAGTTTTCCTGATGGTAGCACCACAGTGGGAAGGGCAGCTCCCTCAGCCATTCCCACATAGGAGCAAACAGAGCAGAACTACAACCCCTTGTTTCTAGCTCACAGTATTGGAAAATGCTGTCAAAGCAGTGGTTGTGGGTAAGCCCCTGTGAGAGGACAAGGTGGGCTGCAGGTACCTGACTGTGCTCCACACCCAACCCTGCAAGTGTGGCAGGAGTCAGCCCCACTACAGGCCAGGGCAGTATCCAAGCATCACACACCAGGACAAGCCTCAGGAGCAGGGGATGGGGCTCAGCCCAGCTCCAAAGGTGTCCCATGTCCCAGCCACAGGCACCAGCCCCCCTGGCAGCCCCTGCAAGGTCTCGGTGCTGAATGAGGCTGTGCTTCCCCATGACAAGTTTCCATGGTTCTCCCTGCTTGGACCTGATCAGTCTGCACAGAAGAAGACTTTCTGAGCACTTTAATGTCAGCCCTATTTAAAACTCGACTTTTACCATTCATGATTCAAAGAACCATTTATTTAATCATGAGGAGCTGAAGATTTTCCCCAGATGCCATTGTCTGACATTCAATGTGACTTTGGTCTCTTATAACACACTCTGGTCTCTAATGGGTTAGTGAGTCTCTGTCTCAGTACAGGGCCATTAATGATGCCAGTCCATTGACTGGGGACTCGGGTGTCTAACAAGAACCTGGATGTTCTTCAGGGTCTTCAGCACTGTCAGTATTTATCCCTCTCTGTCCTGCTTAGTCCCTGAGCCACCAGGAAGCTGGAGTAGGACAGGAGGTTCTGATGAGAGGTTATTCATCTGCACTTCACCTGCACTCACCTGCTCGGCAGAAACAAGGGAGGAATAGGGGAAGAGAATTTGGTTTAAAATTAGTTCAAGTATTAACAATGCCCTTACCCTGGATGGACAGCAGCCCAGGGACTGTCACGTTGGGTAAAGCAGCAAACCCTGCTGGAGGGTGGACTGTCAGGAGCCTCTGGTCAGACCCCAAGCCAGGCACGGACAGACCCAGCAGCCCGAGGGAAGGCAGGGCTGTGGGTTGGCCATGTCCTTCTGCCTGGGCAGGAAACCTGGGCCTCTCCTCAGCTGCCTGCTCCCCTTGCCTGGGTGTCCAGCTGTGCTGGAAGTGCCAAAGGCTCCAGCAGTGCCGAAGGCCCCAGCAGTGCACACTCTGCTCTGACTGACCTGATCCAGTTGCACGCAGCAGGGACAGTGGCACAGAGCTCCCACAGCTGCTGGAATGGGGACCTGTGTCCCCAGTGCTGTTGAAGCCTTTGTGCTTTGGCTTATTTTTATCTCCTGTGCTTTCTAGACTGCACCCTGGAAAGAACGAAGAAGCTCCTGCACGTACCAGTTGGGCCTCTGATATGAACTTTATGGCATGGAAATAAATTAGAAGGTTCGCTTGATTTTTTTCGTATTTATGGTCATCAGAAGTGCAAAGGTGTGAATAGACACTCTTTGCTATAGACAAATGGAAACTAGGACTGATCCCCTGTGAATCACTCGTGCTCCTTAAAGTTCAACTCTCCTTTCTGCCAGACAATTCTTTACAGCAATAAATGTGACTCCCTGACCTTTCTGACTGCAGACAAGAGGATGGATGGGACAAAAAGAAATAGTGATCAACAAAAAATGTGATATAGTGCTGAGCTGGACTCTCGTGGTGCCTTGAACCACAATGACAGTTCAGAAAGTACAACAACCTTGGAATGGCTTTGCACAGCACAGAGTAAAGCAGAAGAGCTCTCCCTCCCTCTGGACTGAACATGCATTGAGCGTTGTGGTTGTCTCCAAGGAATTCACTACACTCCACCCTTGCTCTTGTTGCTCTGAGGGGTGGTGTGGGCATCATGAGGGCAGTTGTGGTGGCCAAGTAAGAGTCCCCTATCAGCTGCAGCCCTCAGTGCCCACAGATCCTGCCCATTTCCAGGCTCTCCTCCAGCTCCACAGGTGCTGGTGTGGTGATACTGGTGACACAGGTCCTGAGCAGCTGGTTCTGTGCCCTCGGTTCCCAGGAGCTCTGAATCACCTCAGTTAGGACTGTAAATGATGCCTTTCAAATGGTCCCAAAGAGTTAGGCTCTGTGTTTCCAAGAGATAACTATTATTTGCTCCCAGAATTACGCTGAGTAGAGCCACTGAAAAATGTTTTGTGCACTGAGTCATGCTCTATTAACCAGAAAAGATAGCAGAAAAAAATTACAACAGCACAAATATTAACTATTGTCTGTCAGCATGGACTAAGAGCACCCAAACTTCATTGCCTGAAAGGCTATACTTGCCTAACAACACAGCAATAGTTTTCATGTGAGGCGTCAATTTAATCCTTCTGCATTCCTGGGCTGTTCAGGCTGCCTTGCTTCAAATGTCACATTTAATCAGTGTGCCACCTTCTGTTAAAAGCATGCTTTTTAAATAAAACTTTGATAGACATTTGTCTTACATAAAATTTATCCTTCCATGCAAAGATCAAAAGCAGAACACTGAAGGGAGGATTTGTCTAAAATCAAAGAAATGCTGCTTCTCTCACTGTCTGGTAAGTGCCTTATCCTCAGAGTTCATTTCACTTTCATTACACATCACCCTCTGCAGACACCGCCACCACCAAATGAGAGAATTGGGAATTTGTCTCTGTTGCCACTCACTGATGCATGGTGCAGGGAATGGAGCGTGGCTGGCTGCCCGAGGCGTGCGAGTGCCCTGGCACCCCTCTCTGGTGACGTGTGCTCTGCATCAGCCAGCGACTCATGAATGTGTTCATGTGTTTATATACTTGGAATAGTAGCAATTAATTCCAAAGTCCAAACTTTGACTCTCTTTTTCCAGAGTCAGTACTCTGAGTTACAGCGTGGTGGGGCCGTGCCCCTCAGGGTGACAGGGGTAACACGGCTGTGCTGCCTCGGGCCACCTCCAGCAAAGCCCAGCTGGGCTCTAGACAGTGCTCTGTGCCCAGCAGCAGCCCCACAGCCCCACACCCAGGCTCTGCCAATGCTGTTGCTGTTTCCAAGCCCCCGAGCAGCCGTGGGGCGGTTCAGCCCAGGCTCACAGCGGCACCCACAGACCTGCCTGGCTCCAAGGTTCACCAGCCCAGGAGAGGGCTCTGCCAGGCCACTGCTTCTTGCTGGTGCCTGCTAAAAGGGAGGAAGGAACCCCAGAAGCCTGGAGTCCTTATTCTGGAAGGAGCTCCCTGTACCACTGCTTCAGGTGGGTGCTGGAGCACTATTTTCATTTTCATCTTCTTTATTTATTTCCCTGCCACGCTTTGGAAGGTTTTCAGAGATGGGCAGTTCCAGATAAGCCTATGGTTCTGAGTTTTCACTGTCTTCATTTAATTCATTTTCCATCAGCTGTTGCAGACGAGCCCCATCCCAACCTGGCATCTCTGCTGCAGCTGAGAGCTTTTCTGCCTCTCCTGTGCCCAGAAAACAGAAAATCAGAGGGAAGTATGGACTTTGCATGGATTTTAGAAACTGTGACTATCTCCTAAATAACAAACTGCAGTGACTCACCTTGCTCCAAAAGGTTTTACCTGAGAAATTATATGCAACAACTTTTGAGAAAAAAGAATGAAAGAGATAAAGAAGAGGGGAGGGGAGAGGAGAGGAGGGAGAGGAGAGAGGGGAGGGGAGAGGAGGGAAGGGGAGGGAAGGGGAGGAAAGGGGAGGTGAGGTGAGGGGAGGGGAGAGGAGGGGAAGGAAAGGGGAAAGGGAAAGGGAAAGGGAAAGGGAAAGGGAAAGGGAAAGGGAAAGGGAAAGGGAAAGGGAAAGGGAAAGGGAAAGGGAAAGGGAGGGAGGAAAAAGAATTCTGTTTATTGTGTGTGAGCCTCAACAGCGATTGGGGCAAATGTGCTCAGACACTTGAGGTCAGCAGAGAAGCAGCCAGAGGGAACCCAGCGCCTGATAATTCATGGCCTCTGCTCCCACCACCCTCGTGGCTGAGAGCTCATTTCCCGGCCATTAACCCAAATCCAAGTGGACTGGCCCCCAGCGGGAGGGCTCACAGGGCCCCGGGTGCTCCAGGACAGGCAGCACTGGGGCCTGGGGAGGCAGCTGCAGAGTGTCTGAGACAGAGAGATGCTGCAAAGAGCCCGAGGAGGAATCACTGGAGTTGCATGATGGCAAGAGAACAGCTGCAGGAAAGCAAGGGCCTGCCAGAGCACAGCTCAGGGATGGCACAGCCCATGAGTGTCATCTAGTTATGCCAAGCCAAAATAATGTTTTCTGAAATATTTCCTCATTGCTCACACCCACAGTTTATCCATAGAGATGGTGCAGTGTGCTCCTTACCCTGTGTGATGGGGTGATCTGCCCTTGGCAGCAGCAGGGGAGTTCTGCCTATGCCTTGTTTTGATGAGAACAAATCACAGCACAAAATAAACACCGGTTTGCCTCCAATCTTTACAGTAATGTGGAAGCTTTATAAGCCATTACCTAAACAGTAAAGAAAGCAGAAGACGCCCAGGCCACTGCCTCTGTTCCTGTGTCCAACCGTCATGGGTCACTGAGCCCATTACTCTCCCTTTTCTCCATGGGGTCCAGCTGGTTTTGTCACCCAGCCTTTTCTGGAAGAGGTTAGAAGCTTTTAGGGGTGCAAATTCCCACATACTGTGCATGTGTCCATGGGAATGGATGACCACGTGTAACAGACTCCCCAAAGATCCATCCCCCCGTGCAGGGCTGCTCCTGAGAGGCAGCTTCAATACAGACTGTGATTCTACTCTCTCTCTTCATATGTACACGTATATTTGTGTAATAATGTACATTTTCCCCACTGTATTCTAAGCTACAGGAATCCAAATAAATCACACATGGAAATATATCCCACACCTGACCTGTTTTGCAAACCAGTCAGTGTGGTGATAAGAGTGAGGGCAAGGTAATAGCTTCAAATTTAAATAAGTAAACATAAGGATGTCAACATGCATCTCCCATTTTTTCCTGTGCAGAAGGGGTGAGGAAGGGATTGTGGGATGCTCAGAGCGCCATCATCACCCAGAGAAGCTCTGATTCTGCCAGGCACAGGGAGTACACACACTGGGAGGCTGTGCAAACACTGACACCAGTTTTAATCAAGTTAAACTTCAGTCATTTCACTCAGTATTATTTCATTAGAACAACCGTGCAGTGAAAAAATAATTTTCCTTAATTAACATTTTGCTCAATTAATTCTTTCTCTCAGAGGAGATTTAACTTTATTAAATTATTTGAAAGAAAGGAAACACATCTCAATACAAATATTGCATTAATTCAATGCAACCCACAAGCTTCCATTTCAATAATTGTTGCCATTTGTATTGATCTCTGTAAAACTTCTCAAATCAATAATCTTTCCCAGAGGTTAAATTTTGCCTTGAGACAGAGATCATATGAAGAGAAATGTCATGTCTCAGACTCCTGGAATGACTTGCAAGCATAAAATGAGACATGAAAAAGAGTCAGAGAAGCAGTAATGCTATTTTACCTGGAGGACCAGAATTCTGTTGATTTTATTAGTGGTGCAGATACTGTAAAATTCAGACTCTCAGTTCAAGTTAGCCTGGCCCATTTGACAGCTGGAGCCTCCTCAGTGTCCTTCCACCCCCTGTTCTGCTGCAACACCTATTTTATCTCCATCAGAAATCATCCTGAAGGTCACCACCCATCCATCCCTTCACCCATGACCACCTGTTGCTGTGGTTTCATGCACACTGAGCACTGCTCTCAGTGCTGGGACACCGAGCCCCGCGGGTCTGGCCCCTGTGTGCCACAGCCCACTGCGAGAGACAGCCCTGCCCTGGCAGCCCCTCAGTGCCAGCTGAATGCCACCTCTCCCGACAGACCCATGGACCTGAGGACTGGGCGTTCCCCGCCTGCCTGTGCTGCACACCAACACCCTCGAGGGTGGCAGCGGGCCCCAGGCAGGCAGCCCAAGGCAGCTCCTGGACCAGCCCCCCCTCCCAGCTGCCTCGATGCCCCCACGGCCTCCAGCCACAGGGAATGTGCCGCATTGCAGCCCCCATGGTGCTCCCAGTGCCCTGTGCCCCTCCTGGCAGGGCTCCCCGGGCTCCCAGCCCTGTGGGAGGAACCGCGTTTCCAGTTACCCACCAGAGGCACTTGAAGACAGCCATTAGTATTCACATAAAGTACCTCTAAAATCACTCCACTCCATAATTATGCTCAAATTCATTAGTAAGAATATTAGAACTATAATTAAGTTCCAAGCCTTGTGTGAGCTCCAGACAAAACCAGAGCCTGTTATGAGGGACAGCTGCCAGAGCCACCGGCATCGAGGAGGCAAAACCACACAGAGCAGAGTGAAGGTCCTGCTTCACACTCTCAAAATTACAGTTTGGTTTCTTTTGCAACGTCTCAGTATAAACTGTAATCTTAATATCTGTTCTCTCCCTTTTTCTTTCTGTCGTTGGATTAAGATTCCTAATAAGCAAAATCACGGAAAAACCAACATGCCCAGTTACTTAAAATTGCTCTATGTTTACACCCTAACAAAGTGTGGAAAGCATCCTACAGGATTCAAAACCATCATTTCAAAGTAGAAAACTAGAAATAAATTGTCTTTTAAATGCTAATTACCCTCTGACCAGTTGCTAGTAGTTGTGAAGGATTTTCCTTTGGTGGGAGTTACTCGATGTAGATTGGATTCTTCCAGAGACTGTCTCTATATAATACCTGGGAGTCTGGGGCCTGGGACAGGAACCTCAAAGGCATTATAGAAGACATTGCACACGAGGTTCTTAGACCATTCTAATCTTAAAATCCAGCCTTCCGCTTCTGAAATCAACATTTTTCTACTTATTTGAAGAAGACACAACTCCATCCCAGTAAACTGTGACACTTCAAAATGTACTTAAAGTTGAGTAACTTCAAATATTTGAAGAAGATAATGATGTCCACGAGGCAGGGAAGCCAGCCTGAGGGTGAGCACCCCAGCAGAGCTCTGTCCTAGGGGGATCATGGCACTGAGGGGATGGCTTGTACTCCAAGGCTGTGGGAATGGATGGGCTTCAGTGAACCCCAGGGGCTGGAGAAGGGCTCAGGCTCAGCAGAGAGGAGCAGCCCAGTGCCCAGAGCTCAGGGATCAGCAGGGTGCCTGCAGCTGCACTGGCAGCAAGGGGAAGAGTAAGGAAAAGGACCACAGTTCTCCAGGAAGGGGGTGATGAGGGACACGGAAGGGGTGGTGGTGACATCCTTGCCCCAGCTCCTGGCCAGGGCTGCCTCTGCCCCCATGCAGAGCTTGGAGAAGGGCAGTTCTGCCATGCAGCACTGGGGTGCCTTACCAAGCTCTGCAATTCAGCCTGAAAGCCTCTGAACAGGGAGGAGGTGAGACTCCGCTGACAGGACCTGTTTTTACCTTTGCAGCAACTAACCACATGAATGACACCTGTTACACAGAGCTGAAATCTGCCTTTTGACAGAAAAGTCTCCAAGAGGAGGTACAAGAACTATCAGTAATTCATTGGTTTTGGTTCTTGTCTGATTATGGCAAACAGGAAAAAAAAAAGATATTCATATAAAATCTCAGATAAGAAAAGCTTCTGTTTCTGTACCCCTACCCATACTTTTCCTTGAGAACAGTCTGGAATTTGTGCACTTTTCTTTACTTAAGTCATAACTGTGTTTCAAATACAGATGATATATCTGTTTCCCTTTCTGTTCATCTGGTATATTTGGTTTTATACGTGAGAATAAAAATAAGGTGCCCCATGGAGCCTGGAAGAGTAGAAAATGTACAGTGCCCTGCAGAGATAACCCGTTATCTTCATCAACTGCCATCCAAATGGAGAGCTCTAAATCTTAATCTGTTTTCAGGGAGCAAAATTTTGCACATTTTTCCCAGCAGTTGTGAGATGTATCTGATTCAGTGCCACCATTATTGATGACAGTAGGAAACAGCACAAATGCGTATCTTGCTGGCCTTCTGACACTGGTATCTCACAGCTCCTGTCAGACGGCACAACGGAGGCACATTGCCCAGAGATGTGTTTTCAGCAAGAGATAAAACCAAATGGAGAGGGAGAGCTCATCATTACAGCTCTGAGCTGGAGAACAGACACGGGAGAGCTGCAGTGCTGCCAAACCCCCTACAGGATGACCTCGGCACGTCCCGTGCTCTGCAGGCAGGGACGGGTGCATGAGCTCCTCTGGGATGTGTGCCACTGCCTGGTTCCCAGAGCGTGTGCTCAGCTCCCAGGGAGCCTTTCAAGGTCAACCACTTGACCTTGGAGCTGCTTCCCAGGCAGGGTGAGAGAAGAGTTGAGCTTTCTTTCCCGGTCCCCAAAGTCAGCACCGAAGTCTTTATGCCACATGGCCCGTGGTACCTGACTGTTTACAGGGGAAAGGCTGGTGCTGGTGCCCTACCCCTCATTGTTAATGCAGTTCCTCTTCCAGCCTTCCAGACCCCACCAGCACATCAAATCTCTGGGCACTGTTCACCTTAACCTTGCTCCTCACCTTCTGCCCCTGCCCAGCACCAGCACAGCCATTCCCACCCTGCCCTGATCCTTACCCAGAGGAGGGTCTGTGAGAGGGGTCGGTGACCTCGCTCACCCCAGTGGATGTTGTGTTCAGGAACCAATGCCCATGCCGTGTTGAACAGGAGGAAGGAGAAGAGCAGAGTCCCCACTGATTTCAGCAGCATTCTCAGATTTACACTGCACATCTTACTGATCCCAGTGACAAACGAGTCCAAACAACACTTAGAAAAGTTTTCCTGAGATGACAGGGAGCTGTGACAGGGAGCAGGGCAGAATTTAGACTTTTTCTCCTTCTTTTATAATCCTTTGGATTTTTCAGTTCAATTTTAACTACAGTGAAAGCGACGTGTTGAGAAGGGAGGGCAGAGGTACGAATGCAGAGCACTCCCTGGGCTATGATGTTAGAAAGGCTTATATAAAAAAAGCACATCTTTAACCTGAGAAAGCAGGTTCACAGCTCCTGGAGTTTGCTGAGGCAGCTTTTGCTGGACATGAATTGATCTAATGCTGCCATGTGTCTGAACTCATCCAAGTGCATTCCTTTCTCCTGCCCAAGGCTTTGCCCCTGTGGGCAGCCAGCACCCTGCTCGGGTGTCCATGTGGCTGGTGCTGGTCCCAGAAGTGTCTTGTGCCCCTCACATGCAATAGCTCAGCTGCTGCCCTGGTGCCCCTCCTCTGGGAGATCCCGGTGCCCATGCTCCAGGAGATCCCGGTGTCCATCCTCCAGGAGATCCCGGTGTCCATCCTCCAGGAGATCCCGGTGCCCATCCTCCAGGAGATCCCCGTGTCCCTCACTGCACAGCCCATCCTGTGCATGGAGCCAGCCACGTGTGTGCACAGCAGTTCACACCAGCTCCAGCTCATTCACAGGGCTCGAGACAGAGGAGTGGAGTGATGCAGGGAGGGAGAGCATCCATTCACAACTGCTGTGTGGCATCAGGTTGAGTACAGGCTTCTGCCATCTGTGTTTTCCTTCTAAAGACCTTGAAAGCAGCACATCTCCTTCTCAGGGTGACACACAAACAGAGAACACAAACAGCCTGGAGCCTGTACTCAGAGCAGCCCCTCTGGTCCCTCTCAGGCAATGCTGTCCGCAGAGTGTTTCTCCAAGCCAAGGACCTACCGACTTTGTCAAGGCACTAATAAATATTTCTGTAATCTTTGTTTCATTTGTGTTTGATTATTAATGCTGTCTCAGTAGGAGGGAGTTTCAACCAAAGCCACAAGAGAGTCTGTGCAATGTAGAGCCCCAGGTTAGAAGCCCCAGTGCACTAATGATTGGTGCCCAACGCCCTGGGCATTGCTCCAGGTTACATGGTCCCTGCACAGCCAAGATTCCCTCAGAAGAGCAGGCCATGTTGGGAATGAACAGTGAATAAGAACATGTGGCCATCAGGATATTGAGCTATTTCATAAGTGAACAGATGGCTTCTTGAGAAGATGTTGACCCCTCAGTGCTTTCTCCCCATGCCTTCTCCAGAAGAGCAGAGCAGTGCTGCAGTGAGTCTTGTGCCAGGAGCTTCTGCACCTTCTGCCTTCCCTGCTGCAGGAGCATCAGGCTCGATCCTGCAGTTCCCAGGGCTCTCCTGGTCCCTGAAAATGTCAGTTAATGCTCCATGGCTGGACCAAGTGAGAGGCTTTCTTCCATTCTCTTTTTTATGGCTCCTATATATAGTATTTGTTCTGAAGGTCTCTGCTTATATACACACAGTATATTTGATATATATAAACCCATATAAATACCACTGGAATATAATGAGGCACTGAAATTAATACAGATTACGTGCTTAGAGTTGCTGGATCACATTTAATCAAAACTCCAATTTTATTGATGATAAGGAAGAAATCTTTATTGTTGAAGATATAAAATATGAAAAACTGCCTCTCATGAGGAGGCATTAAACCCTAATTCACAGAAAAATCTAGCTTAGGAAATGCACTGCAGTAAGGAAAGAAGGGAGGGAAGAGAGAAAGAGAGACCAAGAGAGGAAAGGAGTGAAAAAGGGAGAAAGCTCCAGAGGTGGAAACGTGCACAGATTTACAATGTCCTGTAGAAAAAATCTCCTCTGCTGCCTCTGCAGAGCAGTGATGTACAGTGTTTGCTGGTAAAGCAGAGCTTCAGTGACGGGCAGAGCTGAATGGCCAAGTCCCAGTGAATAACACATTCACTGACTCCTGACCTGGGCTCTGCTGGAGAAGCTGGAATGGGCAGGATTCCAGTGTGCCAACAGAATGGGGAGCACCCAAGAGACCCAGGACAGCACACAGTCCAGTGCTGGGAGCTGTGTTTTGTTGCACTCTTATCACTCCAGTGAGGAGGTGCAGGACATATCAGCTCAGTCCTTCGCAGCCCAGTCATTGTTGGTTTTCCCTATGAGGCCATGCCAGGAGAGCAAAGGAGCTGGGAATATTCTGGTGTAATTGAATTACCTCTACACCCACTGCAACACCAACCAGGTGGTTTAGAGAAGACCTGGGATCTGGGAAAGCCTCAGACAAATACCTTGGATGGAGAATTATCATCTGAAATACCCACCGTGCTGCAAACATGTCATGCAGTGATATAATAAACTATGATGTTGGACTGGGCAGGCAGGTGCTGATTTTCCATCTCAAGGCAGGTAACAACATCACTCCAAAACTGCACATGCACCCATTTTCAATCTGTTCCCTATTCTGTGCTGAAGGCTTGTGTCTTCCTGGTCAGAGGTGAGCAGTGGCACTCAGCTAGGAGGAGAGGAGAGGAAAGGGGAGGGGTGGGGAAGAAGGAGAATCATTTGGGAGTGGAGCAGTGAGGGGTTTAGCCTTGCACTTGCTGCCTCTGAGGAGTAGGACCCTGAGGATGCCACAGCACACAGGAGAACCCCCACCATTCTTCACAGCCATGGTGGCATTGCTGTGACGATACCCAGCTCTGCCATGTCCAGCTCTGCCATGTCCTGCTCTGCCATGTCCTGCTCTGCCATGTGGCTCCAGCCTGTGGGGTAAGCCATGCCATTGCCCTGTGGTCTGACCAGGAAAGAGGCATCTGGAGCAGTCCCTAGCCTCCTCTTACAGTGAATAACTAATCTTCTCTGAGCTTTTCCATGGCAGAGCACATCATATAAAATACCAATTTCCACAGAAGTCCCTAATTGGAATGCTGGATGCTTTAGTGATTCTATATTCTGATAAACTCTGAGACAAACATCCCCCTGGTAGCAGGGAGGAAGCCACTGTGCATAGCAACAGGGAAGTGGATGGAAGATGTTGATGGAAACAATGACTCCCTGCACACTCCCTGGGAGGAGTCAGGACAACCCAGGCTATTGCCACGCAGCCTGCAAAGGATTTGCACCTAACACACAACAGAACAGCAGCCACAGTTCTCTCGCTCTGGTGTGGCCAGGATAGGCAGTGACCAGGACACATCCCGAGGGCAGCAGGGTCTCCTTCCCGCAGCCTCCAGCAGTGGTCACTCTCTACAAAGTACTCATTCGGAAGGATGTGTGACAAGCTACTGGCAGGTTTATTTTCCCAACAAATTGAAAGCATTCTGCTTCTGTTAGAAATTACCTCTGCTCAACTCCACCTGGCACTTCTCCATGCTGCAAAGATGAACCCAGGGCAGCATCATTTCTCCTCCATTCACTTCTGCTCTGGATGCACTCGGAGTGGGCCCAGGCAAAGAGTCCTCTGGCCATGCAACATGGCAGGACAGTCCCTGCTTTGCTGTCTGGGGAGGTCTCTGGTGAGCTGAGAGCTGGGGCACGCTTTGTGCACTATGAATATCTTACCTGGCTGACCATGGTCTCTCCTGGCTGACTTACAAGTGCCCTTCTCCACTTCAGTGCCTTTCAGAGGACCACGTGCCTTGCAGGATGTCTGTGTGGTGTCACCAAATCCGGCTCATGCGTAGAAGGTCCCACAACAGGTCAGACCTTTATTTGTTGCATTAAGGACTTGTTTAAGCTCTTTGCTACTCCCCAGAGCAAACAGAGCCTGGACTCTGGTCCTCCATGGCCCCTCCCACATCAACCTGGATATGTTTTCTTATGACTTCAGGCACTGATTTCATTCATCAAGGATTTTCATGAATAATTTCTCTCAGCTCTTGCTTTAGCTTTACCAATAACTCAGATCGTTTTGCATGCACCAGCACATGTATTAGTACTCACCCTCATATGAACCAGAGCATCTGTGACTTGTAGAGGTAGGAGCAGTGTCATTAGCTCAGATGACTTCTCCCACTAAATAATTAAAAATAATCAGTAATGAGCATTTACATCACCTGATGCCAAAGCCTCATCTGTACCAGAGAGCCCATCAAAGCAAGCCACTCTGGCCTCTCAGATCCTCTCAGATCCGGGAGAACAGAGACAAGCCTCAGCAGTCAGTGGTCACGGGGCAGCCTCGGATCTGGCAACTCCTGTTAGCTCTCAAGGGACTCCCCAATCCCTCAAGGGACCAAGGAAACTGGCAGGCCTTTAAGGTCAACATTCTTCCAGTGCAGGACTGATGCCTCCAGTAGGTGAGAAAGCACAAGGATGAGCTACACAGGAATGTGCAGAGCAGCTGCTTTGTCCTGGGGCAGATGGGATGGAGCCCAGCACACATCCTGCCTGTGCACCAGGACCCTCAGTCAGCAAGTCCTGCCTGCATTAGCTTTCACTTTTTTCTGCTTTACTATGACCAGAGCACTCCAGCTGAGTCAGCAGGCAGGGCTCTGTCTGCTCAGAGGAATAAGTGTGATTTTTTGGCAAAAGGGTATCCAGGAGTCTCAGCTCTCGAATTCACCAGCTCTGTAGTCATTCCCTCTCTGTGACAAAATTTCTCTCTGAGAAATATATTGAAAGATCAATTTTTCACAGTTCCTGACACACGCTGGAAGAGTGAGCAGAGACATTTATGGATTTCCTTCCATCAGCACTTTCACGTTTGTGACAGCTCAGCATATTAACATAAGGCTTCTGCTTACAGGTTTTGTCTTTTCTTATACAATATGAAAGGAAAACAATGTTCTGAAAACATGCCCCATTTACAGACATATTGTTCAGATGTGCTTGGAGGGTGTTAGAATGGGCAAAACTGGTGAAGAAAAATGATTATAAGATAAAAGTGCTGGTAAATGCTGGAACCCAATGCCTCCATTTCAGAAGTGTTGTGACAGCTGTTACATATTGACACTAATAACCCATGGGCTGTCAAGAATTCTGTCCAGAGCTATTGTTTGGGAGCCAAGAAGGACTAATGACAAGCAAAACTGGCACCAGCTCTGCAATGGAGGTGTTTGCATATAGGGGTCAAACCTCTTCTTATCTGCAAGTCTGGGCTGGACATCTGAGTGGATTTACCTGGTTTCTGCCTTTACTCTGAGTATACAGTAGTGACCTTTTATTCCACGCCTGCATGGGGAAAGAAAGAAAACCAGAAATGAGGAAGAAATACACCCAAACAATTCTGTACGTCAACAAGGAAAGTATGATTCTGAAATCTGGCCAGGGGTTTCAAAAGAGTGTGAAATGTGCAGTCTGTACATGGTCAATTCATTTTCTTTGCACTATTACCTATAAAAGATAGTCTCAGCCAATGAACCATCAGCTATATGTTGTCTGCAGAGTTCCACCATCAGAGGAGTGAGCATCTCTGTTCACTCTTGAATGTTCTTAAGAACATGGATTTTAAGACCAAAGAGGACCATTAAATCATTTTATCTGATAGACTGAGTAACTTAAGCCAGAGAATTTAATTTCTGATGTGTGCATTATTCCAGTAGCTTGTCTACTGAATTGCTCCTTTCAGAAGGTGCCTGTTCTTGCTTTTAAGCCCTCTAAGGTGCAAATCTATTGTTTCCCTCAATCGCTACCAGAGGTTAACATTCATCAATGTTAGGAGTCAGGGTCCTTTTCCACTCTTGTCATTAGCAATCTCATTGTACCTTCTGCTTTCATTTCAGTGTCTTTATTTTCTGCTGTTCTGCTACCCCCACAGTAGTGGTGCCTCCTTTTTCTCTGAGGAAATGTGCCTGTCTGTGGCTGCTGTGAGTTTCCTTTATGGAGCCGTGGTGTTTCCTGTGCACACAAGTACACTGCAGGTGTAAACGTAGCAATTTGCACACACAGCTGAATGAACTGGGCAGCCTTTACCCCCCAGCTCAGCCCAGTGCTCCCACAGGCCCCCCTTAATCCCAGCCAGCTGGGTCATCTCTAGTGCAACTTCCACTTGGGTCTGAACCAGCCCCACTGGCCTTTTGCCTTTACTGGTTGGTGAGAACTGTATTTATTAACACCATCAAGGTCTGCCTCCCTCTTGTCCATGAACCAAAATCACGGAGCAGTGGGTGCTGGAACAGACCTCTGGAGCTCACTGGTCCAGCCCTACTGCTGTGGGAGGGTCAGCTGGAGCAGGTTACTCAGGGCTGTGCTCAGTCAGGTCTTTAATTTCTCCAAAGATGAGACTCCACAACCCCTCTGAGCAACACACGCCAGTGACTGACCACCCTGATGGTAACAAACCCCAACACTAAGCACAGCACAGGCCTTGGAGCAGTCAATAGTTGTTATTCATGAGGTGGCAGCCACAGCTGGGGCCTGTTACTGGTGCCAAGGGGGGACCCCTCACCTGAGGCAGGGACAGCAAATGCAGTGGGAAACAGGTGGCCAAGAACATGCTGAAGGTCCAACGTTTTACACCATCATGTTATTTGGACCTGTGGGAGCCATCCCTTAACCTCTCACTCCCAGGTTTCACACCAGCTAAGCTCTCTTGCTGCTTTTTGAAATGCACACACACAAATCAGACCCAGCTGTTTGAAAATGCTGCTTATCTTCTATGCCTCTCTCTATCAAAGTTCTAAAAATTGGTGTTATGAACATCAGTGATGTTAAAGAAATTCCTTTTTCAGACTTAGAAATTGCTTTCTTGCCTGCCAACAAGTGTCTGGTGAGATGAATTATTGGAACTCAGTCTGCTGGAAAGAAGAGACACCTTTGCTGATAGGGACAAGCCAGATTGCTTCATAAAAAAAGGACCCACCTTGTTAGAATTCTGTGAAGAAAATTGCCTCTTCTTATAGTGACAACTTTTACTACAAAGATTTCCTTTTTTATCTGCAGTTCTTTTTCTATGCTCTATAAACCAGCACTTTGTTCAGTATGCCTGCCCTGGAGTGCTACTATGCAACTTGTGGAAGGAAATGTTCACATGTTTAAAAAACTAAATAAAAAAACTCATTGCACTTCTGCTACACAAAACCTGTAGCTTATACAGGGCCCTAAACCAGCTCCCAGGAAGATATTCACTCTTTGTTCACTTTGCTCTTTTTGTTTAACAAGCACATGGAGGATGTGTGCAGAATCTCTCCCATTCCCTTGACACCAGCACACAGGACACCTTATCTCTGTGTTTCTTATATCTGGCTGGAGGAGAGATTCAACTCATCTCCAGACAGACGCCCCTGTGCAGGCCCTCAGGGCTCACAGGCATTCCAGCTTTCCCTGGGAAAGCCCTCTTAGCCTCTCCTTCTCACAGGCACTGTCTCAGCTCTGGCTAACAGCCACAGTGCCAGGCTGGAGTGCAAACTGGTGGTGATGGAGTGAGATCTGGGGATTGTAGCTCAACCCACTCATGTATTTCACATGCTTTGCTCTTTCTTGTTCCTTTCCTCTTTGAACATGGCACGGAGCAGTGTTCAGCAGCACTGGGCAGTGTTCAGAGGCTGTCACCACCTGGGAGCAGAGGTTCCAGACACAGCTCCCTGTGCCTCAGCTGCTCTGTTTCCAGGCACCAGCAGAATCCCAGAGACAGGAAACATTGGCTCGGCCTCTGAAGCAAAGCAGCAATTTCCAAGTGGACTACGGCTCTGTTCCTACACATCTCCAGGAGCTGTGCAGAGGGCAGTGTCCACCACTGAGCTGGGGCTGTGACACTGCCTGTCCCTCAGCCACGGCAAGCCTCAGCAGGAGGCTGTGCTCAGCAAAGAGCTCAGTGCCTGCCCTGACACAGGACACAACAGCACTGCTGACACAGTTAGAGTTGGATGGATCCAGAATGTGATTTGAACTGAGAACATTGCCTGGATATGCAGGTTTTACTTGTCTCCATCCAGTATCATGCATCTGTTTTTATGACTATTCTCTTAGTTTGAACATAAAACATTTAAGAAGATCATGTCTACCAAGACAGCAAAGTGACCCTAAGACTTCTTCAGCTTACCTGGTGTGCCATTTGTGATGATTGCACACTGCAAGGGCCAAGATGCAGAGTCCAGACTGGGTTGGCACATACACATACCTATGGCACACATGCCCATGTGCTGCAGGTACACATGCTCAGACAAGTCTATAAAGACAGAGGAGCTGGAATAACTGAAAGCCACACTCTGCCCACTTGAGGTTGGCAGGTTTTCTAGTCAGGTGATCAAAGCAGGCTCCAGCATGACTTTCCAAACTGCTCCAGCAAAAAACCCTGCCCAAAATATAATTTGTATATTGACAGGTAAGGATAGGATGGTATGTGAAAAGTACTAGTGTCCTAGCATCAGCCAGCCCTAGCAGGGTTTTCCTGAAAGGACCAGAGGATAGATGACTCTCATGTTGAGGCTTCTGAATTTTCTATTCAGCAGGGTTTTTGTGCAATACGAAACCTCAGCAAAGCATATTAAAGCATCTTGCCCTCTTGGGCATGCTAGAAGTGTTTGACCAAGCATGAAAACTCAACTCAAGCAATGTGCCTCAGTGAAGGAACATCAGGGTAAACCATCTGAAAAAAATATCTTTAAGCCAACCCACCTCTCTTTATGCTCTCTTTATGTCCACACCTGCTCCTGGGGCAATGCATCCTTCTCCAGCAATGTCATTGTCCCTCAAACCAAACCCTCTCCATGATTTCATTAGGAAAACTTGAAAGGAAAGCCCACACTGGATCTGCAGAGTGGTGCTGGCCCACGCAGGTGTGGCTGCAGGGTTCTTTGCCATGTGCAGTCTGCCCAGTTCTCAGTCTGGGCACCTGTGCAGGTGAAGGTACTGGGGCAGCTGTTTGCCCTCTCTGCATTTTGCCAGGGGTGGCTGGGTTTGGTCACATCAGTGCTCAGTGGTTTGGTGTCTGAGCTGTGCCTGTGCGGGGTGAGTGGGGCACGGCAGGCAAGGCAGGATCGCACTTACACCCAGTCCCCACTGGGGCACTGCTGCTGGTTTATTTTATCATCTTTGCTGTGTTGCAGTTGTTAGTGTCTACCTGTAACACTTCATAACTAAATATCACAAGCCAAATAATGCAGGGCTAAACAGAGTAGAAATGATGACTAGCACATTTCAAACATCTCTCCAGAACCACTCCAATATATTTCCAGTGAAGGAGTTTGGACATGTCAACTTTTCTGTGAATGGACAAAGAAAATGTCACACTGAGGGGGAAGCAGAAGGGGTGGCTCTATTTTATTCCCATTCTCTTTAAGCCTGATTCAAATGTGTTTAAAGGAAAATGGAATGCTGAAATGAATTCCTGAAAGAGAGATGAATGGTACATGTAAGGAAACCACTGAAACATGCAAAACATGCTCACTGATACTACACTGTCTAGACATAACATGTGTTCTTTGTTTACAAACAAGACAATATTTACACATTAAAATTCAATTGGTTTATGTAACTAGTCACTCTGAACAATAAATAAACCCATAGTTTCCTGTTAATCCTTATTACTGAATCCAAATAAAGTGATTTATAGTGTACTGCATGCCACAGTCACAATATGCTGTGTACTTTAATGCTGATATTTTATACATCTTTCTGTGTGAGCCTTCCCTTCAGACTTTTCAAGAACATTTATTTCTTCATCTGCATAAGAAGAGCCAGTCTCAAAGCAGCATCTACCCTGGCTGCCGGAGCTTTCACACAGAAACCGACAGAACTGCAACATAAAAAGCTGCTACAATGCAAAGAAGAAGTTGGGTGAGAAGGGAGGAAGATAGACGAGCTTGGAGGAGAGTCAGAGGGCAGCTGGAAGTGCCTGTTGACTGGGCAGAAATGCCCTTTGCAACACTAAAAATCAGAAATGTTCTTCTATCAGCCTAAAACTCAATGATCAACACTAAAATTTGAATGTTACTTGGGACTGACATTTCTGAGCACCTTTTTAAACACCAGCAAAATTAAATTTAAATTAACAGCAAAACTGTTGTTCACTTATTAGCTGAGATTTCACACAACATCACATTTCAGATGCTATTTCACACTCAGAGGACTCTAAAGAAGAAGGACATCCCTCTCAGTTGTTTTGGTTGACACCTGCCTTGTCGTGAGTGAGACAGTTCATATCAGACTCCCATTCCTCTCCTCCTGCTTCTGTGACTCGCCTGCAATTCCAGCCCTCCTCCAGACTGGTGATGAGCACAGACCATAAGCAAATCCAACCGGGGCACTTGATAATTCGCTCAGCTGATCAGGTTACACATTTTGCCTACTCTTCTTCTTGAACTGCCAGCTTGAAATACCAGCCTAAAATGCTCTTGAGATTTTTTTTTTATGAAAACCCAGGTCAATATGTGACATTCATCACATCACTGCAATTTTTACAAACTAATCAATGGGGGGTGGAGTCTGTAATTTTATTTAACAATTGTAGACAATGTGTTTGTTCGAAAAGAGGTGGCAGATCTACCTGCAATCAGTTGCTCCTACTGCAGAGGGAAGGGCTGCCTCTGCACCCGAGGACCATCACAGTGCCAACAGCTCCTGCATCCTTGGCACATCAGCCTCTCCTCCCAGTTCTGTGCCACTTGCAAACCTGCTCAGGGGATGCACTGCCTTTCACACCAGTTCAAAACTGCCCCATCCCTGGGAGGTGTGGGAAAGCTGCCCTGTCCCTGGGGAGTGTGGGAAAGCTGCCCTGTCCCTGGGGAGTGTGGGAAAGCTGCCCTGTCCCTGGGGAGTGTGGGAAAGCTGCCCCATCCCTGGGAGGTGTGGGAAAGCTGCCCCATCCCTGGGGGGTGTGGGAAAGCTGCCCCATCCCTGGGGAGTGTGGGAAAGCTGCCCTGTCCCTGGGAGGTGAGGTCAGAGCTGCCCTGTCCCTGAGAGGTGTGGGAAAGCTGCCCTGTCCCTGAGAGGTGTGGGAAAGCTGCCCTGTCCCTGGGAGGTGTGGGAAAGCTGCCCTGTCCCTGGGGAGTGTGGGAAAGCTGCCCTGTCCCTGGGGGGTGTGGGAAAGCTGCCCTGTCCCTGGGGGGTGTGGGAAAGCTGCCCTGTCCCTGGGAGGTGTGGGAAAGCTGCCCTGTCCCTGGGAGGTGTGGGAAAGCTGCTCTGTCCCTGGGAGGTGTGGGAAAGCTGCTCTGTCCCTGGGAGGTGTGGGAAAGCTGCCCTGTCCCTGGGGGGTGTGGGAAAGCTGCCCTGTCCCTGGGAGGTGTGGGAAAGCTGCCCTGTCCCTGGGAGGTGAGGTCAGAGCTGCCCTGTCCCTGGGAGGTGTGGGAAAGCTGCCCTGTCCCTGGGAGGTGAGGTCAGAGCTGCCCTGTTCACCAGTAAGAGGAAGTTCAGGTCCTTGCATTCCATATGGTGCTTTTGCTTTACCTGTTAAACTGACTTTATCTCAACCCACCAGTTTTCTCACTTTTACCCTCCCCATCCTGCTCGGGGGCCTGAGCAGGTAAAACCAGAACAGCTGCAGCAATCTTGAAGACAAATTGTGCCATTTTCTGGGCAAAAATGGGATAGGGTCTACCAAGGGAAGGTATTTACCAAGGAAAGGAAGGGACAGAACTAGCTGAAGGAGTTCTTTCTTTTGCTGAAATAACTGATGTGATTTTCTCTGTAAAAATCATTGATGGCTTCAGCAATGGCAAGAAAATAATTTTCTTTTCTTTCTTAGAATTCTTTTTATGCTAAGTTCTTTAACAATGTTGTTTCGGAAACATTAAATTTTATTTTCCTTTGTAACTTCCAATGCCCTTAATTAAAACAATTTCTTAAGTTCTTTTCACTGAGATTTTTTTTCCAGAGGGAACATAAGCAAATGTAACGAGACAAGAATATCTGTGTCACTTTATGTTTGTAATAATGTGGACTTCTATAAGGAAAGGAAAACAACATAATTTCACACTCAGTGTTACACTACTGCTCCTTGAATGGCTGACTTATGATAGAATTGAACACTGGAGTATGTGTTACAAATTTTGAAATCAAATATTTTGCTTGAAATTTGTTTCTGAAAGAGAATTGAGTATTTAAGTTTTATTTTATGTTCACAAATATTCACTCTAGTCCACCAAAGCAAAATCAAAGGTAGGCAAAATAGCTGGAATCAATCTTTCATTCAGTTCTAAATGTGTGTTCTTTTTTGTTTTTTCCCCTCTATACTTCGTTAGAGCTTCTAAATAAGACTGGAGGCAAAAATTACTAATTTATTTCTCAAGATCATGAAACATAGACTGAAAAATGTCTTAAAAGCTTCATATACCTCATTCTTCATGTTAAAGTTCTACTTGGAACGGTTGATGGAGGCCTGACTAGTGATGGAAGGATGTTCAGTAAGTGACAATGAAAAACTCACTGCATGACAAGCAGGAGGGCGAGGGGCTCTCTGAGCCCCAGCACCTCCTGGCCCCCCGAGCTCAGACACAGGGTGCTGGACTGGCCGAGTGCTGTGACAGCAGCCCCTGGTGTCAGCCTGGGCAGGCAGGAATCCTCAGAACTTTGTGCACGAGGGAGGGAATCATGTCAGCACCACGGGAGGACTGCGTTTCCTTGAGGCTGTCTGGCAGGCCACACTAGCACATCTCTAGAGTAACCCAGGATCTAAAGTAGGTCACAGCCAGTTGCTGCCTGCACGGGCAAGACTTTGGTGCTGCAGAATGGCTGAACCTTGGGAGAAAAACGCAGGAATTCCACAGACGATGTATCACTGTGTGTCCCACATGGCCATTTATCTTCAGGTAAAACATGAATAATGCAGTGAAAGGTTTTTTGGCTTACCAGGCAATTTCTTCAACTCCCCCTTCTGAAGTCTGTTTTTGGGTTCTGGGTAAGAAGGGAAGTATTTGCAGGCTGCAAGATTCAGGAGTTAGTTCTGTTTGCACAGAGTGTAACGTGTCGAAAGCACCTCACAGATGAAGTGAGGTGAAGCCAAACTAAGGAAATAGAAATGGAGATGATTGAAAGCCTTTTAACAACAGGCTACTATGAAATGAAAGTGGGTTTCACCAATTTGTCTCATTTAAGTAGCAGTGCAACCAGCCAAATCCAGGTCACTGGCCCCACTGCCCTTTAACCAACGTTGTTGGTTCTCTGCCAACAACACCACACTTGCTTTTGCAGTTCCTTTAGCTTACAGACTTTGAAAAGGCATGTTTGGGAATTAGTGAAAAGCTGTTAAAAAAACAACACTCAAGGAGTAATGGATAAAAACCCAAATGTAAAAAGATTGGCACAAAAGAGAGTGAAAAAAAATCAATTTTGAAGGTCTTTACTTAATATTTTTTACATTCTTTTTTACCTTCTTCTCAGTAGTTCAAAGTTGTTAAGAATGGATATATTTCAAACATTCTGTAACACCACAACTTACCTCACTGCTGCCAGCCCTGTACGTTGTTAAAGGAAAACAAGCTTTCCAATTCTAACCAGACAACTGTAAAAATTCATAATAAAGAACACACTGGGAATGTTAGGTATTGAAATGACCTTCATGTTTTTGTTACAATTTTCATTGGAACTACAACAATTGGATATTTTTTATTCTATGACTGCGGGTTTCAAAAAGGTGGCCACTGCATGTGTGTGTGTTTATACGTGTGTGTCTCTGGGGGGGGGGGTACACATACAAGGAATCATAAGGGAGTGAATTAAAGAAATGGAAAATTCCTCTCTCTCAATCCTCCAGATCCATAGATAAATCTTTCCAGAAGACAGCCATGCTGACAACTGAAATCTTACCAATAATTTCTCTGGAGCACTATTTGACTGGAGTCATAAAGGCTAGACCTTTATGTTAGCAATTAATAAAAGGGTCCCCTGCATTAATGCATCAGAGAGAAGCTTTCCCTCATCCCCAGACGTGCCTGGAGAGGAGCTTGGCATGGCTCAGGGCAGGCGAGCAGCCGGACGCCAAGGAGGTGAAGCTGGTCACCACATCTCTCGGTACTCTGCCCACGGGTACGTGGTGCCAGCCAGGACAGAGCTCCATGAGGACGGAGAGGGCTCTCAGGTGGCTCCAAAGGCTGGCTCTGCCCTGGACTCACTGCAGCAGGAGCTCAGCTCAGCCCTCAGCCCCCTGCCCGCTGCCCACAGCGGTGGGGCTGTGTGTGCCTGGGGCTGCAGCTCCTGCAGGGATGTGTCCCGAGGCTCCTCCTGGATGTGTCCCAGCAGCAAAAGCCTGAGTTTGCCACGAGGTCTCAGCCTTGAACTTAGGATTACTTTAGGGCAATAATTTGCAGAGCAATAAAAACCAAGTCTGAGTCTACCTTAAAACTACACACTTTTATGTGTAATCACTTTGACCTGTGTCACTGATAAAAAAAGATTTATCTGAAAATCCTGAAGGCACTAAAGCTGTTGTGAGGAGATGATGAGCACACTGGTCAGTGGGATGAATGAACCTAGTCAGGCTATGAATAGCATCAGAAGGATATTATTAAATCAATGTTTGGGAATGCACAGGAGAAAGCAGGCTTCTGCTTAGCTTTCTATTATTCCCCCTGTTTCTGATTTCCCTGCCAAGAGAGCCAGAGGCAGATCTTTGCAAAGGATTTCCTGCAATTTTCTCTTAAAAAAGCAACTGTGTTTTACACACTTGGAATGCCATATGTGGCAGATAGTTTGGGGGTGCATACATGCATTGTAATCAAGAAAACACAAAAAAACCCACAAAACCCATCCAACCTATTTTTATCTGGTTTCTTCCCATGCCCTTGGACTCTGAGAAATGTAGTCTGCTCTGTCCTTGGCATAGTAACTTTCTGGAGGAGGTGCTTAGCCGTTGTCTGTCTGTAACTGTTTCAGCAACTTCTCTTGCTTTTACTTTCTTTTTATATGATGCTTTCCAGAGGTCACATTTTTATTTTCTTCTCAGAAATCCACTTCTCCTGCAACAGAAAACCTTTCCCTAAACCAAGTATTTGTTTCTCTTGGATGTTTTATTATCCGTTCTCAGCCATTTGTTCTCTTTATACAAATGGAGGCAACAAATGACATGAAAACTGTAGGGCTGGTGAATACCAGCTACCACAGTGCAGATTAAGAGCATCACAACAACTGATTTTTTACAATGAGTGCTGAGATAATAAAGAGTAAATTTACACCAACTAGTCAGAAAAGTGCTCTGTATCTTCTCTTTTCTGATCTTACCATGGTCAGAGGAACAGCCAGAGACAGTGCCTGTCCTCCTGTCACTGTAGAAAAGCCTCAAGTGTTCTGGTTTCTTCTGGAGCCAGGCTCTGCTCTGTGGTGCTGAGCAATAGGAAAAGAGGTAACAGGCAGGAACTGATGTCCAGGAAGTTCCATCTGGACATGAGGAAGAACTTCTTTGCTGTGCAGTGACGGAGCACTGAACAGATTGTCCAAAGAGGGAGTGGAGTCTCCTCACTGGGGATATTCCAGCACTGTCTGGACCCAATCCTGTGCCATGTACTCTGGGATGGCCCTGCTGGAGCAGGGAGGGACCAGAGGATCCATGTGGTCCCTTCCAGCCTGAACTATTCTGTGATTCTGTGAAGCTGCATCGGGGGGGATTCAAACACAAAGTTCCCTGCTCAGGCACTGACCACTGTCTCACAACCTCCACACACCACACTCCTCGTGTCCCTGTGGCTGTTGTCCTTGCTGTGCCACAGAGACCTCGAGGAGATAGACCCAGCACCCTCTGGGAATAAGCACCAGTGCCTTCAGCCCCCTTGTTTCCTGGATAGTCAGCTCATCTCTTCTTTTCTCCTTATCTTCCTTTCTTCTAATGGGGCTGGGGTTGATTTGCCGTGGTTTGTTAACTCATGAGAACAACAGGCATTGTAACTGCCTTGGCTATGAATGGGTCACAGACATCACCCCTCTATGAGGCTGGAAAGCCAAAGTCTGCAGGGCTGGCAGAGGGGCTGATGGCAGCTCTGCAATGTAAACACATCTCTGATACAAAGATGCTTTGCTGTAATGCAAAACAGACTGTGAGGGGATACGTCCTGGGTTTTGTAAAGCTCTTTTTCCTTTGAAATCAAGTTGTGTTCTCTCTTCTTCCCAACAGTATATTTGACAGCATCAAAATTATTACAAGTAAAGCAGAATTTGAGTGTCTGAGGAAGTGATATACCACTTTTTGCAGATCTTTTCAGACCAGGGAACAGTGGATGAAACCCACTTCAAACTGATGTCTTAGAGCTGAGCAGAGTGAAAGCCCCTGTATCTCCAGCACAATGTGGATGCAGAACAAAAGCTAAGTCTCCGACTGTTTACTGCTTCTGAGAATACCCTTCAAGTGAAAACAATTGTTCAAACAAACCTTGAGAAGAAACAAAGTGAACAGCTACATGAATAATGAATGACACCACGAGGAGCGTTACTGGTCTTCTGGATGGAGCCATTTGTTCTCGGAGCCCAAGTATTTGTGCTTCCAATGTGGCTTACTCTATCTTCCTTCAACTAGAGCTGATATTAAACTTGCTCACGCATGTGAGTGTGTGTCAGTACATTTTCCTCACAGTTTTTTTTTAACTGTTCTGTTTATACAACTGCTTTCATGCTAGGATACAAACAGGAGTGTTCCTCAGTCATACTCATGTGACCAGGGAGCACTAAATGCAACAGAGAGTGATGTGAAGAGTAAAAAGATTTTTTCCCCTCTGTTGAACAGAAAAATATTTGTGTCTTCCTACTAGACAATTATTAGCTTTTCAGTCTTGCAAAGATTCCTCTTTTCTTCCTTACTTTGTTGTCAAAGTTACCAAAGAGCCTGATCTGAGTGAGTGATGCTCTTTCCAAGTACGACAGGAGCACTGATTTGTGATTCATTATCCTATCCTCAGGGGCTCAGGAGACAGCAACACACATTCCTGTGTTACAAGAGATCACACGCTAATTAACAGCATTATACATTTATGAACCAATTATCATATTTACACAGGACAAGTGCATCCTATTTTAATTATAATTTAAAGTCTCACTTGAATAAGCTGTGATTGAAGAAAAGCCCAGTGCACCCTATTAGCATTTTGCAAGTGGAATTCAAGACACTCGACCAAGTGTGCTTTGTATTTTCCCTCCCTGACCTATCCGCAGCATTAGCAGGATTGTGTCCTCACCTCTCAGCAAAGGGCTGACTGCCCCTGACTTAGTAAGTGCTTCTCACTTCCCCCAGGACATTCTCCCCAGCCTCTCCCTGCATGGCTGGGAACAGCCAGTAGAGCTGACAGGGCCCTCAAAGGCCTGGCACATGGAAAATAAACACAGGCACCAGGCACCATAACACTGACAGTTTCCAAATACCGACTGTTTGTTGGCAGGGCAGTCTCTCTCTCTGTCCTCTCTCTCTGCTACCTAACAGCCATACAGGGGTAGGAGGAAAACATCTAAGGGGAGAGGTGGACAAGGTGAGAATGGAGGAATGAAGTTGAGCCTGGGTAGAAAGGCGAGTAGGGGAAGGGTTTTGATTAATTTGTCTTTGTGAAAATTCTGGGTTAATTTTGGTGATCAGATATGTGGCACAGGACATTTGGGGTTTTTTACTTGTGGGTATTGCACTTGCAGGTTTTTGGAACAAAACAATATCTTCTGTGCTCTGCTGCCTTGCCCCCAGCAGAAGGGCAGATTTTTGTGGGGAGAAAGGGCTTGGAGATAACATTGTGTGAAAGCAGAGGTGAGTCTTTGCTTTAATGTCTTTGTGGGAAGGAAACTCAGCTGCCTCTCCGAGCAGGTAGCAGCCCAGGTGCTGAATTCCCCTGCTGTGAGAGCACACACAGACTGGTATCTCCCACCCCTCGCACAGCAGGAGGGTCCTGGGGGGTGATCCCTGTCTCCAAATCTCACACATCTCCACGTTCTTTCTGAGCTGCACCAAAACACATTTCTTAAAGTTTTCAGGTTCTGTTTCAGCTCTTTTTATCAACAAACCAATTCAAAATATTTTCTCTTCTGACAGTGGTGTTCTACCTGTGCAACTTCCACAGCCACCTTCACTACCCTTCTAAAAGGAGTACAGATGAAAATTTTTTTTTTAAGTCTTTTAAAACAGCCAGAAATTAATCATTTGAACTGATAGTATCATAGGAAAACCTGGAACACACATCTGTCTGGAAAATTCATGGGTAACTGAGAACAAGAAATCATAATATTTGGCTCTGGAATTTTTAATATTTGCTTCTTCTGCTACTCCTTCTGCTGAAATATATTCTGTTACAGTTTTGTCAATTCCTGGATAAGGAATGGAGCAATACTTTAATCTTCTCTGAGGCAGACTGCATATTTTAAAAGCTCTATAAACATGAGTTTTCCAAAGAACAATCATTGTTCCTGTAGGCATTAATGTTACAAACCAAGTAATAAGGCTTCAAGCACTAATCAAAAAATCAGAATTGCAAGTTGGTAACAAACAACCTAAAGCCTAAATAGCTCTTAGCACTAAAAATAAATTCAGCCTTGTCTGGGATCTCCACAGAGCTTTGTACCTCCCAGACCATAAATATTTTTCCATTTCAGCTTTCAAATTAGTTACTGATTAGCTACCTCAACATCTGTAGGAGAACCTTCCCTGGAAGAGGAAGCAAACTGGTTTGCTGAGGTTCAGTTTGATGAAGTTGAGAGGTACCTGCAGAGCAGATCTGCTTCCAAAAGCCAGTCCTGTCCATTTTCCCAGTGTATTACTGAAGTGTTTTCAGTCGAACCCAACGAATCTGTTCACCGGCAGAGCTAAATCCGCTCCTCTCTGCCAGGCAGCGGCCACAGTGCCCAGCCCCTGCACGGCCCAGCACAGCCCGGGAGCTCTGACCCCAACACCCCTGGCAGAGGGCAGGGCTGGGAGTGAGCCGGGCTCTGGGGCTGCTGCAGATCCCTCTGCCTCTTGAAATGGTGTTTGCCTCCACAGCCAGCACCGAGACCTTGCCCCTTGCACAGGCCTGAGAATGATGTATCAGCTGTCCTACAACACCTCTCATTAAGCTGTTTCTTTTGGCAAAAGGAGGCCTTTGGAGGGATGGCAGGGTTCAGGGACTAACTTTTCTTACGGGGAGCTTTGGTTCAGAACCCTGAGAAAGGTTACTGAGTAGGAAGTTTTTGAGAGAGTGAAACGGAAACAAAATCTTCAGACTGCCCTGTCTTAGGGGGAAAGTTCTGCACAGCTGAGTCCTGCTGATACCATGACTCCGAGGGCACCAAGGTCCTGGCCTCTCTCTTTGTCCTCAGGCAGAGCTGTGGGCTGAGCTGTAGCCCTGATCATCTGTACTTAAAAAGCACTTTTGCTGGAATTTCCCAAAGCATAAAATTTCTGCTCGTAGCTGTATTTTAATTTGTTGTGGGATATCAGCTGTCCTCTTGTCAGAGTTTTTTGATCCATAACAAAGTCCCAAAAGCTGTGTTTTGTGCTGATGGTTTTTCAGATGGAATGGGATAATCCAGATTCTTCCTCTTGGCACCTCTTCCCTGAATTCCACCCCATTGCCCTAATCATCATCCCATGACACAGTGATGACTAAAAACACTAGAGATTTTTATTAAAATAGTTTCTGCTGGTACCATTTGAACTGCATTTTAACGCTTTCTCAGACTACTCCAAATGAGCTGCATGAACATCACGTCACAAGCTGCACAGTGCTGTTCTCAACTTGGGGCAAGAGCAGGCTGATGCCACTGTGATGTTTACTGACAAGCCAAAACCCATTCTGGAGAGAAACACCATTATTTCCTTCACAAATGAAAGCAGACATCCCTAAAGCTCTAGACACTCTCCAAAATGCCTGTTTAAAGTAAACAATAACAGGATTGCTTTCCACTAGCTTTGGGCAGCAGGATGTTCAAAGACGTGATCTAAAAACCTGACTGCTTTGTCTGGGACCTGGGGGCAGGGCTCATTGGAGGCATGTATTAATGCCCAGCTCCCTACTGCTGTCCCAGACACTCACATGTGCCCACAGGGATGAGCATCTTGTCTGAGTGTGCTGCTACCAGGAAGACCCGAAAGGTGCCTGGCGAGCCATGTCCTTCCCAGGACCTGCTCTCGAGAACCAGATCTCTCTTCTGAAATGCCCCAGATGACTGACACCTCATCCTGCTGGGAGCCAGCTCGAGACTGTGGGGTGGTCAGGGTGAGGCTTGGTCCCACCTGCCTGGCCCCAGTGCAGTGGGGTCTGGCTCTGGACATATCTCTGGTTTCATCTGAGGCTCTGCTGGACACGTGACATCCCACACACCTGCACCTCACCCTGTACCTTCTGGCTCAGCACTGCTGGCTCTGTCCAGGAGGGACCTTGTGAGGATGCAGGTGAGGTCACTGTTACAGAACTTTTCTCTGTATTCCCCAGGTATCCTGCAGCAGAGTCTCAAGCTTTAAGCCCAATTCAAGTGCTACAGTGGTAGGAACAGCTGGAGATGGGTGCCTCCGAGGAGGGACCCCAAACAAAGGAATCCCTGGCCTGTTATACCCTGACAGTCCCTGCACCCCATCCTCACCTACTTCTCACACCCTGCACACAGCTCTTGGTTCAATGGTGATTTTTGGTCTGGGGTCTTCCCACACCTTAGTAGATTCTTTCTCTCTCTCCCAGTGGGCCAGTAGCTGTTTTGATCTGGTTGTGACTTCATAACTTCCAGCTTACATAACTAAGAGTTCAAGACAAATTAAGTTCAGCCAAAGGTAAGGGTTAAGATAAATTCAGCCTAAGGCTTCAGCAACTTTAGCTTCTCATGTTAAGTAAAACTACTCAGACAGAAAAATACAATTAACAGAATTCAGCTGGCTTGAATTAACCTACAGCAGTCACTCAGAAGCCCACTGGACATGTTCACACACTGGAGGGCATCATGAACCCCCTGTCCCGCACGGATCAGCACACAGCAAGAAGAGCAGCTCTCCAGAGCAACACTGCAAGAGGAAGGACAAGACCACTGGCAAGCCAGTAATTAACATTTACTGGTTTCTAGTTCAGGTTAGTTTGAGAGGAGACCATCTGGCTTCTGGTTTCACTCCTGCTGGGACCAATATGATGAAACTGAAACAAAGTAGAAAATACGCACATCTTAAGTGGAAAGGAATTCATTCCTGAGACCCATAAAACAGAATCATAATAAACATTTAGGGAAAACATTAAAATCCATTGAATTTCCCTTCTCTATATGAAAGACAAGGAATTTAAAACACCAGTTTGAATTCATTTTGAGTCAATTCACATTCAGAAAATGTACTTTGGCTTTCCTCATGTGGAGGCAGTTAATGAATCTAACCCCAGAGCTATATATTATCAGTTCCCTAGTTATCACAATAACCTCAGACCAGTAACCCTCATTACCTGTACTGCTCGCCTCATCCTGTTCAATTAGGCACAGATAAATAAATGGAAAAGAACTGAAATTATTTATTTGGTAGGACAGTGTTTCTCTCCCTTATCCAGGTAGGGTTCTCCAAAATTATTTCCAAGAAATCTATCAGAGCGGTTGTTTGGTGTCTTTTGGTGGGAAATCCACGCTCAGACACCCACAACCATGCACGAACACCCCACATTCACTGCCCTCAGCACAGACACTTAAAGCAGTGGGTCCATGAAGTGACTCCTGCTTTCAGAAGCACCCACGTCCCTGGCATAGAGAGGGATGATATGAAGGCTCCTCCATGGACGCATGTGACATCTGCAGAGGGCAACCCCAGGGACAGAGCTCTGAGAAAAGGGAGGCAGAGCATTTCATAAAAATTATTCCCTCATCAACAGATACTTCAAACCCATGAAATAGAAAGACATTCCTCACAAATGGCTAGATAAAGAAATGGGAAATGTGGTGCCTTTGAACAGAAATGCATTCACATGGATAATCAGATTGCAGAGATATCAGGCTAGGCACTTACTTTATGGTATCTCTATTTCTTTTCTGGCACAGATATAAAGATTTTCACAGCTCTTTTCAACAGAGGAAATGTGAGCTGCCTGCTCTCACTAACCCAATTGCTTGCTCATATAATCACATTGTAAAAAGGCCAGTAATGCTGTAAAAGCAGGGGAGAGAGAGGAAAAAAATCCAGACCAGCTTCTCCCTTTGTCTCACTGCTCAAAGTGTAAATGTCACTCTTTTTATGTGTGCAAATAAATGAAGGAATGAATCTTGCACATCCTTTAGAACATGAATTCATTATGCATCACTGAGGGCACACGTCTCTCACTAGAAGTGTGTTATGTGATCTGGAGCAGGCACTGAAGGGGTTTCCATGTGATGTCACAGCCTGGTGCCCACCGAGTATTACATTGCACATCTTTGGGAAGAAACGGGAGATTCCAATGCCAGAGGAAGAGTCCCTTCTTGGCTTCGGGGTAGCACAGTCAGAAGCAGCACCAGGATGTGGAGCAGAGCCGCCCTGCTCTGGCTTGCACCCTGCTGCAGGATCCCAGTGTGGATGAGCTGTTGTGGACTAGAGAGTGCCCTAGAGCTGAGAGAAAGGCAGCTGACAGAGGGCAGGTTTGGGTTTGCCTTTCTGAAATCTCATTTCTGTATTTACTCATTCTTTTATAAAACAGACAGGAGGTTTAGGCATTACCACGAGGCAAAACACTGAATTTACACATAACAGGAATGGCCTGTGTAATTTTGCAAAGAAGAGGATAATATTTTAAAATGTTTTGATCTGTCCTTCAGCATTTTGATATCTCTTCTGCAGAAGTCTACAGGGAAATTCAAGGCAATATTATCACAAACTGTTTTTCCACAGGGGCCTATTACTTTGTTCTTCCAGATTCCTTTTCCAGGAGTTTTTCAAGGCTGTCAGTCTCATCTTATATACTTCAGGCCTTTCCCTTCTCCTGTCTCAAAGACCACTGAATATGTTGTCTGAAACACCAGCTTTAACTCCTTCCCTACAACAGCACTGACCTACTGGCTTCATTCCCTTCAGTTTGCTTCTCCCATATTTTCTAGCAATCTCTTCCAAACTAATAGTCACCTTCTGGTCCATTTTGCTCTTTCCTCTTTAGTCCCTGTACACTGCTAGCTCAGGAGTGCAGCTTCCAGCTCACCCTGGTCTCACCCTTGCTGTGTGAGCTCTGCTTGGACTTCCTTTCGTCCCAAACACAAACTGGGAGCTGTTCTCAGCCCACCCGGCCCTGCCTTCTCCTCCCCAGTGCTGACAGATGGAGGGCAGAGAGTGCAAGGAGAGGCAGAGTGACCACTTCCCTGTCCTTCACAGGGACTGGGGGCAGAAAGGCCCTTCCCACCAGGAAAAATGAACAATCTCACATAGGAACACTCTTATGGTGGTAAAAGATGGGGATGGGAGTTTCTGACCAGCCTCTCTGGTCAGCTACCCTAATGGCTGAGGAAGCTGGAATTTAGATGATGGGGCTTTAATCGGGACTTGTAAGGATAGCAGATAAAAAAGAAATAACAAATCTTCGCTACTCTGAAGCACAATATTAACCACAAAAGACAAGACAAAGCAGGTGATTTCCATTTTGGTAGTGCTAAGTCTAACAAAGGCCAGAGCAAGTGTTCTTTTGTGATCCCATCCTTTTATGCCTCCCCAGTTCCCAGACAAGCCACTGCATATATTTTTACATTTCAATGCCAGTGGGAGAGGTTTTATAGGGAAACACTTCAGAAAATAGACCTTCTCTCTGAGATTTCCTATATTTCCTTTCCCTGCTACAGCCTGAGTAAACTGATACTCCCACCAACTAGCTGTCCCTTCTACAGGGGTGGTGGTGATGACAGGTACCACACAGTGTGCCAATCATTCCATGATGTACTGTAATTAATTATTTCTAAAACTAATACACAATTGTGTCAAAGGAAATGAAGAAATGGTCTTCAGAATAGATTTTGAGACTACTCTAGTTTACTCAATAGTCAAATTAAGATGTTGTTAGAGTTTATATCTAACAGGGAATTCTCAGCGTGCTTTCAAATTGTCATTATTTGTTGTGAACTGAAGCTTGAAAAAAATCCAAAAATTTCCTTCTTAATGGTTTTGGTCTTTTCCATTTGACAAATATTGATTTTTCCCTTCTTTCCTTTGCTGAAGAAAGCAGAGTTGTGTTACTGGTACTAGAGAAATTCAGGTCAGAGGCTAGACCTCCTGGTCACTCTAAAATCCTCTGCAGCTCCCTGACCAGCAAAACAAAACCTTTCCCATGTAAGGAATTTGCCTCTAGGAGACTTCTGACCTTTTTCCTTTACTGTGATGGTTCTTTCTGCTTCGGGGCACAGACGGGCACCTCTGCAGCTCCTCAGCAGTGAAACCGCTGTGGGCTCCGCTCCTGCCACAGCCCGAGGGGAGCATTCACCCGTACACAATGTGCAGAAGGTCCTGCCTGGAGTACTCACTGCCCGGGGGGAGCATTCACCTGTACACAATGTGCAGAAGGTCCTGCCTGGAGCACTCACTGCCCAGGGGGAGCATTCACCCGTACACAATGTGCAGAAGGTCCTGCCTGGAGCACTCACTGCCCGGGGGGAGCATTCACCTGTACACAATGTGCAGAAGGTCCTGCCTGGAGCACTCACTGCCCGGGGGGAGCATTCACCTGTACAGAATGTGCAGAAGGTCCTACCTGGAGCACTCACTGCCCGAGGGGAGCATTCACCTGTACAGAATGTGCAGAAGGTCCTGCCTGGAGCACTCACTGCCCGGGGGGAGCATTCACCCGTACACAATGTGCAGAAGGTCCTGCCTGGAGCACTCACTGCCCGGGGGGAGCATTCACCCGTACACAATGTGCAGAAGGTCCTGCCTGGAGCACTCACTGCCCGGGGGGAGCATTCACCTGTACACAATGTGCAGAAGGTCCTGCCTGGAGCACTCACTGCCCGGGGGGAGCATTCACCTGTACACAATGTGCAGAAGGTCCTGCCTGGAGCACTCACTGCCCAGGGGGAGCATTCACCTGTACAGAATGTGCAGAAGGTCCTGCCTGGAGCACTCACTGCCCAGGGGGAGCATTCACCTGTACACAATGTGTAGAAGGTCCTGCCTGGAGCACTCACTGCCCAGGGGGAGCATTCACCTGTACAGAATGTGCAGAAGGTCCTGCCTGGAGCACTCACTGCCCAGGGGGAGCATTCACCTGTACACAATGTGTAGAAGGTCCTGCCTGGAGCACTCACTGCCCAGGGGGAGCATTCACCTGCACGGGATGCAGAAGGTCCTGCCTGCAGGGGCAAGGCTGGCAGTGCCTCTGCACATCCCACTGCCCATGCTGAGGGTGGCAGGAGGCACCATCCGAGCTCCAGGTGAGACCAGCCCTTGAGCACTGGTGCTGTTCCAGTGTCTGCCCTGTCCTGGAGCACCCCGGGGTTTCCAGAGGAGCCCTGGCTGCCCAAGGTCACTGAGTCTGCATCCCTCTCCCTCAGAACGGGCCCACAGTGGATGATGCCCTTCAGCCACTGCCAGTGCTGTGGGTGTCTCCAACACCAACTAGGTCCCAGCTCAAGCCTTGGGGCATAAAGATCTCCACCTGCATTGGTTTTGCTTGGGTTTTAATTTTCATCACAGTGTGTCTGGAGGTTCCTCTTATCCCCATGAACACCTGATCTCCTGTAGCTCATGCAAGTTTTGGCCTTATTGAGAACTCACAGCAATGAGTCTCACCAGCTAGTAGTGTGGAAAAGCACCTCCCTGGCTTTGTTTTCCTTGTTTTCCTCCCACCCTTGTTCAGTGACAGACCTTTTGTTTTCTGCTCCATGCTAAAAGGTGTGCGGGCACCTACAATTTGATTTTACAACACTGCTAGTTACTTCTTATCAAGTCTCCCACTTAATCACTTCCTCTAACAATAAATCCAAGCCATCTGGCCCTGCAGATCCTGTAGATTTTGTCCAAGCATTTAGTCATTTTCAGAGCTCATCTCCGAATCCAGCTATTCCACCTATGTCCTTTCTGAGACACAGTGACCTGAACTGAACACATTATTCAGGTGAGTGTGTAACACTGATTTATTTGACAGCTTTCCAATACTTCCAGTGTTATTTTATCCTGTTTCCTCTGCATTCTAATGATTCTTGCTCCTTAGAAAGCAGCTACATGTTGAGTCTTTGAGCTTTCCCAGTGATGCAAAGACCTTTTTTTCTGGGTTGTTGCAGTTAATTTAGAACCTAGCCAGCAGTATAAATTGTTCTCATTAATTCCTCTGTGCAAATTACTTTGCATATGTCAAAACTGAATTTTGCTTGTCATCTTGTTATCCTTTCACTCCACCATATTTCTGTACCCTTTGAAGATCATCACAGGCACCTCTGGTCTTGATTACCTAAATAATTTTTGTACAATTTATATTTCTTGCCTCTCCACTATTAATTTTCTCTTGCAAAATGTGTGTATGTTTATGTGTATGTAAATTAAGGACCCGCATCCCCTTTAGGAATTTAGATACATCGCTCCCCAGACCTTCTGCAGTGGCATCCATTCCCCTGTCCATTTCAAGATCAAGAGTGGTTTAGGGACCAGATCTGAACTGTAAGGGAGGATTTAAAATCCACTTTGCCTCATGTATTGAGAGGGATTCTGACTTTGCTTTTTGTAGCCATATTTTTCAAAGATGGAGCAACTCCAAATTTAGCCAAGTTGCTCCTTGACTTATTTCTATCCATGCCCAGACTACTGTTTTCAGAGACAGGCGTTATAACCTGCAGCTGGGCAGGGCTCAGGAATGCCCCACCACCTTAGTGCCAGTCACCAGCTGGGACCTGCCTGAGGCACAGCTCCAGACAGGGCCCCGGTGCCCGGGCTGAGGGAGCCGAGCTCTGCCAGCCCCGGGTGTGGGCGGTGACACCGTCCCAGCACAGGGACGGTCACCGGGAGCTCAGAGCAGCACAGGGCTGGGCTCAGCATCCCCCCGTGTGCAGCTGTGCCAGAGCACCAACTGCTCCAGGACCCTGAGCAGGGCCGAGTGTGCCAGGGCAGGCACCACAGGGACTGTGCTCCCTGTTGGGGATCCATGGAGTATTGCTGGCAGCACTAAAAATAGGAATCAGTGATGGGCACAGGAGCAATTCACCCTCTCCCATTTGCACAGTTTAATTCCCACTGACTCGCAGGGGTTCAGAGATTCTGTTATGCTGCACAAAGCAGCAGAGTACACAGAAAATTTCACCCTTAAAGACAAGAACATCCATATACTGAGTGGTAGGACTGGGACAGCCCAACCACCACTTCATCTGCAAAACGCTCAGGTCATTCGTTATGCAAACTGATTTAACAGACAAGAAAACACAAGTTTTTACTAAAAAATTTCCTTTTACCTTTTTCTGTAGCTGATTCTTCTTTAGATGCTACTCAAATTGCAAATTCTGCAGCTCAATTTGTGACTTACCTCTGGAGAGGTCTCCGGTTACCACAGTAATGACTGCTTTTAGTTGTGTAATTAACCCTTGCCTTAGGTGAAACAGTCATCTAGTTTATTGAACTTCACACATGGCATAAATTCATGTAAATTAAAACACAACCTTTTTGCTGTCCACACACCGACAATTTCACAAGTCACCTTAACACATTTGCTGTGACATTAAGATACACAGGCCATCCACATTTTGGTAAGAAACTAAACCAGCTTCCAAAGTGTGATGGCCAGCATCAGTTCCCCAATGGGTAGGACAGAGACTGGTAGATGGTAGAGGCAAGGGGCCAGGTCCTGCTGCTGTGAGTAACCCACCCACCTCAATATCCCAGAGTACTGAATGAGGTTATCCCAAACTGTGTTATCTCCTGGAATTCATATTCCTCAGATACAGGTGCTGATGCAGTTGGCTGCCTGGTGGAGCTGAATGTTATTTATCTGCACTTGGTCTTTCCCAAGGCCATTGACAGAAAGATAGATAGAAAAACATTTATTCTCTCTGTGGCCTGTATCATTTTCGTGTAATGCCATCTGATCCCCCAGCTGTCTGTCACTGAGCACTGAGATTGATGGGAGCTGCTGAAAGAGGAGAATAAAGCTGACAAAAATAGCAAACTTTACAGTAATCTGTGTTTGCTTGTTCCCTAACCTCACCAACACTATTCCCTATTCCCTTTCACTCAGTAATGCTGTTCCCTGACACCTGGATTACCCTGCCTTGCCCATTCCATGCTATGCAGGCCTGGATCTTCCCAGCATCCATACACACAAATAAACATACCAACCACTGCAAAACACTGGGTTTCACTCAAAGGGCCACTGCTCTTTAGTCAGTCCTGGTTTAGGTCAGAGGATGATGTGGCTCAAACTCATCAATAAAGCTCATGGAAGGGGACGGCTCAGCAGCACACGGGGCAATCCACCTCCTCCAGGGCCTGCTGAGATGGTGGGGGGTTCCAAGAGAGCACACCAGGCGAGGCAGACTCCGCAGGCAAGTGTCTGTTGGATGTTGGAGAACAATGAGAAATATATCAAAAAAGGCTCTAAAAGACATCTATACACATCCAGGTTCATAAGATGTTAGCCAAAACACCAATATTCATACAAGAGCTCCATACCTCTGACTAACTGCTTTACTAACTAATCTTTCTTCAGGGTAAAAAAGAAAAATCATCCTATATTTCCTGGCATCAAAGCAACTGATTAAAAATATTTTCCACATTATAGCTGACATTGATTAGCTTAGCTCTGATGAGATTTCACTGCCTGAAAAAGAAATCCCTCAAAAGGCTGGAGAAAGCCTCTTTATTAATGCTTTTCTGTGATTACATAATATATATCTGTAACCATTCTATATTACTTGAGAAGAAATTATATTATGTTTAAATGACACTTGCTGAGATGGCAGTAAAACTGTCATGTAAAGTGCCAGTATAACTGCTCCAATAAGTCACATTTAGCTTTAAAAAACTGTCCAGCCTTATCTATATTTTATTAAAACAGGAAGACAGAGTGCCAGCTGCAAAGGCTGTAACCGTGTGAGAATCCTCTGGAGTAACAATCACACAGAGCTCCAAAGCACAGAATGGGAGTAGAGGGGGGAGTTGTTTCCCGCAGTGCACATCCTGTGGGTTTGATCCCAACACCAGCACTGGAGAGTTCCCAGGGCCAGGGACCCCCAGCACTGGCACTGGGACACAGGAGAGTCCGAGGGGCCAGGGACCCCCAGCACTGGCACTGGGACACAGGAGAGTCCGAGGGGCCAGGGACCCCCAGCACTGGCACTGGGACACAGGAGAGTCCGAGGGGCCAGGGACCCCCAGCACTGGCACTGGGACACAGGAGAGTCCGAGGGGCCAGGGACCCCCAGCACTGGCACTGGGACACAGGGGGGTCCGAGGGGCCAGGGACCCCCAGCACTGGTGCCAGTGGGGCCGTGCTGGGTTGTCCTCAGGGAGATGCTGCAGCTCAGGCATCAGCTGGAGAGAAAAGGGCACTGCTGTTCCCTGCAGTGTGACCAGTAACTCTTCCAGACATTCTGTAGTAATTTCAGTACCTCTCAAAGGACCTCTGAAAAAAACCTGTGGAACCTTTCCAGGTAGTTCTTGCATTTCCCCACTAATAGCACTGAGTTAATTCTCCGCAGTTGAGGACAGCCAGACTTTTTTCTACTGCATCTCACAAGTTTACTTTTAATTTTTCATCTGTAGCTCTTTTTTCTTCTGACTGTATGTCAGTCTTCCTTAATACTAGAGATGGACGTGGGAAGCCATTAGAATGAATTTAAAATGCATCCTGTGGAGTTTCTCAGCCTGCATTTGTACAGTTTTATCTCTATACATGTCCTGTCTGTTTTTATTATATCATACAGTAAATTACAGTAAATTTTAATTATTTTCATCAAAAAAGTTAGACGTTTTCTGAGGAAAAAAAAAAACAAGGAACGGGTTATACCATTTTTACAGTGTCTATTTTCCTAATTTATTGCACAATTGGAAATCCTTAAAGTTATTTGCCAGGCCCACTGAATTCCCTTTCCACCATTAAATTTAACAGACTGCTGAATGATTTCCATATATCAATATTGTCTGTGACTATGGGGTAGAGAATGTTAAGGAATTAATAGCATATGAAATTTTGTCACTTGTGATGCTGCAAATGTTAAGCTATGCCACTGAAATTGCACTTTAAGCAGTATGAGATTAATGCCATTTGTCATAAATGTCCTGCTTTTTAAATGTTATGTAAAATGTGTTTCCAGGCATACAAAGAAAGAAGGCTGGGAATAAAAGCTGATTTACTAGGCTGTTGTTACTAGATTGTGCAGTGGAATTGTCTTTATCTTTTCTTTACAGTTAAAACACCTCTGACTGTACAAGATTTCTGCAGATGATTCCAAAAATAGGCACACATATATTGTACACAGTGAATGTATTTTATATGTCTGTAAATAAAATATATAACATAATAGTACATCAATATGTAATATATACATATAATGTTCATTGTATGTACATGAAAATAGAATTTTCAGTATTCATTAACTGAATGTGCCAAGATGTCCCCAAAAGGTGGGTCATGTTGGGAGAATAAACATATTTCAAATACTAATAACTCGGAAGCAATTGAAAGTTAATTAGAGGAGAGGATCAAAACTACCCATTTTTAATAGTAAGTACAGTCATGCAAAGCTGTGAAAGGGATGCTGCACTGATACAATCACAGGCTGATTTTCAGAGCTTAAATATTCTAGCAGATAGTTTGGGTAAAGGCTTACTGTGCAAGGACACAGAAGCTTTTAAAAAAACATATTCCAATCATGTTTCCTAAACAAGGAAAGGGTAACACTTGCTTTAAGCAAAATTAGCAACCCAAATGATTTATCCAAAATGAACATCAGCATTTAGTACCAGTATACTCTGTGCAGTTTTGGGCACCACAGTATAAGATATAAAGCTGTTAGAGAGCATCCAAAACAAGCACACAAAGATGTTGAAGGGTTGGAGGGGCCATATGAGGAGTGACTGAGGTCTCTTGGTTTGTTCAACCTGGAGCAGAGGACACTGAGGTCAGACCTCACCAGGGTCTGCAGCTTCCCCATGAGGAGCAGTGGAGGGGCAGCTCCAATCTCTGCTCCCTGTGACAGGGACAGCACCCAGGGAAGGGCTGGAGCTGTGCCAGGGCAGGGTCAGGTTGGATCTCAGGACAAGGTTCTTCCCCCAGAGGGTGGTTGGCACTGCCCAGGCTCCCCAGGGCAGTGGGCACAGCCCCAAGGCTGCCAGAGCTCCAGGAGGGTTTGGACAACGCTCTGAGGGACAGGATGGGATTGTTGGGGTGTCCTGGGCAGGGCCAGGAGTTGGACTTTGGTGATCCTTCTGCATCCTTCCCAACTCATGAGATTCTGTGAATCTGTGTGATTCTATTATCTCATTAGCACTCAGTGTCACAGCTCCAGACTGGAAGACACTAGAGTGTTTTTTTCCCCTGGAGGCTGAAAAGTACAATCAAATATTTGTGTATTGACCTAAACCAGAACCATACAATGATTTGTAACACCATAAACTACAAATAAAATCAAGTGAATAATGCATCAATTTATGAATCTGATAATTTTAAATGAGCTATTACTCTGCTGTGTAGTCCCATGCTGCTACGGGAATTAGTTCTTCGCCATATTTATCTCATGAGTTGTCTTTTCATGTGAAATTATATTTTAAATTAATTGTACAGAAAGCCAAAGTTGGGAAACAAAGTTTTTAAAAGTGTGTCTGGTGACTTTACACCTCTCTCTATGTCTGGATGCACCCAGGGCTCCACAGGACCCTCCTCCAAGCACCCACAACTTAAATCCATCTATCCTTCAACAGCTGGTGCTCACTGAGTCCCCCCTCAGGCTGGGTGTGGAGACAAATCCCCAGCCTGTGCTGAGCACACTGTCCTTCCCTTGGGTCAGTTTTCACGAGTTTGGTTTGCACCACCCCGGTCATGCCCTGTGAGCACCGAGCGTGGCTTCCCGGCTGCGGCTGCCGTCACTGGCACACAGCCTGTGCCCAGCAAAGTGCTCCCTGCAAACAGGCTCCAAAAGAGTCTGCTGGGCCTTTTGATCCTAAAAGTGAAAGCAGAAGCCAGCTCCATTTGCTTTCGCAGAAAGCTTCTTCCATCGGTGCATGAGACAAAAGAGGAAGTTCAAGCACTTCCAACTTCCAGCTCTTGCCTAAAAGCAGCTCCTCAGCCAAGTAATTGTGTGAAAACAAAAACAAACCGTTACACTCCCTCAAGAAGCCATTAAACATGGCATGGTAAGTCAAGAATTTGCATATGGCTGATTGTTTAGTAAACAAACCGTCTCTGGAGAGGACTGTAATTAATCTTTTGCATCAAATCTGTTGATTAGTCTTTCTGGGAATAATGCTAGATTATACAAACAGGTGTGAGTCATGACATCACTTTCTTTGAAATTTAGGATTAAACATGGCAATAAACAAAATTTTGAATGCATTTTTAAGGTTTGAAAGCATAATATAGTTTAATAGAAGATTAATTCTGCTTTTTACATCAAAACTGAAGTCTTAGGAAAAATTTTTTTAAAAATCTGAATTAAAGTCCAGAGTAGGGTCTGCCTACAGGCTGTTGCATTTGTCAATGAGTGTAACACTGGAAGTGTAAAAGGAGATGTATGTTTAGATGTGCGTTACTGACTGTACCAGGACTGAGACTATCATAGTCCATCAAGAGCCTCGCCAAGGGAGGCCTTGCAAGCTGTGTCAGCACTGTGGGAGAACTGGCTGCTCCTCCTCCACCTTCCCCACATAAAGAGGATTACATTGTGAAGTTGCGTGTGATAAGATTATGCTGATTCAAGATGCCTTTTCCAGTTCTTTGGGGGACCAGAGAATAGGAATGATGTGAGAAATTCTATCTGGATACAACAGAAAAGGAAAATAATCTGCTGCACCTCTTCAAAATACGGGCAAGACACAGCACAACCAAACAGTCTTTCTGTGTGGGAATTCGACAACGTGGACAGTCCTACATCTCCGTGAGAATTCTTTCAACAGAAGCAGCCAATGTTTTCTCCATGAAGGGGCAATTAAAACAAAGAAAACTAGCCATATTTCTATCAGCCAACTCCTCCCTTACCTGAGGTAAAGGTAGGTAAGTCCCGGTGGCTCAGCAAAGTTTAGCCTTGACTCTGCTACTGCTACACCATGAGGCATCTCAGATGAAAACTGAGAAATATCCTCCCATTTTGGAAGGTGACAAGCTTCTTCCAGAGCACCTGACAAGTTCTGCTGCTCTGCACACTTCAGTCCAGCCCAGAGGCTTCACTCAGTGCAGCTCAAGTAGCTCTTTAAAGATCAACATTAAGATAAACATAAAAGGTGAGCAGGGATTAAACACTTGACAGTGGTGATATTTGTTATTTGCTGGTCTCAGATCACATGCTGGTGATCCCTTTGCACTTTCAGCAAGCCCCCCCGTGATGGCAGCTGGAATTAGGGGCTTTTTCAGGGCAAGTACCCGTGTTCCAACTCTAGAGGCTGAGACCATAGTCTATTGACCCCTGGGACCCACTGCACTTTGCCATGTGCTATAGCCTGGGAAGATCGAAGATGCCTGGGCACCAGCCTCTCATCAAATGACTCCCAGATGGATAAACCTGCTATGCTAAGTCCTCTGGTGGGCTGGGCCTTCTATATCCCCCAGGAAACATTGGCAGTACATCATCTGCCCTGAACATCACCTGCCTACAGAGCTGCTTAGGACAGTATGTGGAAGTTGAAATCAAGAGAGGTTTTTAGTTGACTTTGCTTAAAGAAAAAGACTCAGAAAACTGAGTCACATGGAATATCTTTTGCTGAAAGCAAAATTACATACAGTGGCTTTAAAAAAAGCCTCTGCATAAATATTCTTTTTCCATATAAGTAATCTTCAGGGGTTATGAAAAAGGGTATATAGAAAACAGTTTTCTTGTTCTTAATACTTTGATTTTAGTTGACAAGATAATATTTCTGCATGTAGTTGGAGAACAAGTTTGCCCAGTGTTTCTCTGTTGCCACTAGAGTATAAATGGACATTCTGGACCAGTGGAAGACGGGAGAAATTTTAGTACTGGTCTTTTCTGTACTCTGGAGTTTCCACCTGAATGAAGCTGTGGAGGCTCACAGGTCTTGTATGGCATGTCACTGTCTGACTGCTGGAGTACAACCATTAAAGGATGTCTCAAGGGTGCCAACACTGTCTTCCTAAATTTCAACCCTGTTGCATATTTAAACTTTGGCAGTTAGTATAAAGAATCAAAGTAATCCTTATTTGAAGTATTTTAAGTTACCTCACTAGATTCAATATTCATTTCTTCATCGTCTCATCTCAATTACATTTCCATTTCAAATTATTTATCTCAGTTAATTATAATCAATTTTATATTTTGCTAACAACAAATATGATCTTGATGAGCGGCTGGAGCACTTGAAGGTCATTGCAGGAGGCAGATGACCCTGTGACAAGACGATCACAGAGTGTGTGGTCTGCACAGGGGGTGTCACCCGTGGGGATGCTTAGCTGTCTGAAAAAGTGGGTACTTTTATCATTGCACTTTCCTCATCTTCTGGGGTTTGAAACAACTGTCACAAAAGGAAAGGCTCTTTTCACTGGATCAGTTACTGAAGGAGACTGTGCAGTAGTAACTGGAGACAGCCCCTTCCTTAGCTCAGTAAGGCTCAGTGTGCGAGGGGCTCACCTGGCTGCACAGGGGTTTGATTTTTAATTCCTTCGCTACCACAGAAAAGGGACCCCTGAGTGCCAGCCAGAGCTGGTGCTGTGTAACTCGTGCCCGAGGCTGGGCCAGCATGAGAACACCCCTGCACAGGACAGCAGGAGTCCTGCGGTGTGTGGCTGCGTTTGCTGCAGACCAGAGACCCTGAAGGAACAGCCCACCTGGTGAATCGTGCCTCGGTAAGAGCTGCCTGTGAGGGGGAGGAGATTGCAAGAGAACAAAAACCTGCTGGTGTGGGGACCAGCTCCTTCAGCAGAATCCCTGCGAACTGCAGCTGCTTTCTTGTGCCTCCTGCTGCCCCTCACCTTGAGGTTTCCATTGTGTCACTGACCATCACCTGGCCAAGAGCTGCTGTAGGTTTCATTTGCATGCTCAGAGCACCTTTAAAGAGACACTGGCATCTCTCCAAGCAGAGAAAATGGTTTGCTAATATACTGAATAATGTGTTACACTGCAACAAAATGTCAGAATGAACAACTGCTCAGAACAATCATTAAAAAGAAAAATTAAAGTACAGACACCCTTTGAATATGTCACAAATTAAACTCGCACTTTATGAAGACCTAGGCATAAATAGAATCCAAAATGGTCTAAATAATTATATACTTTAACAGAACCTACGGTATTCATTGATGTTTTAACAAGTAAAATAGAAGTACAATGGATTGAGACCACATCTCCAGAAGCTGTGTTTTCAGTTGAAAATACTACCATGAGAATTCCCATCATAATTAGAAAAATTGCTATACTGAGAGTGTTTGCTTCCAGAATTGAAGTGTTAGCCTTTTTTGATGTGAAAATGACACTATCAGAGAAAAAAAATCTCTATTTCTAATGAGTCAATAGACTCATTCACTTTCAGCTGGAGCAGTTGTTATGACCCGCCCCAGGAAAAGGAGGGGGGGGTAACTCGGGTTTTTATCAATAATTCCCTTGGGGTGGATTAAAGTGAAATGACACTAAATAATCAGTGTCTGAAAACAAAGTTTATTTTAACGATTTTGTATCAACAGGTATGCTAGCGTTTTAGGTGCTGTCATACAACAGTGCAACATAGAGAAAACTTTGGGGGGGGGAGAAACTGCTTAGGGGAGAGAAAAAAAACCAGGATGAGAGTAAGGGAAAAGAGAAGCTGAGAGTGCAAAAGAAATGAATATAGTCACCGCCCACTGGACCCAGCGATGCGTGAGAGCGATGGTCTTGATTCGCAGGCGGTGGGGGAGAGGGAGAACCCGAAATCCCAAAGTCACCAGTCAGTTTATATCCCCTCAGCATGCTTTTGCACCTCCCTGGGACGAGGAGTTGTTTGCCTTTTTAGGGCTTAGCACTGGAGGGAGGGATGGGCCCAACTGCCCATCTGAGGTATAATGCAAAAGTCAAAGCCTGCAAACTCCTGGGATGCATAAATTATTAACCATTTCAGTCTCTGACAGCAATCCAGCTAAGAAAGACAAATGAGGAGAATTTTTGTAAGGAAAGATGTATTCAAAGCACTGTTATTCAGAGTCCAAGTGTATTTCTGGCCTACTCATATTTACATTGTTACAGTTATCTTGGCTATGAGAATTCCAGAGGGTATTATGAAAAGTAAGAATGTAGAAATCCACAATGAGTGAAAAATAAACTTAGGAAACACCGTAGGTCTTAGAGTTGAAAAACATGACTGAACTTAAACTCGAATCTTTGAATGAAATATGTAAAATATAACATGATACTTGAAAAATAATGAATGCCGAAGGATTTGAGTATTTGATCTATCCTCAAAGAGAGTTCTTTTCATTAACACCCCCATGCCAGGAGCTGCAGTATAGCACCAGAGAGACAAAAGAATTCATCAGTGCTGAAAAGCTTTTATTTTCACTAGGTAGTGTTCAAAACAGTGATCCCATCAACTTGTCTTGACAAAGCTGTTTCCTGTCTCAGCACCTGGGGACTGGCTTTAAACCACAACTGTGTGATCAACTCACCTGGTGTGTGAGAAATCTTTCAAAAGCAGCAGAAGCACCAAGCTGTGTCTTGCAACCTCCACTGTGGCAGAAAATATGCAACAGCAGCACAAAACATTACAAATTTTTTGGGGAAAGAGTTATGCAAAGGAATCTTTTAGAGTCTTTGAATATCAGTGTATGAGCTGAATCAAAGAACTGAAGAACTACATCCAGCATAAACTGTAGGAACAAGAGTGTATGAAATCAGTTCCTTTTCAACTCCTTGATAGTGCAAACAAATTAAAGCCTGAAACCCTATCTCTTGAACTTTAATTTTCAAGACGAAAGGATAATCTCTTATCCATGGAGCACTTATTAGCCTCTGTCTTGTACAGTTTTCTCATCTTGACTTCATCACATGATGGGTCATTCCAGAAATTTAAATCTGTCCTGAGCCAGTTTACCAGTTTTGATGTTTCTTAAGAGTCTCTTTATAAGAGACATAATTATTTGTGACTCTAGTTAAAGAGAATAAATATCCAACCCTTTCTGTTTTCTTTTAGCAAGAGATTCCTAACTTTCTTCTTGATGAGAGTGACAGTCACACCCTTAATGGGCCATCAATGTACAATGTGAGGTTTTGAGTGAGTGTCCATAAGCAGGGAACATTTGTCTTGGAGGTAAAGGTGACTGACAAAACCCACTGCTTGTGAGCACTCTTTTGCAGGCTCAGAGCTGGAGTGATGCCAGAAAAACACCTCATGAGGTAGTTTTGCCATGTCTCTGTACTCTGGCTCTTAGAGACAGGTTCCCTGCATGCACATCCTTTCTTCCAAATGTGATAGACAAAGTCTCGAGTTTCTATAAGTTTCGAATAATAGTTTATTATATGGTAAAAGCAAGCAGCCGGCTGGGTGACAGAAATGAGACCAGTTTCCCAAATCTACACACCCCTACTGCAGGGTACATTTAGTATTTATCTTAGCTACTTCATGCATATTAATTATATCATATACATATACATTCTGCAGGTTTTTGCAAAGTATTTAATAGATGGGTTTTCTTACAGCTAAAGCTAAAGGGTTATCTCTACAACCGGTCGTAATTCATGCATTCTTGGGCAAACAGGCGTCTAAAGATTTAAAGTTCTACTATATTTTATTCTTAGGATAGTAAGGAGGTTTTAGCCTCTTGACCTTGTAAGGGTCTGTTTTATTTGTTTATGAGGGTGTAATTAAGTTTTGCAATCCGTTTGTTTTATTTTGATGTAATCACCCATTTGTTTCACAAATCATAATAATTTATATATCACACAAAGTAGCATTGCACCTCAGCAACAATCAGGAAACAAAATGTTTGACACTAAGAAGCTTCTCTACATCAACTTATTCTATGTCCCTACAAATTCCTAGGCAGGACATAAATCTGCAAGGAAAAAATCCCACTAAATATCCTCCTATTCATTTGTTTTTTAAAGAAACTTGGAACAGCTTTGCTGTTCCATCACTAGTAACTATAATGCAGTTAGCAGCTTTATATCATTAAATATAAAACAAAAATGGAATTAATGTCAGAGATAGTTTAATTCAGTCTTCCATGGCAATCTGTTATTCAAATTGATTAGCAGTAATATGAAGCAGGAAAATGTGAACTGTCATTAACATCTAGTAGGCTGGTTAATTGAAGCTTCCAAGCAGAGTTCTATATTCCAGCCATCCTGGTGTGACCAAAGGCCTGCAGCTCAAGGAGGGGGAGCTGACACAGTTCCCTCCTGGGCTGCCCAATACCACCTCTGCAGAAATGTTCTTTACAGCTGCTCTAGGCCGAGGAGTGAAGAGTTCAGGGAGAAATGTCCCAGAACTAAACCTCATGGAGGCATTTCCCTCAGCCTACCTGCAGTGTGCCCTGGGGCTGCTGGCCTGCTGCTGTACCTTCTGGAAGGGTTTGGGTATCCAAGGACAGTCATATTGCAAGGGAAAAAAACCCAACCTGTGTGTTTTAAGACCCCAGGTTTTAGCAGCAACTGAGAAAGGGCTTCCAAGACTCTGATTTTGGCTGGAGATGTGTCAGTCCCACTTCAGACTTCCCCATCACCTTTCTGTATCAGCTCCTTATCCCTGGCTGTGCCGAGCAGGGCCACAGCAGCAGCACCTTCGCCAGATCCTGAGCTGTGGCCCTTTGGCTGCTGCTTCTCATGCTGGGACACCCTGTTGGACATAGCTGGCCAGGAGCCAGGTGAAACAGGGGAATCAGTGGAACCTCTTGATGCCCAGGACATCAAGAGCACAAGAGGAAAGTGAATCTGTGAATGTTGTTCTGGCAGCATTACCCTAAAACAAGGAGCTAAGCCAGCCCCAGTCCAAGGGGAAGTGGAGTGCACACTCCATACTGATGGCTCCCAGCTCCTCCAACACTTGCTTGTGACTTCTGCTGAGCTTCACAGTGGAGGGAGGAACTGGACATCTTCTGTCTCTAACACCTGTATGGGCTAGACAGAGCCTGACCCAGCTGGCTCTTGCCAAAAGAGAAGCATGGCAGTTTGACAATTAATTCAGCTGGAAGCCTTCTCTTATAAATGCAATTTAGGAGTAAGGGCAAAATGAAATACTGTAGAAATTAAACAAATCCATCCAAAACCCCAACACAAAATAGCAATGAAAATTTATAAAGGTGAGCAGCTCTATCCGTGAAATATAGATCACTTCTTCAGTGGTCAAGCACATCAAAAGTGCTTGATAAATCCTCTGTATAAAGGACATTCCTACTGAGAAAGGTGAAACAGCAAACCAAATTAACTCCTATTACAAAAAATTTTGTAATAAAGAAAGATATCTTTTCTTTTTGGTCACTTGTGGTTGGAAAATTATATAGCACAATTAAAGCCTTCATATGTGACAGTGATTCAGTGAAAGGCATAACTTGCCAACACTGATGATCAGTGCTAAATTCTTACAGCCATTTTAATTTCTGTCACATCTGTAGAAGAATGCACATGCAGTTGCTTTACCACAGTAATTACTTTAACCCATGACAAAGAGTTATGAGGTAACTATTGCTGAATGTAGTGTGCACTGGCAAAAAGGTCAGTTCAAAGCACTTCCATTGTTATTCCCCAGCCACCACCAAGCTTCAGAGACACCTGTTCTCACAGTGCCTGTTCCGTTCTTACTTGCACTCACACTTGTTTATATTTTCCTCCCTGGTGTTTTCCACAGTTGGGCTTTTGAGCTGTTTAAAGCTCTTTGAAGGTGTGAAATAAAGGCCCATCAAATTCTTACTGCTGGCTGTTGAATGCCACCCAAAATAGCAAATGGGTTTTGACAGGCTCCAAGCAGCAAGTCTTTTCATTACATGTGATTTCATTTTGGCAGCCCAAGTTTCTTTAGATAATATTCACATTTCAGTAAAGAAGCTGCAGAAATCCACCTGTGCCTGGAGAATCACAAATCTACACCCGGAAACACTCGTGTGGAAAATGAATGTGTGCTCTCAAAAACTCTGTAATGCCAACAGTCCAGCAAGGAAGAAGTGCCTTTGTCAGAAGACCAGTCCCACTTCGGAATCAGTTCCAACTCTCCTTATTTCCAAGACTGTCCATCCCTGTCAAACAGGCCATAAAGTAGGAATTTCTAGGCATATAGGGATGTCCCCTGACAAGTCCACAGCAGGGGGGACACGAAGTGCCCTGAGTCATTGGGTTCCCGTTCCTGTCCCTCACAGGCTGTGGGACAGGCCTGATAAGTGCCAGGAAGCAACTGAAGAAAATGTGGATAAGCAATTCCCCAATTAGGAAAATTGTCAAGGTTTATTCCTCACGACTCCCAGAGCTGGCAAAGCAGTCAGCAGGAAGGTACTATGGGGGCACAGAGGGTGGGGGGTCCTGCCCTCAGTGTCCCCTGTGGTTGTCCACAACCAGACCCTGTTCTCCTGGGTCAGACACCAAACAGGCTTCCCTCTGGAGACTCCATTGCCCTCCCATGCAGCTGCTGGGAGTGGCTGGGAGGGCACAGCTCACTCTTCCAGAAGCTGTTGGTGTTTTGGGACAGTGGTGTTGGGGCCCCTCCTCACATGCCATGGCTTCAGCAGCTACATCCCACCCTGATGTGTGCTCTCACACATTTGTTTGAAGGAGATTATTGTTATTTGGGGGCAGGGAGATAGTATTTGTTTTTATAATTCTCCACAGTTGTTTTGATGCAGTTATTCAGTGTGGCTACAAACTTTTATTCCCCAGAGTTACTGGGGAACTCATTAAATAAATAACTCCTAGAAAAACACCCATTTGATGAATTCACACATTCACTTTTTTAGTTGGAAATCTGCAGTTTCTCTGGACAATACAATTCTCCATGTGAAGCAACACAAGCCATGAAGTCTTGTGTCCAAAAGCTGAGGTAAAATTCCTCTGCAACCAGTGATAGGTCATGATTACTGCTGGAGTGACAGCTCAGTACTATGCTGATACCCTTAACTCTGCGACAAGAGGCTCATGCTGGGGACACTGGATGGGGGTCCCACAGCTGGGTGTCACACCTACCTTCTTTGGGTGACCACAGAGAAACAAACACTGCTCCGCCTTCCCTGTCACTCTGCGTGACCCGGGAGCCAAGGACAGCTCTACCACCTCCTTTGGGATGCCGAGGAACAGGACCTATAGTAAAACCAAACCCAAACCACAGAGGTGGGTTGTAAATAGTTCAGACTGGATGTTTCAGGGTGTGCCTGTATTTGACTAGGAGTCCTGCTCCTTGCAAGCTCCAGCTTTGTGCTCTCTGCAGCAGCTTCTTTTTGAGGCTTCAGAGCTGCCGGCGAGGTTTCTGTGGACTTTACTCAGGAGCAGCAAGGTAGGAATGAGCTCTTTTATATCTATTTGACATTTCAAGTTTATTTACCTGTGTCTCTCTCTGTTTTTCCAATAACTGTTGAACACTCCTTTCACCAAGCCCTTGAGAGATCAGCCACCGTCAATAGACCTGGGAAGACTTTTGAGCCAGGTGATCCTTTCTGAGGATTTAATTTGTAAATTGCTTCTGATAAAATTGCTTATATTCCCTAACTAAGGTTTACACGTGTGTCTCTTCACATCCACAATGTGAAGTCCTGAAGGTACAGAAAAACTGTAATGCCTGAATATATCCCCTTTGAAAAATGATGATGAAACTAGAGGAAAGTCAATGTCAGAAGAAATTATTCAAAAATGTTATTGTGGGTTATAATTTTCCTAATTAATAAAACTGAGGCAACGATCTGTTTTTAACACAGACTTTTATTCTCTTGAGGAACCAAACAGATCATTTTAACTTATTAAAAAACACACTATTAAAATGTACAAAGAGACTGAGAAGCAGTCTGAGCCAGGAAGTGTTATGGAACTTAGCAGGCCAAGTGCTGTTCTCCATATTTTCTGCCTATATGAAGCACTCACGTTTGCAATGTTGACTTGTTTGTGTAATGAGTCATTCAAGAAGCCACCCTGATTCCATATGGTTTTTCTAACTGATTTCACTGGGACTATTTGCATGAACTGAGTTGCACTATCTCCTTTTGTAGTAGTAGTAATAATAATAATAATAATAATAATAATAACAACATCAATAATAATAATAATAGTTATTATTGGTGGCAACAGTAGTGTTGTTATTTCTGTCATGGAATATTCTGATTTTTAAATGTAGGCACTGCCAGAAAATCCCCACTTTAGCTGTCAGGAAGTTTATATATAATATTAACTCAAAGGTGAGATTGTATTTCTAAGGTGAAGGACAAGACTGTGCCTTGCCAACATTCTGCACAGAATAACATGACAGCAAAGGCTTTGTTAAAGGTATCAGATGGGTCTTTTGAAGCCTCAATGCCAGATTTTTGCTGCTAGTCCCCAGCAGCAGCCATGTAAGAGAGAAGCTGTGCCCTTATCAGGCAGGGTTGTGTGAGAACAAGAGATTCCTGCAGTAAAGAGCCTGGGCTCAGGACAACAACAGTTCCTCTCCCAGGAACGGAGCAGGGACTGTGACATTCTGGAGCCTGGCTGCATTTGAAATTTTCCAGGCACTTGAAATTTTCTCAAAATAAGTCCAGAATTAATCTTTTTGTTAGGTGTGAAGTGTACTGGATGTCATTCTTCCTTCAGCTTTCAAAAGATAGAAGGAAAAATGCAAACAAATCTTCAGGATTAATTCTATAACACTGCAGTGTATTTCCATGCAGAATTCCTGTGGCAGAACCACCAGGCTGTGCAGAGATGTGCTCTCACCAGTGGCACAGCCCCAGCCTGCCAGAGCAGGGCCTGACCAAATGCAACAGGGTTCGGTCAGAATTTTCCAAAAATAATCCAAGTATTTTAAAATAGGCATAAATCATTTCATGTTAATACATATTAATCATACAGTTGAAACATTTGGAAGTAAAAGCATCCTTTCTACAGGAATGTTTTGATAACTTGTTATTACTTGTGAGGAAAAAAGCAAACAACATTTCAAATATTGGCTAATTTCAACAGCTAGGAAAAAAGTTCTGAAAGGTCAGGGCACATTAAGCAGAGGGACAAACTGTAGAGGAACACCTTAGAGTATCTACTGCAAGATTCTTCAATTAATACAGTTTAATGTTTAATAAAGTTTAAATTAAATTTTGAAGGTGAAATATAAAATGTGTCTAGAATGGGTGAATTCTGCTTGTACAATTTATTCTATCTTTGGTTCTTTTTACCTTGTTCAGTCTTAGCTCAGTCTTAGTTTTGTACAACTGTATGTCACCATGAATTAATGAGATTTTAAAAATATTCTGGTTTACTGACTACATTTTTATTTATTTTTGTGTTATATTGGATGATGCTGTATCTCTGTGCTTCTGATTACAAGCTGCAATCGCTCTATGAGATCAAGTAGAATGTGTTTTTTCTACTTTCTCTCTATTTCCTTGATATAATTCTTGTGTGGTTTTTTTTTTCAATTACATTTCATAAAGTTTTCTGAGTTCTTGAAATTGTATTTGTTTTGTAAAGATTGGTTTTTGTTTAGTCTCTTTTTTTCTCAAGTCAGTGAAATGTTATCATGCAGTACAGTGTTACTTTTTCTGGCTCACACTCAACAGTTCCTCAGTTCTTTTCCTTTTCTTATGTTGAAGAGCTAATGTGGTGATTCATGACAGGTGGTGTTGTTAGAGGTGGGTACTGGGTTGAAAATGACATCAAAATGAACTCATTTGTCATCTTTAACCAAATATTTAGTGTCCACCTTTTTCCTCCCTTCAATAGGTGCTTCAGGCTCCTCAGCTTTTTACAAGGTGGTGGAAGTTTTTGCTGAGTGCTGTTTCTCTTGATTTCTGTTAAGATACTGTACCAGATTTCAGATTTTTTCCAGATTTTAGAGAAGCATGGAGGAGGTATTATAGCAGGGAAGAGATTATAAATATTTGTGTGCTAATTGTTCGAATTCTTTCTTCTTTTTTGTCGTGGTTTGACTTCCCCTCCCTGATCTCCCCTTGGTCCAGAGTTCATTTTTGTAGCATTCTGGGCTTCTGGCAGTCACAATCGGCTGTCTCATGTAGGAATATGATAATTTGATAATGCAGTGATTGCAAGCCTATCCCAGGCTGTTTGACTTTCAAAACCTAAATGCTGAACAAAGGAAAAGTAGAATGGTTAGATACCAAACTGACTTAAAATGAAACAATGCATGAATCACTCTCAAAAGATGGAGATAAAGGAGTGAAGGAGACTCACAGGAAGAGTAAAATCCAAGGACATAAGACAAGCAGAGCTCACCAAGCATGGCAGCAGCTGGAAATTCCTGTGCTGCTTCCCTAGCCGGAGCAGAGCGATGAGGGCCTGTTCATCCGAATCCGCCGCGAGGCAGAGGGCTCATCCTGCCATCCCACCCGTGTCTGCCGAGGGCCTACCTTCCCTAGGGACCCCTCCTGATCATGTCATCACTTCTAACCTGGCTCAAAGCACTGGGATAAAGGCAAAAAGGGCCCAGGAATTACAAAACTGCAGTGCTGGGTGAGGAGGGCCCCACTGCAATGCCTTGGTAGGACGTGCTGTCTGCAGTTCTACGGGTGACCCATCCCCTTGCTTGAAGCTCTTGGGATGTGGCAGCAGCACACTGATCCCCTGTGTGTTGTTACACTCAGAAGCTTCTTTAGGCCATGGAATAACTGGAACATCAGATACTGCTTGAGACAGGCATTGGGATGGGAAAGAAGCACTATTTCAGCAGGGCTATTTGTCACTACATTAATTATGAATGAATGAAAATGCAAATATGTCTTTGGAATTCTCTGGAAGCAGAAACAGTCCGTGACTGTCTCCAACAGCATACCAGCTCCCAGCAGGAACCCAAGCTTGTGTCCACTTTGTGCTTTGATTTTCTGGGCCACAAAGAGGGGACCAGGTAGGAAGGGATGTCCTCGTGCTGGGCCAGCTATAAACCCAAGGCTTACCTATCAGGGTGGGCAGCCTGGTCCCTCTGCTCCATCCAGGTGTCCCTGCTGCCCCAGCTCCAGCATTAGCTCCTGGGAACTGATGACTCAGGCCTTTGGTTCAGCACTTCATTTCTCCTTTCTCACTATAGACTATTGGTCACAAAATCCCTATCACTCAAGAAGCAGAAAAACAAAAGGCACAGTAATAATGAAATTTAGGAAGAATTTTGATTTGGTTATTTTTTTTCTGGATTATCTTGTGCCTCACTAACAAAACATTTTTCAGATTATTGTATTTTCTGTTAGTCTATAAAACAGCTCAAGCTATTTCATCAAAAAAGGTTTGTACTTCATAGACAAAGCAGGTCCACAATTAGGGCTACGGTGACTTTCCTTGGTACCACAGAGGAATCACAGCACTCCCTATGCATGGGGAGTCCCCTCATTGCCACTGGGCTCACTTTTCGAAATCACGGAAGCACATATTCAAATGCTTCTTGTACTTTTGGAGACACGTAGGTGTGATGCAAACTCTCCAGGCCCTTTGGACACTGTGGTTATTCCTGACACTGTGCCAAGGTGGTGTCTGAGTACTTGGGTTTTGGTAATGCCCCTGCTCTGATGGCTCCTAAACAGCCAGTGATAAGGCAGGCTCCTGCAAAACCTGTGTGATGTGCGTGATGGGATGTGAAAGCCAAAGAGGGGGGTAGAGAGGGCACAACTGTTTTCAGTCATACTGCAACTGCTCTGACTTGATGTAGAGCTCTGCCCCAGGGGAAACCTGGCTCCTCCACCAGAGTTTGGACTGCTATACAGTTATTTTTCTCCATATCTCATTCTATTCACAGTAAAAAGCAAACAGAGCCAAACTATGGGATGACAAAGCTCAGGATCTCCAAATACGGGCACTGAATTACTTGGTTGAAATCTGACCTCTATACTTATTAAAATTATATTACAAAAATGAAAAAGGTCATAAATAAATATGTAAGATCTACAGAAAATGCCTTGAACTAGGCGATTTAATAAGATCAGTCTTCTTAGTGTAGTTTAAAACAAAAATAAATAAAAGATGGGCATGAAAGTCAGTTATTACAAAAATCTTTCTTGGCAGAGGACACTGGTTTCTAATCCAGCACAGAAATCTGAGACAGGATTCTCCAGCTGTGGATTAAAGCCAAACACATTTAAACAAGCAGTCAGACACAACACAAATTAACATCCCGAAATCTAATGAGATAATTTCTTATCTAATTAGATTGTGGAGTCAAATGCTAATTGCTAATTAAAAATACAAAATCTGTGAAAAACACAGTATCTTTGCTGGCGTGAGCATCCCACCCCTCCTGCCAGAGGCTCATGGTGGGGCTCCTGCTCATGCTGCCTAACCACAAGGGTTTCCAGCTGGGCCAGGGCATCAGAGCCCCCATCCCAGAGCAGCATTCCCAGCTCCTCACACCTGTGCCCACCCCTCACCTTGCTGCCCAGGGCTAGGACTGAGCCTGTCCTGTGGGACACAGAGCATCTGTCCAACCTCACATCAGAAAAAAACAGGGCTCCCTATGTGATGGCCTCTTCATCCCTCTCTTTTTACTGCCTCTCTGAGCACCACTGCAGCTGGATGAAATGTTTGACAACTTCAAGGCTTCTGAACATTTTCTCCACAGCAGTAAATCAGCTTCTAATTGTTTTCCAGACTGACCCTTCCTGTGAATGGCATCTGAGGGCATTTTAAAAGGACAAAAAGTCCTGCTGTCAGGGCTCTCTTTCCTCACAGATAAAACCCAACCCTTCAGTGTGTTTTGAGCACAAAGGGTTGGATCGCTTTTCTTAAGTATTTCTTAGGAAGCTGGTACAAAACAGCCACTTTAATTGCCTTCAACAAACTGTAAGTGGACTCGGGGGAAAAAATATCATTGCTATACTGGAAATTTCATAAGAAGAAGAAAATTTATCTGTGCAGAGGAGACAGTCCTTGCTATTTTGGTCTCCCCACCTTTTGTAGCTTTCAGGTTTAAATCTTTACTAAAATTTTTCTACCAAAAAAAGCTGGACAGCATCTACATGGAAGGAAGGGTAAAAAAATAGAGGGAGGGGGAAAAAAAAGTACATTTCTTATGGGAAAGTCTTGTAGAAAGTAATGGGAATGGCAGTATGGCAATATCAAGAGAGAGTTGCACTTTAAAGGAGTACCGATGTTAATAGATAATTATACTTCTTTGGTGTAAGCCTCAACAGAGCTGTAAAAAAAATCATTATTCACTTCTGCAGGGCATAGTCAGATGGTCGCAGTCACAGAGCCATCACTATTTCTAAATGGATGCTGGTCTGTGTAGGGGACAGGAGGCAGCTAAGGGTCCTGAAGGACAGAGCTATAGGAAAACAGTTCCTGGACCAGAAACCTAAAAGCATTCTTTTATTCAGTCAAGCACAAAGACTCTCCTTGTTAGAATGCACAGCAAAATCCCCATTCCAAACAGACAGCATGTCTATGTGTACAATGGATGCGTTTTTTTCCCATGAGTTACATTTATACTTTCCCACAGCTATTATGTCCACCCATATCACTGATTTTGTACTTCAGTGTACTGTCTCATACGAGAGTTCCTGGACAATTTGTGCAAACAATTATGCCACACCAGTTGAACTTGATTCAGGATTACTTTATGACAACTCAGGTGTACCAAATTGATTCTGCATAGTCCCAATCAGTTCCCTGGAGAAGGAGATTGGGTATCTATTGATTTGGTATTTGGTGTTTCCCCTCCCTCCTTGTTTGGCCTGATGTTGGTCTCCTTTCAGCATCACTGGGCTGTTTACCTTTGCAAGCATGTTTGGAAGGGATGCTTATTTTTGCTTCAAATCAGAACAGTAATTCGACATAGCAAAATGGTACAAAACAGTAAACAGTGGGTATCCACAAACAAAATCAACTACCTTGTGTGACATACTGGATCCGAGTCTCACTGAATTATTGATATGGGTCGGAACCAACTCACTGTGAGAGCGTGTGTGGGGAAGGGCTGGGCCTGGAGCTGCAGGTACATGGTGAGGCTGCCGTGTCACACACGGCCTGCTGAGCACATGGCAGAGCCAGGGGGCTGCAGCCAACACGGCTGCACCCACGCAGAGCACACTGCAGAGCTGAAGGCCGTGCGGCCAGGCTGTCAGTCAGGGCAGAGCTGCCTGGTAGCCCACTGACACCACATCCCTGGAGCCTGTGACTGGCTACAGCACCTCTCACTCTGGCCTGGAAGGCACTGACTGCACATCCTGCCTGGGAGGGAAAACCGAACTCCATAAATACATGAGACTCTGTGCGAGCTCTCTCTCTCTTTTCTCCCGCGACCTGAAGCATATGAACCATCAGATCTTGTCGGTAACCATTTTTTTCTTTCCCCTCTCTTCTTCTCTCTTTCTTCTCTTCTTCTTTGCCATTTTAATCTGTTTTCTTTTACTCTTTTCCTTCTCTTGTGGTCAACTTAAAACCAATTAATTGTGTTTTACTAAAGCTAGCATATTGATTCTGTGGAATGGGTTTTTTTGCTGAGTGTTTTCATGAAATGCTTTTTCTTGGTTGTATTTTACTCCTGTAAAACCTTTTGCCAAAATATCTTATTTTTCTCACTAAATTAAAAGAATTTCTCTTAGAGGAGAGTGTGTGACTCTTTCTCTGGATGCTAATTCAAAGTTATAATGAACCAAAGGCTTTTACAAAGTCTTAAATAGAATGTAACTGCTCTGGGCAGCTTATGGCTTAAAACCTTGTTCCAGGCATCTTTTTCCTTTCTCACTCACCCAGGTTTCCTTTCCTTCTCCCCCAGCTCCTGAGTCTGAATCTCCTCTTTCCCTTCCCACTCCTGCCAGGTGACTCCTTTCCCTGCCTGCTCAAGCTGGCTCCAGCCAAGCAGTCAACATATTGTCCCTGTCACCCAGACATTCAACATCTGGAACATCTGTCTGGAGACAGAGGAGAAAAAGAGCCTCAGATATCTTGAACTGGAGTGGGGGTTCCATGGACACATGGGAAGTCATCATGTTGCAGAAGAAATGCTGCTGCAGTGCAGCAGGAAGGAGGTAACCCCCACAGGTGATACCTTTTAACACATTTGGCTTGAGTGCTTATTTTTGTTGCACCACCATATTTCTGCTGCTTGATGTTCAGCCGTAATTCCCAAAGGGCCCTTCACTCCATTCAGCAGCTGCTGGGCTCCTCTCATGGCTTTGCAGTTGATTATTCCTGGTCAAAGGTACAGCTCTGTGGCTGATCTGATCCAGTGCTGCCTCGGCCTCCTGCAGACCTCCAGGTTCACATGTCTAACCCAGGCCCTGCGTGCCTGCACTGCTGGAGGTGCTTTTTGACTCACTCTCCCCTGGGGCTCCTTCTCGGGGAGGGAGGGGATCGACCACCACTGCTTCTGGCCCACCCAGGTCCCATCTGTCTCTGTCACAGAGCTGTGTGCTCCTGGAGGCTCCCTCAGCTCCCCATGAGGTTCCCCAATGGAGAACCCCCCCACGCCCCTCTGGGAACTGCTGTCTCAGAGATACGATGCTGCAGAGTTGCTATGGAGACCCGGAGCAGGCAGAGCTGTGGTTCCAGTGTGTACGTGGGGTGACTGCTGGCTGTGACATGAGTGACGCAGTGCAGTGACAGGCTGGAATTGCCCAGCAGGATGGGAGAGGGGGTAGGGGTGTCTCTGCTCCAACCTTCTGCTGAAGACAGCACTGTCTAATGATCAGTTCACTCAGAGCTGTACTCTGCTGGCCCTTGAAAGCTTCTGAGGACAGTTTTCCCACAACCTCTCTGGACCTCTGCTCCACTGCTGGGGGTCCTTAAGTGTCAGCATCCCAGGACTGTGCGAGACACACATCCGAAAGGAGTAAGGAAGGAGTGTCCCTGACACTGTGCAACTTTGCAAGACTAATTTGCACATAAAAGTCTCAGGTTGTTCAATGTGTCCAAAGAAGGGCAATGGAGATGGTGAAGAGCACAAGTGTTATGAGGATGGTGGAGGGACTGGGGTGGGGGGCTCAGCCTGGAGCAAAGGAGGCTCAGGGGGGACCTTCTGGCTCTGCAACCCCCTGACAGGAGGGGGGAGCCGGGGGGGTCGGGCTCTGCTCCCAGGGAACAAGGGACAGGACAAGAGGAAATGGCCTCCAGCTGTGCCAGGGGAGGGTCAGGTTGGATATTAGGAAAAATTTCTTCCCCAAAAGGGTTGTCCAGCCCTGGCACAGCTGCCCAGGGCAGTGGTGGAGTCCCCATCCCTGGGGGAATTTAGGAGCCATGTGGATGTGGCACTTGGGGACATGGGCAGTGGTGGCCTTGGCTATTGGACTCGATGATCTCAGAGGAATTTTCTAACCAAAATGATTCTTTTCTGTCAGTCTTCACAGAATGCAAAAACTTATTTCTCAGTTTACTTAAAAATATGGACCAAAACAACAACCAAAAACCTCCCAAAAGACACCAGGTTTGTTTCAGAATTAGACAGTTTCAAGAGGGATAGATCATTTCTGGGCAGGAACTCAAAGCTGGTAAATGGAGAATAAGCATAGTCCTCACTTTCTTTTTAGTGGAAAACGTACTGAAAACATAATGGCCTAATCGCGAGTTTAAAAAAAACCAACAAAACTGAGCCAAAAACCAAACAATCAAACAGAGAACAGATTCTTTGCTTTGTTGAAAATCCTTCCCCTCAAGAATCAGCCTAGTGCTTTGGTTGCTTCTCTTCCTCAAGGGAAGTAATTTGCATGTTCATCTTGGGTGACAGACATCATTCTGTGTTTTTAGTGTAAATTCACAAGTGAACCCCAACTCTCCTTCTCTGTTTAACATTAAATTGTTCATATGCTTATCTTTAACAACTCCTGCTATAGTAAGTGGATGTAACAGTCAAGCAATGATGTTTAAACATGTGCAAAGTAATCCACAGATCAGTGGTAGTGCTCAGACTGCTAATGATGGGCTGCACAGCCCTCCTGATCGGACCTTTACTAATTGAAACAGAACAAATGGACCTTAAAAACATTCTAATCAGTAACAGAAATAAAAAGAAGGAAAGGTGACCTCTCAGATGACTGTTGATGTACAGCTGAAGAGAGACTGATACCACACAGGGAATGAGGCACCGAGGAGAACCCAAGTAGTGCAGGAATGAGCACAACAAAAGGAGAGGGATGATGGCATGGGGCAGCCCGGGAGAGGGTTAGCAGATGATGACAGAGGGTTAAATGTTCTTCTGCTCCTGTGAGGAAGGAACCAGACAAGGAGATTGTTACAGCTTCTTCATGAAAACTTGCTCATTTTTATTTGCCTGTGAACAGTGCCCTTCGAGACTTTCTGATTGAAACAGAATTCTGTCATGTATGTTACACAGTATGTAGGGGTATGTGGCTACTCTTCTGGAACCCTCTTTATCCCTAACGTCAGATCTGTTGACCTTGGAGACTCTATGTGCTCAGTTTAGGAGTGATCCAGTTTTACATTATTTTTCTAGCCAGAACTGGAGAAGGCAGCAAGTTACACTTACAGCGTTAGGTTGGATGATTGTTTTATTAAGATTTCTTTGAACCTCAGAATTAAAAGATATGCAGTAGTTTTCTGAACTCAACAGAAGTCCTCCAAAATGAAGAAAGTCTTATTATTATTATTATTATTATTATTATTATTATTATTATTATTATTATTATTATTATTATTATTATTATTATCTACTGAAACAATTAATTACAATAGTAAAATGAGATTAATAAGAACAGTTGTACCCTAAAGAAACCTGGATTGTGGAAAACATGATTTCCATTTTCTGAAGAGAGTGAATAAAGAGAAAGAGAAGGGACTGGGATAACAAACCAATGGAGAGAGAAACATTACTGTGAGAAAGATGCCATAGTACAAGACATACCACGGCATGTTGTGTTTAACTTCAACCATTGAAAGCTGCAAGTTTAGAATACATTACAAAAGTACTCTTGATATTGATTCTTTGGGGGTTCAATGACTCACAGCAACTCCTCACAGCCAAAATTGCAGGGTTATTTTTCATCATATATCTCTGGTATTTGACAATTAGTCTGAGCAACTGCACTGCAGCCTATCTGGTTCCTCTCCCCACAACTGACCAGCTCAGAAGCTGAACATTCATCTGTGTCCTGCTTTCAACTGGGATAGAGGTAATTTTCATCTTAGCAATTGGTACAGGGCTGTGTTTTGGATTTAGGATGAGAATAATGTTGATACACTCCTGAACATACTAGTCAGCCCTAGGACCACGATAGTGCACAAGACAAAGAAGAAATCAAAGAAACAGTTTATTGATTGATTCAGTCAAAGGATGAAACAACTTTTGCACTGAGCCTGGCTGTTTTCATGTCCAAGTCAGATATCCTGTTGGTACCATATATAACTGTGGCATTTATTCACTGACAGTGCCAGAGTAATCCCAGCCTTACAGATGTCTAAGAGAGAGAGACAGGTATAGAGATAGACTGTACAAAGATAGGCAAGTATTTTCTGGGTATTAACATTTCAAACTTTATGAAAATAAACATAGTGAAGATTTTATCTTTGAGACAGCAGAGACATTAGGAAGCTGGGATTTCTTGTTTCTGAGTTTCAGGTTTAAACGCTTTATCTGCTTTAGTGTAAATGAATAGCAAAAATTGAAACCTATGATCACAAAACACCTATGAACACTATGTGAGGAAGTAGGAAAGTAGCTTTGTTTGGCTGGGGTGTGTTTGAAGTACTCCGATAGTCTACACTGCAAATGTATTAGGGAATATTAAAAGACAAGGCAAAGAATGTGGAAAAATGCCACACAATTGTATAGCGAAGTTCAGAAAAAAAGTTCCCATTAAATCTTTATTTATCTCAAGGCAACATCACTTTCAATAACTGGTTTTGCTTCGAAAGTCACTGTGAAAATGAAAACATTTTTCTCCTGCTTGTCGTATTGAGAGCAGTAGTAACAGAAGAAAGGAAAATTACCATGACTGGCACCGTGCTGAGGCTCTAACCCACCTCTTCTGCAATACTAAACTCACCCGTCTCCAGGACAGCTGCTGCAGGTGATGTTCCCTGGTCCATCTAACTCCTGAACCTGCCCAGGGGTTATTTGGAACAGTGCTAAATCTCACAGAGGACAGCTGTGCATTGTGACAGTGTAGAGGATCGAGTTCCTGGGAATGTTCTCTGGCGTTTATTAACTGACTTACACAGATGAAGCCTTTGTGGTTTCATTCTTCCCTATGATAGTAGATCCTGTAACAAATGTGGATAAAGCCTTTCCCAAATCTTCGTTCGCGAAGCCCAGCCATGATGATGATAGTAGATGTGTAAGAACGTGGTAATTTGGCTACTCAGAGGAATAGGACCCCAAAACTACACCTCCACATGAACAGTAGAACTTGCTAATACCAGGAAAGGCAGAAATACTAAAATTTCAGTTTACCAGTGCTTTGTCCCTTGTTCTAAGAATATACTTCCTAACCATATCTATGAACAAGACTTGAAGATTTTTTTAAGCTCTTGTTCCTGGACTTTTTTTGCCAAGAAATACTTTAGAGAGAAGCACCACAACCTGATTCTACGATCTAGCCACAGATTATTCATAAAAAATGAATTGCAGAACCCCTGCTGCTTATGTTTTCTATTTTATGTTTTAGTTGAAAGCATTCCCTAATAGAATAACCAGCTTCTTTTGGAGAAATAAAATTTACGGTGTAGTTCTCTCTGCATGGGCACTTGAAATTTCCTGAAGTATAGTCTATGGCTTTACAGACAAAGGGTAATTGCTTTCATAATGAGTAATACAGTTTGTAGCATAATCATTATCAAACCTTCATGAAAACTGATCTTGTTAGCTCTCTTTCAGACAATGGATTTTTATAGTAGCTTAAAATATGTAAAGGCTTGAGGTTTCTTCAAAAAAATAAATGAATCCCACTACTACTGTTGTTGAAATTTACTGCTCATTCTGTGGTAATCAAAATCTTTATAATTATCAAGTTCATAGTTTCATTAAAGAAAATTCAAGCACATAAAGCAGGGATATTACAAGTGCTTGATGACAGCCATTTAGTCATAAAACTATTTTGGTGACAGCCCTTTAGTCATGAACCTATTCTTAATTTATTTTTCAATTAATTAGAAAATACAAGTTATGGGCAACAATAGGGAGCTACAGAACAAAACCTAGAAAATATGTAACCAGAAAGATGAGCTTCTACACTTTACTTCATTGTTGCATTATGAGATCACTTGTAATTAAATATATACCAGATTTACAGGCTCATTCATTAAAACTTTGAGTCATTAAGCAGATTATTAATTTTGTGGTGTGCTTTTCTTGGTGATCCATTCATTGCATCCTCTCTGGTGCTGAAAATATTGTCATTGTGTTGGTACACTGGAAGCATGTCAAACACAGGGCAGCTATACCAGCCTTATTTCACTCACTGAAAAGTACTTCAGGCTCACTATATAATTTTCTAGAGTAGCCATGGGGGGCATGTTGCTTCACAGGCTGCTTCAGCATGTTCTTGGGAGGTAGCTATGTTTGGACAACGCTCTCAGGCACATGGTGTGATTCTTGGGGTGTCCTGCATAGGGCCAGGAGTAGGACTCGATGCTCCTGATGGGTCCCTTCCAACTCAGCATATTCTATGATTCTTGTCCTCAGGTTCCATGGGCTATACAAAGCTCACTCCTTCCCTGGAAAATGGGCTATGTTGGTCCATAAATCTAAAATTATGACAAAGTATCCAAACAGGGCTCTTGTCCTTCCTTTTCCTCAGTCCCCTATGTGCCACCCATGATTGCTTTTTCAGAGTTTGTCCAAAGTAGCTACAAAAGGTACTCTGTTCTTTGCTCCATTGACATTTCCTGTAAGTAGTGTTTCTCCAGAGAATTCTGACAAAGTGCCCACCTAGCAGCACAAACAGTGTAGACCTTTCTCAAACAACCTTAAAGGAAGACTGGGAATTCATAATTAAGCACGTCAGTTTAGGATTCAAAGTGACTTGTTGCAGCTGTGTGGAAAGACTGAAGTTCAAAGCATACAAAACGTTGTTTGACTGTCAGCTCAATAATTCTAAAATTGCTTCAAATAACAGCAAAGAACGTGGGGTTCTGGGAGCAGAAAAAATTCTCCTTCCAAACAGAAAGTCAATGCACATATAGCTGCCCATCTGATATGTTCATACTGCATACTTTTACTCGCAAATATATTTTAAAATTCTCTCAAGTCATTGCATACATAAATCTTAAGAAGTCCTCTAATCACTACTCAGTTCTGAATAAGAGAATAGAGTGGTGAGATTGGCCTCTTTGATTAAAAAGGATCTAAAGATCTCAAACAAATGTAGCTGAGATAGTCTGTAAAGTCAGGGAACTACTTTTTAAAATTCTGATCTGGTGGTGATTCATCAAATCTAATATGGTCCAAAAGTTCATATGGTCTAAAAGTTCATATATGCTGCTTCTCCCACACTTGCAAAATAAAAGGAGAGTTTTAAATGTGTTTCTTGACTATTCTTCTGGCCTTAAGAAGCAGGAAAGTGGATAAACTTTCTCATAGGAAAGCAACTTTTGCTAGTGCCACACAATACTTACAGTGCTTGGACTATGACAGTAATTAAAGTAGATTTCCATGTCAGCCACATGAGTAATTATGCTAATAGCTCACAGTGAGAGATTTTAAATTCTATGTGTTGAATACGAATGTTTAACAAGGGTTTTCACTGATTAGCTACACTCTGGTCTCAGGCATGTTCCTTTTTTACAGTCTGTGGGAATGTAGAGGTAAAAAGATGAAAGAGTTTATATGATACACTGTAGTTCCCTAGTTAATCATTTATTCACCATAGATTTTTCTCACTTTTTCTTATGATAAAACAGTTGTTAACATAAACTTAGCCAGTGTAGTAATTCTTCATTATTTCTAAATGTCTTCAGTATTTTCACTTCATCGTGAATTTGTTGTTGTACTCAAATTTAAGCAGTCTAGAACAGCACTGTTAGAACAACACTGCTATTTTTATGCTTTGTCTGAAGGACATTGGCTCTGAACGTATCTGAAAGGTAGAGATACAGGCCTAAAATTCCACCAAAGCACTGCAGATGACAGATAGGAAAGAGTTTTGCTCCTCCCTCTGGGGCAGCCTGCTAGGACAAGGGAGGACACCATAAGGGTTGACAAGCCAACAGGAGGTGGCCTATAATTCACTTAACCCAGTTTCTCCAGGAATATAATAGACACCTAAGAATCTGAGAAACAGGCAGGTCGGATCTGAGGCTGGAGCGATTCCATCATAACAGTGATAGGAGAGGACAATGAAATGACTTTGAAACCTCCACTGCAGTCATATAACTTTGCTCAGAATCTGAAACAGGTCACTTTCTGATCTTCTGCCTTGATAGTAGTGCTGTTTTAAGGGCAGAAAGGCACTTTCCTTTTTTATTTGTTTACTTTTACCCCTGGAAAAGTAGCTTCTCTCTTTTCTCTGACTGCTGCATTTCCCCCTATACTGACTTAAGAATTTAGAAAATGAATCTTGTCTTTCACTTTAAGCTTCATTAGCACATTCATAGTTAAGAGACTTCAAAAGACCTTGCTATTTTTGTTTATTTTTACTTTCCCTCAGATAAATTAGCCTGGACCTCATTAAAGGATGAATGCACTTGGTATGTGACAGCCCAGTTGTGTATACTGAAGGATGCAATGACTGTTCACTAAGCAATGTACAGGGAACAAAGCAATACACATCTCTTCTCTTAAGGGTGTCAGTAGTAGAAAGGGTGGGGAATGCTCAGATAAAATGGACTTGGGAGGAGCTGGGAACTGTTGCCACTTACCCCTAACTTAACTTAGCAGGCTGAAAGAGAACACAAGTATTAGAGCACTGCAAGGCACAGGAAACCTTGTGTGTCCCAAGAGGAGGAATAATATGCAAGACAGATCCTGATCTTGTGGTTATTTTAATATTTCAAGGTTTGCAAGCAATAATTAAAAACCTTGGCAAAAAGGAATATTTGTTTGGGAAGGCAAATGACTGTTTCATGCAAGAGAAGGCCTACTCTCTGCAGATTCATAGAAAAGCAGGCAGCATGTTTGCTGTGTTTGTGAGGACATTGCCCTCCACTCATGCCCATGGACAGTGGGGATGCAGCTTCATGGTGGGATAAGCCCATGCCAGCTTTACATCCTGACTGGCTGTTCCTGCAGAGAGGGTGGCCAAGTGCAGAGTACGGCCCAAATCTGAGACCAAGAGACTGTGCCCTTCGGGAAGCACCAGTGGTACGTGCTGGGCTTGCTTGGCCACCCAAGGTATGGCTGCAGGGGACTCCCACATTCCCTGGCCCAGGCCAAAGGGTCAGCCCCTGATATTGCCTCCCAGCTCCCCTCCTGCTCAGCAGCTGTGTGGCCACAACACGATCTGTGTCCCTGGCCAGGCCTGTGCCGTGAGCACGGCTTGGATGGCAGCTGTCGGACACTGGGGGGCTTGGGCAAGCAGCCGAGTGGCAAAGGCCATCCCCAGGGAGCATCCCCAGGGAGCCGCCACTTCGGTGTGCTCCAAACAAACTCTGCTCCACCGCTTGCATTTCCACAGCAAATATATGTTGTGGACTCCAAGCGCTGCAAGGTCTGTGGGCTCGTGGTCATCCTTACTGCTGGAGGTCATTTCCTTCTTGCACACTTCCCCCTCCACTGCTCGTGGCCCTGCTGGACGAGAGCACTGTCTGTGTCTGCCCCAGAGCCCTGCCAGCCAGAGCAAATCCGAGTGAAAACTCAAACCCTCCTTTGGCCTGGTGTCAGATTAAGTATCTGCTAACTCTGTTCCTACTGAGGTACTTTTATGGTACATTAAGTGCTAGAAAATAAACTGCTACCTTGTTTCTGTGTTTAAATTGGGAAAAAAAAACATTTATGAAAGGGCAACTATTTTCTCCTGAAGATCACTGGCCTCACTTAGAATTTTCATCTCACTAAATAAAGCTGATTATCCAATTCAGCCACGTTATACAGAGAAACTAAATATGCATTATAAGACACGTTTTCAACAGGTCAGATTTTTAGGAGAAAAGTTTAACCTTGAAATAGTGAGTGAGACAGTGAAACAGGAAACCTCAGAGAAGACAGGAACATTCCAAGGGATTCATGGCAGTGGGGTTTTTTGATGTGAATTCAGCATTATTTTTTAAATGGCTTTCTGTAGCATCTGGTATAATCTTCTCCATAATTTCTCTAGAAACTGAGGCTGGACTAGTAGGTCTGTGGTTTCCTGGGTCCTCATTTCAGCCCTTCTTGTGAACTCGAATAACACTGGTTAGCTTCGAGTCAGCAGAGCCCTCCCCACCTTCCCAACACCTGTGGTACATGAATTTATCAGTTTTTGTTTGTAACTAGCTCTTTTTTTTTCATGCCAGAGATTCTTCAGAGAACAAATAATTTTTTCAATGTGATTTATTTCAGAATCCCTCTACATTCAAGATGCTTCTGCTTTTACTCACCCTTGTGGCTGCTTTTGGAAGTGGCATTTTGCATTGACTCATGTCAGCACATGCAAACAGACTTGAAATATCTGAAGATTCTTTCTGAAACTTGGAATTAGATATTGGTCAGGAAAAGGTGATAAATGTTTGTTTTAATTAATTTGAAGGAAAGAAAGTAACACTTTCTTTCATTTTGTAATATTATATATAATAAATATAGTATGTAATAAGAACCCTTACTTATTTGCCCTGGAGTCAGGGCCAAGCTCTTCGTGGCTGCCTGTTCTGCAGTATAGAGATGGCAGAGAAACACACAACATTACTTCACCATTTTCTCCTCCTAATAAATGCAAGCAACGGGTCCATTTTTAAAATCGTTTAATCTCATTTGTCAGATACGCCCGTTAGAGGGCTTAGCCCCATCCTGACATTCTTGTAGCAATTCCTCCCCTAACCTGTTAGTGACTCCTAGAAATTGTTAAGAATCCTGTTTCCAGGCATATTGCATTTAGAATCTAAGCAAGATCTCTGTTCCCAGGATCAGGTGTATTCAGGGGTGAAGACAAGAATCATCTAGGATCCATTAATTTTTGTGTGCTTAATCTGAAAACTTCTTCTCAAGGCTGAAGAGAGCTGTTGGCCACATCAGCTCCAGAAGGTAATTTTCTGTCTTTGCAAATTGGTGTGAAAGAAAGAAATCATTGTGCCAGTGGCCATGGAAGAAGAAATCTCTGCCTGAGGTCACAGGCCTAGCACCAGCCAGGACATGGCTCACACATCATGGCTCATGCATGCACTTTTCCCTCTCAGACAGCTGCAGTTAGTGAGCTGAGTAGAGACAGCAGCTCATGTCTTGTCTCTTAAGTAACGTAAAAATTCCCATCCTTTCCATTCTTTTTTCTGACTTTGTGGCTATTTATACAGTTACCTATAGTGCCCACAAAACAGCCTATTATTATTGCTGCCAGCTCTAATTGTGTGATATCTAGGAAATTCGGGCATGAACTCTAGCCTTCTTCTGCTATTTGCTGCACAAGTACAGACCAGAAAGGATTCTGCTCACAAATACCAGCACAGATGTTCTCTATGAGAATAAGACAAGTGGAGCAGACAAACAGATAGGGACAAACAAGTAAACAATGGGTCAGGAAAAGGGGGAGTTTATGTCTTTTCTATATTGTGCTGACTGGCCATCGAGGTCACAGAATCTTACCTCCCATTAGAAGCCTGGTCACCCAGCTAATCAAACCCAGCTCCTCTCACTGCTCTTCCTATTCCATATGCTCAACCCCACCTTGGAACCGCTTTATTACACTCTCCTCAGTTCCCTGACACCTTTTCCATAATGCAGGCCACACACTTGTGGATACACACCAGATGCAGTGCTGGACAGAAGGGAATGTTTCCTGCCCTAGACCTGCTGGCTGTGCTTTTGCTAAAGCAGCCCAGGACATGGGTGTTGTCCACCCAGGGTTCCAGGTCTGGGGAAAACAATGGTTGTACAGTGCAAAGAGTAGCAGAAGTAAAGCAGATTAGGTATAGACACCTGCTAAGTTAGAAAAATTGCTGCCACAGCTCAGCTGGGTGAGAGGAAGCTGCAGGCAGGTCACACCGAGTTTGGACAGAGCAGCTGTGATGAGTCTTGGTGCTGAGACCTGGCAAATTCAGTACAGAGCCTGTTATGAGCAAAGGCAATGCCATGTTGCAGGGCTACATGGTTATAGTATGACACACTGACTGGTATGAAGCTTCCTTTCTTCCCATCCATCTGACCTTTCTCAGTCCAGTCACTCTCCCCCTAGGGGATATTTTTTGAGGGAAAGTTGTTAGAAAATGTTTTGATAAATATTTTGGAGAGAAATTTGTACGTGTTTTTTGTTACACTGATTTTCTTGCTCTTTGCTACCTGAACCAAAATGAAAGTATGGGTGTAATGGCCACTAGGCAAAGCCTTTACTCAGCAGTGTAAGGTGACCTGGTCACTGCATCACTGTCTCCTCTGTAATGTACTCAACACACCTTTGAAAGGAATGACCCTGCAGCACAGTAAATCTGTGCATTTGTTTTACAGAAGTAAATAACAGCTATAAATCTCCTTCTCTGGAGCATGTTTTACTGAAGCCATAAATGCTGCAACACAGTGGCTTCCCAGCAAACCCAAAAGTACCCCTTACCATGGAGCCAGAGCTCTGAGCATGGCTCTGCCAGGCTGTCACAGTGCAGGATTGCCATCTGCAGGGCAGCCTGGCATCTGGCTCCTGGAGGCTATCAGCTCCTCATCCCTGTGGATATCCTTCAGAAATGTTTCTCATGCTCTTGCAGTGCCTAGGCGTTCAGATGCTTGGAGAGATTCCCAGATTTTGCAGCTATACTATCCCTATAAAAATGCTTGTTGTCTCCCACTGCCCTGAAGCTGCAGGTGTCATAGAGCCATTGAATCACAGAAAGGTTTGGGTGGGAAAGGACTTTCAAGACCATGTGGTTCCATCTCCCCTGCCACGGGCAGGGACACCTTCCACTAGCCCAGGTTGCTCCAAGCCCCGTCCAACCTTGGACACTTCCAGGGATGGAGCAGCCACAGCTTCTCTGGGCAACCTGTGCCAGGGCCTCCCCACCCTCACAGGGAAGAATTTCTTCCTAATATCTAATGTAAGCCTCCCCTCTGTCAGTTTAAAACCATTGCCCCTCATCCTGTCACTACACTCCCTGATAAAGTGTCCTTCCCCATCTTTTCTGTAGATCCTCTTTAAGTACTGAAAACCACTCTAAGGTGTCCCCTTAGCGAGCCATCTCCTTTCCAAGCTGAACAACCCTGGCTTTCTCAGCCTGTGTCTATAGCAGAGGTGCTCCAGCCCACTGGTCATCTCTCATTCAGAGAACTTTTATACTGTTTGTTACATTTTCATAGCTATTTTCCATTCTGTTAATGAGCTATTCAATGCATTTTACATTTCAATATGTAAATTCTGTGTGCTAGCATCACCAAAACACATCAAATGATGGATTTGGTGCAGTTTTTCTTCTCCTAATGTTTCTATAAAATAATCACCCTGATTTCCTTACATAACTAGGCCCATCTGCCAGCTGGCCCTAGCTTTACAGACATAAATATCTCAATAACCAGGCAAAACCAACCTCAAGCAACTACATTGGAAGAGACCCTAGAATGGAAGGAAAAACCAAAAAAAACCCAACAAATAAAACTCACATTATATTAGGGAAGGACAATCCTCCTTAACTTTATACCAGTTTGCACACCATCAGAACAACCCCAGCTGAGATCAGAGTCTGTACAAGGGCTGAAAGGCAAATGCCTCATTACCCCTTGATCTGAAGATTACAGCCTTTTGCAGCTCTCATTCTGCCCAGCTCTTTCTCACTGATATTTAAGATAACATGATGTAAAATAATCTCAGCTCTCCTGAAGCCATCAGTACATAAGAACTTTCACAGAAATGGGCAAGCCCTCTTGCAGATTCCTCAGTGTGAACTGATCCATAGTGCTGAGCTGTACATTACCACCGACTTCTCCTTTGTCTGCGCCCCTGCTGTAGTGGAAGGGGACATACAGCACTTCAGCAATGCCAGCTCCTCACGGCCTGCTTTCGGCAGAGGAAACAAGTTATCTGCAGGAAAGTTGTTGATGACAGTGAGGTACCACGTTAGCCTTACTTGAGCTATAATTGTGATCCTTGCTTTCGCAGAGTTTCTGATCCAGCTCTTCAGATGGTTCTACAGCTCTGCCACAGTTGCCAGTAGAGGAGGGAACTATGTATTTCTGTGTATCTTGCCATCAAAATTGCCATTAATGCCTAATAAAGTCAGTAGAGGCCACCCCCACTGAGAGCAGAATTCACAACTACATAGAACATTTCAAGGATCAGCTTCCAGTGCTGGATGTTCTGGTCAAAAGATGAGAGCACCAGGTAGAGCACAGCATGGCACCACAGCCCTACGCAGTACGGAGACATTGCAGGCGCCTGCGTGGCACACACGAACAGCCAGGGTCAACAACAGCTGCTCATCACCTGTGGAACCCATCTGGTGCATTTGGGACACCTGCAGAAACACACAGACAGTTTATAGCCATAGATTTACGTGATACTATTAGCTTACCTCGCACTGACATAGACTTTTTATTTTTTAAGGCTTCAGTGACTCCTACTTGAGTGCACAGCCTTGTTTCAGCTGAAAGGGCATGCAAAGGAAGCGTTAGAAGAAGATATAGTAAATGCAGAGGAATCTGTAAACTCATAAATGTTCTGAAGATCGTTGTTGAAAAATAAGATTGAGTCAGGAATTATTATGGAATTATTATGGGCCATTTTTCCCACTCGGTCCTTTCCATTAAACACACTTGCATTAGTACATCCAGCATCACAGACTCATGCTGGTGACAGACCTGCTGCTAGGCAACACAAAACCTCACAGAGGCATTCTGGTTCCTCTCTGATGAAGTCAACAAGAAAAAGAACATGACGTCAGTGGGTTCTGAAGTTTCTGTTACATTTGCTTTTTATTGGCACCAGTAATGTGAAAAAAAGATGAAAGAAATGAGACCAGAATTTTCTATTGCAGGAAAGAGAAGATGGAAGTAAAAACCACTCCATGATGAAATAAAGAGAATAGCAAGAAGTGCTGGAATGAAGGACAAAAATTAACGGAGCACTTGAGAGGTGGCAGAAAATGACTATGGGTGTGGTGTGCTGTCTTCACACAGAGGTCAGCATTCCACAGAAAACATAGGTATACTAATGCAGAAATAACAATACCAAAATCAGGAACATATTACTTTGGAGGAATTATGTATCCCTTTGGAAGAACATACCCACTGAAAATGGGAAGAACCTATAGCAGGGACTGACAGTGACTTTACTCTGCACCTCTCAGCACGTGAACTTCCCTGTTTTGTTCTGGATTTGCCAATGTGAAGGTGCTGGGCATATAATTGCTCTGTACTGCCTGTGTGTCCATTACAGCTTTACACAGAAGTCACCATGGCTATCCATCATCAAGCCTTTGTCCCACAGACTGCTCCTTTTACCACGAGGGGTAAATTACTTCCTCACCCCAAAGGTGGTCCTGACTCCCTGCTTCAGTCTCAGTTTTTACTCCACCCTGCCCCCCACTTTTTCCACGTGAAGCAGCCAGTTGTGAACCCAGTGTTTGCTGTGGCAGAGCCCTGCATGGTTACAGTCAGAGCTGGCAGGCTGATGGAGCCTGTGGAGAGGGACAGTGGGAACTGCTTTCTATGTCACATCACTCATCTCTGAGCACCCAGGGCGTATCATAAAACAGAAGACATTCCTCAAAAGAGGTAACTGAAGTGCACTAAGAGCAGAACAAGGAAGCTGAGTGCAGTTCTTAGAGACAGTGATTAATCACACCAAAAATCAGGCAACTTGTCAGGCAAAGTGCGATAAACTGAAAAGCCCAGTGCTGAAGGGCACTGAGTTGCCAGACCCATTCATTTACTGTCAGACCATGCCGAAGCAGAGGCAAACTCCCTCTGACAACTATGAAAATGCTTCTCTTCTTTTTCCAGAGCCTATTTTTTGAAAGACACGAGTATCAAAACTGCATAGCCTGAGCCTGCTTAATCTTGCAGCACGCTCGTGTGCTGCAGGTACTGCTGAGGCACCTGTCTCAGCAAAAAGCTGCCCGTTCTCTGCTTACTTGGTAAGCTGGACCATGCTGGAGACAGGTTACAGGTGGCAGTGGGCTGTGTTGTGTCACAGCCTCACAGTGTCTTCCCACCTTAGACTTCTTTCCTGATGACTTGTGTCTCACGGTTCCAAAGCCTTATTTAATCACATGGAACTGAAAGTACTTATAAACTGACCTTCCTCACTGCCAAGTAAATATTTCATTATTCTGCACCTCCTTGGCTAAACTGTATGCAAAACCTCACAAGGAATTTCTAAAAAGTTGAAAGTGCTTTAAAACATCCATGTCCTTCCTCTGCTGGGGACCCCAGAGCTGGATGCAGGACTCCAGGTGGGGTCTCACCTGAGTAGGGCAGAGGGGCAGAATCCCCCTCCCCTGCTGCCCACGCTGTGGGATCAGCCCAGCACACAGAGGGGTTCTCGGCTGCCAGTGCACGTGGCTGGGACATGTCCAGCCTCAAATCCACCAGCACACCGAGTTCTTCTCCTCCTTTCCAAACACCTGTGGCAGCAATCTGCGTTGCTTGAGCTGCTGCCTCCTCCAGCACTGCACACGCCGGCGGAGTCACGGCCCGGGAGCAAACAGCATCCCAGGGCAGCTGAGCCTCCTGCTGTTCCCTCCTGGGGGCTGCTGCAGGGTCTGTCCTGTGCAGGGGTTCGGTTTGGGTGGGTCTGTGGAAAGGGCGCTGGGGCTGCACAGTGCACGTGAGACAGGGGGGAACCTGGCTCTGGTCACCTCCAGCTGACCATTCAGTTCTTGAGTCTGAGTTGCAGGGAGGGAGTTGAGACATCGAGGCCTGGGCTCCTGTTGAACTGCTCCAGGGTCTTTATTGCTTTCACGTTAAGGAATGCTGTCTCTTTTTCCTGTTTCACAGAGGGTTAAGAAGTTAATACTAGTAATAATATACAGCTTTATATTTAGGAATACATGAATTATGAAAAATAATCCATTTTAAGCCAATGTCAATTAAACTAGTATCATAAATATAGATAATATACCTCGTTGAATAATTTAGAAATGCCAAATCATTGTCATTGGTAACAATCAAGGTGTTTGCCTATGAATATTCATATAGTATTCATTCAGATGTAATGGCAAATAATGAACATGTTACACTATGATTGTTAATGACAGAGTTTGATTCTACTTTCTAAGGCCTTTATAATGTGATGCTAAACTTAAAATGTCATCATATCCCTATTCATCTGACAATACGTATTTTTTGTATATACAATATCATATTGACTATAAGGTAGACCTTCCCAGTGATTTTTATTGTCTTTACGAAAGGCTTAAAGTACAGTTAATAGTTTAAATGCTGACTTTTAAAACATATAAATTACAAAGAATATTTCTATAAGATAAAGTTACCATAACATGCTCAAAAAGAAATATTTTGCATTTTCTTTTCAATTCTATTCAATCTAGATAAGTTTAGTGTGGCTTTTTCTCACCTCTGTATCACAAAAGATAATGAAGTATTAACCTTGTACATTTTTTACTCCTTTTAATGAGCCAAAGTGTTTGCCTAGTCTAGCAAAAAGGAGGTTAAGGGGCTACCTCATGGCTTCCTGTAGCTTCCTGAGAGGGGGACATAGAGAGGGAGGTGCTGAGCTCTTCTCTCTGGATCCAGGGACAGCACTCCTGGGAATGGTTCAGAGCTTCACCAATGGAGATTCAGACTGGACATTAGGAAGCATTTCTTTACTGGGAGGGTGGTCAGTCTCCTGAGGTGCCGCTGAGCACCCACAGAGGTGCTCAGTGCCCCAGGCCTGTCCATGTTGAAGAGGCATTTGGACAATGTCCTTAAGAACATGCTTTAACTTTTGGTCAGCCCTGAAGTGGTCAGGCTGTTGGACCAGATGATCATTATAGGTTCCTTCCAACTGAACTATCCTATCCTATATCCTATCTTATGCTGTCCTACCCTATCCTGCCCTACCCTGCTCTGTTCTAACACTGTAAAACTTTGTGTCAGTGTGGGGACAGCAGTGGCGGTTTTTTACCTGGACTTCAGCAAAACGTTCAACGCTATTTCCCACAGTCACCTTCTGGACAAGCAGGCGAGACATAGGTTGGATGCTTGGTCTCTGAGAGGGGTAAGACTTTGGTTAATAGTCCACACCTCAAGCACTGGCAAAGGTTTGTCACTCAGGCTGGCACCCTGGCACAGGCAGGGTCCCCCAGGGGTCCATACTGGGTCCCACATGGTTCAACATCTTCATAAATTATCCGTATGGGGCGATGGAAAGCACTCTCACCAAGTGTGCTGACACTCAACTGGGTGGTGAGGAGGACACATCAGAAACCAAAGCCATCTCACAGAGACACTTGGACAGGTGGAGGACTGGGCTAGCAAGAACTGTGAAGTTTAACAAAGTTCTGTGCGAAGTGCTGCACCTGGGATGGAATAGCCTAGGAGCCCAGTTCAGAGGAGGGTCCTTGCTGAAAGGGACAGTGAGAATAATCGTTCACTGGAACCTCCCCAGGGAAGGGGCAAGTCCCCATCACTGGAGGGTTCAATGTGCAGCTGGACAGGGTGTGAGAAGATCTCTCTGGGCTCCTTTTCCCACAAAAGGCTAGAGCAGATGATCTTCCAAGATCCCTTCCAACCCAAGCTGCTCTGTGATTCTACAATGATTTGTAAAGTACTTAAGTCTTGAATCCCTTCCCTGTTTTTCCAGGCAAATAGTGATGCATCTTAAGGAGACATAAAGTTGAAAGATGGGCACAGAGAGCCGAAGGACCACAGCTCTTCACATTGTGATTCCTTTCCATAATCCAGAACCCTTTTAATAGCTCTTACTAGTAGAAGTTAAACCATACAGACAACTGGCCTTTCTTGCATACTTAGCATTGATAGAAGTGCTAATTAATGTATTTCTACTATATGATAATTTAGGGTTTGCTTCTTTAATGCACTGAATGATGATTTTCCATCTAGAGAATAGCAGACAGTAGTGGCACCACTTCCTTTCTAGCAGGAGTTTTAGACTGTAACTTTTGGAATATCTAGAGTGTTCTTGAAGTTTGGCTTCTACTTATGATAAACGTATATAACAAAGCACATGAGAGCAAATCTGCCCTTTTATTTTATGTATTTGAAAGCAGGGAAAATGGATTTGCATGAGTAGGTTAAGCCAAGACAGGAATAAGTCAGGGCAGCAAGCCAGAAGTTGATGAATTTGTCATCTGGAACAATAGTCCAAAGCTTAAGCACTCCTGCATTTAGGGGGGGAAAAATTTGTCTTCCTGAAGTTCAGTGATTTCAAACTGAGAATTGTTCCCTAAGTGAGGAGTGAGAGCATCAAATTATTTGCTTCAATGATGAAAGTTTGCCCAGAAATCCAATCAGAGATCTTTTCAGCAGAAGATCCTGAAATAATTCAAAAGAAAACATGTCAGCTTGTCCCCTTGCTGTGTTTTTCAACATCCCTATTTGACTTTGAAGGACTTGTAGAAGTTATTCTCTCTGCAGCCCTCCCTGAAACAACCAGAGTTCATTTTCAAACACAAACACAGTTCTCACGTCAGGCAGCAACTTTTACACTTTTTGCAGCTTCATACAAAGTTAACTGAAATGAAACAAGAAATAACTCAGAAATGCACTGAAGTCCGTGATGGTTTGTTAATTCAGAGTGTTCTGTGTTTGTCTTTAAGGAATAGTTTTATTCATTTAACAGTTTTTTAAATAAGTACTTTTTTTTATGACACGAGAACTGTCTTACAGTGCAGTGAAATATAAATTCACACGAGTTCTTTGATGAGGGTTTCAGGTGGTCTGTCCATGCAGATGAATACACCTGACAATTTCCTGGACAATTTTTCTAATGCAGTCTACACTCAGCTGTTTCCATATTAGCAACACACAATTTAGTCAAGTATCCAAAATTCAAGAAAGGAAGTGTCAACTCTACAAAATACCACATTTTCACAACAACTGGGACAGAGTGCAGCCCCCAGCCCTCAGCAACCCTGAGCCCTGCTTTGCTGGTCCTCCTCAGGAGCAGGATGCAAGTGTTGCTGCAGATCAAACACCCTTTGCCCTGCAGCCACAGCAATTAGTGGACGTTTAGTCCTTCATTTGCTTTGTCAGTCTTGTCCAACTTTGCAAGGAAAGTATGTTCTTTGTAAACAGATGTTACTGTTTGCCACTTTCAAAATAAGTAATCATACCTAATTTTTATCTTCTGCTGGAGGTTCGGAGTGCAGACATGTTCTGGCACTGAAGGATGCTCAAGCACACAGAGAGACATGAAATACTTCCAGTGTGGTTAAAGAGGAATATTTCATATCACCTCGAGAAATGTAATTTCCAAATAACATACTGTTTATACTTTGAAATTTTTGAAATCATGGCACAACTGACCACAAAGAACAGGAAAATGTCTGTTTTTTAAATGAAAACAGCAGTATCCTCTGAGAGAGTGAATACTCAGTTGGTGGAAGAATGCCAACCGACCACACTTGTAATTCACGCCCTGGGGCTCCTGGACAAAGCACTTCTCACAAAGCCAGACAATCACTGTGGAAGGTGAGGCCGAGCCTGTGCTGTTACTGGAGTCACAGTGGGAGGGAAAAATCACATGGAGGAAGGTGCCACATTTGGGAAATTCAAGAATATATAGGAGTGAGAAGAAAATTCTTCTGGTGGTGCAAGGTTAGGGTTAATGAAATGTTGGTAATTATGAAAATCTGCCACCTTCTCCTGAGCAATGACTGACACACACTAGGTCAACATCTTCACAAACTCAGATGTGATATGCCTTTAATAGTTGTTTCTGTGAGCAATGTAGATAAAAGAGGAAACTATGTTCTTTAAATACTATTACTAGTGTTTTATTCTATTGCACAAGCACAAATGTGGCTACATTTGCTTAAAGATTTAATATATGTGTGTGTACTCTTTATTCAAGTATAGCATTTGGAGTTCTCCATCAGTCTTGCTATGCATACCTAGCGTGACATCTTGTAAAATGTTATACCACTGAACACAAATATGGAGCTCCACTGTGTGTAAGGACATAGTGAGCAGCCCTTGTTCAGAAGGAAGAGTGCCCTGACTACTGCAGTGGGATTTAGGCCTCCCAGTGTCTGTTTGCTCCCCAAAGACAGCCAGGGTCGCTGTGAGAGTGGTGCAAAGGAATAGCAGGAGTCAGAGAGCTCCTGAGCTTTCCTGTGGTAGGATTTCCCAAACCACTCTACGATTCTATGATTCTGTAATAGTTACAGAATAGGAATGACTGCTCTTTGGAGATGTTTTTCCTCACACATACGGAAACATTCCAAGGAAGGATAAGAGGAATTAGAACCATTGTTACAATTTTCTACAGGCCTGGATAATGAAAAGACCATCAAGACACTATTACAAAATGATTACTCCATATATGCAAGTAAGAGTAGGACTGAGTTTTTTTGAGACAGTTATGAGAAGTTGCATGCTTGAAATCTACTCAAACATATACTTGATTTCCTATTCTGTGCACCCATGCCTCAAGAGCTAATAAAATTCATTAAAACCTGGCATTGTTGGCCTTCTGAACATTTGTAAAGATTTGACAACAGCCAGGAAAATTAAGAAAGCAATGAAAATATTGTAAAAGGGCACACTTCCATTCATCCCACATTCCCATTGGGGTGTAGCACACAAGACAGTCTCCAGGAGTTCCCATCACAATTACTGTGCTCAGCAATTAGGACAAATGAGAAGTAGAATCATTTCCAGCAGCCTTTCAGATTGTCAAAATTGAATAAAAGATGGTGAACAAATATATACACAAGATACAATTTAAAGAGTCATAGTCAATCTGTCAAGGTCATAGTGAAAAATAATTGCATAACTGTACAGAACAATCAAAATATGGAAGTATGAAAGCAAATAAAAATATTCAGGACTCACATAGCAAAAGACAACAGCTATTTCTTTAGAAAAGAGAATTAGAATATTGATGGTTGGGATTTTTTAAAGAAAAGATATTCAATTGAAACAGAAATTTTCTGCAACCTAAAGAGTGGGAATGTATGTGTAACAGGGGAAGCAGGCAGTGATCTTCACTTGGGAAGACCACAGGAGGCACCACTGACAGTCCAAAATCAGATCTGCAGCAATCTGTCTCTAGTGAAACTACAAAATTAAAGGACCATGATGGAGATAAACCATCCTCTGGTCCAGTTCTGGCCTGCTGCAGCTTGGATGGGATTTCTGATTAGAAACCGTGCAACTTCCAGAGGGGAGATGACACAAACCATTGCAGGTGTGTGGAGCTGAGTTGTGCACAAATCGCCCAGCAAGAACCTGGCTGCCAATTCACGCCTCTCTCCCAGCAGCTCCCTGCCCAGGAAGCCAGGAGCTGGAAGGGGGCACTGGCACAGAGCAGCCCTATCTTTGTCTGTACAGGCATGGCTGCAGAACTCCTGCAGAGACTACTCGGCTGTGCCGTTGGGTGAGCCATCCATACTCTGTCCATACATCCCTGCTTCAGGAGTGCAGCCACACTGGCAGGGGGCTGGGAGGGACTGCAGCTCATGGCTCCTCCTCACGCAGAGGCAAGTTACCCCATGGGCCCAGATTAAAGTCCAGATTACAGAATATCCTAACACGGGTTCCATACAACATATGTTCCTGCATGGTTACTTTATGTGGAAGACTCATGCAGCCAAGAACAGCACCACTATAGTGCTTGAGAAAGCAACTGAGAGCAAATTCTGAAGCAGCCACTACAGTAGATCTTGTTTAGATTTTAGTATTATGTATGTTCTTCAAATCTAACTTTGTTGCTCCTGTGTTTGTATTTCTGGAATATATCCTTGGTTAAAATATGATTATTTTCTAATTCAAAGACATCTGAAAATTAAGAATCCAGCACTTCTCTCCAAAGTTGGTTCTGGTGCTTACTTATGGTCAGTACTAAATTCACAGACAAGTAAGGTACACAGTTTTGTGTGAGATAAACTGATCACCTCTGAGCACTTGGCACTTTCCCTCCCTGAGTTACTGACGTAGACCCAGATGGCTGCGTGCCTCCCTTCCAGGAGGTACAGAATTTGGCCTCTATATTTATCATTCCGTTAGAGGTGATGCAAACCTGCTTTGACTGGCGTGTAAGTAAATATAAGAAGTAAATATAAGAAGCTATTGCACTATTGCAAGTTTTCACATTTGCAGAATTCACCAAGAGATAGTGTGGAAATAAGTCAATAAACATCCTCCCCACACTGTTGGCAATCTGTTCTGCACTGAATTTCTGAATAGTTGCATAATTGCAATTAATCTGACACAAAATATTTTAGCATAAAAAATACACCTCTGAGATAGTCAGAACTTGTTCTAACAGCACCAGTCAGAGAAAAAACAAAAGCTCTTGAATTCTTCCCTGGAAATGCCATTGAAGTGGAGTCTGGTCAGAATAAATAAAGGAATCTTAGTTTTATCTTTCACTCCATTTTTTAAAATATAAATATATAAACAAAATCAGTGCAGGGTGTTTTATGCAAATAAAACTGATAATCCAGTATCAATGCACTCCATAATTCTGTTAAAACTACCTCACTTTCTACTGCTTTCAATGTATATACTTTCAAAGGAATACAGGAAAACTAGAGCTGAAGCTAGAACTAATATTTAATGACACTCTGAGTGTAACATTACCCAGTGGAAAGCATTTTTGTTGCCCTGGATTACTCAATAGAACAAGCAACACATGTTTTTAATTAATTGCTGTTGAGTTGTTACCTAACAGTTTCTTAGAGAGATATTTATACTCTGCTTGTTACCCTGAAATTTTATGCAAATTTCTCCATTTATAGGAGTAAAACGAACACCAGCAGCACTATCAGCTACCAACAGAAGGTTTAAACAGAATTTGGGAGCATTTCACATTACAAGGAATTTATTTTATTATACAAATTATTATTATACATAACACATATAGATAGATTATACATAATAAGCGTGTAAATAATATCTATACTATATGATACAATATAATTAACTTATAATAATACGATTACACTTGTAATGGATTCAACAAATTATAGATACTAATTATCATTATTTATTATACAAACACTGCTCACTCATATGCTCTCTGGATGTTTGCTGGGTAGGGGTTTATACTCAGCAGACCATGTCCACAGTGAGCTTGCTGATTTCTGGAGATCACTTCTGTTTCTCAGAAATAACATTTCCCTGTCAATTAGGTCTATAGATATGTTTTTTTGGTTCTGTTTTTTGGTTTTTTCCTCCCTAGGATTCTCTAATCCCTTTCTTTTCCTTTCAGATGGTCCTGTGAAGCTTAGGGTGCTTCTCTTTCGGCTACAACCCTATTACTCATTTCTAAACAAAGGTCAGAACAAATTACATGAGTTATTGCTGTATAATAAATTAAGATATAAGAAATCTAATTACATCAGATTTTAATTCTTTACTTTTGCTTTCTTAGCAATCTATCTCCTACTTATATCCAATTTCTGGTCTTCTCTTTTTGATATTCAGATCTAGTTTTAATTCTAGCAAGGCCTGTAGGATGAAAACCTGTCCAAAATAGAGATGGTTACTTTGTAAATGACAAGGTTCTATGGGCTATCCAAGGCAAATCATGCCTGAGTAGTTTGATAGTTTTCTGTGTTGAGGTGACTGACTCTGTGATAAGGATTGAGCCTTTGTTAGTTTTAATCTTAGCTAGTTGTTTGACATAGTTTCCCATAAAATCCAAGTGGTTAAACTGGCAAGAAAGGAAAACATTCAGTTTTCAAAAATTAGGAAAATGTAAACTTATGGCCAAAATGGTGAGAATAAAGAACATTTCAGGTTCATTAACTGTACTAGTCCGAGGAGGATGGCTCTGTGCCACAGTTTGCAGAGCTGACATATGATTAGTTACAATTCTGAGCTCTTTTGGTAAGAAGCAGCTACTATATGGGACTCTTACAGAAGTAGATGCAGAAACATGAGTTAAGGTCCAGAATGTCTGTTTCAAAATGTTGGGATGAAATTTTCTAGGGAGAGGAGGGCAAGGTCCTGATGAAGAATTGAACTGAAAGGTCTTTGCATTGCACCTTTCTGCTCTGTCTCATCCTCCTGACTGCTGATGATGGGCTGCACTGGCATTAGTGAATGCAGCACTTCTGTTACATTAAATATTATAAAGGAAAAAAGGTATACAGAGTGCTTTATTAAGACTAAAAAGGCTCTCTGGGAGTATGTGAAGACTGACGGCAACCTAATAAAATCTAGCTTGGCTTTGAAGTAACATCTGTGGATCAGTCTGCAGCCAGAGTTTCATTATTTATTACTGCTGACTTTCACAAAATCTTGGAAGAGGCGCAGAATTACATGAATGGAGAAGCAGACTTGCCCTTCAGGTCTCAACTGAAAGAAATTGATTTGAACACAAACTTCGAAAGGAGTACTGAAAAGCAAATTGTGTATTTAGGGATTAAGATATTTGAAGTAGATGGCAAGGCAACAGCAAGCCACCAAAGCAACTGTGCAGGAGATCTGTCAAGACAGCACTATCCCCAAATGTCAGGTTTGTTGCAAGGCTGTTCTCACTGCAAGTGGCAGAAATACCTGTAACTGATCAGCAGCCTCGGACTAAATCTACTTTGTGATTGACAGGAATCAGACACAGAAGGCAACCAAACATTAGGATTTCTTCTGTGAGTCACCTGGGTTTTTAGAAGGGTCAAGTTTGTGAGAACGTACCTTTTCCAGAAACCACAGCTTTAATTTCAAGAGGTTTGTTTAAGAGGATAGTGAAAGTTTCAGCTCCTACATTATTGCACAAGAATTTGTGAAGTTCTCTCACATTAATATTAGAATTCCCACTAGGATACAAATGCAAATTACAGACTGTCAAATAAATAAAGTGGCACATTTATCACTAACAATCCAGGTTTTTTCCCCTTCTTGGGCTTTTGTTTCCCATCAGTCTACCACAGTCCTAAAGGACCTTCATTTTTTTCTCATGAAGTTCCTCCTGTTTGGACTTTCAGATGGATTTGAAAATGCAGCACCAAATGGAGCCCCTTTTTTTTAGGTGTTGGATCTTTCCCAAAACCTTATTAGATTTGTGAGACATAGTTTCCCTCTACAGGAAGCTCTGCTGCCTCCACTGCTTTATATCCTGTTCATCCTTGAGTCAGCCTCTTCCATTATTTATTATAACCCCTACCACATGGAAGTTAGACTCTCACACTTATATCCTCCCCCCTCAAAAATTTAAAACATAGCAAAATATCTGGATCCCTGCTGTCTTTTGGTACTGGGAGAACTCAAACAGTTTGCAAGATTTCCTATTTCATAACCCACCATCTCCTTCCTCTGATGGCATTAGTATTGCCAACACCTACACCAGGAGGATAACAGTGCATTTCTCACTGTCATTTCCAGCAAAGCTTAAGACATCCTGGCTGGGGTCAGCAATGCCCCAGGAGAAAGGAGACCTTTCCTTGTCCTACACTTGCAGGATCATAGCTCACTGTTTTTTCTCTTTGAAATATTCCCTCACAAGAACCTCATCTCTTTCCCCAAATGCCTGTACTGTCTTTAATTTAGGATCATAGCCAGGCTAGCTAAAATCCCAGGAATTCCTGACAGCACCAATGTACTCATGGCCCTGCTCCAGAGCACAGACTCCCATAAGGCCTGCACAACATGAACAGCAGGAGAGCTGAGGTTACTGTCTAGTTCCAGCTGCTCTCCTGCACTGTCCTCTCTCCTTCCTCTCTCATCAGCACATCTGGAGCAGACACAACCATGCTTATTTTTCCTCCTTATCTCCTTTCACAGTGTGACCAGGCTGCATTTTAGGAACGACAGGTAATTAATGTTGAAGTGAATAGCACACAACAGTGTAGTCAGAGAAGGGCAACACAAATTTCAGTTCTTTCAATGCTTCACAATCAAGTTACCTTCCTGTAGCTTGGCTAGGAGCTACTAAATGGTCTGATAAAAAAGACAAAGTCTTAGGCATTTTGTCATCAGTTTCCCCACAAAAACCACCAAGTTCATGCAAAGTATACCAACTTTTTTAACATCTATACTATGGTGACAGCTAATCGTTTTACAGTTTTTGTTTTTCATGCTCCTTTATATTTTTTGCCAAAAGCATCTGTTCTTGGAGGAAAAAAGCTGCTTTAGGGAAAGAACCAGACTTTTAGACTGTCCTAGCAAATATTTCTGATGAGTTTTAAAGTACTTAAAACAAATCTTTAAAACTGTCAAAGGGAAGCGTTGGGAGAAGAAGGTAACAAGAGAGGAGGAGAAGGCTGAGGATGGACAATGTTTGGGTCAGGTTTTGGGGTCAGTTTTGGGTCATTTTTTGGGGTGATTTGGGTCTGGTTTTGGTCAGTTTTGGGGATGATTTGGGTCAGTTTTGGGCCAACTTTTGGGATGTTTAGGGTCAGTTTTGGGTCATTTTTTGGGATGATTTGGGTCAGTTTTGGGTCATTTTTTGGGATGATTTGGGTCAGTTTTGGGTCAGCTTTTGGGATGATTTGGGTCAGTTTTTGGGGTGATTTGGGTCAGTTTTTGGGGTCAGTTTTGGGTCAGTTTTTGGGGTGATTTGGGTCGGTTTTGGGTCAATTTTTGGGGAGCACTGGGTGTTACTGGGTGTTAATGGGGAGCACCGGGTGTTACTGGGGGTTGTTGGGGAGCTCTGGGTGTTACTGGGGATCACTGGATGTTACTGGGAAGCACTGGGTGTTACTGGGGGTTGTTGAGGAGCACTGGGTGTTACTGGGGTTTACTGGGGAGCACTGGGTGTTACTGGGGAGCACTGGGAGAGCAAATGAAAAATAAAGAGAATAAAAAATAAACGAAATCAAAAAGGAAATATAAAATACAAAAGAAAATTAAAAAAATTAAAAGCAAAAAAACTAAAAAGGAAATAAAATGAAAATGAAATAAAAGAGAAAAAGAAAAAGAAACCCCTTCTTGGGCACCCCGTTTCCTCTCCTCCCCCCCCCCGAACCGTAAATTGCGGGGTCATCACCCCTAAAATGTGAGAAGGGGACCCCGAAATGTGGGTGAGGGAACCCCAGGGAGCCGGAAAAGTGGAGGGGGAGCCGCAGTAAGAAAGCGAAGCCGGGCGGTCGGGCGGCGGGATAGGGGGGGCGCATGCGCAGTCGTTGGCAAGACGCCGGTGATCACGTGGTAAGTAAGGACGGCCAGGCAAAGGGACCGGCGACGCATGCGCAGTGGCTCTCGTGCCGGTGCAGCGCTCCCTGCTCGAGTTAAGGGCCGGTTCCGGCGGCAGGGCGGGACTTGCGGTCTCCCGTCTCTTCTGGGGTGTGTGTGGGGGGAATAACATGAAGATTTTTGGGGTGAAAGCGCAGAAATTAGCGACGGACGCTAATTTGGGTAAACTCGGTCACCGAAAGTAGAGAGCGACCGGAAGTCCTCCAAGGCCCCGTCCTGGCAATCCGCCAAGCCCACAGTAAAGATGGCGCCACCAGGACCGGTACTTAGCCCAGGCCACACTCAAGATGCCGGCGAGAGGCCCCCTTGCCTCAGAGAGGCGTCTATCCTGTTGCCTGACCTCCTCCCCTACCCGGACCCCAGCCCCGCGCTCGCAACGCCGTCTAGCCGCGCCGCTTCCCGCTGTGGGGACAGGGCGGGGCGCTCGGCGGCGCAGGGCGCGGGCGGCAGGTTCGTGGGCGACGGCAGGCACCGGCGCCGGCAGCCCCGTCTCGGGGCTGCGGCGAAGGCGCGAGGACCCCAGGCAGACGGCCGCCCCGTTCCGCTCCGCTCCCGCTCCCACCCCCGCCCCGCTCGGTCCCACCGTGCCCTGGAGATGCTGTCGGGGCTGCGCCGCCGCCTTCTCCCCCCGGAAGCGACCCACGGCGGCAGATCCGACGGAGATCGGCCCCGGGGTAACCTGGGCGCGGCGGGGAGGCGCGGCCGCTCTTCTGCCTCTCCCGCGGCCATCGGCGACTGCGGGCAGGGGAAGCGACAGGCAAGTTTCTCTGCGTGCCGCCGCAGGGCCGGGTTCGGATGTGCCCTGGCATTGCACCCTCCCCCCCGCGGGGAGGGTCTGCGCTGCCTCGGGGACCCCGTCTGTGTTGCCGGGAGAGAGAAATCCTTTGGGAAGCTGGGGTGGAAACAGCAACTCTGTGAATTGCTCAGCTTTTCCTAGGGAAGGGCAGGTTTTAGGGAAGAAAGGCCCGTCCTCGCGAAAGGCGCCGCGGGTCTCGCAAGGGGGGGGGGCGCGGCTGCAGTGCCGTTCCCGGCCGTGTCCGCCAGGCGGCGACCGCGAGGCAGCGCCCGGCGGTCGGGGCGGGCCGGGAAGCGGCGCCTGCGCAGAGCGAGGCGTTGGCCGGGCCTGAAGCGCTCGGGGCCGCCGGGCAGGGCAGTGCCCGGCTGGTGGGTGCCCCGCAGAGAGAAGAGCCCGGCCCTGGGAAGGCAGGAGCCTGGGCTCGAGCTGCTCTGGACCGCTGTGGGGATGGGTTTGAGGTTTTGGGATCGCTTGTTTCTGTCCCTACCTTCCCACTGAAAACAATAACTTAAGAAGTCCTCGTCTGGACTGGTCCAGAGAAACTGTGGAGTCTCCATCCCCGGAGATGCTTAAAACACTTTTGCTGAGGCAAAGTCGTGAGCAACCTATTCTACCTAATCCCTCTTTTTGAGGTCAGTTCTCGTTGTCTCTTTTGCACTTTAATTCTACTACACTGATACTTGCTAACCACTTACAACCCTAGATGCAGAATGAGAACTTGGGTTATTAACAATAAACAAGTAAACAGCAGAAAGATTTGACCTTTCTTTTGAATTGCCCTACAGTGTTAAAAAATACCAAACAAACCTCCTTCCCCAAAGAAACACCCCCCAAAATACCCCAACAACTCACCAAACAGAAAATCACCGACAACCAAAAAGCAGAAGTAACAAACATGAACAGCAAGTGGAGGAAGAGTTTGAAAGCGGGCTGGACAGAAGCAGAAGTGTTACTGCCTGCTCTTAGGCCACTGTGCTGATTAAATGGCTGTTGTTAGGTTTAGATTAGTAGTTCATTGTTGTTGGGTTTTTCGGTGGTGTTGATTTTTTTGTTGTCGTTGTGGGGGATTGTTTGTTTGTTTTTATTTTGTTTTTTTTTCTGTATTAAGAATCTGGCTCAGTTACTCTCTAGTTCTGGTGTGTTTTCTTTTCCTGGTGGTTGGTGTTTCTGCAGTGCTTGGCACAGGACTGGGTGAGTTTTTTACCCAGCTTTCTAAAGCTGTAGATGAATAGGAGAGGTAAGGGGATAACTTCTGGTCCGTGACCCAGTGACCACTTCCTGAAGGTCCTGATTCATGAGTCTGCTCCTTTGATTTGAAGGAGTGTACAGCTGCCATAGCCAAGGTAGCTTAGGGTGTCCAGTATCAGCATAAAAAGCAGCAGTAAAAAGGAACAATTCAGAGATGAATTTTTGTGCTGTTCCGTGAAAAAGTAAAAGCTATCTGTGCCAGCAAGTCTGTGAAGTAATTTTTTTCTTGTAATTCCATACCAAGTTTTGAATTGTTGCTGTTTTAATGAAGTATGTTCATTGATTTTGCATCCATTGGTTTCAGAATCCAAATCTGGGGAAAAAAGTACTGTTAGTCTTTCTGAAATGTCTCTCAAACATGAAAGCCTAGAGAAAACTTTTTTTTTTGAGTAAAACGAAGCCTCCAGGATGATCCTTCTGCAATACAAATCATGTGTTTTTCAGACTGAATGCACTCCCTTTGTTCACCTTTTCAGAGAGTATCGGCCAGAATACGAGCGCCTGAGAAGAACACTGGTAAGTGTTTTTAGCTGTTTTACACCTGAACAGTGTGTCTTGGGTCACTTTTATGCACACAATTGCCTTTATGTTGAGAGGGTCTAACATTTCATTTACTAGTCGTACTCACTGTGGGAAAACTCCTGTCCTGAAGGAGTCCACCATTTGCCTTTTTTTTCCTAGATGTGGTGGAGCATATCTTTACAAAAATAAAGATTTTGTAAAACAGATGTTGCTCACTGGTTTAGTGCTAATATTTGAGCTAATTGTGTGAAAATTATTGGGAAATAAGATTGTGTCTTCCATTCAGATGGATAGAGAGTTCTTAAAAATAAATTTCCAAAGGGATTTGTTGAGACTATCCCTGTATCTTCCTGCACCAGTGAAGAGCACTAGTTTGACTTAGTAAGAAAGACTGAATTGCAGTGCCAAAATCAGTAGCTCTGCTCACCTTGAGTTCTGGCTGTCCAAAGGACAGTTCTCTGCAGGCACAGCTACACAGAGTTTGGCTTCCCGGTGCTGCTTAAAATCCCACCTAGATGTCCTAGAAAATGTCCTAGAATCCCACCTGACTGGAGGTTGCTTTCCATGCTTAGTCAGAAGTTCTGTGTAACCTGAGTTGAAATGTAAGACCTGCATAGTGACTTCTGCTCTCTGACTTGGGGACAGGCTGCTGGGTTTGGGTGAGGTTTCTCTTCTCCTGATGTTTTAAATGTTCTCAGAATCCACATGGAAATCTTTGTCTACGGGAGAAAGCTCAAAATAAGCAAAAGAGAGAGCAGCTGGAACACTTGTGGAAGGACATGGGCAGCGTGTGTGTGCAGGGCAGCACACTGGCAGGTACCTCCCCAGGAGGATAAAGGTTACTGCAGAAGTTTTCTGAAGAGTTTGCCTTGTGAAGTAGTACAGTGCTTCTTTATCCTCACAGCAGACGTGTGAAAGCAGCTCCATGTTAGAGGAGTGGGGCTTTAGTTCCTGTGGGATTGGTCACACTCAGCTCTTCTGTGTCAGTCACAGGTTTGGAAGAAACCCCACTGTGTAGCTAAAGCAGGGGACCTACTAGAAATAATGCAATACTTTAGAAAAGGCGAAACAGTCAGATCAGAATGTGAGAAAGCTCTGCTGTTGGCTGCACTGTTCCTTAGATGAGGCGAGTAGGTGCTGATGGAGTCTGTCCTGTGTCTGGGATCCACAAGCAGCTTTCTGTCCCCTTAGAGCAGGTGTTCATTGCTGGGTTTCTGTGCAGACAGAAACCTTACCTTTAGCAAGCTGGTTTGTGTACAGCCGTTTCTGTTCCCTTCAAGGACCTGATGCTTCTGCAATGGGTCCCTCTGAGCTAATACTAACACGAGGAACTCTCGATGAAGAGCAAGAAGAGAGGGAGAGTGACACTGATGGCATTGACCATGAAGGTAAGGGAATGAGGTCTAAAAGCTGCCTCTCAAGAAATCCCCTCTGTATTTCATGACCTGGATGGACTGTAAGGAGAGCCTAGAAAACAAGCAAACATTCAGTCACCTGACGTGTCAGAATGTGTAGCAGAAGCTCAGCTGCAATGGTCAGTGCAGGGATATCACTCTGTAACCTTTGTGAAAGTTCAATTGTAAATTTTCTATTCAAGTAATTAATAGGTGTATAACACACATAAACCAGAGAACTCGTTAGGCTTGGGGCATGCAGTGACCTCTGAACCTGATTGATGCACAGATGTGTCCATCATCTTTTTGGCCTTACAGTTTCTGCCCCTGGCTCTCTTCCCTTTTCCTGTGACTGTGGTCTTGGAGCAATCTTCTAAGTTGTTACAGTGTGATTTTTCTCTTCTATAGCTCACAGACTTAATCTTCATTCTTCCCCTGTTCCACTGATGGGTAGGATCACTTATTTCCTTTGCCCTGTAATGTAGTTGAAGATGGAATAGACTTTCTATGTTGATTTGGCTATCCTGATTCTAGCTTTTTTTCAGAAGCACAAGTAGAACAAGTACTGAAATAGCGCTGAACTTCAGCAGCAGCAGGGACTGCGCAGGAGAAGGAGGGTGGGCAGCGGGCCTGGGGCGGGCAGGGGGATGGGGGTGGGGGCGGGCACTTAAAAGATTTCGGCCAGGGAGCTGATCTCAGCCAGCACCCAGTCGGGGCAGTTTAAGTCCCCGTAGAAGCAGAACTGCTGCGTGGGGAGAGGCGGTCAGAGGCGCACTGCCGCTCTGCGTCCTCCCCGCTCCCCGCCGCCGACTCCCGGCCCACCACGTCGCCGCTGCTCCCCGGTCCCCCATGCCGCACAGTCCGCCTTCGCGACCCGGAACCGCCCCGTGTGCCGGTGGGGGGCTCCCCGAGGGGCTCTGCAGGGGCCTTGGGGCCGGGCCCCCGGGGGTGCAGCCCGACCAAGGGGCGGGGCAGGGGACGGGGTCCCGGGGGCGGGACCCGGGGCGGCCACGGACCCGCGGGAAGGGCCCCTCCGACACGGCCCTCGTCCCTCCGCCCGACCACCCGAGCACCTCCCGCCACCCGGGGCCGCGGCCCCGCGGGCTCCAAGCCCCGCCAATCCGGGCCCGAGGCAGCGGCTGGCCCGCCAATCCCGGCCCGCCTTTCTCGGCGCCGTCCAATCACAGCCCGCCTTTTCAATCCGGCCGCGGTCCCGCAAGCTCTGCCCGCTCAGCCGCGGCGCAGCCCCTCCGCGCGGCACCGTCTCCCCGTTCCCCACAGGCGCTGCTGGGACCACGGAAGGGCGGTGGGAGCTCCGCGGTCACGTCCCGTCCGGGAGCTCTCCCAGGAGAAGGGGAGGGAGGCGGGGAGCGGGCGGGAGGGGCTCCGGGAGCGGGGCCTGCGGGGCCAGCGGCGTTCTCGGGAACGGGCGGGCGGGGATTGGCGGGGCTGGCACGGGGGGGCGGGGCTATGCGGGCCGCGGTCTATAAATAGCGGGGGAGGGGGCGCGGGGGGGGCAGTTCGGCGGCGGAGGTGGAAGCGGCGGCGGAGGTGGAAGCGGCGGCGCAGGTGGAAGCGGCGCTGGAGCGGCGGGAGCCGGGGCGAGATCGGCGGTGAGCTGGGGCGGGACTCCCGCGGCTGCCGCTCCAGGCACGTGGCCTGTCTTGGGCAGAGGGGCCGCTCTCTCCGGGAGGTTGTGGCTCCCGACGTGCAGGTCCGATCCCGGCCCGCCACTCCCAGCCCGCTTTTCTCCGCTCCGTCCAATCGTAGCCCGCCCTTTCAATGAGGCCGCGGTCCCGTAAGCTGTGCCCGCTCAGCCGCGTCGCGGCGCCGCCCCCCTTCCTCACGTTCCCCTCAGGCGCTGTAGATGCCGGCGCCTTTGCTTCCGGAGCCGCGCCTGCGCTGCCGCAGCCCCCGACAGGCCCTGTTGGGACCAGGGAGGGCGGGTGGCACAGCTCCGCGCTCACGTCCCGTCTGGGAGTTCTTCCGGGAGGCGGGGAGGGGGCGGGAGCGACGGCGGCCCTTTCAATGGGGCCGCGGTCGAACAAGCTCTGCCCGCTCAGCCGCGGCGCGGAGCCCCCCCCTCTCCACCTCGCCCCCCGCGTTCCCCTCAGGCGCCGCTCTCGGCGCCTTTGCTTCGGGATCCGGCGGAGCCGCGCCTGCGCTGCCGCGGCACCCGCAGGCGCTGTTGGAAGGGCGGGCGGGAGGTCCGCGGTCCCGTCCCGTCCCGTAGTTCTCCCGGGAGAAGGGGAGGGAGGCGGGCAGCGGGCGGGAGCGGAGCAGCCCCTGGGAGCGGGGCCTGAGGGGACAGCGGCGTTCTTGGGGACGGGCAGGGCGGGAACGGGCAGGCGGGGATTGGCGGGGCCGGACGCTGCCGGACGCTGGGATTGGCTGGGCTGGCACGAGGGGGGCGGGGCTGTGCGGGCCGCGGCTATAAAGGGCGTGGGCGGGGGGCGCTGGGGGCAGTTCGGCGGCGGGGCTGGGGCGGCGCTGGAGCGGCGGGAGCGGCCCGGGAGCGGCGCGGCCGCTGGGCCGAGGAGCGGCGGTGAGCCAGGGTGGGACCCTCGCGGCTGCCGCTCCAGGGAGCGGTGGGGAGCCATGGGGCAGCACCCCCTCGGCTGCCGATCCAGGGGGAGCCGGGGTCGGTCCCCCACAGCTGCCGAGGCAGGGCGTTGGGCAGGCGGTGTCCCGGGCAGCTGTGCCGGCCAGCTTTGGTCAGTGCTCAGTGGGGGAGCGACCCGTGCTCAGGGGTGCTCCCCCGAACCAGAAGGACTAGGATGCAGCCTCTCAGTGCGGCTGGTATTGAAAGTATTATTACAAAGAAAAGTAATAAAAGATGTTTCATTCTATTATAATTTTATTTTACTTTTATTTTCATCTTTGACTACTTGATTGTTTATTCTATTGTTTTGTTGCTCTTCCCGTTGGGATGGGTGGGACAGCTCCTAGAGATATTTAAGTGAACGACAAAGACTGATTTGTGACCTTGTCAACAGCCCCGGGCTGCAGAGACACCCAGGAGAAGATTTAGGCAGAGGCAGCAGAAAGCTGAGGCAGAGGCAGCAGAAAGCTGAGGCAGAGGCAGCAGAAAGCTGAGGCAGAACCTGGAGCTGAGGCAGCAGAACTGGTGGAGACATAAAGACGGTAGGACTGTGGGCAGAACAAGAGTGGGGCTGGCTTAGGGAGCATGGACCTGGCATAAATACTGCAGGGATGGAGCTGGGATAAAAATAGTCAGGCCTGGCCTGGAATGTGGGCTTGAGAGCTGGGGTGGAAAACTCAGACCTTTAACAAAAGAAAGATGCTAGGATTGGAATGTGCGGCAGCTTTACCAGGAGGTGACAGCAGGGCTGGCAGAGAAATAAAGGTTGTGGGTCTGGGTATGGGATAGGGAGAGTGGTGCTCGGAAAGGGACTGTGGAGTACGGAGAGGGACTGAGGCACTGCAGCAGATATCACTGTAGGATTGAGACAGGGACTGGCACCGTCGCTGAAACATCTGTGTGTCTGTGGAATAGGGATTGATGGGTGGAAACGTGCACTAAGGGGAAAGAGCTGAAATCAGTCTAGGGCAGGGATCTGGACTTTAGAGTTGGGATCGGGTTTCTGGGGCTGGAGGAGCACCTGGGGAACTGGGATTGGGAATGTGAAGTTGGAGCTGGAAAATCCCAGAGCTGGAGCCAAGCTGAAGATCCTGCAGCGAGAACCTGGAGCAGCTTCCCGTGGCGGCGCTGGCAAGATGCAGAGCTACTGCTGAGAGAGCAGAGCTGGCAGTGCAATAAAGCTTGTGGGTCTCGAGCTGAAATCACTGAGGGGCTGGGGTAGGGCTGGGTTCTGGGCTCGGGACTGTAACACCTGGGCAGGAATCAGTGTGGGGCAGAGATAGGGCCTGTGGCACCGTCGCTGAAATCCCTGTGTGTCTGTGGAATTGGGATTATAATTGGGAATGTGGAGTGAGAGGCTGGGGCTGAAATCAGTATAGGGCTGGGACTGAGAGTTTGCAGTTGGGCTAGGAGTTCTGGGGTAAGAGGAGTAGCTGGGGGAGTGGGATTGGGAGTGTGAGGGTGGAGCTGGAAAATCCCAGAGCTGGAGCCAAGCTGAAGATCCTGCAGCGAGAACCTGGAGCAGCTTCCCGTGGCGGTGCTGGCAAGATGCAGAGCTACTGCTGAGAGAGCAGAGCTGGCAGTGCAATAAAGCTTGTGGGTCTCGAGCTGAAATCACTGAGGGGCTGGGGTAGGGACAGGGTTTGGGCTTGGGACTGTAACACTTGGGGCAGGAATGACAGCAATCCCTGTGAGATAGGGCCTGTGGCACTGTCGCTGAAATCTGTGTGTGTTTGGACTCGGGATTCTAATTGGGAATGTGGAGTGAGAGGCTGGGGCTGAAATCCATATAGGGCTGGGATTGCGTCTCTGGAGCTGGGAGGGTGTCTGGAGCTCAGATGAGGACTGTGGCAGCGTCACTGAAATCCCTGTGTGTCTGTGGAATAAGGATTGATGAGCAGGAACGTGGGCTGGGTGGGTAGGGCTGAAATGAGTCTAGAGCTGGGGTTTTGACTTTGGAGTTGGGCTAGGAGTTCTGGGGTAGGAGGAGTACCTGGTGGACGGGAATTGGGAGGGTGAGGAATTGGGAAGTGGGAGACTGGGATTGGAATGTGAGGGTGGAGCTGGAAAGTGGCAGAGCTGGAGCCAAGGTGAAGATCCTGCAGCGAGAACCTGGAGCAGCTTCCCGTGGCGGCGCTGGCAAGATGCAGAGCTACTGCTGAGAGAGCAGAGCTGGCAGTGCAATAAAGCTTGTGGGTCTCGAGCTGAAATCACTGAGGGGCTGGGGTAGGGCTGGGTTCTGGGCTCGGGACTGTAACACCTGGGCAGGAATCAGTGTGGGGCAGAGATAGGGCCTGTGGCACCGTCGCTGAAATCCCTGTGTGTCTGTGGAATTGGGATTATAATTGGGAATGTGGAGTGAGAGGCTGGGGCTGAAATCAGTATAGGGCTGGGACTGAGAGTTTGCAGTTGGGCTAGGAGTTCTGGGGTAAGAGGAGTAGCTGGGGGAGTGGGATTGGGAGTGTGAGGGTGGAGCTGGAAAATCCCAGAGCTGGAGCCAAGCTGAAGATCCTGCAGCGAGAACCTGGAGCAGCTTCCCGTGGCGGCGCTGGCAAGATGCAGAGCTACTGCTGAGAGAGCAGAGCTGGCAGTACAATAAAGCTTGTGGGTCTCGAGCTGAAATCACTGAGGGGCTGGGGTAGGGCTGGGTTCTGGGCTCGGGACTGTAACACTTGGGGCAGGAATGACAGCAATCCCTGTGAGATAGGGCCTGTGGCACTGTCGCTGAAATCTGTGTGTGTTTGGACTCGGGATTCTAATTGGGAATGTGGAGTGAGAGGCTGGGGCTGAAATCCATATAGGGCTGGGATTGCGTCTCTGGAGCTGGGAGGGTGTCTGGAGCTCAGATGAGGACTGTGGCAGCGTCACTGAAATCCCTGTGTGTCTGTGGAATAAGGATTGATGAGCAGGAACGTGGGCTGGGTGGGTAGGGCTGAAATGAGTCTAGAGCTGGGGTTTTGACTTTGGAGTTGGGCTAAGAGTTCTGGGGTAGGAGGAGTACCTGGTGGACGGGAATTGGGAGGGTGAGGAATTGGGAAGTGGGAGACTGGGATTGGAATGTGAGGGTGGAGCTGGAAAGTGGCAGAGCTGGAGCCAAGGTGAAGATCCTGCAGCGAGAACCTGGAGCAGCTTCCCGTGGCGGCGCTGGCAAGATGCAGAGCTACTGCTGAGAGAGCAGAGCTGGCAGTGCAATAAAGCTTGTGGGTCTCGAGCTGAAATCACTGAGGGGCTGGGGTAGGGCTGGGTTCTGGGCTCGGGACTGTAACACCTGGGCAGGAATCAGTGTGGGGCAGAGATAGGGGCTGTGGCACCATCGCTGAAATCCCTGTGTGTCTGTGGAATTGGGATTCTAATTGGGAATGTGGAGTGAGAGGCTGGGGCTGAAATCAGTATAGGGCTGGGATTGAGAGTTTGCAGTTGGGCTAGGAGTTCTGGGGTAAGAGGAGTAGCTGGGGGAGTGGGATTGGGAGTGTGAGGGTGGAGCTGGAAAATCCCAGAGCTGGAGCCAAGCTGAAGATCCTGCAGCGAGAACCTGGAGCAGCTTCCCGTGGCGGCGCTGGCAAGATGCAGAGCTACTGCTGAGAGAGCAGAGCTGGCAGTGCAATAAAGCTTGTGGGTCTCGAGCTGAAATCACTGAGGGGCTGGGATAGGGCTGGGTTCTGGGCTCGGGACTGTAACACTTGGGGCAGGAATGACAGCAATCCCTGTGAGATAGGGCCTGTGGCACTGTCGCTGAAATCTGTGTGTGTTTGGACTCGGGATTCTAATTGGGAATGTGGAGTGAGAGGCTGTGGCTGAAATCCATATAGGGCTGGGATTGCGTCTCTGGAGCTGGGAGGGTGTCTGGAGCTCAGATGAGGACTGTGGCAGCGTCACTGAAATCCCTGTGTGTCTGTGGAATTGGGATTATAATTGGGAATGTGGAGTGAGAGGCTGGGGCTGAAATCAGTATAGGGCTGGGACTGAGAGTTTGCAGTTGGGCTAGGAGTAATGGGGTAAGAGGAGTAGCTGGGGGAGTGGGATTGGGAGTGTGAGGGTGGAGCTGGAAAATCCCAGAGCTGGAGCCAAGCTGAAGATCCTGCAGCGAGAACCTGGAGCAGCTTCCCGTGGCGGCGCTGGCAAGATGCAGAGCTACTGCTGAGAGAGCAGAGCTGGCAGTGCAATAAAGCTTGTGGGTCTCGAGCTGAAATCACTGAGGGGCTGGGGTAGGGCTGGGTTCTGGGCTCGGGACTGTAACACCTGGGCAGGAATCAGTGTGGGGCAGAGATAGGGCCTGTGGCACCGTCGCTGAAATCCCTGTGTGTCTGTGGAATTGGGATTATAATTGGGAATGTGGAGTGAGAGGCTGGGGCTGAAATCAGTATAGGGCTGGGATTGAGAGTTTGCAGTTGGGCTAGGAGTTCTGGGGTAAGAGGAGTAGCTGGGGGAGTGGGATTGGGAGTGTGAGGGTGGAGCTGGAAAATCCCAGAGCTGGAGCCAAGCTGAAGATCCTGCAGCGAGAACCTGGAGCAGCTTCCCGTGGCGGCGCTGGCAAGATGCAGAGCTACTGCTGAGAGAGCAGAGCTGGCAGTGCAATAAAGCTTGTGGGTCTCGAGCTGAAATCACTGAGGGGCTGGGGTAGGGCTGGGTTCTGGGCTCGGGACTGTAACACCTGGGCAGGAATCAGTGTGGGGCAGAGATAGGGCCTGTGGCACCGTCGCTGAAATCCCTGTGTGTCTGTGGAATTGGGATTATAATTGGGAATGTGGAGTGAGAGGCTGGGGCTGAAATCAGTATAGGGCTGGGATTGAGAGTTTGCAGTTGGGCTAGGAGTAATGGGGTAAGAGGAGTAGCTGGGGGAGTGGGATTGGGAGTGTGAGGGTGGAGCTGGAAAATCCCAGAGCTGGAGCCAAGCTGAAGATCCTGCAGCGAGAACCTGGAGCAGCTTCCCGTGGCGGCGCTGGCAAGATGCAGAGCTACTGCTGAGAGAGCAGAGCTGGCAGTGCAATAAAGCTTGTGGGTCTCGAGCTGAAATCACTGAGGGGCTGGGATAGGGACAGGGTTTGGGCTTGGGACTGTAACACTTGGGGCAGGAATGACAGCAATCCCTGTGAGATAGGGCCTGTGGCACTGTCGCTGAAATCTGTGTGTGTTTGGACTCGGGATTCTAATTGGGAATGTGGAGTGAGAGGCTGGGGCTGAAATCCATATAGGGCTGGGATTGCGTCTCTGGAGCTGGGAGGGTGTCTGGAGCTCAGATGACGACTGTGGCAGCGTCACTGAAATCCCTGTGTGTCTGTGGAATTGGGATTATAATTGGGAATGTGGAGTGAGAGGCTGGGGCTGAAATCAGTATAGGGCTGGGATTGAGAGTTTGCAGTTGGGCTAGGAGTTATGGGGTAAGAGGAGTAGCTGGGGGAGTGGGATTGGGAGTGTGAGGGTGGAGCTGGAAAATCCCAGAGCTGGAGCCAAGCTGAAGATCCTGCAGCGAGAACCTGGAGCAGCTTCCCGTGGCGGCGCTGGCAAGATGCAGAGCTACTGCTGAGAGAGCAGAGCTGGCAGTGCAATAAAGCTTGTGGGTCTCGAGCTGAAATCACTGAGGGGCTGGGATAGGGACAGGGTTTGGGCTTGGGACTGTAACACTTGGGGCAGGAATGACAGCAATCCCTGTGAGATAGGGCCTGTGGCACTGTCGCTGAAATCTGTGTGTGTTTGGACTCGGGATTCTAATTGGGAATGTGGAGTGAGAGGCTGGGGCTGAAATCCATATAGGGCTGGGATTGCGTCTCTGGAGCTGGGAGGGTGTCTGGAGCTCAGATGACGACTGTGGCAGCGTCACTGAAATCCCTGTGTGTCTGTGGAATAAGGATTGATGAGCAGGAACGTGGGCTGGGTGGGTAGGGCTGAAATGAGTCTAGAGCTGGGGTTTTGACTTTGGAGTTGGGCTAGGAGTTCTGGGGTAGGAGGAGTACCTGGTGGACGGGAATTGGGAGGGTGAGGAATTGGGAAGTGGGAGACTGGGATTGGAATGTGAGGGTGGAGCTGGAAAGTGGCAGAGCTGGAGCCAAGGTGAAGATCCTGCAGCGAGAACCTGGAGCAGCTTCCCGTGGCGGCGCTGGCAAGATGCAGAGCTACTGCTGAGAGAGCAGAGCTGGCAGTGCAATAAAGCTTGTGGGTCTCGAGCTGAAATCACTGAGGGGCTGGGGTAGGGCTGGGTTCTGGGCTCGGGACTGTAACACCTGGGCAGGAATCAGTGTGGGGCAGAGATAGGGGCTGTGGCACCATCGCTGAAATCCCTGTGTGTCTGTGGAATTGGGATTCTAATTGGGAATGTGGAGTGAGAGGCTGGGGCTGAAATCAGTATAGGGCTGGGATTGAGAGTTTGCAGTTGGGCTAGGAGTTCTGGGGTAAGAGGAGTAGCTGGGGGAGTGGGATTGGGAGTGTGAGGGTGGAGCTGGAAAATCCCAGAGCTGGAGCCAAGCTGAAGATCCTGCAGCGAGAACCTGGAGCAGCTTCCCGTGGCGGCGCTGGCAAGATGCAGAGCTACTGCTGAGAGAGCAGAGCTGGCAGTGCAATAAAGCTTGTGGGTCTCGAGCTGAAATCACTGAGGGGCTGGGGTAGGGCTGGGTTCTGGGCTCGGGACTGTAACACTTGGGGCAGGAATGACAGCAATCCCTGTGAGATAGGGCCTGTGGCACTGTCGCTGAAATCTGTGTGTGTTTGGACTCGGGATTCTAATTGGGAATGTGGAGTGAGAGGCTGGGGCTGAAATCCATATAGGGCTGGGATTGCGTCTCTGGAGCTGGGAGGGTGTCTGGAGCTCAGATGACGACTGTGGCAGCGTCACTGAAATCCCTGTGTGTCTGTGGAATTGGGATTATAATTGGGAATGTGGAGTGAGAGGCTGGGGCTGAAATCAGTATAGGGCTGGGATTGAGAGTTTGCAGTTGGGCTAGGAGTTATGGGGTAAGAGGAGTAGCTGGGGGAGTGGGATTGGGAGTGTGAGGGTGGAGCTGGAAAATCCCAGAGCTGGAGCCAAGCTGAAGATCCTGCAGCGAGAACCTGGAGCAGCTTCCCGTGGCGGCGCTGGCAAGATGCAGAGCTACTGCTGAGAGAGCAGAGCTGGCAGTGCAATAAAGCTTGTGGGTCTCGAGCTGAAATCACTGAGGGGCTGGGGTAGGGCTGGGTTCTGGGCTCGGGACTGTAACACCTGGGCAGGAATCAGTGTGGGGCAGAGATAGGGCCTGTGGCACCGTCGCTGAAATCCCTGTGTGTCTGTGGAATTGGGATTCTAATTGGGAATGTGGAGTGAGAGGCTGGGGCTGAAATCAGTATAGGGCTGGGATTGAGAGTTTGCAGTTGGGCTAGGAGTTCTGGGGTAAGAGGAGTAGCTGGGGGAGTGGGATTGGGAGTGTGAGGGTGGAGCTGGAAAATCCCAGAGCTGGAGCCAAGCTGAAGATCCTGCAGCGAGAACCTGGAGCAGCTTCCCGTGGCGGCGCTGGCAAGATGCAGAGCTACTGCTGAGAGAGCAGAGCTGGCAGTGCAATAAAGCTTGTGGGTCTCGAGCTGAAATCACTGAGGGGCTGGGGTAGGGCTGGGTTCTGGGCTCGGGACTGTAACACCTGGGCAGGAATCAGTGTGGGGCAGAGATAGGGCCTGTGGCACCGTCGCTGAAATCCCTGTGTGTCTGTGGAATTGGGATTATAATTGGGAATGTGGAGTGAGAGGCTGGGGCTGAAATCAGTATAGGGCTGGGATTGAGAGTTTGCAGTTGGGCTAGGAGTAATGGGGTAAGAGGAGTAGCTGGGGGAGTGGGATTGGGAGTGTGAGGGTGGAGCTGGAAAATCCCAGAGCTGGAGCCAAGCTGAAGATCCTGCAGCGAGAACCTGGAGCAGCTTCCCGTGGCGGCGCTGGCAAGATGCAGAGCTACTGCTGAGAGAGCAGAGCTGGCAGTGCAATAAAGCTTGTGGGTCTCGAGCTGAAATCACTGAGGGGCTGGGATAGGGACAGGGTTTGGGCTTGGGACTGTAACACTTGGGGCAGGAATGACAGCAATCCCTGTGAGATAGGGCCTGTGGCACTGTCGCTGAAATCTGTGTGTGTTTGGACTCGGGATTCTAATTGGGAATGTGGAGTGAGAGGCTGGGGCTGAAATCCATATAGGGCTGGGATTGCGTCTCTGGAGCTGGGAGGGTGTCTGGAGCTCAGATGACGACTGTGGCAGCGTCACTGAAATCCCTGTGTGTCTGTGGAATTGGGATTCTAATTGGGAATGTGGAGTGAGAGGCTGGGGCTGAAATCAGTATAGGGCTGGGATTGAGAGTTTGCAGTTGGGCTAGGAGTTCTGGGGTAAGAGGAGTAGCTGGGGGAGTGGGATTGGGAGTGTGAGGGTGGAGCTGGAAAATCCCAGAGCTGGAGCCAAGCTGAAGATCCTGCAGCGAGAACCTGGAGCAGCTTCCCGTGGCGGCGCTGGCAAGATGCAGAGCTACTGCTGAGAGAGCAGAGCTGGCAGTGCAATAAAGCTTGTGGGTCTCGAGCTGAAATCACTGAGGGGCTGGGATAGGGACAGGGTTTGGGCTTGGGACTGTAACACTTGGGGCAGGAATGACAGCAATCCCTGTGAGATAGGGCCTGTGGCACTGTCGCTGAAATCTGTGTGTCTGTGGAATTGGGATTATAATTGGGAATGTGGAGTGAGAGGCTGGGGCTGAAATCCATATAGGGCTGGGATTGCGTCTCTGGAGCTGGGAGGGTGTCTGGAGCTCAGATGACGACTGTGGCAGCGTCACTGAAATCCCTGTGTGTCTGTGGAATTGGGATTATAATTGGGAATGTGGAGTGAGAGGCTGGGGCTGAAATCAGTATAGGGCTGGGATTGAGAGTTTGCAGTTGGGCTAGGAGTTATGGGGTAAGAGGAGTAGCTGGGGGAGTGGGATTGGGAGTGTGAGGGTGGAGCTGGAAAATCCCAGAGCTGGAGCCAAGCTGAAGATCCTGCAGCGAGAACCTGGAGCAGCTTCCCGTGGCGGCGCTGGCAAGATGCAGAGCTACTGCTGAGAGAGCAGAGCTGGCAGTGCAATAAAGCTTGTGGGTCTCGAGCTGAAATCACTGAGGGGCTGGGATAGGGACAGGGTTTGGGCTTGGGACTGTAACACTTGGGGCAGGAATGACAGCAATCCCTGTGAGATAGGGCCTGTGGCACTGTCGCTGAAATCTGTGTGTGTTTGGACTCGGGATTCTAATTGGGAATGTGGAGTGAGAGGCTGGGGCTGAAATCCATATAGGGCTGGGATTGCGTCTCTGGAGCTGGGAGGGTGTCTGGAGCTCAGATGAGGACTGTGGCAGCGTCACTGAAATCCCTGTGTGTCTGTGGAATAAGGATTGATGAGCAGGAACGTGGGCTGGGTGGGTAGGGCTGAAATGAGTCTAGAGCTGGGGTTTTGACTTTGGAGTTGGGCTAGGAGTTCTGGGGTAGGAGGAGTACCTGGTGGACGGGAATTGGGAGGGTGAGGAATTGGGAAGTGGGAGACTGGGATTGGAATGTGAGGGTGGAGCTGGAAAGTGGCAGAGCTGGAGCCAAGGTGAAGATCCTGCAGCGAGAACCTGGAGCAGCTTCCCGTGGCGGCGCTGGCAAGATGCAGAGCTACTGCTGAGAGAGCAGAGCTGGCAGTGCAATAAAGCTTGTGGGTCTCGAGCTGAAATCACTGAGGGGCTGGGGTAGGGCTGGGTTCTGGGCTCGGGACTGTAACACCTGGGCAGGAATCAGTGTGGGGCAGAGATAGGGGCTGTGGCACCATCGCTGAAATCCCTGTGTGTCTGTGGAATTGGGATTCTAATTGGGAATGTGGAGTGAGAGGCTGGGGCTGAAATCAGTATAGGGCTGGGATTGAGAGTTTGCAGTTGGGCTAGGAGTTCTGGGGTAAGAGGAGTAGCTGGGGGAGTGGGATTGGGAGTGTGAGGGTGGAGCTGGAAAATCCCAGAGCTGGAGCCAAGCTGAAGATCCTGCAGCGAGAACCTGGAGCAGCTTCCCGTGGCGGCGCTGGCAAGATGCAGAGCTACTGCTGAGAGAGCAGAGCTGGCAGTGCAATAAAGCTTGTGGGTCTCGAGCTGAAATCACTGAGGGGCTGGGGTAGGGCTGGGTTCTGGGCTCGGGACTGTAACACTTGGGGCAGGAATGACAGCAATCCCTGTGAGATAGGGCCTGTGGCACTGTCGCTGAAATCTGTGTGTGTTTGGACTCGGGATTCTAATTGGGAATGTGGAGTGAGAGGCTGGGGCTGAAATCCATATAGGGCTGGGATTGCGTCTCTGGAGCTGGGAGGGTGTCTGGAGCTCAGATGAGGACTGTGGCAGTGTCACTGAAATCCCTGTGTGTCTGTGGAATAAGGATTGATGAGCAGGAACGTGGGCTGGGTGGGTAGGGCTGAAATGAGTCTAGAGCTGGGGTTTTGACTTTGGAGTTGGGCTAGGAGTTCTGGGGTAGGAGGAGTACCTGGTGGACGGGAATTGGGAGGGTGAGGAATTGGGAAGTGGGAGACTGGGATTGGAATGTGAGGTGGGAGCTGGAAAGTGGCAGAGCTGGAGCCAAGCTGAAGATCCTGCAGCGAGAACCTGGAGCAGCTTCCCGTGGCGGCGCTGGCAAGATGCAGAGCTACTGCTGAGAGAGCAGAGCTGGCAGTGCAATAAAGCTTGTGGGTCTCGAGCTGAAATCACTGAGGGGCTGGGGTAGGGCTGGGTTCTGGGCTCGGGACTGTAACACCTGGGCAGGAATCAGTGTGGGGCAGAGATAGGGCCTGTGGCACCGTCGCTGAAATCCCTGTGTGTCTGTGGAATTGGGATTCTAATTGGGAATGTGGAGTGAGAGGCTGGGGCTGAAATCAGTATAGGGCTGGGATTGAGAGTTTGCAGTTGGGCTAGGAGTAATGGGGTAAGAGGAGTAGCTGGGGGAGTGGGATTGGGAGTGTGAGGGTGGAGCTGGAAAATCCCAGAGCTGGAGCCAAGCTGAAGATCCTGCAGCGAGAACCTGGAGCAGCTTCCCGTGGCGGCGCTGGCAAGATGCAGAGCTACTGCTGAGAGAGCAGAGCTGGCAGTGCAATAAAGCTTGTGGGTCTCGAGCTGAAATCACTGAGGGGCTGGGATAGGGACAGGGTTTGGGCTTGGGACTGTAACACTTGGGGCAGGAATGACAGCAATCCCTGTGAGATAGGGCCTGTGGCACTGTCGCTGAAATCTGTGTGTGTTTGGACTCGGGATTCTAATTGGGAATGTGGAGTGAGAGGCTGGGGCTGAAATCCATATAGGGCTGGGATTGCGTCTCTGGAGCTGGGAGGGTGTCTGGAGCTCAGATGAGGACTGTGGCAGCGTCACTGAAATCCCTGTGTGTCTGTGGAATAAGGATTGATGAGCAGGAACGTGGGCTGGGTGGGTAGGGCTGAAATGAGTCTAGAGCTGGGGTTTTGACTTTGGAGTTGGGCTAGGAGTTCTGGGGTAGGAGGAGTACCTGGTGGACGGGAATTGGGAGGGTGAGGAATTGGGAAGTGGGAGACTGGGATTGGAATGTGAGGTGGGAGCAGGAAAGTGGCAGAGCTGGAGCCAAGCTGAAGATCCTGCAGCGAGAACCTGGAGCAGGTACCCGTGGCGGCGCTGGCAAGATGCAGAGCTACTGCTGAGAGAGCAGAGCTGGCAGTGCAATAAAGCTTGTGGGTCTCGAGCTGAAATCACTGAGGGGCTGGGGTAGGGCTGGGTTCTGGGCTCGGGACTGTAACACCTGGGCAGGAATCAGTGTGGGGCGGAGATAGGGCCTGTGGCACCGTCGCTGAAATCCCTGTGTGTCTGTGGAATTGGGATTATAATTGGGAATGTGGAGTGAGAGGCTGGGGCTGAAATCAGTATAGGGCTGGGATTGAGAGTTTGCAGTTGGGCTAAGAGTTATGGGGTAAGAGGAGTAGCTGGGGGAGTGGGATTGGGAGTGTGAGGGTGGAGCTGGAAAATCCCAGAGCTGGAGCCAAGCTGAAGATCCTGCAGCGAGAACCTGGAGCAGCTTCCCGTGGCGGCGCTGGCAAGATGCAGAGCTACTGCTGAGAGAGCAGAGCTGGCAGTGCAATAAAGCTTGTGGGTCTCGAGCTGAAATCACTGAGGGGCTGGGATAGGGACAGGGTTTGGGCTCGGGACTGTAACACTTGGGGCAGGAATGACAGCAATCCCTGTGAGATAGGGCCTGTGGCACTGTCGCTGAAATCTGTGTGTGTTTGGACTCGGGATTCTAATTGGGAATGTGGAGTGAGAGGCTGGGGCTGAAATCCATATAGGGCTGGGATTGCGTCTCTGGAGCTGGGAGGGTGTCTGGAGCTCAGATGAGGACTGTGGCAGCGTCACTGAAATCCCTGTGTGTCTGTGGAATAAGGATTGATGAGCAGGAACGTGGGCTGGGTGGGTAGGGCTGAAATGAGTCTAGAGCTGGGGTTTTGACTTTGGAGTTGGGCTAGGAGTTCTGGGGTAGGAGGAGTACCTGGTGGACGGGAATTGGGAGGGTGAGGAATTGGGAAGTGGGAGACTGGGATTGGAATGTGAGGGTGGAGCTGGAAAATCCCAGAGCTGGAGCCAAGCTGAAGATCCTGCAGCGAGAACCTGGAGCAGCTTCCCGTGGCGGCGCTGGCAAGATGCAGAGCTACTGCTGAGAGAGCAGAGCTGGCAGTGCAATAAAGCTTGTGGGTCTCGAGCTGAAATCACTGAGGGGCTGGGGTAGGGCTGGGTTCTGGGCTCGGGACTGTAACACCTGGGCAGGAATCAGTGTGGGGCAGAGATAGGGGCTGTGGCACCATCGCTGAAATCCCTGTGTGTCTGTGGAATTGGGATTCTAATTGGGAATGTGGAGTGAGAGGCTGGGGCTGAAATCAGTATAGGGCTGGGATTGAGAGTTTGCAGTTGGGCTAGGAGTTCTGGGGTAAGAGGAGTAGCTGGGGGAGTGGGATTGGGAGTGTGAGGGTGGAGCTGGAAAATCCCAGAGCTGGAGCCAAGCTGAAGATCCTGCAGCGAGAACCTGGAGCAGCTTCCCGTGGCGGCGCTGGCAAGATGCAGAGCTACTGCTGAGAGAGCAGAGCTGGCAGTGCAATAAAGCTTGTGGGTCTCGAGCTGAAATCACTGAGGGGCTGGGATAGGGCTGGGTTCTGGGCTCGGGACTGTAACACTTGGGGCAGGAATGACAGCAATCCCTGTGAGATAGGGCCTGTGGCACTGTCGCTGAAATCTGTGTGTGTTTGGACTCGGGATTCTAATTGGGAATGTGGAGTGAGAGGCTGGGGCTGAAATCCATATAGGGCTGGGATTGCGTCTCTGGAGCTGGGAGGGTGTCTGGAGCTCAGATGAGGACTGTGGCAGCGTCACTGAAATCCCTGTGTGTCTGTGGAATAAGGATTGATGAGCAGGAACGTGGGCTGGGTGGGTAGGGCTGAAATGAGTCTAGAGCTGGGGTTTTGACTTTGGAGTTGGGCTAGGAGTTCTGGGGTAGGAGGAGTACCTGGTGGACGGGAATTGGGAGGGTGAGGAATTGGGAAGTGGGAGACTGGGATTGGAATGTGAGGTGGGAGCTGGAAAGTGGCAGAGCTGGAGCCAAGCTGAAGATCCTGCAGCGAGAACCTGGAGCAGCTTCCCGTTGCGGCGCTGGCAAGATGCAGAGCTACTGCTGAGAGAGCAGAGCTGGCAGTGCAATAAAGCTTGTGGGTCTCGAGCTGAAATCACTGAGGGGCTGGGGTAGGGCTGGGTTCTGGGCTCGGGACTGTAACACCTGGGCAGGAATCAGTGTGGGGCAGAGATAGGGCCTGTGGCACCGTCGCTGAAATCCCTGTGTGTCTGTGGAATTGGGATTATAATTGGGAATGTGGAGTGAGAGGCTGGGGCTGAAATCAGTATAGGGCTGGGATTGAGAGTTTGCAGTTGGGCTAGGAGTTCTGGGGTAAGAGGAGTAGCTGGGGGAGTGGGATTGGGAGTGTGAGGGTGGAGCTGGAAAATCCCAGAGCTGGAGCCAAGCTGAAGATCCTGCAGCGAGAACCTGGAGCAGCTTCCCGTGGCGGCGCTGGCAAGATGCAGAGCTACTGCTGAGAGAGCAGAGCTGGCAGTGCAATAAAGCTTGTGGGTCTCGAGCTGAAATCACTGAGGGGCTGGGGTAGGGCTGGGTTCTGGGCTCGGGACTGTAACACCTGGGCAGGAATCAGTGTGGGGCGGAGATAGGGCCTGTGGCACCGTCGCTGAAATCCCTGTGTGTCTGTGGAATTGGGATTATAATTGGGAATGTGGAGTGAGAGGCTGGGGCTGAAATCAGTATAGGGCTGGGATTGAGAGTTTGCAGTTGGGCTAGGAGTTATGGGGTAAGAGGAGTAGCTGGGGGAGTGGGATTGGGAGTGTGAGGGTGGAGCTGGAAAATCCCAGAGCTGGAGCCAAGCTGAAGATCCTGCAGCGAGAACCTGGAGCAGCTTCCCGTGGCGGCGCTGGCAAGATGCAGAGCTACTGCTGAGAGAGAAGAGCTGGCAGTGCAATAAAGCTTGTGGGTCTCGAGCTGAAATCACTGAGGGGCTGGGATAGGGACAGGGTTTGGGCTTGGGACTGTAACACTTGGGGCAGGAATGACAGCAATCCCTGTGAGATAGGGCCTGTGGCACTGTCGCTGAAATCTGTGTGTCTGTGGAATTGGGATTCTAATTGGGAATGTGGAGTGAGAGGCTGGGGCTGAAATCCATATAGGGCTGGGATTGCGTCTCTGGAGCTGGGAGGGTGTCTGGAGCTCAGATGAGGACTGTGGCAGCGTCACTGAAATCCCTGTGTGTCTGTGGAATTGGGATTATAATTGGGAATGTGGAGTGAGAGGCTGGGGCTGAAATCAGTATAGGGCTGGGACTGAGAGTTTGCAGTTGGGCTAGGAGTTCTGGGGTAAGAGGAGTAGCTGGGGGAGTGGGATTGGGAGTGTGAGGGTGGAGCTGGAAAATCCCAGAGCTGGAGCCAAGCTGAAGATCCTGCAGCGAGAACCTGGAGCAGCTTCCCGTGGCGGCGCTGGCAAGATGCAGAGCTACTGCTGAGAGAGCAGAGCTGGCAGTGCAATAAAGCTTGTGGGTCTCGAGCTGAAATCACTGAGGGGCTGGGATAGGGACAGGGTTTGGGCTTGGGACTGTAACACTTGGGGCAGGAATGACAGCAATCCCTGTGAGATAGGGCCTGTGGCACTGTCGCTGAAATCTGTGTGTGTTTGGACTCGGGATTCTAATTGGGAATGTGGAGTGAGAGGCTGGGGCTGAAATCCATATAGGGCTGGGATTGCGTCTCTGGAGCTGGGAGGGTGTCTGGAGCTCAGATGAGGACTGTGGCAGCGTCACTGAAATCCCTGTGTGTCTGTGGAATAAGGATTGATGAGCAGGAACGTGGGCTGGGTGGGTAGGGCTGAAATGAGTCTAGAGCTGGGGTTTTGACTTTGGAGTTGGGCTAGGAGTTCTGGGGTAGGAGGAGTACCTGGTGGACGGGAATTGGGAGGGTGAGGAATTGGGAAGTGGGAGACTGGGATTGGAATGTGAGGGTGGAGCTGGAAAGTGGCAGAGCTGGAGCCAAGCTGAAGATCCTGCAGCGAGAACCTGGAGCAGCTTCCCGTGGCGGCGCTGGCAAGATGCAGAGCTACTGCTGAGAGAGCAGAGCTGGCAGTGCAATAAAGCTTGTGGGTCTCGAGCTGAAATCACTGAGGGGCTGGGATAGGGCTGGGTTCTGGGCTTGGGACTGTAACACTTGGGGCAGTAATTATATCAAGTAGTGTGAGATAGGGCCTGTGGCACTGTCGCTGAAATCTCTGTGTGTTTGGAATTGGGATTCTAATTGGGAATGTGGAGTGAGAGTCTGGGGCTGAAATCAGTGTAGGGCTGGGACTGAGAGTTTGGAGTTGCGCTAGGAGTTATGGGGCAGGAGGAGTAGCTGGGGAGTGGGATTGGGCGTGTGAGGGTGGAGCTGGAAAGTGGCAGAGCTGGAGCCAAGCTGAAAATCCTGCAGTGAGAACCTGGAGCAGCTTCCCGTGGCGGCGCTGGCAAGATGCAGAGCTACTGCTGAGAGAGCAGAGCTGGCAGTGCAATAAAGCTTGTGGGTCTTGAGCTGAAATCACGGGGGGCTGGGGTAGATATTGAGGCTAGAATATGAACTGGATGCTTTGGTCAGGGACTGTTTTTTTTTAGTAGAAATTACTGTGGGTTTAGGATTGTATTTTTGGAGCCCTCTAGGGAGTCTCTTATTTCTGTTGCAAGCCACTGTAGAGAACTGGGAGTACTGGGTAGAGTCAGCTGTTCTATGGAGAAGGCCCAGGTGTTAACAATGAGAAGGCCCAGGTGTTAACAATGAGGGGGAGGAGGGACCAGGGCTGGGGCTGAGTCCCCTTGGCTGTTGTTCAGGCTCAGGAGCTGGAGCTGGACTTCTTAGATGGCGACTCAGGTGAGTCTGTTTCAATTTCAGCTTTCCAGTCCCCTCCCACTGTCCCCAGTCTCTCCTCAGTCCATCCCAGTTTCTCCTAAGTGTCCCAAACCCCAGCCCAGTTCAGCGAGTGCCATCCCCGTTCCTTCCCCAGTGCCTCCACTCCTTCCCAGTTGCCCCCAGTGCACCCCAGTCCCATCCCACTCCGTCTCCAGTACCCTCAGTCCCATTTCAATCCATCCCTAGTACCCTCAGTCCCAACCCAGCTCCCTGCACAGTTCCTTCCAGAACCTCCCCAGTGCTCCCAGTCCTTCCAAATTTGCCTCAAACCCATTGCAGTCCCTCCCCAGTGCCCCCAGTCCAATCCCAGTCTACCCTAGTGCCATTCCAAGTGCCACCAATCCCATCCCCATCCCTCCCCACTGCCCCCAGTCCCTCCCAGTGCATCCCACTCCCTCCCCAGAACATCTCAGTCCCATCCCAGTCCCTCCCCAGTGCATCTCAGCCCATCCCTGTGCCTGTAGTCCCACTGTCCCCAATCCCTCCCCTATGGCCCCTGTCCCATCCCAGTTCCCCCAGTCCCTCCCCTGAGAATCCCATACCAGTGGATGGCAGTGCAGTGCCCCCACTCCCAGTCCAGTCCCCCAAGCCCCTCTCCATTGCCCTCAGTCCCATCCCCATCCCTCCGCACTGCCCCCAGTCCCTCCCAGTGCATCCCAGTCCTTTTCCCCGATGCAAGATACACTGGGGGCATGAAATCCCAGGGCAGCTGCACTGAGGTTCTACAATTCAGTTGTTCTAAATTAGGTCATTTTCTTAGTGAGCAATTTGAGTTGTTTGACAGCGCGGACTGCAGAAGGATTTTTCGGTAAACTGATTGTTTTTTAGTTTATTTTAAAGCTCTCTTAAAAACTCCACACCGGTGTGCGTTCGCTGCACCTGCCGTGGGGGCTGCAGGGAGAAGCAGCTGGAGGCGTTTGCTCTCTGCTCGTTCACCACCTTCCCCTCGGTTCCCTGGGACTCCAGGGAATCCCAGCTCCCCTTGGCTTCTCCGGGGGCCTCGCGGCAGGGTTTCGAAGTGTGGCCCTGAGATTTTCTGGCCTTGGAACTGATGGCTGTTTCGGGGCACGTCTCACCGGGCAGTCTGTCTTTTAACGCTTGCGGGGGCAGGAGAATTGCGGCGCAAGAAAGCAAAGGAAGCCCAGAGCCTGGAGTAGGCAGGCCCGGGCCTCTGGCGAGCCCAGGCCTTGCTGCTCGGTGCCGATTGTGCCCGGGGCTTGTTCCTCACCGTTCGGTTCCAAATGAGAGGGGAGCAAGAGGCAGAACAGCTGCTGCTGCTGCTGCTGCTGCTGCTGGGGCTGAACTGTCTGCGGTGCCCGGGGTCCGGGCAGGACTTGGCCCCGATGCCTGCATTGCTCTGCAGCGGCCAGGGAGGGGTCCCAAAAGTCATCCCCCCGCCTGCTGTGCTGCACAGCAGGGGCTGGCTGGGCCGGTTCCCGGCCGGGGGAGCCCGGGGGAGGCCATGCTGGGGCTGAGGGGCTGCTGCTCTCTGGGCCTCTCGGGGTTTGCCTTGGAATCCCAAAGCCTGGGCCTGCACGGGGGAGAGGAGGCAAAGGTGACTGTAAATTGGTCTGTTGTGGAGTGTTTTGGGGCCGAGTTAATGCTCTTGGCTTGTTGTGTGTCAGTTCCCAGCCTCGGTCAGGGCTTCCCAGGGAGCGTTGCTGCCGCCGCCGCCGCCGGGAGAGAGAAGTCCTTTGGGAAGCCGGGATAAAAACAGCAACTCTGTGAATTGCTCAGCTTTTCCTAGGGAAGGGCAGGTTTTAGGGAAGAAAGGCCCGTCCTCGCGAAAGGCGCCGCGGGTCTCGCAAGGGGGGGGCGCGGCTGCAGTGCCGTTCCCGGCCGTGTCCGCCAGGCGGCGACCGCGAGGCAGCGCCCGGCGGTCGGGGCGGGCCGGGAAGCGGCGCCTGCGCAGAGCGAGGCGTGGGCCGGGAAGCGGCGCCTGCGCAGAGCGAGGCGTTGGCCGGGCCGGGCCTGAAGCGCTCGGGGCCGCCGGGCAGGGCAGTGGCGGCGACCGGCCGGGGCGGGGGGTGCGGGGTAAGAGCAGGTTTTAGGGAAGAAACGCCTGTGGTGAGTAATCAGAAGAGAAGGGTGAAAGCCAAGGGCCTTTGACTTCCCCGGTGCACTTAATTTTCTTGTTCTCCTCTCTTTCAGGACAGGGAAAATCGTTGACTTGGGTCCAGCAATGCCGAATGTGTTGGGGTGTGAGCAGCCAAAGGCAACAGGCTCCAGCCCCACCGACCGGCGCTGGGGGCACCTGGTGCAGCCCGTGGGGTGAGGTAAGTCAGAGGGACACGTTTCTCTCCTCCTGCCTGTTGGCATTTGCTCCCTGGGCACTGGCTCTGTTTCCACTGCAGGTTGGTCCTTGCCGTGCTGGGAAGGGTGGAGAGGAAGGGGTGAAGGGCTGGGTGAGCGTGGGGTCCCCGAGCTGTGGGGTTGGGCTGTGTTGAGAGGGGCAGGTGGGTCCCCGTTGGTGAGCCCGAGCCTTGGCTTGGGGGTTCAGGAGCCCGGGGGGCCGAGCTGGGGGCTGTTTGCAGCTCTGCCAGGGCTGGGGCTGACACAGTGCTGGGGGAGAGCCTGGAGCTGGGCTGGGCCGGGGGACAGACGCAGGGGAGCTGGGGGAGGGTTTGGGACTCCCTGGGGGAAAAGGAGGGATGGATGGGCTGGATGGAGCCACAGGCACGTGCTCGTGGGAACACACTTATCCAGGGTGCTGGGATCCGGGTCAAACTCCAGTTCCCCTCGTGTCCAGGGATGCAGGGTCTGAGGGATTGGATTTCCCTGGGGGTTTGCAGGAGATCAGGAATGAGAGGAAACATGGTGCCAGAGCAGGCTGTGCTTGCCTCTGAGGACAGAGAGCCTGTGGGCTGAGGTGAGATTGCTGTGAGTGTTGGGATGAGCATTCCAGCGAACAGGGAGCTTGGAATTCCAGGTGCTGATGGAACCATCACCTTAGGTGTGTTTAGTTTGTGTCTGTGGGAGCTGGGATTCGGGCTGGAGAGCTGTTGCTGGGAACAAAGGGTGGAGAAAACCTGCTCCACGCATGTGTAAGGAAGGATGGAGTAGCAGAGAAGGGGAGTATTTCCATACAGTATCAATATTCTCCATGTGGGATGGAGCAGCAATGGGGGTGGTTGGGTTTGGCCTGGGCCGGTCAGGATCTGCCATAAACAACCCCCCAGACCCCGAACCCTCACTGGACATGTCCAGCCCCTCAGCAGAAACCCAAGTTGTTCATTTGTTACAGAGGAAAAATGATTGGTAATTGCTTCTGATCTGTGGAGAATTCCCTTTGGAATGGTCAAACAGAGAGCGTATCAAGGCAGGCAGAGCATTTCTTTTGGCTCTTTTTTTCTTCTGGTTTGTCATTTTCTCTTTGGCTTCAATGCATTTTGTGTGCTCCTGTTCAGGAAGCAGCGTATTTTTACCTGAAATTCAGGGTGGTTTTGTTTGTTTGTTTAGGATTTTTTTCTTTCCCAGTTGAATCAGGCCTAGTCCAGTGTTGTCCTACAGGACTGCTTTGGTGCTGGGTCAGAGAGAGAGAAGGGGAATGACTTTTCATTCTCTTCCAAGCACAAGTGGAAGGTTGTCTTGTCCCTCCCCAAAGCACTGCAGGCACATGGGAGTAGCTCAGTGCTGGCCCAGTTCTCTGAGAAACACCCGTGGGGGAGAGGTTTAAGTCTTAATGACAACGCTCTGGTCTCTTGATGGCAAAGACTGGGTCCTCCAGTCCCAGCCTGATGAGGGAGAACAGGAACCTCTGTTCTTCATGGCAAACCTTCTGTTACTCCTTGTGCAGTCTTTTCTTTCCGTTGTATGTGTTACTGTCCAGAATCTCTCCAAGGAAAGCTGTTACAAATTTAGAGGTAGGACTGGAATTTGGGGCTGTTCCCTACAAACTCCTGCAAAGCCTGAAGGACCGGGCTGATGACTGCTCTTAACAAAGGTGGTTTATTAATATTCCGTCAGATTTCCCTCAGCTCTGGGCAGGACAGGCAAGGGTTAGGGTGGGGAATTGTGCAAGCAAGACTTGTTATTTCTCCTGTGTGTGTGTCAGTTTGGCAGGGCTGGGAGAAGGAGGACTCGTGTGGGCACCTCCAGAGACAGCGGGAACGGGAGCGTGCTGCGGAGGAGGGAAATTCCAGGGGGTGGGTGCCGAGAAATTTGTCCTTCCCTCGCCCTGTGCTCTGCACTTAGCAGTGGGTCAAGTGCAGAAGTTTCCTGGGGACCCTGGGAAATGATGCCGGGTCTGCCAAGAAAAGTGGGGCCAAAGGAGCAGGACCTGGGTCTGCCAGCGTGGGAGAAACAAGGGACGGGTCATCCTCTGCCTCCAGGAGGGAGGGCAGCAGGAAAGGCCACGGACTAAAGCACTGAAGTGCCGTTCCCCAGGGAGCCCCTGCCCAGACCTGAACTTGCTTCTGCACTTGCTGTCCCTTTCCCAGCGGAGCCGAAGCGTCGGGTGCGGCTGCCGGGGGGATGGAGCTGCCAAGGACAAGCTGGGAGGGTGTTTGCCAGGGAAGGGGGTAGAAGGAGCTCTTGATGTGCTTTTTTTACTTCTTCATCCCACAGAATTGCCACGAGAGGAAATACTTCAGAGGGGCTTCCCTCCAGATAAGGCCTGAAGATGCCAGGAGGTTTCAGCCGGGAGGAAAGGAGCTGTGGAAGAAAAGCAGCCTAAAAACAGCCAGTGGGGATCATCAGGTTTTCCAGCCAAGAAGAACAAGGAGAGAGATGAGGGAATCGGGTTCCAATTCCTAATGCTTTGGTGGGTGCAGGAATGATTTCTGTGTGTTTTCCAGTCCCTTTGGATTCCTGAGATGATTTTAAAATGATGGCTTTAGCAATCAACTAAATCGCAGATGTTGTTTTTGAGAGGAAATGATGCCAAAGAAATGCAGAGTTTTGGGTCAGTTTTTGGGATGATTTGGGTCAGTTTTTGGGGTCAGTTTGGGGTCATTGTTTGGGGTGATTTGGGTCAGCTTTTGGGATGATTGGGGTCAGTTTTGGGTCAGCTTTTGGGATGATTGGGGTCAGGTTTTGGGGTCAGTTTTGGGTCAGCTTTTGGGGTGATTTGGGTCGGTTTTGGGTCAATTTTTGGGGAGCACTGGGTGTTACTGGGGGTTGTTGAGGAGCACTGGGTGTTACTGGGGTGTACTGGGGAGCACTGGGTGTTACTGAGGGTTGTTGGGGAGCACTGGGTGTTACTGGGGAGCACTGGGAGAGAAAATGAAAAATAAAGAGAATAAAAAATAAACGAAGTAAAGAAGGAAATATAAAAAAGAAAATTTAAAAAAAAGGCAAAAAAACTAAAAAGGAAATAAAATGAAAATGAAATAAAAGAGAGAAAAAAAAAAAAGAAACCCCTTCTTGGGCACCCCGTTTCCTCTCCCCCCCCCCCCCCGAACCGTAAATTGCGGGGTCATCACCCCTAAAATGTGAGAAGGGGACCCCGAAATGTGGGTGAGGGAACCCCAGGGAGCCGGAAAAGTGGAGGGGGAGCCGCAGTAAGAAAGCGAAGCCGGGCGGTCGGGCGGCGGGGTGGGGGGGGGGGCGCATGCGCAGTCGTTGGCAAGACGCCGGCGATCACGTGGTAAGTAAGGGCAGGCAGGAGAGGGACCGGCGACGCATGCGCAGTGGCTCTCGTGCCGGTGCAGCGCTCCCTGCTCGAGTTAAGGGCCGGTTCCGGCGGCAGGGCGGGACTCGCGGCCTCCCGTCTGTCCCGGGGTGTGCGGGGGGGGAATAACGTGAATTTCTCCTGATTTTAATTCTCTTGGGCTCTTGTCCTCATTTTAATTTTTTTAAGGCTCTTGTCCTGATTTTAATTTTTTGAAGGCTCTTGTCCTGATTTTAATTCTCTTGGTTCAAACCATTTCCTAATAAGTCAGTTTTAATGAAGTGTTAAAAGGAGAACTTAAATAAGGGTAATTTCTGATGGAGAATAATGGGAAGAAGTGGTTTAAGTTAACTAAACATGTTTTATATCAGTCCATGGTTATTTAATTGAGCATTGTTTGGAATTTTTCTTTTTGCATTGTTCCTGGTGTGCTTTTCTCTATCTAAGGGATGTTTGGAGGTCTTTTTGATTGCTTGAAGGTTTTTAATGTCAGTGCTGGATTGGGGTGGACAGTCATTGTAACATGATTTAGAGTTGGATGCATTTTATTCTGTGTGCCCTGTTTGATGTCTCGTGTTCAGCGAGTGACTGGTCAGAGTTTGGCCCAAGCCTTTGTTTTTCAGGTGAAAAACCCGAAGGGGGAATTGTAGTTGCAGCTTTGCCCTTGAGCTGCAGCTGGAGCCTGGCCAAAGAACAAGGCAAAGCTCCCTGGGGAAGGAAGGGGGAGCCAGAGAAGAAAAGCAGCTGCAGCCAGAAAGGTGGGTTTGGGCGGGAGAAGAGGGGCTGTGACCCAGCAAGGGGCTCTGGAGGGCTCTGGGGTCCCTGTAATGGCTCTGGGGTCTCTATAGGGGCTCTGGGGTCTCTATAGGGGCTCTGGGGTCTCTATAGGGGCTCTGGAGGGCTCTGGGGTCCCTATAATGGCTCTGGGGTCTCTGTAGGGACTCTGGGGTTTCTATCGTGGCTCTGGGGTCTCTGTAGGGGCTCTGGGGTCTCTGTAGGGGCTCTGGGGTCTCTGTAGGGGCTCTGGGGTCTCTGTAGGGGCTCTGGGGTCCCTATAATGGCTCTGGGGTCCCTGTAATGGCTCTGTGGTCCCTCTCCTGGTTCTGGGGTCCCTCTCCTGGCTCGGGGTCCCTCTCCTGGCTCGGGGTCCCTCTCCCTGCCGGCACAGGAGCTGCTGCCGCCCCAGCAAGAGGCAGAGGAGTCGCTGCCCAGAAGCAAGAACTCACTGAGAGCTGAACTGGGGCCGTGTGGGCAGGGCCAGAGGGGAGCAAAGGAAGGGATTTGTTGCTAAGAAAAGAAATAAAGTTTGGGTCATTTGTTGGGGAGATTTGTGTCAGTTTCTGATCATTTTTGGGGGTGATTGGGCTGACTTGGGTCATTTTTTGGGGATATTTGGGTGAGTCTTGGTGTCAGTGTTTTGGGGTTTTGGGGTCAGTTTCTGGTCATATCTGGGGCTGATTTTGTATCATTTTGGGTCAGTTTTGGGGGGGGGGGGTTTGCATTTTTAGGTCAGGTTTTGGGCCAATTTGGAGTTAGTTTTTGAGGTGATTTGGGCCAGTTTTGGGTCAGTTCTGGATCAATTTTTGAGGTGAATTGGATCAGTTTTTGTGTCTTTTTTGGGGAGATTTGAATCAGTTTCTAGTCATTTTTTGGGGAGATTTGGGTGAGTTCTGGGTCATTTTTGGGGAGATTTGAATCAGTTTCTGGTAGTTTTTTGGGGAGACTTGGGTGAGTTCTGGGTCTCTCCTGATTTTAATTTTTTCAGGCTCCCCTCCTGATTTTAATTTTTTCAGGCTCCCCTCCTGATTTTAATTTTTTCAGGCTCCCCTCCTGATTTTAATTTTTTCAGGCTCCCCTCCTGTTTTTAATTTTTTTAAGCTCCTCTCCTGATTTTTATTGTATTAGTCCCCTGTCCTGATTTTAATTTTTTCAGGCTCCTCTTCTGATTTTAATTTTTTCAGGCTCTTTTCCTGTTTTTAATATTTTTAGGCTCCTCTTCTGATTGTAATTCTTTTAGGCTCGTCTCCTGATTTTTAGATTTTTAGTCTCCTCTCCTGATTTTTATTCTCCCACCCGCCCTTCCCCGGCCCCAGCAGCGCTGTCAGTTGTTGTCACTGAGGAGTCAAACTATGCTTTAAATAATGAGCCCCTGGCCTGATGGCCCAGTGTCAAGGCAAAAGGTGGAATGCTCTCTGAGTGTTGAGATGTAACAAGGGCTAATCCTTTTTGCAGTGGGATGGAGCCTGGAAAGTGCACAGAGCTGAGCCCAGGGATTGAAAGGGACCAAGCAAGGGAGGTGAAGAAAGAAGGAAGAAGGGAAGTGAGGCAGCAGGCAAGCAGCACCAAGTTGCTGTGTAAGCAGGTGAGTTGTGTTGAGGTTCCTCAGGCAGGCACTGAGGACTTGGAGGGCTCCAGACAGAGCAGACCTGGGAAGGCCCTCGGTGAAGCCCCTCAGAAACCTGAAGCCCCTGGGCCTTTTGGGGAGCCTGAGCTATTGCAGCCCTGGGGATGGCTTTGGTTTCCTTCTCTCCTCAGAGTAAAACTCTGTGGGGGAGTCTGTGATCTCCCTGACTTTTGTGTCATAACTGAAACTTGGAAGGAAGTTGACCTTGTGTAGTTTCCCAACTGACTTGGCCGGGTTGAACCAGCAGTGCCAGATTGTTGTAGTGTGCAGGGTGTTGTTTGTGTCTGAGCAGTTTGGGGTTGATTTGCCAAGGGAGGCCGTGGAATGTTATGGTGTTTTTGTCCCAATATTTGGAGGCAGTGCCCTGGATGAGTTGATTTCTGCCTCACTCCCTGATATCTGAGTTAGGAGATGTACCAAGAACTGGGAGTTTTTGCAGTGGGATGTTCCCTAGAAAGTGCATGGAGCTGAGCCAAGGAACTTAAAGGGACTAAGCAAGCAAAGTCAAGAAAGAATGAAGAGGGGAACTGAGGCAGCAGCCAAGCAGCATCAGGCTCCTCTACAACCAGGTGAGTTGTCTTGAAGTTGATAAGGTGGTCACTGAGAACTTTGGGGGCTGCAGGCACAGGTGACCACCAGAGACCCCCGATGGAGCCCCTCAGAGACCTTATAAGGGTTTGTGTAGATGGGAACAGGTGTTGGGAGTGTCCTGAATGTGCAACAGGAATGCAGGGAAGGAAAATGAGCCCTCCTGTAATGCTGACCCCTCCCATCAGCTGCAGTGGAGACCCCTCCGTGTGCCCTTTGGGAGCGGATTGCCAGGGCACCCGTGGGGCTGGGATCATGGCAGGGTGTTGTAAGCAAGGAATGCCTGGCTTCTAAAAGTCACCAGCTGAGTCTTAAAGGCTCCTTTGAAGAGCTGAGTTCAGGCAGGCAAATTGCCCCCCAGGAGGGACTCTGTGCCTGCTCTCCCGTGGCTCCAAGGGATCTCTGGCCCTTCACGCCGGCACCGAGATTTTCTCGGGAAGGGCCTCAGATCCCCGGACCAGTCTGGGACACAGGCAAGATCCCCCTGCAGTTTAGGACCAAATTGGCCCCCTGGAGGGACAGTGCTGTTGGTGCCCCCCGGGTTGGGGCACTGTAGCAAGGAACTTGCCATACACAGTATGGAAAAAGTCCTGTCAGAGATGGACTGGTGAGGAAAACAGCTCAAACCCTATGGAAACAGAAGCTTTTACTGTAGTTTGAACATGTCTCAACATGTTTGTGTATTTTCTGCAGTGTCACTGTCTCCCTCTTCCCAACACCCCCCTGTGAAGCTATTGTCTTCCACACAAGGTGTCCCATTGGTTCCCTGTTAACCCCTTCCTATTGGCTGTTGACCCCTTACCTGATGGTTTCTTTTGTGTGACCCTGAACTTGTGATTGGTCCCCTTTGACCCTCCTAAAAGCCTTATAAACCCCAACCCCACAATAAACTCTCTCTTTCGTCCGTCCCTCCCAGGTGGTCTGTGTGTGCTCCTTGCGGGGTCACCGGGCCACGTGCAGGGGTGGGAGGAAGGGCATTCACCTCGCAGGTAATGGGGCAAGCAGCATAAGGCCTGGAGGTTTCCCCCAATATCCCCAATCCGCCGTAATTGGTGCACCGTGGTGAGGCCAAGATTGTTTGAACTCTTCTGTGAAGATTATAGCAGTCCTAACGCACAAACGGGAGTAGTTTGTGTAGCAACGGCGGATCCGGAGTCTAAGCAGCAAAAGTACTAGCAGGCTGCATCACCACAAGAGAGCATCCTGTTTTGAGTACTTCAACCTTCCTGACGACATTCAGGTAAGGAGCAGACCCGGCATATTCCCTTATATAAAGAAACAAACAAAAAGAAAAAAAAAAAACAAAAATGGGAGCATCCCTCACTAAGACAGAAAAAGAGAACTATAAGCATTTGAAACATTTATTAAGTTGTAACAAAAAATCCTTAAAAAGCCTTTCCAAAGTTATGGTTAAAACTGACTTTAAACTTCCTTTCTGTCTGACGACTAAAGACTGGGAATTACTAGGCAGACAGATTTGGATAGCTGCAAATTCCAACGATAAAGCAGCAATACATGCCAACATAGCTTGGACTCATATCGTAACTATTCTTGAAATGCAAGAAAAAGATTCTGAGTCCCAACGAGAAAGCAGCACAGCTTCCCTCCGTGGTCTAAGAGAGGGTGGGAGATCGAAATCGCCGCGGGAAGCAGGGGAGGAGGGAAACGGAGATCACGACCGACAGCCCTGGGCAGGCACCCCCTCTTACCCCCCCCCATCGCGGTCAGCACATGGCGGAGCCGCGCCCCCGGTCCCTGATACAGCAGGAGGCTTTGGAACTGGCCAGCCTCAGCCCCCTGCGCAGATGGGACCCGGAGCGGCAACCCCCATCCCGGGCATTAACATCGGGGCGGCCCCTGCCCCGTCCCGGGCTCCTCCGCCGTGGCCGCCGGTGCAGCAAGGGGAGGAGAAGCCGCCCGCGGTTAGCTCCAACGGGATCCCTCCTCGCCCCCCTCCCCCTCTCCCTCCGAGAGCAAGCGAAACCATCCCGCCGCTCCCAAACCCCGACTTCCCTCAGCCGCAACCCCCGACAACTATCACCGCATGGTCAAACAAAGGAGGCGGAGAGTTCCCAACTTTCAACCACGCCGGACCAGCAGCGAGATTTCCTGCCTTCCCTACGGATGCCCAGCAGGACAGGATGACGTCATCGGGACCTCGTCCGTGCCCGGCCCCGGGGACGAGACAACCCCTGCCCTGCAGCTCCAACTCTGCTCCGCTTCTTCCCACATCATGCTGCAACATGCAAAGAAACCCGCAACTAACAGACAGTGTTTCCCCCACTTCTTACAGCGTGAATCCAGCGGTGATAGACTCAGCAACACTGAACTCACAATCCTTAAAAGCATTTAACCAATTTTCTCCCAATAATCCATTTTCAGATATGTCAAATAATTTTAACAATTCTGTTTTCCCTTCTAACCCTTTTGTTTCTTCCACAGGAACCGACCAGACCAATGATTGTAATGATATAGATGATGTTGATACACCTGTTAATGATGTAAATTTATTGCAGGCATATCCAGTGTTCTATAATCCAGGTTCAGCCCCAGTGTGGGACCCCTTATCCATACCCCTTCTCAAGGATGCAAAAAAAGCGGTAACAACTTATGGGTTGAACTCAGCTTATGCAATGGGAATTCTGTCATCTATATTCTCTGGTTTTATACTAACCCCAAATGATTTAAAAGATATCATGAGAGCTTTACTAACTAAAGTACAAGTATCATTGTTTTTAGATGAATGGCAAGCCTTAATTAGAAAATATGCTCATGAAACTAGCTCTACTACACGTAGACCTATAAAAACTACCATACAAATGCTTTTTGGTGAAGGTCCTTATTCTGCAAATACAGATCAGGCCAGAATTCCAAAACAAGACTTAATTGCTACTAAAAATATGGCATTTTTGGCACTGCAATCAGTAGCTGAAGCTTCTGAAACAACTCCACCTTTCAATAATATAGTTCAAAGGCCTGATGAATCTTTTATTGACTTTGCAGAACGGTTAAAAGGATCTATAGAAAAACAAATAAAGGTGAAAGAAGCACAAGATGCTCTGTTCTTGAAGCTAGCTATCTCCAATTCAAATGCACAGTGTCAGCAAATACTTAGAAACCTTCGGGACCCTACCCCCATGGATATGGTAAAGGCTTGCAAAGATATTAGTCCTAATGACAAATTAGCAGATAGCCTGGTCCAAGCTCTGGCATCTGTGTCAAGCCAATTAGTTGAAGCTAATACACAATTGGGCAATCAGATTGCTGAGGCAACTCAGCAGATGGTAGAAAAAATGACCGAAGTTTTAGCAGCTGCCCTAGACCACTCCAAAATAATATGCCATAATTGCAAACGTGCAGGTCATATAAAAGCTAACTGCCCACAAGTTCAAAGCCCCAATTCTCAAAAGAAAACCATTCGTCCAGGCCTTTGCCCCAGATGTAAAAAAGAGGTACATTGGGCTGTACATTGTCGATCTCTATTTGACAAACACGGAAACCCACTATCACCCAGACCTTCTCACAAAACACAGAATTCGGGAAACGGCTTGACGAGCGCTTAGAGCAGCGCGTAGACATAAAAAGCTCTAATCCACCTCCTCCAACAATTCCTAATTGGGTAATGCTCTCTGGCCAAAATGTTTGGCTAAACCTGGCACAATCACTAAATACTGACTCTATCTGTCTCTCTACCTTAGATCCCTCTCACCCTTTTAAGACCTGTCTGGTAGGAATCCCCTGGACACCCAGCGAATGGGGTAATTTTTGAAATCAGTATATCCCCTGGTGTGATGACCACGATCAGTTCAAGAATCCATTCTTGGACTGTCTCACAAGACCAGCAAAAACTTCACATGACAGGCAGACATTTAGCTATCAGTGGCAGAGACCTGAGGAATTAGAAATCTTGGGGAGTATTGTTTCTCCTCTCTGTTTTTACTTCATTCACAACAAATATGTTGCCCCTCCTGAATTAATTAATGTCACCTCTTATGGACCTTATTCCAATTTCAGTTTCTGGTGCAAGGAAGAGGTTCCTTACCAGATACATGCCACCCCTGATTCGGTTATTCTTCCAAAAGGAGTCTTTTTAATTTGTGGACTTAGAGTCTGGAATATGATTCCCAGATTAGCTGCTGGAGGCCCCTGCACATTTGGAAAATTAACACTGTACAATCCAGCTACCCTTATGAAATCTTTACCTGTAAGGCCTCCCAAAAATCGTGCAAAAAGAAACAGTGACCTCCAAAGCACCTCACCCTTCTCACATCATAGAGTGCGCAGGCAATTCCAAGGTTTGCACCCACATCTTAATTTCTATCCACCACAACAAAAATCCCTTTCTCCACCTAAAGCAGTGCAGGTCCCTGTAGCTGCAGCACCCCCACATCCAGCTGAAGAACATCCTTTAGCAAAATTACAGTCCCTGAGTGAATTCACAGCAGAATGCAACTCCAACATGCATTTTTGGTCAGACACTGCAAACATTATCAGTGGTATACTTCCAATTGTCAGCTCCACAAAAGCCTTAACTCTCCTTACCAGAATGGGATGTTGGCTAGCAAAAGAAGCTAATGCTACAAGTGCTGCCCTTGATGATCTCTTACAAGATACCCAAACCAATAAGAAAGCTTTGTTACAAAATCGTGCTGCAATAGATTTTCTCCTTCTAGTAAATGGCCATGGGTGTCAAGAGTTTGAAGGCCTCGGCTGCCTCAACTTCTCTGATCACTCCTAATCTATCCACTCTCAGATTAATCAGCTTAAGTCCTTAGTTCATGAAATCAAGCGAGCTGATCCTCTGACCTTTGATGATTTTTTCAGCTGGTTGCCCTTCAAAGGCCTCTCTTCCACTATTAAGAAAATTATTGTAGTTATCGTACTAGTACTTTCCGTAGTGTTTCTCTTTATGTGTGTCTTTCCATGTTTCCTTAGTTGTGCCAGAACTTCTCAATCATTAAAAGCATATCCAGCTTTAAAAGACAAAAAAGGAGGAGATGTAGCAAGGAACTTGCCATACACAGTATGGAAAAAGTCCTGTCAGAGATGGACTGGTGAGGAAAACAGCTCAAACCCTATGGAAACAGAAGCTTTTACTGTAGTTTGAACATGTCTCAACATGTTTGTGTATTTTCTGCAGTGTCACTGTCTCCCTCTTCCCAACACCCCCCTGTGAAGCTATTGTCTTCCACACAAGGTGTCCCATTGGTTCCCTGTTAACCCCTTCCTATTGGCTGTTGACCCCTTACCTGATGGTTTCTTTTGTGTGACCCTGAACTTGTGATTGGTCCCCTTTGACCCTCCTAAAAGCCTTATAAACCCCAACCCCACAATAAACTCTCTCTTTCGTCCGTCCCTCCCAGGTGGTCTGTGTGTGCTCCTTGCGGGGTCACCGGGCCACGTGCAGGGGTGGGAGGAAGGGCATTCACCTCGCAGGTAATGGGTCAAGCAGCATAAGGCCTGGAGGTTTCCCCCAATATCCCCAATCCGCCGTAGGGCACCCCGAGGACTCCAGCGCGCACCGAAAGGATTATTCGGGGAGATCCTCGGGGTGCCCGGCCCTGGGGAGCTCAAAGCAAGGTCCCTGCCATGGATTCAGGCATTGCTGAGAGTATCCCAGGGGTCCCTGTCCCTGCTAGACAGGGAGCTCTCTAATGGGCTGTAATTGGGTTCTAAAAGCGGTGCTCCAAGTGCCAAACAAGTGTGGGATTGGGATTAAGAAATGAGCAGTGAGGGTGCAATTGGCTGTTTTCTCTGGAATGTGACTGTGAGAGCTGCAGGAGTGCCAGGTGTGTGTTCCAGTCCCCAGCATTTGGTTTGCACATGTCCTGGTCAGACACAGGTCCAACTTGCTCAGTCCTTAACCCAAGAGAGGGAGAATTATGGACTGGCAGTGTTAAGGTGATTGGTGTGACAGGGGTCAAACTGGGAAAACATTGGGGAATTCCTCAGTTGGTCTGTTTGCCAAACTAACCCAAACCTGTGCTAGGAAGAGATGGACTGGGGTCTCTGATCTCCTGGGCAGTTGTTTTGCATGACCCTGGGAGCCTCTGGGATTAGACTGGCCTGGGCAGACAGGGAGCAGTTTGTCCTGTGGAGCTGGGCTGGGTTTGTTGAGGATGCCTTGGGAGGCAGGGCTGGAGAGGCTCCTCTGTTGGCTGTAGTGGTGGAAGGTTGTAGCAGCAGGGCTGGAGCCTTCGCCCTCCTGCTCCCCCCGTGAGCCCCAACGGGCCCGTGCCCTTGGCAATGGAGGGCCCCCCATTGCTGAGTCAGCGGTTCCGGGGGCCAGGAGGGATGGGATCAGGATGCCGAGCTCCGCCCAGGGCCGGGGCTGCCAGTGTTCAACCATGGAGGGAACTGAAAGCACAGTGAGATGGAGGCCAAGCTGCAGCACAGGGATGGGTGAGAAAAGACCCTAGTCCTCAGGTGGAGCTTTGAATTCCCTGGAAAAATGGATCCTGTCAGATGGATCAGGCCCTTGTGGGTGCTGGAGCAGAGGCCTCTCTCATTTTTGGTCACCCTGAAAGGTTGCAAGGACAGCAAGTTCTGACTGCAGGATGAGGTGGCAAACAAAGTGAAGTGGTCCAGAGAAAAGCTGAGGCTAAAATTGGCCCTGTGCCAGAGCAGCCTCGTGCAGTGCTTGTTGCTGTCCCTGAGTGTCCCATTGCAGTGGATATTTCCAAGGGTGCCTTGTGCTGGGGAGCACTGGGGCAGTTCCCTTTCCCTGGGCAGGGCAGGCAGGGCACGTTTCCCCCCTCGAGGGTGGCTCCACAGTCCCCCCCTGTGCCCTGGGAGCGTGGCAGAACACCTGGACCCACTGTCCTTGTCAGAGAGGGCACAAGGGATGGTTGGATGGGGGAGGGAATGGCTCAGGGAGTACAAGCACCATTACAATGAGTAGGGCAGCACCTGGAAAGGAAGAAGGGGAGTTAATCCAGACAAAATCCAAGCACCTGCCCAACCTGTGATATTTTTAGGAACTCAGTGGTGCTGTGGTCCCCAGGAAGTATTGCCCAGGACTAGGCAGGAGACTTCAGGCTCTGTCACCCCCAGAGCAAGTGTCCAGGGGCAGGCAGTGGGGAGGCAGCTCTGTTGTTGAGGATGGGGTTATTTTCTCTGCTTTATTTTGTCTCCAGAGATGTTCTTCCCATTAATCCAAACTGACTCCATCTCCTAACTCTCTGAAGAGGTTTTCTGCTTTTTGTGGGAGGGTAAGGTTTGGGTTCTAACTATAGAAGAGCCAACAAAATAAAGGCTTTGTGGCAAACAAATGGTGTCTCCCAAACTCTTTGTACTTCAAATAGATGCCTTTATTCTTAGTTTTTTCTTATTGGTATTCTCAAGGTACTTGATACCCTGTCTACAGTTATTTATTTTGGCTTCTCTTTTTTATTTGTTACAGAGTTGATGTGACTGACTTCTTTTTGAAATGCAGCAGTGCTCTCAAGGATATTTCCCCCCCACTCCTGGGCTTGTGCAGGGCTGTTGAGTCCGTGTGTGCCGCTGTTCTTGTCCCAGGGGGACCGAGTGACATTTGGAACCAAACCTGGGGACTTGAACTCTAGGAATGTTTCTGTGTCTTTGAATTTTAAATTGCACATGAAGCAGAAATATGTTTGTGTTTTCCAGGTTATATTGTCATGAAAATAGAAATGCATCATTGGATCTTACTCCTCTGAGGGCAAACCACCAGACTGATCATTTCTTAGTCCATCAGACCCAGTGCCAGGAACTCAGAGGGCTGTTTGTGTGCAAATGTGCTGAGTGGTGGTGGCCCCCGTGAGACTGTGACCAGCTGGAAATGTGTGTGTGTGTGTGTGCAGAGCTGGGCTGGATCCCTTGGGATTTGGCTCCCAGATCCCCCCCAGCCTTCAGGAAAACCAGAGGCCACCGAACCCTGAGGGAAGGGAGTCCCATTTGCAGAAGGGTTTGTAGATTGGGGAAAAGCTCTCCAGAACAAAGCCTGTGTTCCAAACCCCTTCAGGCCAAAGTCAAGGAGCACAAACCCTGGAGTCATCAAGTTATGAAGTTTGGTTCAAACCATTTCCTAATAAGTCAGTTTTAATGAAGTGTTAAAAGGAGAACTTAAATAAGGGTAATTTCTGATGGAGAATAATGGGAAGAAGTGGTTTAAGTTCCCTAAACATGTTTTATATCAGTCCATGGTTATTTAATTGAGCATTGTTTGGAATTTTTCTTTTTGCATTCGTTCCTGGTGTGCTTTTCTCTATCTAAGGGATGGTTGGAGGTCTTTTTGATTGCTTGAAGGTTTTTAATGTCAGTGCTGGATTGGGGTGGACAGTCATTGTAACATGATTTAGAGTTGGATGCATTTTATTCTGTGTGCCCTGTTTGATGTCTCGTGTTCAGCGAGTGACTGGTCAGAGTTTGGCCCAAGCCTTTGTTTTTCAGGTGAAAAACCCGAAGGGGGAATTGTAGTTGCAGCTTTGCCCTTGAGCTGCAGCTGGAGCCTGGCCAAAGAACAAGGCAAAGCTCCCTGGGGAAGGAAGGGGGAGCCAGAGAAGAAAAGCAGCTGCAGCCAGAAAGGTGGGTTTGGGCGGGAGAAGAGGGGCTGTGACCCAGCAAGGGGCTCTGGAGGGCTCTGGGGTCCCTGTAATGGCTCTGGGGTCTCTATAGGGGCTCTGGGGTCTCTATAGGGGCTCTGGAGGGCTCTGGGGTCCCTATAATGGCTCTGGGGTCTCTGTAGGGACTCTGGGGTTTCTATCGTGGCTCTGGGGTCCCTATAATGGCTCTGGGGTCTCTGTAGGGACTCTGGGGTTTCTATTGTGGCTCTGGGGTCCCTATAATGGCTCTGGGGGCTCTGTAGGGGCTCTGGGGTCCCTCTCCTGGCTCGGGGTCCCTCTCGTGGCTCGGGGTCCCTCTCCTGGCTCGGGGTCCCTCTCGTGGCTCGGGGTCCCTCTCCTGGCTCGGGGTCCCTCTCCCTGCCGGCACAGGAGCTGCTGCCGCCCCAGCAAGAGGCAGAGGAGTCGCTGCCCAGAAGCAAGAACTCACTGAGAGCTGAACTGGGGCCGTGTGGGCAGGGCCAGAGGGGAGCAAAGGAAGGGATTTGTTGCTAAGAAAAGAAATAAAGTTTGGGTCATTTGTTGGGGAGATTTGTGTCAGTTTCTGATCATTTTTGGGGGTTATTTTTAGTGAGTTTCTGGTCATTTTTGGGGGAGATTTGGGTCAGTTTCTGGTCATTTTTCGGGATGATTTGGGTGAGTTTTGGGTTTATTTTTGTGGTAATTTTGGGTCAGTTTCTGGTCATTTTTTGGGGTGATTGGGCTGACTTTTGGGTCATTTTTTTGGGGAGATTTGGGTGAGTCTTGGTGTCAGTGTTTTGGGGTTTTGGGGTCAGTTTCTGGTCATATCTGGGGCTGATTTTGTATCATTTTGGGTCAGTTTTGGGGGGGGTTTTTTGCATTTTTAGGTCAGGTTTTGGGCCAATTTGGAGTTAGTTTTTGAGGTGATTTGGGCCAGTTTTGGGTCAGTTCTGGATCAATTTTTGGAGTGAATTGGATCAGTTTTTGTGTCACTTTTTGGGGAGATTTGGGTGAGTTCTGGGTCATTTTGGGGGAGATTTGAATCAGTTTCTGGTAGTTTTTTGGGGAGACTTGGGTGAGTTCTGGGTCTCTCCTGATTGTAATTCCTTCAGGCTCCTCTCCTGATTTTAATTTTTTTAGGCTCTTCTCCTCATTTTAATTTTTTAGGCTCCTCTCCTGATTTTAATTTTTTTAGTCCCCTCTCCTGATTTTAATTTTTTTAGTCCCCTCTCCTGATTTTAATTTTTTTAGTCCCCTCTCCTGATTTTAATTTTTTTAGTCCCCTCTCCTGATTTTAATTTTTTCAGGCTCCTCTCCTGATTTTAATTTTTTTAGGCTCCTCTCCTGATTTTTATTGTATTAGTCCCGTGTCCTGATTTTAATTTTTTCAGGCTCCTCTCCTGTTTTTAATTTTTTTAGGCTCTTCTCCTGATTGTAATTTTTTTAGGCTCTTCTCTTGATTTTAATTCTCTTAGGTTCTTCTCCTGATTTTAATTCTCTTGGGCTCTCCTCCTGATTTTTATATTTTTAGACTCTTCTCCTGATTTTCATTTTTTTTAGGCTCTTCCCCTGATTTTCATTTTTTTTTTAGGCTCTTCTCCTGATTTTAATTCTCTTAGGAGAAGAGCCTAGAGAATTAAAACCAGGAGAAGAGCCTAATTACACAAGTAAATTTTCAAACCACCAGCAATCACAAGCCAATTATCCGATTTCCCAAAAGAACTACACGAACAAATACGGTTATAAAACAAAAAAAAAATGCCATAAGTAAAAAATCGCATAGCAACAGTGACCCCTGGTGACAGAGAAAAAGAATTGCACATATATTTGAGATGAAATACTGCCACCTGCTGACGGAAAACAGGAACTGCATTGAAAAAATTTTGAACAGCGCATGCGCAGTCGTTGGCAAAACGCCGGCGATCACGTGGTAAGTAAGGGCAGGCAGGAGAGGGACCGGCGACGCATGCGCAGTGGCTCTCGTGCCGGTGCAGCGCTCCCTGCTCGAGTTAAGGGCCGGTTCCGGCGGCAGGGCGGGACTCGCGGCCTCCCGTCTGTCCCGGGGTGTGCGGGGGGGGAATAACGTGAAGATTTCTTGGGGTGAAAGCGCAGAAATTAGCGAGGAGGGACGCTAATTTGGGTAAACTCGGTCACCGGAAGTAGTGAGCGACCGGAAGTCCTCCAAGGCCCCGGCCCGGAAGTCCGCCAAGCCCATAGCAAAGATGGCGCCACCAGGACCGGAACGACCACACTAAAGATGGCGGCCCCGGCCCGGAAGTTCGCCAAGCCCACAGTAAAGATGGCGCCGCCAGGACCGGAACGACCACACTAAAGATGGCGGCCCCGGCCCGGAAGTTCGCCAAGCCCACAGTAAAGATGGCGCCGCCAGGACCGGAACGACCACACTAAAGATGGCGGCGAGAGGCTTCCGCCGCGACCCGGACCCCCACCCCGCGCCCGCAGCGCCGTCTCGCCGCGCTGCTTCCCGCTGCGGGGACAGGGCGGGGCGCTCGGCGGCGCCGGGCGCGGGCGGCAGGTTCGTGGGCGGCGGCAGGCACCGGCGCCGGCAGCCCCCGTCTCGGGGCCGCGGCGCGCGAGGACCGCATGGCGCGCACGTCGCGCCGCCCTCTCGCCCCGCTCCGCTCCCGCTCCCGCCCCTGCCCCCGCTTCTGCCCCGCTCGCTCCCGCCGTGCCCTGGAGATGCTATCGGGGCTGCGCCGCCGCCTTCCCCCCCCGGAAGCGACCCACGGCGGCAGATTCGACGGAGATCGACCCCGGGGTAAGCTGGGCGCGTCCAAAGGCGCCGCGGGTCTCGCCAAGGAGGGGAGGGGGGGGGGAGGCGCGCGGCTGCAGTACCGCTCCCGGCCGTGTCCGCCAGGCGGCGACTGTGAGGCAGGGCCCGGCGCTCGGCGGCGCTCTTGCAAGCGACGCCCCTGGCAAAGCGGCGCTGCTTGGGCACTGCCGGCCTTCCCCCGGAGTGCCCGGGCTGGCCCAGCACCTGGCCGAACCTCTTAGGGAAGAGGCAAGGAACAACTGCGCTTCTTCTGCCCTTTCTTTAGCCCGGGACTGGAACACAGACAAAATCAAGGGGCTCTTGGACCTGGGCAGGCTCCGAGCAGTTTTCAGCCTTCCTTAGCAGGGCATTCTCACCCTCCGAAAAGCTGAAAGGCTTTAACAGCTGGACACGCGCCTGCAGCTGTGCAGATTAATGTAGTTTCTTTTAGGAAATGAAGGGGAAGTTTTCCTGTTGGGAGCCTAAATACCGAGTCTACTCTGCTTTTTCAATCAGGTGACGAAGCTTAGGGAAGAAAAGAACAAAGGCCTCGAGGTGAGTACATTCTACCGAGTTCTGCTTTTCTGGCATCGGTTTGGGAAAATCACGTGAAATTCTAAAAAGCTTCTCTCCGTGTTTTCTAGTTGTTTTTTCAGCCTTGCTCTAAGTTTCATGTAGAAAAGGGCATAGAATTATTAGAACAGACAAACTAGACTTCCTCGGGAGAGATGGAAGAAAAGTCTGCTGATTCCAGTTCTGCTTTTCTTGTCTTCCCTTCGACTGTCGTTTTCTCTCCCCTGCTGTTCAAATAGGCTGCAGTTAATTGCTCTGCTGAAGAGTTTGCTGTCCTAAGTGTCTGTCAAATTGATGCCTTCAACTCAAGACAGCACCTGCTCCTTAGTTACAAAAAGTTCCTCACAGGAAATTTTCAGGCGTGCCCATAAATCTCCTCGCTGTTTGTTTGGGAGAACAGGCTTTTCTCGTCTGTAACAGAACAGTCGTGTCATCTGCTCTGGAATGCTGGTGGCAATCTAGTCAGAAGAGGACCCCGTGCTTCACTAATTTTCCCTTTTTGTTGTTGGGGGTGACTTCTTCCCAGGCATGTTATTCTTGACCCCCCGGGGCAAACGGAGGTGTCAGCGTCAGGAGCCATCCTAACTGAGGCCCTGGGAGGTCAGTGCTTTTTGTGGGACTGGACGGTGAAGCTGTCTGTGGGAATGACCTGGCTATGGCTCAGTGTAGTCCTAATTAAGGTGTCTTTTACTCCGTGTTCCCAGGCTGCCTCTTTCCCTTCGGTCGCCGTGGGACGCCTCTGGCAGGACTAACCCTGTGGCTTTTATGTCCAACGTGCTGTGCTGTGTGTGCCTGCAGGTAAGAAAAGCTGGGAGTGCAGTCCCTCTGCTTTGGTTGCTGTGTCTCTTTGGGAGTGATTTTGGAGGGGAATCCCAGAGCGATTTGGTTTGAAGGGGACCTTCAAAGGCCAGCCTGTCTTCCGTGGGCAGGGACACCTTCCACTGTCCCCGGTTGCTGCGAGTCCCGTCCAGCCTGGCCTGGAACACTTGCAGGGATGGGGCAGGCTCAGCTTCCCTGTGCAGTGTGCTCTGATATCTCTCCACTGGCATCCTGAAAAATTTTGTCAGCACGTTTTGTGTGACAATGGTAAGCGGGACCTGGGTGAAAATTGGGGTTCTCTGAGGTGCAGAGGGAAAGAATTCTCCTTTGAAGTCCAATGTAATTCAGTTTTGCACGAGTCTTGTCTGACTTATGTTTGAATTGCTTTCTATTCTAGGCAGTTCTTTTAAATTAAACTTTTGTGTCTCCCCCCCAGTATCTTGTACAAGACAAAGCTACCTTTCCTCGTGGGAACGGACTGGCCGGGCTTTGGCAATCTGGCCCCTCGAAAGACTAAGTGACCTCTTCCAACAGGGGAAGACTTTCTGGCAAGCGGTGCCAGGAAGAACTGGAGTTTCTGGAGAATAAAAGCTGGAAGCGTGCCCCTGAAAATCCCCAGCCCTGGGTGGTCAGTGGTCTGACTTGCACGGACCGGTGGCCTTGGCCAGGAGCGGTCCTGCGGGAAGCGCCTTTGCCCAGGCTGTAATTTTAATTTCCCTTGGATGCTTGGCAAAGCCCCTCTGGGTGAGCCCCAGTGCCTGGCAGGAGCAGAGCGGGCTTCCAGGGAGGTATTCACCTGGTCAGCGTCAGGAACCATCCTACCTGAGGCCTCGGTGAGTGCTTTTTGGACGACTGGACGGTGAAGCTGTCTGTGGGAATGACCTGGCTATGGCTCAGGGTAGTCCTAATTAAGGTGTCTTTTACTCCGTGTTCCCAGGCTCCCTCTTTCCCTTCGGTCGCCGTGGGTGTGCCGGACGCCTCTGGCAGGACTAACCCTGTGGCTTTTATGTCCAACGTGCTGTGCTGTGTGTGCCTGCAGGTAAGAAAAGCTGGGAGTGCAGTCCCTCTGCTTTGGTTGCTGTGTCTCTTTGGGAGTGATTTTGGAGGGGAATCCCAGAGCGATTTGGTTTGAAGGGGACCTTCAAAGGCCAGCCTGTCTTCCGTGGGCAGGGACACCTTCCACTGTCCCCGGTTGCTGCGAGTCCCGTCCAGCCTGGCCTGGAACACTTGCAGGGATGGGGCAGGCTCAGCTTCCCTGTGCAGTGTGCTCTAATAGCTCTCCACTGGCATCGTGAAAAATGTTGTCAGCGTGTTTTGTTGGACGACGGTAAGCAGGACCTGGGTGAAAAGGACATTCTCTGAGGTGCTGGGAGAAGGAGGACTCGTGCGGGCACCTCCAGAGACAGCGGGAACGGGAGCGTGCTGCGGAGGAGGGAAATTCCAGGGGGTGGGTGCCGAGAAATTTGGCCTTCCCTCGCCCTGTGCTCTGCACTTAGCAGTGGGTCAAGTGCAGAAGTTTCCTGGGGACCCTGGGAAATGATGCCGGGTCTGCTAAGAAAAGTGGGGCCAAAGGAGCAGGACCTGGGTCTGCCAGCGTGGGAGAAACAAGGGACGGGTCATCCTCTGCCTCCAGGAGGGAGGGCAGCAGGAAAGGCCACGGACTAAAGCACTGAAGTGCCGTTCCCCAGGGAGCCCCTGCCCAGACCTGAACTTGCTTCTGCACTTGCTGTCCCTTTCCCAGCGGAGCCGAAGCGTCGGGTGCCGCTGCCGGGGGGATGGAGCTGCCAAGGACAAGCTGGGAGGGTGTTTGCGAGGGAAGGGGGTAGAAGGAGCTCTTGATGTGCTTTTTTTACTTCTTCATCCCACAGAATTGCCACGAGAGGAAATACTTCAGAGGGGCTTCCCTCCAGATAAGGCCTGAAGATGCCAGGAGGTTTCAGCCGGGAGGAAAGGAGCTGTGGAAGAAAAGCAGCCTAAAAACAGCCAGTGGGGATCATCAGGTTTTCCAGCCAAGAAGAACAAGGAGAGAGATGAGGGAATCGGGTTCCAATTCCTAATGCTTTGGTGGGTGCAGGAATGATTTCTGTGTGTTTTCCAGTCCCTTTGGATTCCTGGGATGATTTTAAAATGATGGCTTTAGCAATCAACTAAATCGCAGATGTTGTTTTTGAGAGGAAATGATGCCAAAGAAATGCAGAGTTTTGGGTCAGTTTTGGGGATGATTTGGGTCAGTTTTTGGGGTCAGTTTGGGGTCATTGTTTGGGGTGATTTGGGTCAGCTTTTGGGATGATTGGGGTCAGTTTTGGGTCAGCTTTTGGGATGATTGGGGTCAGGTTTTGGGGTCAGTTTTGGGTCAGCTTTTGGGGTGATTTGGGTCGGTTTTGGGTCAATTTTTGGGGAGCACTGGGTGTTACTGGGGGTTGTTCAGGAGCACTGGGTGTTACTGGGGTGTACTGGGGAGCACTGGGTGTTACTGAGGGTTGTTGGGGAGCACTGGGTGTTACTGGGGAGCACTGGGAGAGAAAATGAAAAATAAAGAGAATAAAAAATAAACGAAGTAAAGAAGGAAATATAAAAAAGAAAATTTAAAAAAAAGGCAAAAAAACTAAAAAGGAAATAAAATGAAAATGAAATAAGAGAGAAAAAAAAAAAAAAGAAACCCCTTCTTGGGCACCCCGTTTCCTCTCCTCCCCCCCCCCCCGAACCGTAAATTGCGGGGTCATCACCCCTAAAATGTGAGAAGGGGACCCCGAAATGTGGGTGAGGGAACCCCAGGGAGCCGGAAAAGTGGAGGGGGAGCCGCAGTAAGAAAGCGAAGCCGGGCGGTCGGGCGGCGGGGTGGGGGGGTGCGCATGCGCAGTCGTTGGCAAGACGCCGGCGATCACGTGGTAAGTAAGGGCAGGCAGGAGAGGGACCGGCGACGCATGCGCAGTGGCTCTCGTGCCGGTGCAGCGCGCCCTGCTCGAGTTAAGGGCCGGTTCCGGCGGCAGGGCGGGACTCGCGGCCTCCCGTCTGTCCCGGGGTGTGCGGGGGGGGAATAACGTGAATTTCTCCTGATTTTAATTCTCTTGGGCTCTTGTCCTCATTTTAATTTTTTTAAGGCTCTTGTCCTGATTTTAATTTTTTGAAGGCTCTTGTCCTGATTTTAATTTTTTTAAGGCTCTTCTCCTAAATTTAATTTTTTTAAGGCTCTTGTCCTGATTTTAATTCTCTTGGTTCAAACCATTTCCTAATAAGTCAGTTTTAATGAAGTGTTTTCCAGTCCCTTTGGATTCCTGAGATGATTTTAAAATGATGGCTTTAGCAATCAACTAAATCGCAGATGTTGTTTTTGAGAGGAAATGATGCCAAAGAAATGCAGAGAGAGAGCATGGAATCATCCTGGGATCCTGGAGTGGTTTGGGTTGGAAAGGATCTCAGGGATCATCTCCTTCCACCCCCTGCCCCAGGCAGGGACACCTTCTAATAGACCTCCAGCCTGGCCTTGGCCACTTGCAGGGATGGGGCAGCCACAACTTCTCTGTGCCAGGCCACCTCCCCACCCTCCCAGGGAAGAATGTCTCCCTTCTGTGCAATCTTTCCCTTTCTTCTCTGCAGGAAGTGGGCTGGGACAAGGGAATTGGCTCCCACGAGGCCGAGGATCAGAGCGGGCTGTGCACAGGGGACAACTTCCACTTCCGAACGGGGAAGGGCCCCTTCGTGCCCACCCCTGGCAAACTGGGACAGAGTAACATCTGCCTGCAGCTGGCTGGAGTTCCCGTTGGCTCTGGGCTTTCAGCCCGCCGGGGCTGCGGCGGGAGCCGCGCGGAGGGAACGGGGGCCGGGGCCGCGCCGAGGGCCGGGGCCGGGCTGAGCGGGCGGGGCGGGGCCGCAGGGCCAGGCGGGCTGGGATTGGGCGGAGGCGCTCGAGTGCTGATTGGGCAGCGCTGCCAGCCCGCGGTATAAAGGGCCGGCGGGGCAGGTGGGGGCGGTTGTGTGTGGGGGCTGAGGGTGTGGCCCCGCTGCTGCCCGGGCTGCGGAGGGGAGAGCGCCTTGGCCGCTGGGTTTGTGCACCGGGGCAGCCGGGGGCGTTTAGGGGCGCCTTGTGCTGGGCGGCGGGGCCCGGGTAAGCCCCTTACCTGCCGGGTGCCCCCGGGGAGAGCCGTGGCATGGCTGTGGGTCCTGTGCTCTCTGGGTGTCTGAGGGTTTGCTTTGGGATCCCAAACCCTTTCCCCGTGCAGGGTTATGAGGCAAAGACTGCTTTAACTTGGTTTTTTGGTGCTGCGTTAATGCTTTTTGCTCGTTCTGTGTCCATTTGCAGCCTCGCTCGTGGTTTCCCCTGGTGTGGAGGCGAGTTGTGCTTCCTGCTGGGAGAGAGAACGGCCTTGGGAAGCTGCTCCATGAGCCACAGCTGTGCCGAGCCCGGCAGTCTGTCCAGGTAAGAGCAGGGCTTCTACTGCCCGTGAGGAGCTGGGTTTGCTGTTGGAAGATAGAATGTGCCTATGCCTTTAAATGCAAGGACAGGCAGAAGCCGGGAGGGACCCTGAGCAGGTTTGGTGGCACGACAGCAGTTTGAAAAGACCTTGACTGTGGGAGAAATGTCCAGGAAAACGATTCCTTTTTTGCAGGGAGGCAGTTTGCGAGGACAGGGGGGTTGCTGTGCTCTCTAGCAAAACTACTGACCTTGGGATGTCTAGGGTGGGGAGATGCTGGCCACGTGTGGGCTGGAGCAAAGGTGTGTGGGTGCCTGTGTGTGACAGCCGTGGGTGTGCAGGAAGGGGGGTTCTGGTGCCATTGGAGCTGCCAGGGAGCCAAAAGGGGCACGGTTGTCTGAAAAAGGCAAAAAGTCTCAGTCTCTGTTGACACGTGTACCAAAGGAGATGCAAATTTTCCCTTTCTCGTTGCAGACTTCGCAAAGCTCCCCAGGAAAGGAAGCTTTATATTCCTCCCCAGCTTTATGCTAAAGGTTTCCTTCCTCCTGTCTCAGCACCCTTTCTGCTGTTGGGAGAGCACGAGGTGGATGGAGAGGATCCCCAGGCATCTGCAGGCACAAGGGACTCATACAACTGCGATTTTCCTCCAGCCCTCGTGAAAGGGACTTCCAGGATACTCTTGGGAATGTACCAGCTCTTCTGCTGGAGCTTTTCTATGGAATATTTGAACACAAAGGGTAAAACTAAAGTCAGGTCTGTTCTGGAGTATGTTACACTTGTGCAAAACTCCGTTCTTCTGTTTATTTTCTGTTCTGGAAAGAACAGTCTGGGGTTCCTGGGCACTTCCTATTGAGTGATTCCATGAAAATAATTTTGTACTGAAAGGGGAAAGGAGCTGTCTGTGGGAGGTCAGGTGTCCATGATAAAAGCTTTATGCTTTTCAGTCAGATAAGCCTTAAAATATCTCACAGTGTATAGGAATGCCTGGCTTCTAAAAGTCACCAGCTGAGTCTTAGAGGCTCCTTTGAAGAGCTGTTTTCAGGCAGGCAAATTGCCCCCCCCAGGAGGGACTCTGTGCCTGCTCTCCCGTGGCTCCAAGGGATCTCTGACCCTTCACGCCGGCACCGAGATTTTCTCGGGAAGGGCCTCAGATCCCCGGACCAGTCTGGGACACAGGCAAGATCCCCCTGCATTTTGGGACCAAATTGGCCCCTGGAGGGACAGTGCTGTTGGTGCCCCCCGGGTTGGGGCACCCCGAGGACTCCAGCGCGCACCGAAAGGATTATTCGGGGAGATCCTCGGGGTGCCCGGCCCTGGGGAGCTCAAAGCAAGGTCCCTGCCATGGATTCAGGCAGTGCTGAGAGTATCCCAGGGGTCCCTGTCCCTGCTAGACAGGGAGCTCTCTAATGGGCTGTAATTGGGTTCTAAAAGTGGTGCTCCAAGTGCCAAAGAAGTGTGGGATTGGGATTAAGAAATGAGCAGTGAGGGTGCAATTGGCTGTTTTCTCTGGAATGTGACTGTGAGAGCTGCAGGAGTGCCAGGTGTGTGTTCCAGTCCCCAGCATTTGGTTTGCACATGTCCTGCTCAGACACAAGTACAATTTCCTCAGTCCTGAACACAGCAGAATGAGAATTATGGACTGGCAGTGTTAAGGTGATTGGTGTGACAGGGGTCAAACTGGGAAAACATTGGGGAATTCCTCAGTTTGTGTTTTTGCCAAACTCACCCAAACCTCTGCTAGGAAGTGATGGGCTGGAAAAGTTGAGGCAGAAATGGAATTGAAAACTGGGGCTCTTGACACTGTAATTGCTGAAACTAAATGTGTCCAAGCAGCAGCTCTTGTTGTGCAGGGAATAACTCCTGTCAGCAGCAAGGCCCTGACTGAAGTGGCAGCTGCAGTTGTTCCTGTGGTATGGGCCAGTGGAGCTGCAGGAGAGTGGAAGAGGGCAGAACCTGTAGGTATTACCCCTGATGTGGGATCTCTATGGGTAAGGCCAACCCAGTATCCTTTAAAATCAGAATGCCAGACTGGATTGGTTGCAGGAACAGCTAAATTGGCTCCTCCTGGTTTGCTTGTAGGACGTGAATGCAAGAACCTGCCAAGAAAACCAGTGGACAAGATGATTGATTAGTGCAGGACCTGAGAGAAGCACCTTGAATGACAACCTGGAGGAGTTTCCAGTATTGGATTTAAAAGATGGCCTTTGCATCTCCTTGAGCAAGGAAAGCCAAGAAAGCTTTGCTTTTGCAGGAGAAAATGGGGCAAGCAGGCAGGAAGAAGAGAAGCCCCGTGACTCCTCCCTGAGCCCCAGACAGCCCATGAACTGCCTTGCTGGGAATGGTGGGACGGGCTGGACTCTGCATTGCTCCCTCGGGATGTGTGGTAAGACTGTTATGGCGACTTTTTGAATAGATGGTGCAAGGGCAGCCTTTAAGCAGCTGAAGCATTCCCTGAGGAGAGCTCTGGGTCTGCCAGATGTGTCAGAACTGTTGGAAGCATCTTTGGTGGGGAGGGCAAACAAAGGCCAAGGTGTGCAGTGACCCCCCCTGAGAAGGGACATTCAGTTAATGGCATCCCTGATGGTGAACTTTGTGGGCTGTTCCCCCTGTAGGGCAGGTGATAGTCCCAGCTCCAGTTATGGGAAAAATGGTTAAAAGGGAGCCCCAAAAGCTGGAAGTCCTCCTGGAGGCTCCTGGCAAAGAGAGTTTGCTGCGTTCCCCCTGACAGAAGGACAGTGGTAGCTTTTGAGTGCTGGTAGATCCTTTTAATAGATAGCCTTGAGTGTGTCCTTGTTGCACCAGTAGGACTTATCAAAGTCCCCATATTCCAGGAGATAGACACATTGAAGTTTAAAATATTCTTCCTAATCCTTTGTTGGCTTGAGGCTCTCCCCTCAGGAACTGCAGGAACTCCTGGTGCCGCCTGGGCCGATGGATTGGACGCCCCAGCCCCTCCGTTCCTGCCCAGCCACTGGGGCCGTGTCCAGTGGTGGCACTGCCAGCCCTGCAGGTGAAGTGGGAAGGCCCTTTGCAGGTCTGGTGGGTCACATTTATAGCAGGTAAAGTTGCAGTAAAAGGACCTGGGGTCTGTTATTCTTGAGTTCAGAAAGCTCCTTTTGATTGGTGAGCAGGACAAAGTGGATCCTTAAGAGTTCCCATCCGTGTTTGTGTCTCAGCCTGTGTTAGGATTCAGGGCTGTAGCTGTTGTTGTCACTGAGGAGTCAAACTGTGCTTTAAATAATGAGACCCTGGCCTGATGGCCCAGTGTCAAGGCAAAAGGTGGAATGCTCTCTGAGTGTTGAGATGTAACAAGGGCTAATCCTTTTTGCAGTGGGATGGAGCCTGGAAAGTGCACAGAGCTGAGCCCAGGGATTGAAAGGGACCAAGCAAGGGAGGTGAAGAAAGAAGGAAGAAGGGAAGTGAGGCAGCAGGCAAGCAGCACCAAGTTGCTGTGTAAGCAGGTGAGTTGTGTTGAGGTTCCTCAGGCAGGCACTGAGGACTTGGAGGGCTCCAGACAGAGCAGACCTGGGAAGGCCCTCGGTGAAGCCCCTCAGAAACCTGAAGCCCCTGGGCCTTTTGGGGAGCCTGAGCTATTGCAGCCCTGGGGATGGCTTTGGTTTCCTTCTCTCCTCAGAGTAAAACTCTGTGGGGGAGTCTGTGATCTCCCTGACTTTTGTGTCATAACTGAAACTTGGAAGGAAGTTGACCTTGTGTCGTTTCCCAACTGACTTGGCCGGGTTGAACCAGCAGTGCCAGATTGTTGTAGTGTGCAGGGTGTTGTTTGTGTCTGAGCAGTTTGGGGTTGATTTGCCAAGGGGAGCCATGGAATGTTATGGTGTTTTTGTCCCAATATTTGGAGGCAGTGCCCTGGATGAGTTGATTTCTGCCTCACTCCCTGATATCTGAGTTAGGAGATGTACCAAGAACTGGTAGTTTTTGCAGTGGGATGTTCCCTAGAAAGTGCATGGAGCTGAGCCAAGGAACTTAAAGGGACTGAGCAAGCAAAGTCAAGAAAGAATGAAGAAGGGAACTGAGGCAGCAGCCAAGCAGCACCAAGCTCCTCTACAACCAGGTGAGTTGTCTTGAAGTTGATAAGGTGGTCACTGAGAACTTTGGGGGCTGCAGGCACAGGTGACCACCAGAGACCCCCAATGGAGCCCCTCAGAGAACTTATAAGGGTTTGTGTAGATGGGAACAGGTGTTGGGAGTGTCCTGAATGTGCAACAGGAATGCAGGGAAGGAAAATGAACCCTCCTGTCATGCTGACCCCTCCCATCAGCTGCAGTGGAGACCCCTCCGTGTGCCCTTTGGGAGCGGATTGCCAGGACCCCCGTGGGGCTGGGATCATGGCAGGGTGTTGTAAGCAAGGAATGCCTGGCTTCTAAAAGTCACCAGCTGAGTCTTAGAGGCTCCTTTGAAGAGCTGAGTTCAGGCAGCAGAATTGCCCCCCAGGAGGGACTCTGTGCCTGCTCTCCCGTGGCTCCAAGGGATCTCTGGCCCTTCACGCCGGCACCGAGATTTTCTCGGGAAGGGCCTCAGATCTCCGGACCAGTCTGGGACACAGGCAAGATCCCCCTGCATTTTGGGACCAAATTGGCCCCTGGAGGGACAGTGCTGTTGGTGCCCCCCGGGTTGGGGCACCCCGAGGACTCCAGCGCGCACCGAAAGGATTATTCGGGGAGATCCTCGGGGTGCCCGGCCCTGGGGAGCTCAAAGCAAGGTCCCTGCCATGGATTCAGGCATTGCTGAGAGTATCCCAGGGGTCCCTGTCCCTGCTAGACAGGGAGCTCTCTAATGGGCTGTAATTGGGTTCTAAAAGTGGTGCTCCAAGTGCCAAAGAAGTGTGGGATTGGGATTAAGAAATGAGCAGTGAGGGTGCAATTGGCTGTTTTCTCTGGAATGTGACTGTGAGAGCTGCAGGAGTGCCAGGTGTGTGTTCCAGTCCCCAGCATTTGGTTTGCACATGTCCTGCTCAGACACAAGTACAATTTCCTCAGTCCTGAACACAGCAGAATGAGAATTATGGACTGGCAGTGTTAAGGTGATTGGTGTGACAGGGGTCAAACTGGGAAAACATTGGGGAATTCCTCAGTTTGTGTTTTTGCCAAACTCACCCAAACCTCTGCTAGGAAGTGATGGGCTGGAAAAGTTGAGGCAGAAATGGAATTGAAAACTGGGGCTCTTGACACTGTAATTGCTGAAACTAAATGTGTCCAAGCAGCAGCTCTTGTTGTGCAGGGAATAACTCCTGTCAGCAGCAAGGCCCTGACTGAAGTGGCAGCTGCAGTTGTTCCTGTGGTGTGGGCCAGTGGAGCTGCAGGAGAGTGGAAGAGGGCAGAACCTGTAGGTATTACCCCTGATGTGGGATCTCTATGGGTAAGGCCAACCCAGTATCCTTTAAAATCAGAATGCCAGACTGGATTGGTTGCAGGAACAGCTAAATTGGCTCCTCCTGGTTTGCTTGTAGGACGTGAATGCAAGAACCTGCCAAGAAAACCAGTGGACAAGATGATTGATTAGTGCAGGACCTGAGAGAAGCACCTTGAATGACAACCTGGAGGAGTTTCCAGTATTGGATTTAAAAGATGGCCTTTGCATCTCCTTGAGCAAGGAAAGCCAAGAAAGCTTTGCTTTTGCAGGAGAAAATGGGGCAAGCAGGCAGGAAGAAGAGAAGCCCCGTGACTCCTCCCTGAGCCCCAGACAGCCCATGAACTGCCTTGCTGGGAATGGTGGGACGGGCTGGACTCTGCATTGCTCCCTCGGGATGTGTGGTAAGACTGTTATGGCGACTTTTTGAATAGATGGTGCAAGGGCAGCCTTTAAGCAGCTGAAGCATTCCCTGAGGAGAGCTCTGGGTCTGCCAGATGTGTCAGAACTGTTGGAAGCATCTTTGGTGGGGAGGGCAAACAAAGGCCAAGGTGTGCAGTGACCCCCCTGAGAAGGGACTTTCAGTTAATGGCATCCCTGATGGTGAACTTTGTGGGCTGTTCCCCCTGTAGGGCAGGTGATAGTCCCAGCTCCAGTTATGGGAAAAATGGTTAAAAGGGAGCCCCAAAAGCTGGAAGTCCTCCTGGAGGCTCCTGGCAAAGAGAGTTTGCTGCGTTCCCCCTGACAGAAGGACAGTGGTAGCTTTTGAGTGCTGGTAGATCCTTTTAATAGATAGCCTTGAGTGTGTCCTTGTTGCACCAGTAGGACTTATCAAAGTCCCCATATTCCAGGAGATAGACACATTGAAGTTTAAAATATTCTTCCTAATCCTTTGTTGGCTTGAGGCTCTCCCCTCAGGAACTGCAGGAACTCCTGGTGCCGCCTGGGCCGATGGATTGGACGCCCCAGCCCCTCCGTTCCTGCCCAGCCACTGGGGCCGTGTCCAGTGGTGGCACTGCCAGCCCTGCAGGTGAAGTGGGAAGGCCCTTTGCAGGTCTGGTGGGTCACATTTATAGCAGGTAAAGTTGCAGTAAAAGGACCTGGGGTCTGTTATTCTTGAGTTCAGAAAGCTCCTTTTGATTGGTGAGCAGGACAAAGTGGATCCTTAAGAGTTCCCATCCGTGTTTGTGTCTCAGCCTGTGTTAGGATTCAGGGCTGTAGCTGTTGTTGTCACTGAGGAGTCAAACTGTGCTTTAAATAATGAGACCCTGGCCTGATGGCCCAGTGTTAAGAAAAAAGGGGGAATGCTCTCTGAGTGTTGAGATGTAACAAGGGCTAATCCTTTTTGCAGTGGGATGGAGCCTGGAAAGTGCACAGAGCTGAGCCCAGGGATTGAAAGGGACCAAGCAAGGGAGGTGAAGAAAGAAGGAAGAAGGGAAGTGAGGCAGCAGGCAAGCAGCACCAAGTTGCTGTGTAAGCAGGTGAGTTGTGTTGAGGTTCCTCAGGCAGGCACTGAGGACTTGGAGGGCTCCAGACAGAGCAGACCTGGGAAGGCCCTCGGTGAAGCCCCTTGGAAACCTTCTAAGGGTAGTTGTGTATGGTGATAAGTGTTGGGAAATGTCCTGAATGTGGAACAGGAATGCAGGGAAGGAAAATGAGCCCTCCTGTAATGCTGACCCCTCCCATCAGCTGCAGTGGAGACCCCTCCGTGTGCCCTTTGGGAGCGGATTGCCAGGACCCCCGTGGGGCTGGGATCATGGCAGGGTGTTGTAAGCAAGGAATGCCTGGCTTCTAAAAGTCACCAGCTGAGTCTTAGAGGCTCCTTTGAAGAGCTGATTTCAGGCAGGCAAATTGCCCCCCAGGAGGGACTCTGTGCCTGCTCTCCCGTGGCTCCAAGGGATCTCTGGCCCTTCACGCCGGCACCGAGATTTTCTCGGGAAGGGCCTCAGATCTCCGGACCAGTCTGGGACACAGGCAAGATCCCCCTGCAGTTTAGGACCAAATTGGCCCCCTGGAGGGACAGTGCTGTTGGTGCCCCCCGGGTTGGGGCACCCCGAGGACTCCAGCGCGCACCGAAAGGATTATTCGGGGAGATCCTCGGGGTGCCCGGCCCTGGGGAGCTCAAAGCAAGGTCCCTGCCATGGATTCAGGCATTGCTGAGAGTATCCCAGGGGTCCCTGTCCCTGCTAGACATGGAGCTCTCTAATGGGCTGTAATTGGGTTCTAAAAGCGGTGCTCCAAGTGCCAAACAAGTGTGGGATTGGGATTAAGAAATGAGCAGTGAGGGTGCAATTGGCTGTTTTCTCTGGAATGTGACTGTGAGAGCTGCAGGAGTGCCAGGTGTGTGTTCCAGTCCCCAGCATTTGGTTTGCACATGTCCTGCTCAGACACAGGTCCAACTTGCTCAGTCCTTAACCCAAGAGAGGGAGAATTATGGACTGGCAGTGTTAAGGTGATTGGTGTGACAGGGGTCAAACTGGGAAAACATTGGGGAATTCCTCAGTTGGTCTGTTTGCCAAACTAACCCAAACCTGTGCTAGGAAGAGATGGACTGGGGTCTCTGATCTCCTGGGCAGTTGTTTTGCATGACCCTGGGAGCCTCTGGGATTAGACTGGCCTGGGCAGACAGGGAGCAGTTTGTCCTGTGGAGCTGGGCTGGGTTTGTTGAGGATGCCTTGGGAGGCAGGGCTGGAGAGGCTCCTCTGTTGGCTGTAGTGGTGGAAGGTTGTAGCAGCAGGGCTGGAGCCTTCGCCCTCCTGCTCCCCCCGTGAGCCCCAACGGGCCCGTGCCCTTGGCAATGGAGGGCCCCCCATTGCTGAGTCAGCGGTTCCGGGGGCCAGGAGGGATGGGATCAGGATGCCGAGCTCCGCCCAGGGCCGGGGCTGCCAGTGTTCAACCATGGAGGGAACTGAAAGCACAGTGAGATGGAGGCCAAGCTGCAGCACAGGGATGGGTGAGAAAAGACCCTAGTCCTCAGGTGGAGCTTTGAATTCCCTGGAAAAATGGATCCTGTCAGATGGATCAGGCCCTTGTGGGTGCTGGAGCAGAGGCCTCTCTCATTTTTGGTCACCCTGAAAGGTTGCAAGGACAGCAAGTTCTGACTGCAGGATGAGGTGGCAAACAAAGTGAAGTGGTCCAGAGAAAAGCTGAGGCTAAAATTGGCCCTGTGCCAGAGCAGCCTCGTGCAGTGCTTGTTGCTGTCCCTGAGTGTCCCATTGCAGTGGATATTTCCAAGGGTGCCTTGTGCTGGGGAGCACTGGGGCAGTTCCCTTTCCCTGGGCAGGGCAGGCAGGGCACGTTTCCCCCCTCGAGGGTGGCTCCACAGTCCCCCCCTGTGCCCTGGGAGCGTGGCAGAACACCTGGACCCACTGTCCTTGTCAGAGAGGGCACAAGGGATGGTTGGATGGGGGAGGGAATGGCTCAGGGAGTACAAGCACCATTACAATGAGTAGGGCAGCACCTGGAAAGGAAGAAGGGGAGTTAATCCAGACAAAATCCAAGCACCTGCCCAACCTGTGATATTTTTAGGAACTCAGTGGTGCTGTGGTCCCCAGGAAGTATTGCCCAGGACTAGGCAGGAGACTTCAGGCTCTGTCACCCCCAGAGCAAGTGTCCAGGGGCAGGCAGTGGGGAGGCAGCTCTGTTGTTGAGGATGGGGTTATTTTCTCTGCTTTATTTTGTCTCCAGAGATGTTCTTCCCATTAATCCAAACTGACTCCATCTCCTAACTCTCTGAAGAGGTTTTCTGCTTTTTGTGGGAGGGTAAGGTTTGGGTTCTAACTATAGAAGAGCCAACAAAATAAAGGCTTTGTGGCAAACAAATGGTGTCTCCCAAACTCTTTGTACTTCAAATAGATGCCTTTATTCTTAGTTTTTTCTTATTGGTATACCCTGTCTACAGTTATTTATTTTGGCTTCTCTTTTTTATTTGTTACAGAGTTGATGTGACTGACTTCTTTTTGAAATGCAGCAGTGCTCTCAAGGATATTTCCCCCCCACTCCTGGGCTTGTGCAGGGCTGTTGAGTCCGTGTGTGCCACTGTTCTTGTCCCAGGGGGACCGAGTGACATTTGGAACCAAACCTGGGGACTTGAACTCTAGGAATGTTTCTGTGTCTTTGAATTTTAAATTGCACATGAAGCAGAAATATGTTTGTGTTTTCCAGGTTATATTGTCATGAAAATAGAAATGCATCATTGGATCTTACTCCTCTGAGGGCAAACCACCAGACTGATCATTTCTTAGTCCATCAGACCCAGTGCCAGGAACTCAGAGGGCTGTTTGTGTGCAAATGTGCTGAGTGGTGGTGGCCCCCGTGAGACTGTGACCAGCTGGAAATGTGTGTGTGTGTGTGTGCAGAGCTGGGCTGGATCCCTTGGGATTTGGCTCCCAGATCCCCCCCAGCCTTCAGGAAAACCAGAGGCCACCGAACCCTGAGGGAAGGGAGTCCCATTTGCAGAAGGGTTTGTAGATTGGGGAAAAGCTCTCCAGAACAAAGCCTGTGTTCCAAACCCCTTCAGGCCAAAGTCAAGGAGCACAAACCCTGGAGTCATCAAGTTATGAAGTTTGGTTCAAACCATTTCCTAATAAGTCAGTTTTAATGAAGTGTTAAAAGGAGAACTTAAATAAGGGTAATTTCTGATGGAGAATAATGGGAAGAAGTGGTTTAAGTTCCCTAAACATGTTTTATATCAGTCCATGGTTATTTAATTGAGCATTGTTTGGAATTTTTCTTTTTGCATTCGTTCCTGGTGTGCTTTTCTCTATCTAAGGGATGTTTGGAGGTCTTTTTGATTGCTTGAAGGTTTTTAATGTCAGTGCTGGATTGGGGTGGACAGTCATTGTAACATGATTTAGAGTTGGATGCATTTTATTCTGTGTGCCCTGTTTGATGTCTCGTGTTCAGCGAGTGACTGGTCAGAGTTTGGCCCAAGCCTTTGTTTTTCAGGTGAAAAACCCGAAGGGGGAATTGTAGTTGCAGCTTTGCCCTTGAGCTGCAGCTGGAGCCTGGCCAAAGAACAAGGCAAAGCTCCCTGGGGAAGGAAGGGGGAGCCAGAGAAGAAAAGCAGCTGCAGCCAGAAAGGTGGGTTTGGGCGGGAGAAGAGGGGCTGTGACCCAGCAAGGGGCTCTGGAGGGCTCTGGGGTCCCTGTAATGGCTCTGGGGTCTCTATAGGGGCTCTGGGGTCTCTATAGGGGCTCTGGAGGGCTCTGGGGTCCCTATAATGGCTCTGGGGTCTCTGTAGGGACTCTGGGGTTTCTATCGTGGCTCTGGGGTCCCTATAATGGCTCTGGGGTCTCTGTAGGGACTCTGGGGTTTCTATCGTGGCTCTGGGGTCCCTATAATGGCTCTGGGGTCTCTGTAGGGGCTCTGGGGTCCCTCTCGTGGCTCGGGGTCCCTCTCGTGGCTCGGGGTCCCTCTCGTGGCTCGGGGTCCCTCTCGTGGCTCGGGGTCCCTCTCGTGGCTCGGGGTCCCTCTCCTGGCTCGGGGTCCCTCTCCTGGCTCGGGGTCCCTCTCCTGGCTCGGGGTCCCTCTCGTGGCTCGGGGTCCCTCTCCTGGCTCGGGGTCCCTCTCCCTGCCGGCACAGGAGCTGCTGCCGCCCCAGCAAGAGGCAGAGGAGTCGCTGCCTAGAAGCAAGAACTCACTGAGAGCTGAACTGGGGCCGTGTGGGCAGGGCCAGAGGGGAGCAAAGGAAGGGATTTGTTGCTAAGAAAAGAAATAAAGTTTGGGTCATTTGTTGGGGAGATTTGTGTCAGTTTCTGATCATTTTTGGGGGTTATTTTTAGTGAGTTTCTGGTCATTTTTGGGGGAGATTTGGGTCAGTTTCTGGTCATTTTTCGGGATGATTTGGGTGAGTTTTGGGTTTATTTTTGTGGTAATTTTGGGTCAGTTTCTGGTCATTTTTTGGGGTGATTGGGCTGACTTTTGGGTCATTTTTTTGGGGAGATTTGGGTGAGTCTTGGTGTCAGTGTTTTGGGGTTTTGGGGTCAGTTTCTGGTCATATCTGGGGCTGATTTTGTATCATTTTGGGTCAGTTTTGGGGGGGGTTTTTTGCATTTTTAGGTCAGGTTTTGGGCCAATTTGGAGTTAGTTTTTGAGGTGATTTGGGCCAGTTTTGGGTCAGTTCTGGATCAATTTTTGGAGTGAATTGGATCAGTTTTTGTGTCACTTTTTGGGGAGATTTGGGTGAGTTCTGGGTCATTTTGGGGGAGATTTGAATCAGTTTCTGGTAGTTTTTTGGGGAGACTTGGGTGAGTTCTGGGTCTCTCCTGATTGTAATTCCTTCAGGCTCCTCTCCTGATTTTAATTTTTTTAGGCTCTTCTCCTCATTTTAATTTTTTAGGCTCCTCTCCTGATTTTAATTTTTTTAGTCCCCTCTCCTGATTTTAATTTTTTTAGTCCCCTCTCCTGATTTTAATTTTTTTAGTCCCCTCTCCTGATTTTAATTTTTTTAGTCCCCTCTCCTGATTTTAATTTTTTCAGGCTCCTCTCCTGATTTTAATTTTTTTAGGCTCCTCTCCTGATTTTTATTGTATTAGTCCCGTGTCCTGATTTTAATTTTTTCAGGCTCCTCTCCTGTTTTTAATTTTTTTAGGCTCTTCTCCTGATTGTAATTTTTTTAGGCTCTTCTCTTGATTTTAATTCTCTTAGGTTCTTCTCCTGATTTTAATTCTCTTGGGCTCTCCTCCTGATTTTTATATTTTTAGACTCTTCTCCTGATTTTCATTTTTTTTAGGCTCTTCCCCTGATTTTCATTTTTTTTTTAGGCTCTTCTCCTGATTTTAATTCTCTTAGGAGAAGAGCCTAGAGAATTAAAACCAGGAGAAGAGCCTAATTACACAAGTAAATTTTCAAACCACCAGCAATCACAAGCCAATTATCCGATTTCCCAAAAGAACTACACGAACAAATACGGTTATAAAACAAAAAAAAAATGCCATAAGTAAAAAATCGCATAGCAACAGTGCCCCCTGGTGACAGAGAAAAAGAATTGCACATATATTTGAGATGAAATACTGCCACCTGCTGACGGAAAACAGGAACTGCATTGAAAAAATTTTGAACAGCGCATGCGCAGTCGTTGGCAAAACGCCGGCGATCACGTGGTAAGTAAGGGCAGGCAGGAGAGGGACCGGCGACGCATGCGCAGTGGCTCTCGTGCCGGTGCAGCGCTCCCTGCTCGAGTTAAGGGCCGGTTCCGGCGGCAGGGCGGGACTCGCGGCCTCCCGTCTGTCCCGGGGTGTGCGGGGGGGGAATAACGTGAAGATTTCTTGGGGTGAAAGCGCAGAAATTAGCGAGGAGGGACGCTAATTTGGGTAAACTCGGTCACCGGAAGTAGTGAGCGACCGGAAGTCCTCCAAGGCCCCGGCCCGGAAGTCCGCCAAGCCCATAGCAAAGATGGCGCCACCAGGACCGGAACGACCACACTAAAGATGGCGGCCCCGGCCCGGAAGTTCGCCAAGCCCACAGTAAAGATGGCGCCGCCAGGACCGGAACGACCACACTAAAGATGGCGGCCCCGGCCCGGAAGTTCGCCAAGCCCACAGTAAAGATGGCGCCGCCAGGACCGGAACGACCACACTAAAGATGGCGGCGAGAGGCTTCCGCCGCGACCCGGACCCCCACCCCGCGCCCGCAGCGCCGTCTCGCCGCGCTGCTTCCCGCTGCGGGGACAGGGCGGGGCGCTCGGCGGCGCCGGGCGCGGGCGGCAGGTTCGTGGGCGGCGGCAGGCACCGGCGCCGGCAGCCCCCGTCTCGGGGCCGCGGCGCGCGAGGACCGCATGGCGCGCACGTCGCGCCGCCCTCTCGCCCCGCTCCGCTCCCGCTCCCGCCCCTGCCCCCGCTTCTGCCCCGCTCGCTCCCGCCGTGCCCTGGAGATGCTATCGGGGCTGCGCCGCCGCCTTCCCCCCCCGGAAGCGACCCACGGCGGCAGATTCGACGGAGATCGACCCCGGGGTAAGCTGGGCGCGTCCAAAGGCGCCGCGGGTCTCGCCAAGGAGGGGGGGGGGGGGGGGGGGAGGCGCGCGGCTGCAGTGCCGCTCCCGGCCGTGTCCGCCAGGCGGCGACTGTGAGGCAGGGCCCGGCGCTCGGCGGCGCTCTTGCAAGCGACGCCCCTGGCAAAGCGGCGCTGCTTGGGCACTGCCGGCCTTCCCCCGGAGTGCCCGGGCTGGCCCAGCACCTGGCCGAACCTCTTAGGGAAGAGGCAAGGAACAACTGCGCTTCTTCTGCCCTTTCTTTAGCCCGGGACTGGAACACAGACAAAATCAAGGGGCTCTTGGACCTGGGCAGGCTCCGAGCAGTTTTCAGCCTTCCTTAGCAGGGCATTCTCACCCTCCGAAAAGCTGAAAGGCTTTAACAGCTGGACACGCGCCTGCAGCTGTGCAGATTAATGTAGTTTCTTTTAGGAAATGAAGGGGAAGTTTTCCTGTTGGGAGCCTAAATACCGAGTCTACTCTGCTTTTTCAATCAGGTGACGAAGCTTAGGGAAGAAAAGACCAAAGGCCTCGAGGTGAGTACATTCTACCGAGTTCTGCTTTTCTGGCATCGGTTTGGGAAAATCACGTGAAATTCTAAAAAGCTTCTCTCCGTGTTTTCTAGTTGTTTTTTCAGCCTTGCTCTAAGTTTCATGTAGAAAAGGGCATAGAATTATTAGAACAGACAAACTAGACTTCCTCGGGAGAGATGGAAGAAAAGTCTGCTGATTCCAGTTCTGCTTTTCTTGTCTTCCCTTCGACTGTCGTTTTCTCTCCCCTGCTGTTCAAATAGGCTGCAGTTAATTGCTCTGCTGAAGAGTTTGCTGTCCTAAGTGTCTGTCAAATTGATGCCTTCAACTCAAGACAGCACCTGCTCCTTAGTTACAAAAAGTTCCTCACAGGAAATGTTCAGGCGTGCCCATAAATCTCCTCGCTGTTTGTTTGGGAGAACAGGCTTTTCTCGTCTGTAACAGAACAGTCGTGTCATCTGCTCTGGAATGCTGGTGGCAATCTAGTCAGAAGAGGACCCCGTGCTTCACTAATTTTCCCTTTTTGTTGTTGGGGGTGACTTCTTCCCAGGCATGTTATTCTTGACCCCCCGGGGCAAACGGAGGTGTCAGCGTCAGGAGCCATCCTAACTGAGGCCCTGGGAGGTCAGTGCTTTTTGTGGGACTGGACGGTGAAGCTGTCTGTGGGAATGACCTGGCTATGGCTCAGGGTAGTCCTAATTAAGGTGTCTTTTACTCCGTGTTCCCAGGCTGCCTCTTTCCCTTCGGTCGCCGTGGGACGCCTCTGGCAGGACTAACCCTGTGGCTTTTATGTCCAACGTGCTGTGCTGTGTGTGCCTGCAGGTAAGAAAAGCTGGGAGTGCAGTCCCTCTGCTTTGGTTGCTGTGTCTCTTTGGGAGTGATTTTGGAGGGGAATCCCAGAGCGATTTGGTTTGAAGGGGACCTTCAAAGGCCAGCCTGTCTTCCGTGGGCAGGGACACCTTCCACTGTCCCCGGTTGCTGCGAGTCCCGTCCAGCCTGGCCTGGAACACTTGCAGGGATGGGGCAGGCTCAGCTTCCCTGTGCAGTGTGCTCTGATATCTCTCCACTGGCATCCTGAAAAATTTTGTCAGCACGTTTTGTGTGACAATGGTAAGCGGGACCTGGGTGAAAATTGGGGTTCTCTGAGGTGCAGAGGGAAAGAATTCTCCTTTGAAGTCCAATGTAATTCAGTTTTGCACGAGTCTTGTCTGACTTATGTTTGAATTGCTTTCTATTCTAGGCAGTTCTTTTAAATTAAACTTTTGTGTCTCCCCCCCAGTATCTTGTACAAGACAAAGCTACCTTTCCTCGTGGGAACGGACTGGCCGGGCTTTGGCAATCTGGCCCCTCGAAAGACTAAGTGACCTCTTCCAACAGGGGAAGACTTTCTGGCAAGCGGTGCCAGGAAGAACTGGAGTTTCTGGAGAATAAAAGCTGGAAGCGTGCCCCTGAAAATCCCCAGCCCTGGGTGGTCAGTGGTCTGACTTGCACGGACCGGTGGCCTTGGCCAGGAGCGGTCCTGCGGGAAGCGCCTTTGCCCAGGCTGTAATTTTAATTTCCCTTGGATGCTTGGCAAAGCCCCTCTGGGTGAGCCCCAGTGCCTGGCAGGAGCAGAGCGGGCTTCCAGGGAGGTATTCACCTGGTCAGCGTCAGGAACCATCCTACCTGAGGCCTCGGTGAGTGCTTTTTGGACGACTGGACGGTGAAGCTGTCTGTGGGAATGACCTGGCTATGGCTCAGGGTAGTCCTAATTAAGGTGTCTTTTACTCCGTGTTCCCAGGCTCCCTCTTTCCCTTCGGTCGCCGTGGGTGTGCCGGACGCCTCTGGCAGGACTAACCCTGTGGCTTTTATGTCCAACGTGCTGTGCTGTGTGTGCCTGCAGGTAAGAAAAGCTGGGAGTGCAGTCCCTCTGCTTTGGTTGCTGTGTCTCTTTGGGAGTGATTTTGGAGGGGAATCCCAGAGCGATTTGGTTTGAAGGGGACCTTCAAAGGCCAGCCTGTCTTCCGTGGGCAGGGACACCTTCCACTGTCCCCGGTTGCTGCGAGTCCCGTCCAGCCTGGCCTGGAACACTTGCAGGGATGGGGCAGGCTCAGCTTCCCTGTGCAGTGTGCTCTGATATCTCTCCACTGGCATCCTGAAAAATTTTGTCAGCACGTTTTGTGTGACAATGGTAAGCGGGACCTGGGTGAAAATTGGGGTTCTCTGAGGTGCAGAGGGAAAGAATTCTCCTTTGAAGTCCAATGTAATTCAGTTTTGCACGAGTCTTGTCTGACTTATGTTTGAATTGCTTTCTATTCTAGGCAGTTCTTTTAAATTAAACTTTTGTGTCTCCCCCCCAGTATCTTGTACAAGACAAAGCTACCTTTCCTCGTGGGAACGGACTGGCCGGGCTTTGGCAATCTGGCCCCTCGAAAGACTAAGTGACCTCTTCCAACAGGGGAAGACTTTCTGGCAAGCGGTGCCAGGAAGAACTGGAGTTTCTGGAGAATAAAAGCTGGAAGCGTGCCCCTGAAAATCCCCAGCCCTGGGTGGTCAGTGGTCTGACTTGCACGGACCGGTGGCCTTGGCCAGGAGCGGTCCTGCGGGAAGCGCCTTTGCCCAGGCTGTAATTTTAATTTCCCTTGGATGCTTGGCAAAGCCCCTCTGGGTGAGCCCCAGTGCCTGGCAGGAGCAGAGCGGGCTTCCAGGGAGGTATTCACCTGGTCAGCGTCAGGAACCATCCTACCTGAGGCCTCGGTGAGTGCTTTTTGGACGACTGGACGGTGAAGCTGTCTGTGGGAATGACCTGGCTATGGCTCAGGGTAGTCCTAATTAAGGTGTCTTTTACTCCGTGTTCCCAGGCTCCCTCTTTCCCTTCGGTCGCCGTGGGTGTGCCGGACGCCTCTGGCAGGACTAACCCTGTGGCTTTTATGTCCAACGTGCTGTGCTGTGTGTGCCTGCAGGTAAGAAAAGCTGGGAGTGCAGTCCCTCTGCTTTGGTTGCTGTGTCTCTTTGGGAGTGATTTTGGAGGGGAATCCCAGAGCGATTTGGTTTGAAGGGGACCTTCAAAGGCCAGCCTGTCTTCCGTGGGCAGGGACACCTTCCACTGTCCCCGGTTGCTGCGAGTCCCGTCCAGCCTGGCCTGGAACACTTGCAGGGATGGGGCAGGCTCAGCTTCCCTGTGCAGTGTGCTCTGATATCTCTCCACTGGCATCCTGAAAAATTTTGTCAGCACGTTTTGTGTGACAATGGTAAGCGGGACCTGGGTGAAAATTGGGGTTCTCTGAGGTGCAGAGGGAAAGAATTCTCCTTTGAAGTCCAATGTAATTCAGTTTTGCACGAGTCTTGTCTGACTTATGTTTGAATTGCTTTCTATTCTAGGCAGTTCTTTTAAATTAAACTTTTGTGTCTCCCCCCCAGTATCTTGTACAAGACAAAGCTACCTTTCCTCGTGGGAACGGACTGGCCGGGCTTTGGCAATCTGGCCCCTCGAAAGACTAAGTGACCTCTTCCAACAGGGGAAGACTTTCTGGCAAGCGGTGCCAGGAAGAACTGGAGTTTCTGGAGAATAAAAGCTGGAAGCGTGCCCCTGAAAATCCCCAGCCCTGGGTGGTCAGTGGTCTGACTTGCACGGACCGGTGGCCTTGGCCAGGAGCGGTCCTGCGGGAAGCGCCTTTGCCCAGGCTGTAATTTTAATTTCCCTTGGATGCTTGGCAAAGCCCCTCTGGGTGAGCCCCAGTGCCTGGCAGGAGCAGAGCGGGCTTCCAGGGAGGTATTCACCTGGTCAGCGTCAGGAACCATCCTACCTGAGGCCTCGGTGAGTGCTTTTTGGACGACTGGACGGTGAAGCTGTCTGTGGGAATGACCTGGCTATGGCTCAGGGTAGTCCTAATTAAGGTGTCTTTTACTCCGTGTTCCCAGGCTCCCTCTTTCCCTTCGGTCGCCGTGGGTGTGCCGGACGCCTCTGGCAGGACTAACCCTGTGGCTTTTATGTCCAACGTGCTGTGCTGTGTGTGCCTGCAGGTAAGAAAAGCTGGGAGTGCAGTCCCTCTGCTTTGGTTGCTGTGTCTCTTTGGGAGTGATTTTGGAGGGGAATCCCAGAGCGATTTGGTTTGAAGGGGACCTTCAAAGGCCAGCCTGTCTTCCGTGGGCAGGGACACCTTCCACTGTCCCCGGTTGCTGCGAGTCCCGTCCAGCCTGGCCTGGAACACTTGCAGGGATGGGGCAGGCTCAGCTTCCCTGTGCAGTGTGCTCTAATAGCTCTCCACTGGCATCGTGAAAAATGTTGTCAGCGTGTTTTGTTGGACGACGGTAAGCAGGACCTGGGTGAAAAGGACATTCTCTGAGGTGCTGGGAGAAGGAGGACTCGTGCGGGCACCTCCAGAGACAGCGGGAACGGGAGCGTGCTGCGGAGGAGGGAAATTCCAGGGGGTGGGTGCCGAGAAATTTGGCCTTCCCTCGCCCTGTGCTCTGCACTTAGCAGTGGGTCAAGTGCAGAAGTTTCCTGGGGACCCTGGGAAATGATGCCGGGTCTGCCAAGAAAAGTGGGGCCAAAGGAGCAGGACCTGGGTCTGCCAGCGTGGGAGAAACAAGGGACGGGTCATCCTCTGCCTCCAGGAGGGAGGGCAGCAGGAAAGGCCACGGACTAAAGCACTGAAGTGCCGTTCCCCAGGGAGCCCCTGCCCAGACCTGAACTTGCTTCTGCACTTGCTGTCCCTTTCCCAGCGGAGCCAAAGCGTCGGGTGCCGCTGCCGGGGGGATGGAGCTGCCAAGGACAAGCTGGGAGGGTGTTTGCGAGGGAAGGGGGTAGAAGGAGCTCTTGATGTGCTTTTTTTACTTCTTCATCCCACAGAATTGCCACGAGAGGAAATACTTCAGAGGGGCTTCCCTCCAGATAAGGCCTGAAGATGCCAGGAGGTTTCAGCCGGGAGGAAAGGAGCTGTGGAAGAAAAGCAGCCTAAAAACAGCCAGTGGGGATCATCAGGTTTTCCAGCCAAGAAGAACAAGGAGAGAGATGAGGGAATCGGGTTCCAATTCCTAATGCTTTGGTGGGTGCAGGAATGATTTCTGTGTGTTTTCCAGTCCCTTTGGATTCCTGAGATGATTTTAAAATGATGGCTTTAGCAATCAACTAAATCGCAGATGTTGTTTTTGAGAGGAAATGATGCCAAAGAAATGCAGAGTTTTGGGTCAGTTTTTGGGATGATTTGGGTCAGTTTTTGGGGTCAGTTTGGGGTCATTGTTTGGGGTGATTTGGGTCAGCTTTTGGGATGATTGGGGTCAGTTTTGGGTCAGCTTTTGGGATGATTGGGGTCAGGTTTTGGGGTCAGTTTTGGGTCAGCTTTTGGGGTGATTTGGGTCGGTTTTGGGTCAATTTTTGGGGAGCACTGGGTGTTACTGGGGGTTGTTGAGGAGCACTGGGTGTTACTGGGGTGTACTGGGGAGCACTGGGTGTTACTGAGGGTTGTTGGGGAGCACTGGGTGTTACTGGGGAGCACTGGGAGAGAAAATGAAAAATAAAGAGAATAAAAAATAAACGAAGTAAAGAAGGAAATATAAAAAAGAAAATTTAAAAAAAAGGCAAAAAAACTAAAAAGGAAATAAAATGAAAATGAAATAAAAGAGAGAAAAAAAAAAAAGAAACCCCTTCTTGGGCACCCCGTTTCCTCTCCTCCCCCCCCCCCGAACCGTAAATTGCGGGGTCATCACCCCTAAAATGTGAGAAGGGGACCCCGAAATGTGGGTGAGGGAACCCCAGGGAGCCGGAAAAGTGGAGGGGGAGCCGCAGTAAGAAAGCGAAGCCGGGCGGTCGGGCGGCGGGGTGGGGGGGGGGGCGCATGCGCAGTCGTTGGCAAGACGCCGGCGATCACGTGGTAAGTAAGGGCAGGCAGGAGAGGGACCGGCGACGCATGCGCAGTGGCTCTCGTGCCGGTGCAGCGCGCCCTGCTCGAGTTAAGGGCCGGTTCCGGCGGCAGGGCGGGACTCGCGGCCTCCCGTCTGTCCCGGGGTGTGCGGGGGGGGAATAACGTGAATTTCTCCTGATTTTAATTCTCTTGGGCTCTTGTCCTCATTTTAATTTTTTTAAGGCTCTTGTCCTGATTTTAATATTTTTAAGGCTCTTCTCCTAAATTTAATTTTTTTAAGGCTCTTGTCCTGATTTTAATATTTTGAAGGCTCTTGTCCTGATTTTAATTCTCTTGCTTCAAACCATTTCCTAATAAGTCAGTTTTAATGAAGTGTTAAAAGGAGAACTTAAATAAGGGTAATTTCTGATGGAGAATAATGGGAAGAAGTGGTTTAAGTTAACTAAACATGTTTTATATCAGTCCATGGTTATTTAATTGAGCATTGTTTGGAATTTTTCTTTTTGCATTCGTTCCTGGTGTGCTTTTCTCTATCTAAGGGATGGTTGGAGGTCATTTTGGTTGGTTGAAGGTTTTTAATGTCAGTGCTGGATTGGGGTGGACAGTCATTGTAACATGATTTAGAGTTGGATGCATTTTATTCTGTGTGCCCTGTTTGATGTCTCGTGTTCAGCGAGTGACTGGTCAGAGTTTGGCCCAAGCCTTTGTTTTTCAGGTGAAAAAGCCGAAGGGGGAATTGTAGTTGCAGCTTTGCCCTTGAGCTGCAGCTGGAGCCTGGCCAAAGAACAAGGCAAAGCTCCCTGGGGAAGGAAGGGGGAGCCAGAGAAGAAAAGCAGCTGCAGCCAGAAAGGTGGGTTTGGGCGGGAGAAGAGGGGCTGTGACCCAGCAAGGGGCTCTGGAGGGCTCTGGGGTCCCTGTAATGGCTCTGGGGTCCCTGTAATGGCTCTGGGGTCCCTGTAATGGCTCTGGGGTCTCTATAGGGGCTCTGGGGTCTCTATAGGGGCTCTGGGGTCTCTATAGGGGCTCTGGAGGGCTCTGGGGTCCCTATAATGGCTCTGGGGTCTCTGTAGGGACTCTGGGGTTTCTATCGTGGCTCTGGGGTCTCTGTAGGGGCTCTGGGGTCTCTGTAGAGGCTCTGGGGGTCTCTGTAGGGGCTCTGGGGTCTCTGTAGGGGCTCTGGGGTCTCTGTAGGGGCTCTGGGGTCCCTATAATGGTTCTGGGGTCCCTGTAATGGCTCTGTGGTCCCTCTCCTGGTTCTGGGGTCCCTCTCCTGGCTCGGGGTCCCTCTCCTGGCTCGGGGTCCCTCTCCCTGCCGGCACAGGAGCTGCTGCCGCCCCAGCAAGAGGCAGAGGAGTCGCTGCCCAGAAGCAAGAACTCACTGAGAGCTGAACTGGGGCCGTGTGGGCAGGGCCAGAGGGGAGCAAAGGAAGGGATTTGTTGCTAAGAAAAGAAATAAAGTTTGGGTCATTTGTTGGGGAGATTTGTGTCAGTTTCTGATCATTTTTGGGGGTGATTGGGCTGACTTGGGTCATTTTTTGGGGATATTTGGGTGAGTCTTGGTGTCAGTGTTTTGGGGTTTTGGGGTCAGTTTCTGGTCATATCTGGGGCTGATTTTGTATCATTTTGGGTCAGTTTTGGGGGGGGGGGGTTGCATTTTTAGGTCAGGTTTTGGGCCAATTTGGAGTTAGTTTTTGAGGTGATTTGGGCCAGTTTTGGGTCAGTTCTGGATCAATTTTTGAGGTGAATTGGATCAGTTTTTGTGTCACTTTTTGGGGAGATTTGAATCAGTTTCTAGTCATTTTTTGGGGAGATTTGGGTGAGTTCTGGGTCATTTTTGGGGAGATTTGAATCAGTTTCTGGTAGTTTTTTGGGGAGACTTGGGTGAGTTCTGGGTCTCTCCTGATTTTAATTTTTTCAGGCTCCCCTCCTGATTTTAATTTTTTCAGGCTCCCCTCCTGATTTTAATTTTTTCAGGCTCCCCTCCTGATTTTAATTTTTTCAGGCTCCCCTCCTGTTTTTAATTTTTTTAAGCTCCTCTCCTGATTTTTATTGTATTAGTCCCCTGTCCTGATTTTAATTTTTTCAGGCTCCTCTTCTGATTTTAATTTTTTCAGGCTCTTTTCCTGTTTTTAATATTTTTAGGCTCCTCTTCTGATTGTAATTCTTTTAGGCTCGTCTCCTGATTTTTAGATTTTTAGTCTCCTCTCCTGATTTTTATTCTCCCACCCGCCCTTCCCCGGCCCCAGCAGCGCTGTCAGTTGTTGTCACTGAGGAGTCAAACTATGCTTTAAATAATGAGCCCCTGGCCTGATGGCCCAGTGTCAAGGCAAAAGGTGGAATGCTCTCTGAGTGTTGAGATGTAACAAGGGCTAATCCTTTTTGCAGTGGGATGGAGCCTGGAAAGTGCACAGAGCTGAGCCCAGGGATTGAAAGGGACCAAGCAAGGGAGGTGAAGAAAGAAGGAAGAAGGGAAGTGAGGCAGCAGGCAAGCAGCACCAAGTTGCTGTGTAAGCAGGTGAGTTGTGTTGAGGTTCCTCAGGCAGGCACTGAGGACTTGGAGGGCTCCAGACAGAGCAGACCTGGGAAGGCCCTCGGTGAAGCCCCTCAGAAACCTGAAGCCCCTGGGCCTTTTGGGGAGCCTGAGCTATTGCAGCCCTGGGGATGGCTTTGGTTTCCTTCTCTCCTCAGAGTAAAACTCTGTGGGGGAGTCTGTGATCTCCCTGACTTTTGTGTCATAACTGAAACTTGGAAGGAAGTTGACCTTGTGTCGTTTCCCAACTGACTTGGCCGGGTTGAACCAGCAGTGCCAGATTGTTGTAGTGTGCAGGGTGTTGTTTGTGTCTGAGCAGTTTGGGGTTGATTTGCCAAGGGAGGCCGTGGAATGTTATGGTGTTTTTGTCCCAATATTTGGAGGCAGTGCCCTGGATGAGTTGATTTCTGCCTCACTCCCTGATATCTGAGTTAGGAGATGTACCAAGAACTGGGAGTTTTTGCAGTGGGATGTTCCCTAGAAAGTGCATGGAGCTGAGCCAAGGAACTTAAAGGGACTAAGCAAGCAAAGTCAAGAAAGAATGAAGAGGGGAACTGAGGCAGCAGCCAAGCAGCATCAGGCTCCTCTACAACCAGGTGAGTTGTCTTGAAGTTGATAAGGTGGTCACTGAGAACTTTGGGGGCTGCAGGCACAGGTGACCACCAGAGACCCCCGATGGAGCCCCTCAGAGACCTTATAAGGGTTTGTGTAGATGGGAACAGGTGTTGGGAGTGTCCTGAATGTGCAACAGGAATGCAGGGAAGGAAAATGAGCCCTCCTGTAATGCTGACCCCTCCCATCAGCTGCAGTGGAGACCCCTCCGTGTGCCCTTTGGGAGCGGATTGCCAGGACCCCCGTGGGGCTGGGATCATGGCAGGGTGTTGTAAGCAAGGAATGCCTGGCTTCTAAAAGTCACCAGCTGAGTCTTAAAGGCTCCTTTGAAGAGCTGAGTTCAGGCAGGCAAATTGCCCCCCAGGAGGGACTCTGTGCCTGCTCTCCCGTGGCTCCAAGGGATCTCTGGCCCTTCACGCCGGCACCGAGATTTTCTCGGGAAGGGCCTCAGATCCCCGGACCAGTCTGGGACACAGGCAAGATCCCCCTGCAGTTTAGGACCAAATTGGCCCCCTGGAGGGACAGTGCTGTTGGTGCCCCCCGGGTTGGGGCACTGTAGCAAGGAACTTGCCATACACAGTATGGAAAAAGTCCTGTCAGAGATGGACTGGTGAGGAAAACAGCTCAAACCCTATGGAAACAGAAGCTTTTACTGTAGTTTGAACATGTCTCAACATGTTTGTGTATTTTCTGCAGTGTCACTGTCTCCCTCTTCCCAACACCCCCCTGTGAAGCTATTGTCTTCCACACAAGGTGTCCCATTGGTTCCCTGTTAACCCCTTCCTATTGGCTGTTGACCCCTTACCTGATGGTTTCTTTTGTGTGACCCTGAACTTGTGATTGGTCCCCTTTGACCCTCCTAAAAGCCTTATAAACCCCAACCCCACAATAAACTCTCTCTTTCGTCCGTCCCTCCCAGGTGGTCTGTGTGTGCTCCTTGCGGGGTCACCGGGCCACGTGCAGGGGTGGGAGGAAGGGCATTCACCTCGCAGGTAATGGGGCAAGCAGCATAAGGCCTGGAGGTTTCCCCCAATATCCCCAATCCGCTGTAATTGGTGCACCGTGGTGAGGCCAAGATTGTTTGAACTCTTCTGTGAAGATTATAGCAGTCCTAACGCACAAACGGGAGTAGTTTGTGTAGCAACGGCGGATCCGGAGTCTAAGCAGCAAAAGTACTAGCAGGCTGCATCACCACAAGAGAGCATCCTGTTTTGAGTACTTCAACCTTCCTGACGACATTCAGGTAAGGAGCAGACCCGGCATATTCCCTTATATAAAGAAACAAACAAAAAGAAAAAAAAAAAACAAAAATGGGAGCATCCCTCACTAAGACAGAAAAAGAGAACTATAAGCATTTGAAACATTTATTAAGTTGTAACAAAAAATCCTTAAAAAGCCTTTCCAAAGTTATGGTTAAAACTGACTTTAAACTTCCTTTCTGTCTGACGACTAAAGACTGGGAATTACTAGGCAGACAGATTTGGATAGCTGCAAATTCCAACGATAAAGCAGCAATACATGCCAACATAGCTTGGACTCATATCGTAACTATTCTTGAAATGCAAGAAAAAGATTCTGAGTCCCAACGAGAAAGCAGCACAGCTTCCCTCCGTGGTCTAAGAGAGGGTGGGAGATCGAAATCGCCGCGGGAAGCAGGGGAGGAGGGAAACGGAGATCACGACCGACAGCCCTGGGCAGGCACCCCCTCTTACCCCCCCCCATCGCGGTCAGCACATGGCGGAGCCGCGCCCCCGGTCCCTGATACAGCAGGAGGCTTTGGAACTGGCCAGCCTCAGCCCCCTGCGCAGATGGGACCCGGAGCGGCAACCCCCATCCCGGGCATTAACATCGGGGCGGCCCCTGCCCCGTCCCGGGCTCCTCCGCCGTGGCCGCCGGTGCAGCAAGGGGAGGAGAAGCCGCCCGCGGTTAGCTCCAACGGGATCCCTCCTCGCCCCCCTCCCCCTCTCCCTCCGAGAGCAAGCGAAACCATCCCGCCGCTCCCAAACCCCGACTTCCCTCAGCCGCAACCCCCGACAACTATCACCGCATGGTCAAACAAAGGAGGCGGAGAGTTCCCAACTTTCAACCACGCCGGACCAGCAGCGAGATTTCCTGCCTTCCCTACGGATGCCCAGCAGGACAGGATGACGTCATCGGGACCTCGTCCGTGCCCGGCCCCGGGGACGAGACAACCCCTGCCCTGCAGCTCCAACTCTGCTCCGCTTCTTCCCACATCATGCTGCAACATGCAAAGAAACCCGCAACTAACAGACAGTGTTTCCCCCACTTCTTACAGCGTGAATCCAGCGGTGATAGACTCAGCAACACTGAACTCACAATCCTTAAAAGCATTTAACCAATTTTCTCCCAATAATCCATTTTCAAATATGTCAAATAATTTTAACAATTCTGTTTTCCCTTCTAACCCTTTTGTTTCTTCCACAGGAACCGACCAGACCAATGATTGTAATGATATAGATGATGTTGATACACCTGTTAATGATGTAAATTTATTGCAGGCATATCCAGTGTTCTATAATCCAGGTTCAGCCCCAGTGTGGGACCCCTTATCCATACCCCTTCTCAAGGATGCAAAAAAAGCGGTAACAACTTATGGGTTGAACTCAGCTTATGCAATGGGAATTCTGTCATCTATATTCTCTGGTTTTATACTAACCCCAAATGATTTAAAAGATATCATGAGAGCTTTACTAACTAAAGTACAAGTATCATTGTTTTTAGATGAATGGCAAGCCTTAATTAGAAAATATGCTCATGAAACTAGCTCTACTACACGTAGACCTATAAAAACTACCATACAAATGCTTTTTGGTGAAGGTCCTTATTCTGCAAATACAGATCAGGCCAGAATTCCAAAACAAGACTTAATTGCTACTAAAAATATGGCATTTTTGGCACTGCAATCAGTAGCTGAAGCTTCTGAAACAACTCCACCTTTCAATAATATAGTTCAAAGGCCTGATGAATCTTTTATTGACTTTGCAGAACGGTTAAAAGGATCTATAGAAAAACAAATAAAGGTGAAAGAAGCACAAGATGCTCTGTTCTTGAAGCTAGCTATCTCCAATTCAAATGCACAGTGTCAGCAAATACTTAGAAACCTTCGGGACCCTACCCCCATGGATATGGTAAAGGCTTGCAAAGATATTAGTCCTAATGACAAATTAGCAGATAGCCTGGTCCAAGCTCTGGCATCTGTGTCAAGCCAATTAGTTGAAGCTAATACACAATTGGGCAATCAGATTGCTGAGGCAACTCAGCAGATGGTAGAAAAAATGACCGAAGTTTTAGCAGCTGCCCTAGACCACTCCAAAATAATATGCCATAATTGCAAACGTGCAGGTCATATAAAAGCTAACTGCCCACAAGTTCAAAGCCCCAATTCTCAAAAGAAAACCATTCGTCCAGGCCTTTGCCCCAGATGTAAAAAAGAGGTACATTGGGCTGTACATTGTCGATCTCTATTTGACAAACACGGAAACCCACTATCACCCAGACCTTCTCACAAAACACAGAATTCGGGAAACGGCTTGACGAGCGCTTAGAGCAGCGCGTAGACATAAAAAGCTCTAATCCACCTCCTCCAACAATTCCTAATTGGGTAATGCTCTCTGGCGAAAATGTTTGGCTAAACCTGGCACAATCACTAAATACTGACTCTATCTGTCTCTCTACCTTAGATCCCTCTCACCCTTTTAAGACCTGTCTGGTAGGAATCCCCTGGACACCCAGCGAATGGGGTAATTTTTGAAATCAGTATATCCCCTGGTGTGATGACCACGATCAGTTCAAGAATCCATTCTTGGACTGTCTCACAAGACCAGCAAAAACTTCACATGACAGGCAGACATTTAGCTATCAGTGGCAGAGACCTGAGGAATTAGAAATCTTGGGGAGTATTGTTTCTCCTCTCTGTTTTTACTTCATTCACAACAAATATGTTGCCCCTCCTGAATTAATTAATGTCACCTCTTATGGACCTTATTCCAATTTCAGTTTCTGGTGCAAGGAAGAGGTTCCTTACCAGATACATGCCACCCCTGATTCGGTTATTCTTCCAAAAGGAGTCTTTTTAATTTGTGGACTTAGAGTCTGGAATATGATTCCCAGATTAGCTGCTGGAGGCCCCTGCACATTTGGAAAATTAACACTGTACAATCCAGCTACCCTTATGAAATCTTTACCTGTAAGGCCTCCCAAAAATCGTGCAAAAAGAAACAGTGACCTCCAAAGCACCTCACCCTTCTCACATCATAGAGTGCGCAGGCAATTCCAAGGTTTGCACCCACATCTTAATTTCTATCCACCACAACAAAAATCCCTTTCTCCACCTAAAGCAGTGCAGGTCCCTGTAGCTGCAGCACCCCCACATCCAGCTGAAGAACATCCTTTAGCAAAATTACAGTCCCTGAGTGAATTCACAGCAGAATGCAACTCCAACATGCATTTTTGGTCAGACACTGCAAACATTATCAGTGGTATACTTCCAATTGTCAGCTCCACAAAAGCCTTAACTCTCCTTACCAGAATGGGATGTTGGCTAGCAAAAGAAGCTAATGCTACAAGTGCTGCCCTTGATGATCTCTTACAAGATACCCAAACCAATAAGAAAGCTTTGTTACAAAATCGTGCTGCAATAGATTTTCTCCTTCTAGTAAATGGCCATGGGTGTCAAGAGTTTGAAGGCCTCGGCTGCCTCAACTTCTCTGATCACTCCTAATCTATCCACTCTCAGATTAATCAGCTTAAGTCCTTAGTTCATGAAATCAAGCGAGCTGATCCTCTGACCTTTGATGATTTTTTCAGCTGGTTGCCCTTCAAAGGCCTCTCTTCCACTATTAAGAAAATTATTGTAGTTATCGTACTAGTACTTTCCGTAGTGTTTCTCTTTATGTGTGTCTTTCCATGTTTCCTTAGTTGTGCCAGAACTTCTCAATCATTAAAAGCATATCCAGCTTTAAAAGACAAAAAAGGAGGAGATGTAGCAAGGAACTTGCCATACACAGTATGGAAAAAGTCCTGTCAGAGATGGACTGGTGAGGAAAACAGCTCAAACCCTATGGAAACAGAAGCTTTTACTGTAGTTTGAACATGTCTCAACATGTTTGTGTATTTTCTGCAGTGTCACTGTCTCCCTCTTCCCAACACCCCCCTGTGAAGCTATTGTCTTCCACACAAGGTGTCCCATTGGTTCCCTGTTAACCCCTTCCTATTGGCTGTTGACCCCTTACCTGATGGTTTCTTTTGTGTGACCCTGAACTTGTGATTGGTCCCCTTTGACCCTCCTAAAAGCCTTATAAACCCCAACCCCACAATAAACTCTCTCTTTCGTCCGTCCCTCCCAGGTGGTCTGTGTGTGCTCCTTGCGGGGTCACCGGGCCACGTGCAGGGGTGGGAGGAAGGGCATTCACCTCGCAGGTAATGGGGCAAGCAGCATAAGGCCTGGAGGTTTCCCCCAATATCCCCAATCCGCCGTAGGGCACCCCGAGGACTCCAGCGCGCACCGAAAGGATTATTCGGGGAGATCCTCGGGGTGCCCGGCCCTGGGGAGCTCAAAGCAAGGTCCCTGCCATGGATTCAGGCATTGCTGAGAGTATCCCAGGGGTCCCTGTCCCTGCTAGACAGGGAGCTCTCTAATGGGCTGTAATTGGGTTCTAAAAGCGGTGCTCCAAGTGCCAAACAAGTGTGGGATTGGGATTAAGAAATGAGCAGTGAGGGTGCAATTGGCTGTTTTCTCTGGAATGTGACTGTGAGAGCTGCAGGAGTGCCAGGTGTGTGTTCCAGTCCCCAGCATTTGGTTTGCACATGTCCTGGTCAGACACAGGTCCAACTTGCTCAGTCCTTAACCCAAGAGAGGGAGAATTATGGACTGGCACTGTTAAGGTGATTGGTGTGACAGGGGTCAAACTGGGAAAACATTGGGGAATTCCTCAGTTGGTCTGTTTGCCAAACTAACCCAAACCTGTGCTAGGAAGAGATGGACTGGGGTCTCTGATCTCCTGGGCAGTTGTTTTGCATGACCCTGGGAGCCTCTGGGATTAGACTGGCCTGGGCAGACAGGGAGCAGTTTGTCCTGTGGAGCTGGGCTGGGTTTGTTGAGGATGCCTTGGGAGGCAGGGCTGGAGAGGCTCCTCTGTTGGCTGTAGTGGTGGAAGGTTGTAGCAGCAGGGCTGGAGCCTTCGCCCTCCTGCTCCCCCCGTGAGCCCCAACGGGCCCGTGCCCTTGGCAATGGAGGGCCCCCCATTGCTGAGTCAGCGGTTCCGGGGGCCAGGAGGGATGGGATCAGGATGCCGAGCTCCGCCCAGGGCCGGGGCTGCCAGTGTTCAACCATGGAGGGAACTGAAAGCACAGTGAGATGGAGGCCAAGCTGCAGCACAGGGATGGGTGAGAAAAGACCCTAGTCCTCAGGTGGAGCTTTGAATTCCCTGGAAAAATGGATCCTGTCAGATGGATCAGGCCCTTGTGGGTGCTGGAGCAGAGGCCTCTCTCATTTTTGGTCACCCTGAAAGGTTGCAAGGACAGCAAGTTCTGACTGCAGGATGAGGTGGCAAACAAAGTGAAGTGGTCCAGAGAAAAGCTGAGGCTAAAATTGGCCCTGTGCCAGAGCAGCCTCGTGCAGTGCTTGTTGCTGTCCCTGAGTGTCCCATTGCAGTGGATATTTCCAAGGGTGCCTTGTGCTGGGGAGCACTGGGGCAGTTCCCTTTCCCTGGGCAGGGCAGGCAGGGCACGTTTCCCCCCTCGAGGGTGGCTCCACAGTCCCCCCCTGTGCCCTGGGAGCGTGGCAGAACACCTGGACCCACTGTCCTTGTCAGAGAGGGCACAAGGGATGGTTGGATGGGGGAGGGAATGGCTCAGGGAGTACAAGCACCATTACAATGAGTAGGGCAGCACCTGGAAAGGAAGAAGGGGAGTTAATCCAGACAAAATCCAAGCACCTGCCCAACCTGTGATATTTTTAGGAACTCAGTGGTGCTGTGGTCCCCAGGAAGTATTGCCCAGGACTAGGCAGGAGACTTCAGGCTCTGTCACCCCCAGAGCAAGTGTCCAGGGGCAGGCAGTGGGGAGGCAGCTCTGTTGTTGAGGATGGGGTTATTTTCTCTGCTTTATTTTGTCTCCAGAGATGTTCTTCCCATTAATCCAAACTGACTCCATCTCCTAACTCTCTGAAGAGGTTTTCTGCTTTTTGTGGGAGGGTAAGGTTTGGGTTCTAACTATAGAAGAGCCAACAAAATAAAGGCTTTGTGGCAAACAAATGGTGTCTCCCAAACTCTTTGTACTTCAAATAGATGCCTTTATTCTTAGTTTTTTCTTATTGGTATTCTCAAGGTACTTGATACCCTGTCTACAGTTATTTATTTTGGCTTCTCTTTTTTATTTGTTACAGAGTTGATGTGACTGACTTCTTTTTGAAATGCAGCAGTGCTCTCAAGGATATTTCCCCCCCACTCCTGGGCTTGTGCAGGGCTGTTGAGTCCGTGTGTGCCGCTGTTCTTGTCCCAGGGGGACCGAGTGACATTTGGAACCAAACCTGGGGACTTGAACTCTAGGAATGTTTCTGTGTCTTTGAATTTTAAATTGCACATGAAGCAGAAATATGTTTGTGTTTTCCAGGTTATATTGTCATGAAAATAGAAATGCATCATTGGATCTTACTCCTCTGAGGGCAAACCACCAGACTGATCATTTCTTAGTCCATCAGACCCAGTGCCAGGAACTCAGAGGGCTGTTTGTGTGCAAATGTGCTGAGTGGTGGTGGCCCCCGTGAGACTGTGACCAGCTGGAAATGTGTGTGTGTGTGTGTGTGCAGAGCTGGGCTGGATCCCTTGGGATTTGGCTCCCAGATCCCCCCCAGCCTTCAGGAAAACCAGAGGCCACCGAACCCTGAGGGAAGGGAGTCCCATTTGCAGAAGGGTTTGTAGATTGGGGAAAAGCTCTCCAGAACAAAGCCTGTGTTCCAAACCCCTTCAGGCCAAAGTCAAGGAGCACAAACCCTGGAGTCATCAAGTTATGAAGTTTGGTTCAAACCATTTCCTAATAAGTCAGTTTTAATGAAGTGTTAAAAGGAGAACTTAAATAAGGGTAATTTCTGATGGAGAATAATGGGAAGAAGTGGTTTAAGTTCCCTAAACATGTTTTATATCAGTCCATGGTTATTTAATTGAGCATTGTTTGGAATTTTTCTTTTTGCATTCGTTCCTGGTGTGCTTTTCTCTATCTAAGGGATGTTTGGAGGTCTTTTTGATTGCTTGAAGGTTTTTAATGTCAGTGCTGGATTGGGGTGGACAGTCATTGTAACATGATTTAGAGTTGGATGCATTTTATTCTGTGTGCCCTGTTTGATGTCTCGTGTTCAGCGAGTGACTGGTCAGAGTTTGGCCCAAGCCTTTGTTTTTCAGGTGAAAAAGCCGAAGGGGGAATTGTAGTTGCAGCTTTGCCCTTGAGCTGCAGCTGGAGCCTGGCCAAAGAACAAGGCAAAGCTCCCTGGGGAAGGAAGGGGGAGCCAGAGAAGAAAAGCAGCTGCAGCCAGAAAGGTGGGTTTGGGCGGGAGAAGAGGGGCTGTGACCCAGCAAGGGGCTCTGGAGGGCTCTGGGGTCCCTGTAATGGCTCTGGGGTCTCTATAGGGGCTCTGGGGTCTCTATAGGGGCTCTGGAGGGCTCTGGGGTCCCTATAATGGCTCTGGGGTCTCTGTAGGGACTCTGGGGTTTCTATCGTGGCTCTGGGGTTCCTATAATGGCTCTGGGGTCTCTATGGGAGCTCTGGGGTCCCTGTAATGGCTCTGGGGTCTCTGTAGGGGCTCTGGGGTCCCTCTCCTGGCTCTGGGGTCCCTCTCCTGGCTCTGGGGTCCCTCTCCTGGCTCGGGGACCCTCTCCCTGCCGGCACAGGAGCTGCTGCCGCCCCAGCAAGAGGCAGAGGAGTCGCTGCCTAGAAGCAAGAACTCACTGAGAGCTGAACTGGGGCCGTGTGGGCAGGGCCAGAGGGGAGCAAAGGAAGGGATTTGTTGCTAAGAAAAGAAATAAAGTTTGGGTCATTTGTTGGGGAGATTTGTGTCAGTTTCTGATCATTTTTGGGGGTTATTTTTAGTGAGTTTCTGGTCATTTTTGGGGGAGATTTGGGTCAGTTTCTGGTCATTTTTCGGGATGATTTGGGTGAGTTTTGGGTTTATTTTTGTGGTAATTTTGGGTCAGTTTCTGGTCATTTTTTGGGGTGATTGGGCTGACTTTTTGGTCATTTTTTTGGGGAGATTTGGGTGAGTGTTGGTATCAGTGTTTTGGGATTTTGGGGTCAGTTTCTGGTCATATCTGGGGCTGATTTTGTATCATTTTGGGTCAGTTTGGGGGGGGGTTCTTGCATTTTTAGGTCAGGTTTTGGGCCAATTTGGAGTTAGTTTTTGAGGTGATTTGGGCCAGTTTTGGGTCAGTTCTGGATCAATTTTTGGAGTGAATTGGATCAGTTTTTGTGTCACTTTTTGGGGAGATTTGGGTGAGTTCTGGGTCATTTTTGGGGAGATTTGAATCAGTTTCTGGTAGTTTTTTGGGGAGACTTGGGTGAGTTCTGGGTCTCTCCTGATTGTAATTCCTTCAGGCTCCTCTCCTGATTTTAATTTTTTTAGTCCCCTCTCCTGATTTTAATTTTTTTAGTCCCCTCTCCTGATTTTAATTTTTTTAGTCCCCTCTCCTGATTTTAATTTTTTTAGTCCCCTCTCCTGATTTTAATTTTTTCAGGCTCCTCTCCTGATTTTAATTTTTTTAGGCTCCTCTCATGATTTTTATTGTATTAGTCCCGTGTCCTGATTTTAATTTTTTCAGGCTCTTCTCCTGATTGTAATTTTTTTAGGCTCTTCTCTTGATTTTAATTCTCTTAGGTTCTTCTCCTGATTTTAATTCTCTTGGGCTCTCCTCCTGATTTTTATATTTTTAGACTCTTCCCCTGATTTTCATTTTTTTTTTAGGCTCTTCTCCTGATTTTAATTCTCTTAGGAGAAGAGCCTAGAGAATTAAAACCAGGAGAAGAGCCTAATTACACAAGTAAATTTTCAAACCACCAGCAATCACAAGCCAATTATCCGATTTCCCAAAAGAACTACACGAACAAATACGGTTATAAAACAAAAAAAAAATGCCATAAGTAAAAAATCGCATAGCAACAGTGCCCCCTGGTGACAGAGAAAAGGAATTGCACATATATTTGAGATGAAATACTGCCACCTGCTGACGGAAAACAGGAACTGCATTGAAAAAATTTTGAACAGCGCATGCGCAGTCGTTGGCAAAACGCCGGCGATCACGTGGTAAGTAAGGGCAGGCAGGAGAGGGACCGGCGACGCATGCGCAGTGGCTCTCGTGCCGGTGCAGCGCTCCCTGCTCGAGTTAAGGGCCGGTTCCGGCGGCAGGGCGGGACTCGCGGTCTCCCGTCTGTCCCGGGGTGTGCGGGGGGGGAATAACGTGAAGATTTCTTGGGGTGAAAGCGCAGAAATTAGCGAGGAGGGACGCTAATTTGGGTAAACTCGGTCACCAGAAGTAGTGAGCGACCGGAAGTCCTCCAAGGCCCCGGCCCGGAAGTCCGCCAAGCCCATAGTAAAGATGGCGCCGCCAGGACCGGAACGACCACACTAAAGATGGCGGCCCCTGCCCGGAAGTTCGCCAAGCCCACAGTAAAGATGGCGCCGCCAGGACCGGAACGACCACACTAAAGATGGCGGCGAGAGGCTTCCGCCGCGACCCGGACCCCCACCCCGCGCCCGCAGCGCCGTCTCGCCGCGCTGCTTCCCGCTGCGGGGACAGGGCGGGGCGCTCGGCGGCGCCGGGCGCGGGCGGCAGGTTCGTGGGCGGCGGCAGGCACCGGCGCCGGCAGCCCCCGTCTCGGGGCCGCGGCGCGCGAGGACCGCATGGCGCGCACGTCGCGCCGCCCTCTCGCCCCGCTCCGCTCCCGCTCCCGCCCCTGCCCCCGCTTCTGCCCCGCTCGCTCCCGCCGTGCCCTGGAGATGCTATCGGGGCTGCGCCGCCGCCTTCCCCCCCCGGAAGCGACCCACGGCGGCAGATTCGACGGAGATCGACCCCGGGGTAAGCTGGGCGCGTCCAAAGGCGCCGCGGGTCTCGCCAAGGAGGGGAGGGGGGGGGGAGGCGCGCGGCTGCAGTGCCGCTCCCGGCCGTGTCCGCCAGGCGGCGACTGTGAGGCAGGGCCCGGCGCTCGGCGGCGCTCTTGCAAGCGACGCCCCTGGCAAAGCGGCGCTGCTTGGGCACTGCCGGCCTTCCCCCGGAGTGCCCGGGCTGGCCCAGCACCTGGCCGAACCTCTTAGGGAAGAGGCAAGGAACAACTGCGCTTCTTCTGCCCTTTCTTTAGCCCGGGACTGGAACACAGACAAAATCAAGGGGCTCTTGGACCTGTGCAGGCTCCGAGCAGTTTTCAGCCTTCCTTAGCAGGGCATTCTCACCCTCCGAAAAGCTGAAAGGCTTTAACAGCTGGACACGCGCCTGCAGCTGTGCAGATTAATGTAGTTTCTTTTAGGAAATGAAGGGGAAGTTTTCCTGTTGGGAGCCTAAATACCGAGTCTACTCTGCTTTTTCAATCAGGTGACGAAGCTTAGGGAAGAAAAGAACAAAGGCCTCGAGGTGAGTACATTCTACCGAGTTCTGCTTTTCTGGCATCGGTTTGGGAAAATCACGTGAAATTCTAAAAAGCTTCTCTCCGTGTTTTCTAGTTGTTTTTTCAGCCTTGCTCTAAGTTTCATGTAGAAAAGGGCATAGAATTATTAGAACAGACAAACTAGACTTCCTCGGGAGAGATGGAAGAAAAGTCTGCTGATTCCAGTTCTGCTTTTCTTGTCTTCCCTTCGACTGTCGTTTTCTCTCCCCTGCTGTTCAAATAGGCTGCAGTTAATTGCTCTGCTGAAGAGTTTGCTGTCCTAAGTGTCTGTCAAATTGATGCCTTCAACTCAAGACAGCACCTGCTCCTTAGTTACAAAAAGTTCCTCACAGGAAATGTTCAGGCGTGCCCATAAATCTCCTCGCTGTTTGTTTGGGAGAACAGGCTTTTCTCGTCTGTAACAGAACAGTCGTGTCATCTGCTCTGGAATGCTGGTGGCAATCTAGTCAGAAGAGGACCCCGTGCTTCACTAATTTTCCCTTTTTGTTGTTGGGGGTGACTTCTTCCCAGGCATGTTATTCTTGACCCCCCGGGGCAAACGGAGGTGTCAGCGTCAGGAGCCATCCTAACTGAGGCCCTGGGAGGTCAGTGCTTTTTGTGGGACTGGACGGTGAAGCTGTCTGTGGGAATGCCCTGGCTATGGCTCAGTGTAGTCCTAATTAAGGTGTCTTTTACTCCGTGTTCCCAGGCTGCCTCTTTCCCTTCGGTCGCCGTGGGTGTGCCGGACGCCTCTGGCAGGACTAACCCTGTGGCTTTTATGTCCAGCGTGCTGTGCTGTGTGTGCCTGCAGGTAAGAAAAGCTGGGAGTGCAGTCCCTCTGCTTTGGTTGCTGTGTCTCTTTGGGAGTGATTTTGGAGGGGAATCCCAGAGCGATTTGGTTTGAAGGGGACCTTCAAAGGCCAGCCTGTCTTCCGTGGGCAGGGACACCTTCCACTGTCCCCGGTTGCTGCGAGTCCCGTCCAGCCTGGCCTGGAACACTTGCAGGGATGGGGCAGGCTCAGCTTCCCTGTGCAGTGTGCTCTAATAGCTCTCCACTGGCATCGTGAAAAATGTTGTCAGCGTGTTTTGTTGGACGACGGTAAGCAGGACCTGGGTGAAAAGGACATTCTCTGAGGTGCTGGGAGAAGGAGGACTCGTGCGGGCACCTCCAGAGACAGCGGGAACGGGAGCGTGCTGCGGAGGAGGGAAATTCCAGGGGGTGGGTGCCGAGAAATTTGGCCTTCCCTCGCCCTGTGCTCTGCACTTAGCAGTGGGTCAAGTGCAGAAGTTTCCTGGGGACCCTGGGAAATGATGCCGGGTCTGCCAAGAAAAGTGGGGCCAAAGGAGCAGGACCTGGGTCTGCCAGCGTGGGAGAAACAAGGGACGGGTCATCCTCTGCCTCCAGGAGGGAGGGCAGCAGGAAAGGCCACGGACTAAAGCACTGAAGTGCCGTTCCCCAGGGAGCCCCTGCCCAGACCTGAACTTGCTTCTGCACTTGCTGTCCCTTTCCCAGCGGAGCCAAAGCGTCGGGTGCGGCTGCCGGGGGGATGGAGCTGCCAAGGACAAGCTGGGAGGGTGTTTGCCAGGGAAGGGGGTAGAAGGAGCTCTTGATGTGCTTTGTTTACTTCTTCATCCCACAGAATTGCCACGAGAGGAAATACTTCAGAGGGGCTTCCCTCCAGATAAGGCCTGAAGATGCCAGGAGGTTTCAGCCGGGAGGAAAGGAGCTGTGGAAGAAAAGCAGCCTAAAAACAGCCAGTGGGGATCATCAGGTTTTCCAGCCAAGAAGAACAAGGAGAGAGATGAGGGAATCGGGTTCCAATTCCTAATGCTTTGGTGGGTGCAGGAATGATTTCTGTGTGTTTTCCAGTCCCTTTGGATTCCTGAGATGATTTTAAAATGATGGCTTTAGCAATCAACTAAATCGCAGATGTTGTTTTTGAGAGGAAATGATGCCAAAGAAATGCAGAGAGAGAGCATGGAATCATCCTGGGATCCTGGAGTGGTTTGGGTTGGAAAGGATCTCAGGGATCATCTCCTTCCACCCCCTGCCCCAGGCAGGGACACCTTCTAATAGACCTCCAGCCTGGCCTTGGCCACTTGCAGGGATGGGGCAGCCACAACTTCTCTGTGCCAGGCCACCTCCCCACCCTCCCAGGGAAGAATGTCTCCCTTCTGTGCAATCTTTCCCTTTCTTCTCTGCAGGAAGTGGGCTGGGACAAGGGAATTGGCTCCCACGAGGCCGAGGATGAGAGCGGGCTGTGCACAGGGGACAACTTCCACTTCCGAACGGGGAAGGGCCCCTTCGTGCCCACCCCTGGCAAACTGGGACAGAGTAACATCTGCCTGCAGCTGGCTGGAGTTCCCGTTGGCTCTGGGCTTTCAGCCCGCCGGGGCTGCGGCGGGAGCCGCGCGGAGGGAACGGGGGGCAGGGCCGCGCCGAGGGCCGGGGCCGGGCTGAGCGGGCGGGGCGGGGCCGCAGGGCCAGGCGGGCTGGGATTGGGCGGAGGCGCTCGAGTGCTGATTGGGCAGCGCTGCCGGCCCGCGGTATAAAGGGCCGGCGGGGCAGGTGGGGGCGGTTGTGTGTGGGGGCTGAGGGTGCGGCCCCGCTGCTGCCCGGGCTGCGGAGGGGAGAGCGCCTTGGCCGCTGGGTTTGTGCACCGGGGCAGCCGGGGGCGTTTAGGGGCGCCTTGTGCTGGGCGGCGGGACCCGGGTAAGCCCCTTACCTGCCGGGTGCCCCCGGGGGGAGCCGTGGCATGGCTGTGGGTCCTGTGCTCTCTGGGTGTCTGAGGGTTTGCTTTGGGATCCCAAACCCTTTCCCCGTGCAGGGTTATGAGGCAAAGACTGCTTTAACTTGGTTTTTTGGTGCTGCGTTAATGCTTTTTGCTCGTTCTGTGTCCATTTGCAGCCTCGCTCGTGGTTTCCCCTGGTGTGGAGGCGAGTTGTGCTTCCTGCTGGGAGAGAGAACGGCCTTGGGAAGCTGCTCCATGAGCCACAGCTGTGCCGAGCCCGGCAGTCTGTCCAGGTAAGAGCAGGGCTTCTACTGCCCGTGAGGAGCTGGGTTTGCTGTTGGAAGATAGAATGTGCCCGTGCCTTTAAATGCAAGGACAGGCAGAAGCTGGGAGGGACCCTGAGCAGGTTTGGTGGCACGACAGCAGTTTGAAAAGACCTTGACTGTGGGAGAAATGTCCAGGAAAACGATTCCTTTTTTGCAGGGAGGCAGTTTGCGAGGACAGGGGGGTTGCTGTGCTCTCTAGCAAAACTACTGACCTTGGGATGTCTAGGGTGGGGAGATGTTGGCCACGTGTGGGCTGGAGCAAAGGTGTGTGGGTGCCTGTGTGTGACAGCCGTGGGTGTGCAGGAAGGGGGGTTCTGGTGCCATTGGAGCTGCCGGGGAGCCAAAAGGGGCACGGTTGTCTGAAAAAGGCAAAAAGTCTCAGTCTCTGTTGACACGTGTACCAAAGGAGATGCAAATTTTCCCTTTCTCGTTGCAGACTTCGCAAAGCTCCCCAGGAAAGGAAGCTTTATATTCCTCCCCAGCTTTATGCTAAAGGTTTCCTTCCTCCTGTCTCAGCACCCTTTCTGCTGTTGGGAGAGCACGAGGTGGATGGAGAGGATCCCCAGGCATCTGCAGGCACAAGGGACTCATACAACTGCGATTTTCCTCCAGCCCTCGTGAAAGGGACTTCCAGGATACTCTTGGGAATGTACCAGCTCTCCTGCTGGAGCTTTTCTATGGAATATTTGAACACAAAGGGTAAAACTAAAGTCAGGTCTGTTCTGGAGTATGTTACACTTGTGCAAAACTCCGTTCTTCTGTTTATTTTCTGTTCTGGAAAGCACAGTCTGGGGTTCCTGGGCACTTCCTATTGAGTGATTCCATGAAAATAATTTTGTACTGAAAGGGGAAAGGAGCTGTCTGTGGGAGGTCAGGTGTCCATGATAAAAGCTTTATGCTTTTCAGTCAGATAAGCCTTAAAATATCTCACAGTGTATAGGAATGCCTGGCTTCTAAAAGTCACCAGCTGAGTCTTAGAGGCTCCTTTGAAGAGCTGTTTTCAGGCAGGCAAATTGCCCCCCAGGAGGGACTCTGTGCCTGCTCTCCCGTGGCTCCAAGGGATCTCTGGCCCTTCACGCCGGCACCGAGATTTTCTCGGGAAGGGCCTCAGATCCCCGGACCAGTCTGGGACACAGGCAAGATCCCCCTGCATTTTGGGACCAAATTGGCCCCCTGGAGGGACAGTGCTGTTGGTGCCCCCCGGGTTGGGGCACCCCGAGGACTCCAGCGCGCACCGAAAGGATTATTCGGGGAGATCCTCGGGGTGCCCGGCCCTGGGGAGCTCAAAGCAAGGTCCCTGCCATGGATTCAGGCATTGCTGAGAGTATCCCAGGGGTCCCTGTCCCTGCTAGACAGGGAGCTCTCTAATGGGCTGTAATTGGGTTCTAAAAGTGGTGCTCCAAGTGCCAAAGAAGTGTGGGATTGGGATTAAGAAATGAGCAGTGAGGGTGCAATTGGCTGTTTTCTCTGGAATGTGACTGTGAGAGCTGCAGGAGTGCCAGGTGTGTGTTCCAGTCCCCAGCATTTGGTTTGCACATGTCCTGCTCAGACACAAGTACAATTTCCTCAGTCCTGAACACAGCAGAATGAGAATTATGGACTGGCAGTGTTAAGGTGATTGGTGTGACAGGGGTCAAACTGGGAAAACATTGGGGAATTCCTCAGTTTGTGTTTTTGCCAAACTCACCCAAACCTCTGCTAGGAAGTGATGGGCTGGAAAAGTTGAGGCAGAAATGGAATTTAAAACTGGGGCTCTTGACGCTGTAATTGCTGAAACTAAATGTGTCCAAGCAGCAGCTCTTGTTGTGCAGGGAATAACTCCTGTCAGCAGCAAGGCCCCCACTGAAGTGGCAGCTGCAGTTGTTCCTGTGGTGTGGGCCAGTGGAGCTGCAGGAGAGTGGAAGAGGGCAGAACCTGTAGGTATTACCCCTGATGTGGGATCTCTATGGGTAAGGCCAACCCAGTATCCTTTAAAATCAGAATGCCAGACTGGATTGGTTGCAGGAACAGCTAAATTGGCTCCTCCTGGTTTGCTTGTAGGACGTGAATGCAAGAACCTGCCAAGAAAACCAGTGGACAAGATGATTGATTAGTGCAGGACCTGAGAGAAGCACCTTGAATGACAACCTGGAGGAGTTTCCAGTATTGGATTTAAAAGATGGCCTTTGCATCTCCTTGAGCAAGGAAAGCCAAGAAAGCTTTGCTTTTGCAGGAGAAAATGGGGCAAGCAGGCAGGAAGAAGAGAAGCCCCGTGACTCCTCCCTGAGCCCCAGACAGCCCATGAACTGCCTTGCTGGGAATGGTGGGACGGGCTGGACTCTGCATTGCTCCCTCGGGATGTGTGGTAAGACTGTTATGGCGACTTTTTGAATAGATGGTGCAAGGGCAGCCTTTAAGCAGCTGAAGCATTCCCTGAGGAGAGCTCTGGGTCTGCCAGATGTGTCAGAACTGTTGGAAGCATCTTTGGTGGGGAGGGCAAACAAAGGCCAAGGTGTGCAGTGACCCCCCCTGAGAAGGGACATTCAGTTAATGGCATCCCTGATGGTGAACTTTGTGGGCTGTTCCCCCTGTAGGGCAGGTGATAGTCCCAGCTCCAGTTATGGGAAAAATGGTTAAAAGGGAGCCCCAAAAGCTGGAAGTCCTCCTGGAGGCTCCTGGCAAAGAGAGTTTGCTGCGTTCCCCCTGACAGAAGGACAGTGATAGCTTTTGAGTGCTGGTAGATCCTTTTAATAGATAGCCTTGAGTGTGTCCTTGTTGCACCAGTAGGACTTATCAAAGTCCCCATATTCCAGGAGATAGACACATTGAAGTTTAAAATATTCTTCCTAATCCTTTGTTGGCTTGAGGCTCTCCCCTCAGGAACTGCAGGAACTCCTGGTGCCGCCTGGGCCGATGGATTGGACGCCCCAGCCCCTCCGTTCCTGCCCAGCCACTGGGGCCGTGTCCAGTGGTGGCACTGCCAGCCCTGCAGGTGAAGTGGGAAGGGCCTTTGCAGGTCTTGTGGGTCACATTTATAGCAGGTAAAGTTGCAGTAAAAGGACCTGGGGTCTGTTATTCTTGAGTTCAGAAAGCTCCTTTTGATTGGTGAGCAGGACAAAGTGGATCCTTAAGAGTTCCCATCCGTGTTTGTGTCTCAGCCTGTGTTAGGATTCAGGGCTGTAGCTGTTGTTGTCACTGAGGAGTCAAACTGTGCTTTAAATAATGAGACCCTGGCCTGATGGCCCAGTGTCAAGGCAAAAGGTGGAATGCTCTCTGAGTGTTGAGATGTAACAAGGGCTAATCCTTTTTGCAGTGGGATGGAGCCTGGAAAGTGCACAGAGCTGAGCCCAGGGATTGAAAGGGACCAAGCAAGGGAGGTGAAGAAAGAAGGAAGAAGGGAAGTGAGGCAGCAGGCAAGCAGCACCAAGTTGCTGTGTAAGCAGGTGAGTTGTGTTGAGGTTCCTCAGGCAGGCACTGAGGACTTGGAGGGCTCCAGACAGAGCAGACCTGGGAAGGCCCTCGGTGAAGCCCCTCAGAAACCTGAAGCCCCTGGGCCTTTTGGGGAGCCTGAGCTATTGCAGCCCTGGGGATGGCTTTGGTTTCCTTCTCTCCTCAGAGTAAAACTCTGTGGGGGAGTCTGTGATCTCCCTGACTTTTGTGTCATAACTGAAACTTGGAAGGAAGTTGACCTTGTGTCGTTTCCCAACTGACTTGGCCGGGTTGAACCAGCAGTGCCAGATTGTTGTAGTGTGCAGGGTGTTGTTTGTGTCTGAGCAGTTTGGGGTTGATTTGCCAAGGGGAGCCATGGAATGTTATGGTGTTTTTGTCCCAATATTTGGAGGCAGTGCCCTGGATGAGTTGATTTCTGCCTCACTCCCTGATATCTGAGTTAGGAGATGTACCAAGAACTGGTAGTTTTTGCAGTGGGATGTTCCCTAGAAAGTGCATGGAGCTGAGCCAAGGAACTTAAAGGGACTGAGCAAGCAAAGTCAAGAAAGAATGAAGAAGGGAACTGAGGCAGCAGCCAAGCAGCACCAAGCTCCTCTACAACCAGGTGAGTTGTCTTGAAGTTGATAAGGTGGTCACTGAGAACTTTGGGGTCTGCAGGCACAGGTGACCACCAGAGACCCCCAATGGAGCCCCTCAGAGAACTTATAAGGGTTTGTGTAGATGGGAACAGGTGTTGGGAGTGTCCTGAATGTGCAACAGGAATGCAGGGAAGGAAAATGAACCCTCCTGTCATGCTGACCCCTCCCATCAGCTGCAGTGGAGACCCCTCCGTGTGCCCTTTGGGAGCGGATTGCCAGGACCCCCGTGGGGCTGGGATCATGGCAGGGTGTTGTAAGCAAGGAATGCCTGGCTTCTAAAAGTCACCAGCTGAGTCTTAGAGGCTCCTTTGAAGAGCTGAGTTCAGGCAGCAGAATTGCCCCCCAGGAGGGACTCTGTGCCTGCTCTCCCGTGGCTCCAAGGGATCTCTGGCCCTTCACGCCGGCACCGAGATTTTCTCGGGAAGGGCCTCAGATCTCCGGACCAGTCTGGGACACAGGCAAGATCCCCCTGCATTTTGGGACCAAATTGGCCCCTGGAGGGACAGTGCTGTTGGTGCCCCCCGGGTTGGGGCACCCCGAGGACTCCAGCGCGCACCGAAAGGATTATTCGGGGAGATCCTCGGGGTGCCCGGCCCTGGGGAGCTCAAAGCAAGGTCCCTGCCATGGATTCAGGCATTGCTGAGAGTATCCCAGGGGTCCCTGTCCCTGCTAGACAGGGAGCTCTCTAATGGGCTGTAATTGGGTTCTAAAAGTGGTGCTCCAAGTGCCAAAGAAGTGTGGGATTGGGATTAAGAAATGAGCAGTGAGGGTGCAATTGGCTGTTTTCTCTGGAATGTGACTGTGAGAGCTGCAGGAGTGCCAGGTGTGTGTTCCAGTCCCCAGCATTTGGTTTGCACATGTCCTGGTCAGACACAAGTACAATTTCCTCAGTCCTGAACACAGCAGAATGAGAATTATGGACTGGCAGTGTTAAGGTGATTGGTGTGACAGGGGTCAAACTGGGAAAACATTGGGGAATTCCTCAGTTTGTGTTTTTGCCAAACTCACCCAAACCTCTGCTAGGAAGTGATGGGCTGGAAAAGTTGAGGCAGAAATGGAATTTAAAACTGGGGCTCTTGACGCTGTAATTGCTGAAACTAAATGTGTCCAAGCAGCAGCTCTTGTTGTGCAGGGAATAACTCCTGTCAGCAGCAAGGCCCCCACTGAAGTGGCAGCTGCAGTTGTTCCTGTGGTGTGGGCCAGTGGAGCTGCAGGAGAGTGGAAGAGGGCAGAACCTGTAGGTATTACCCCTGATGTGGGATCTCTATGGGTAAGGCCAACCCAGTATCCTTTAAAATCAGAATGCCAGACTGGATTGGTTGCAGGAACAGCTAAATTGGCTCCTCCTGGTTTGCTTGTAGGACGTGAATGCAAGAACCTGCCAAGAAAACCAGTGGACAAGATGATTGATTAGTGCAGGACCTGAGAGAAGCACCTTGAATGACAACCTGGAGGAGTTTCCAGTATTGGATTTAAAAGATGGCCTTTGCATCTCCTTGAGCAAGGAAAGCCAAGAAAGCTTTGCTTTTGCAGGAGAAAATGGGGCAAGCAGGCAGGAAGAAGAGAAGCCCCGTGACTCCTCCCTGAGCCCCAGACAGCCCATGAACTGCCTTGCTGGGAATGGTGGGACGGGCTGGACTCTGCATTGCTCCCTCGGGATGTGTGGTAAGACTGTTATGGCGACTTTTTGAATAGATGGTGCAAGGGCAGCCTTTAAGCAGCTGAAGCATTCCCTGAGGAGAGCTCTGGGTCTGCCAGATGTGTCAGAACTGTTGGAAGCATCTTTGGTGGGGAGGGCAAACAAAGGCCAAGGTGTGCAGTGACCCCCCCTGAGAAGGGACATTCAGTTAATGGCATCCCTGATGGTGAACTTTGTGGGCTGTTCCCCCTGTAGGGCAGGTGATAGTCCCAGCTCCAGTTATGGGAAAAATGGTTAAAAGGGAGCCCCAAAAGCTGGAAGTCCTCCTGGAGGCTCCTGGCAAAGAGAGTTTGCTGCGTTCCCCCTGACAGAAGGACAGTGATAGCTTTTGAGTGCTGGTAGATCCTTTTAATAGATAGCCTTGAGTGTGTCCTTGTTGCACCAGTAGGACTTATCAAAGTCCCCATATTCCAGGAGATAGACACATTGAAGTTTAAAATATTCTTCCTAATCCTTTGTTGGCTTGAGGCTCTCCCCTCAGGAACTGCAGGAACTCCTGGTGCCGCCTGGGCCGATGGATTGGACGCCCCAGCCCCTCCGTTCCTGCCCGGCCACTGGGGCCGTGTCCAGTGGTGGCACTGCCAGCCCTGCAGGTGAAGTGGGAAGGGCCTTTGCAGGTCTTGTGGGTCACATTTATAGCAGGTAAAGTTGCAGTAAAAGGACCTGGGGTCTGTTATTCTTGAGTTCAGAAAGCTCCTTTTGATTGGTGAGCAGGACAAAGTGGATCCTTAAGAGTTCCCATCCGTGTTTGTGTCTCAGCCTGTGTTAGGATTCAGGGCTGTAGCTGTTGTTGTCACTGAGGAGTCAAACTGTGCTTTAAATAATGAGACCCTGGCCTGATGGCCCAGTGTTAAGAAAAAAGGGGGAATGCTCTCTGAGTGTTGAGATGTAACAAGGGCTAATCCTTTTTGCAGTGGGATGGAGCCTGGAAAGTGCACAGAGCTGAGCCCAGGGATTGAAAGGGACCAAGCAAGGGAGGTGAAGAAAGAAGGAAGAAGGGAAGTGAGGCAGCAGGCAAGCAGCACCAAGTTGCTGTGTAAGCAGGTGAGTTGTGTTGAGGTTCCTCAGGCAGGCACTGAGGACTTGGAGGGCTCCAGACAGAGCAGACCTGGGAAGGCCCTCGGTGAAGCCCCTCAGAAACCTGAAGCCCCTGGGCCTTTTGGGGAGCCTGAGCTATTGCAGCCCTGGGGATGGCTTTGGTTTCCTTCTCTCCTCAGAGTAAAACTCTGTGGGGGAGTCTGTGATCTCCCTGACTTTTGTGTCATAACTGAAACTTGGAAGGAAGTTGACCTTGTGTCGTTTCCCAACTGACTTGGCCGGGTTGAACCAGCAGTGCCAGATTGTTGTAGTGTGCAGGGTGTTGTTTGTGTCTGAGCAGTTTGGGGTTGATTTGCCAAGGGGAGCCATGGAATGTTATGGTGTTTTTGTCCCAATATTTGGAGGCAGTGCCCTGGATGAGTTGATTTCTGCCTCACTCCCTGATATCTGAGTTAGGAGATGTACCAAGAACTGGTAGTTTTTGCAGTGGGATGTTCCCTAGAAAGTGCATGGAGCTGAGCCAAGGAACTTAAAGGGACTGAGCAAGCAAAGTCAAGAAAGAATGAAGAAGGGAACTGAGGCAGCAGCCAAGCAGCACCAAGCTCCTCTACAACCAGGTGAGTTGTCTTGAAGTTGATAAGGTGGTCACTGAGAACTTTGGGGTCTGCAGGCACAGGTGACCACCAGAGACCCCCAATGGAGCCCCTCAGAGAACTTATAAGGGTTTGTGTAGATGGGAACAGGTGTTGGGAGTGTCCTGAATGTGCAACAGGAATGCAGGGAAGGAAAATGAACCCTCCTGTCATGCTGACCCCTCCCATCAGCTGCAGTGGAGACCCCTCCGTGTGCCCTTTGGGAGCGGATTGCCAGGACCCCCGTGGGGCTGGGATCATGGCAGGGTGTTGTAAGCAAGGAATGCCTGGCTTCTAAAAGTCACCAGCTGAGTCTTAGAGGCTCCTTTGAAGAGCTGAGTTCAGGCAGCAGAATTGCCCCCCAGGAGGGACTCTGTGCCTGCTCTCCCGTGGCTCCAAGGGATCTCTGGCCCTTCACGCCGGCACCGAGATTTTCTCGGGAAGGGCCTCAGATCCCCGGACCAGTCTGGGACACAGGCAAGATCCCCCTGCATTTTGGGACCAAATTGGCCCCCTGGAGGGACAGTGCTGTTGGTGCCCCCCGGGTTGGGGCACCCCGAGGACTCCAGCGCGCACCGAAAGGATTATTCGGGGAGATCCTCGGGGTGCCCGGCCCTGGGGAGCTCAAAGCAAGGTCCCTGCCATGGATTCAGGCATTGCTGAGAGTATCCCAGGGGTCCCTGTCCCTGCTAGACAGGGAGCTCTCTAATGGGCTGTAATTGGGTTCTAAAAGTGGTGCTCCAAGTGCCAAAGAAGTGTGGGATTGGGATTAAGAAATGAGCAGTGAGGGTGCAATTGGCTGTTTTCTCTGGAATGTGACTGTGAGAGCTGCAGGAGTGCCAGGTGTGTGTTCCAGTCCCCAGCATTTGGTTTGCACATGTCCTGGTCAGACACAAGTACAATTTCCTCAGTCCTGAACACAGCAGAATGAGAATTATGGACTGGCAGTGTTAAGGTGATTGGTGTGACAGGGGTCAAACTGGGAAAACATTGGGGAATTCCTCAGTTTGTGTTTTTGCCAAACTCACCCAAACCTCTGCTAGGAAGTGATGGGCTGGAAAAGTTGAGGCAGAAATGGAATTTAAAACTGGGGCTCTTGACGCTGTAATTGCTGAAACTAAATGTGTCCAAGCAGCAGCTCTTGTTGTGCAGGGAATAACTCCTGTCAGCAGCAAGGCCCCCACTGAAGTGGCAGCTGCAGTTGTTCCTGTGGTGTGGGCCAGTGGAGCTGCAGGAGAGTGGAAGAGGGCAGAACCTGTAGGTATTACCCCTGATGTGGGATCTCTATGGGTAAGGCCAACCCAGTATCCTTTAAAATCAGAATGCCAGACTGGATTGGTTGCAGGAACAGCTAAATTGGCTCCTCCTGGTTTGCTTGTAGGACGTGAATGCAAGAACCTGCCAAGAAAACCAGTGGACAAGATGATTGATTAGTGCAGGACCTGAGAGAAGCACCTTGAATGACAACCTGGAGGAGTTTCCAGTATTGGATTTAAAAGATGGCCTTTGCATCTCCTTGAGCAAGGAAAGCCAAGAAAGCTTTGCTTTTGCAGGAGAAAATGGGGCAAGCAGGCAGGAAGAAGAGAAGCCCCGTGACTCCTCCCTGAGCCCCAGACAGCCCATGAACTGCCTTGCTGGGAATGGTGGGACGGGCTGGACTCTGCATTGCTCCCTCGGGATGTGTGGTAAGACTGTTATGGCGACTTTTTGAATAGATGGTGCAAGGGCAGCCTTTAAGCAGCTGAAGCATTCCCTGAGGAGAGCTCTGGGTCTGCCAGATGTGTCAGAACTGTTGGAAGCATCTTTGGTGGGGAGGGCAAACAAAGGCCAAGGTGTGCAGTGACCCCCCCCTGAGAAGGGACATTCAGTTAATGGCATCCCTGATGGTGAACTTTGTGGGCTGTTCCCCCTGTAGGGCAGGTGATAGTCCCAGCTCCAGTTATGGGAAAAATGGTTAAAAGGGAGCCCCAAAAGCTGGAAGTCCTCCTGGAGGCTCCTGGCAAAGAGAGTTTGCTGCGTTCCCCCTGACAGAAGGACAGTGATAGCTTTTGAGTGCTGGTAGATCCTTTTAATAGATAGCCTTGAGTGTGTCCTTGTTGCACCAGTAGGACTTATCAAAGTCCCCATATTCCAGGAGATAGACACATTGAAGTTTAAAATATTCTTCCTAATCCTTTGTTGGCTTGAGGCTCTCCCCTCAGGAACTGCAGGAACTCCTGGTGCCGCCTGGGCCGATGGATTGGACGCCCCAGCCCCTCCGTTCCTGCCCGGCCACTGGGGCCGTGTCCAGTGGTGGCACTGCCAGCCCTGCAGGTGAAGTGGGAAGGGCCTTTGCAGGTCTTGTGGGTCACATTTATAGCAGGTAAAGTTGCAGTAAAAGGACCTGGGGTCTGTTATTCTTGAGTTCAGAAAGCTCCTTTTGATTGGTGAGCAGGACAAAGTGGATCCTTAAGAGTTCCCATCCGTGTTTGTGTCTCAGCCTGTGTTAGGATTCAGGGCTGTAGCTGTTGTTGTCACTGAGGAGTCAAACTGTGCTTTAAATAATGAGACCCTGGCCTGATGGCCCAGTGTTAAGAAAAAAGGGGGAATGCTCTCTGAGTGTTGAGATGTAACAAGGGCTAATCCTTTTTGCAGTGGGATGGAGCCTGGAAAGTGCACAGAGCTGAGCCCAGGGATTGAAAGGGACCAAGCAAGGGAGGTGAAGAAAGAAGGAAGAAGGGAAGTGAGGCAGCAGGCAAGCAGCACCAAGTTGCTGTGTAAGCAGGTGAGTTGTGTTGAGGTTCCTCAGGCAGGCACTGAGGACTTGGAGGGCTCCAGACAGAGCAGACCTGGGAAGGCCCTCGGTGAAGCCCCTCAGAAACCTGAAGCCCCTGGGCCTTTTGGGGAGCCTGAGCTATTGCAGCCCTGGGGATGGCTTTGGTTTCCTTCTCTCCTCAGAGTAAAACTCTGTGGGGGAGTCTGTGATCTCCCTGACTTTTGTGTCATAACTGAAACTTGGAAGGAAGTTGACCTTGTGTCGTTTCCCAACTGACTTGGCCGGGTTGAACCAGCAGTGCCAGATTGTTGTAGTGTGCAGGGTGTTGTTTGTGTCTGAGCAGTTTGGGGTTGATTTGCCAAGGGGAGCCATGGAATGTTATGGTGTTTTTGTCCCAATATTTGGAGGCAGTGCCCTGGATGAGTTGATTTCTGCCTCACTCCCTGATATCTGAGTTAGGAGATGTACCAAGAACTGGTAGTTTTTGCAGTGGGATGTTCCCTAGAAAGTGCATGGAGCTGAGCCAAGGAACTTAAAGGGACTGAGCAAGCAAAGTCAAGAAAGAATGAAGAAGGGAACTGAGGCAGCAGCCAAGCAGCACCAAGCTCCTCTACAACCAGGTGAGTTGTCTTGAAGTTGATAAGGTGGTCACTGAGAACTTTGGGGTCTGCAGGCACAGGTGACCACCAGAGACCCCCAATGGAGCCCCTCAGAGAACTTATAAGGGTTTGTGTAGATGGGAACAGGTGTTGGGAGTGTCCTGAATGTGCAACAGGAATGCAGGGAAGGAAAATGAACCCTCCTGTCATGCTGACCCCTCCCATCAGCTGCAGTGGAGACCCCTCCGTGTGCCCTTTGGGAGCGGATTGCCAGGACCCCCGTGGGGCTGGGATCATGGCAGGGTGTTGTAAGCAAGGAACGCCTGGCTTCTAAAAGTCACCAGCTGAGTCTTAGAGGCTCCTTTGAAGAGCTGAGTTCAGGCAGCAGAATTGCCCCCCAGGAGGGACTCTGTGCCTGCTCTCCCGTGGCTCCGAGGGATCTCTGGCCCTTCACGCCGGCACCGAGATTTTCTCGGGAAGGGCCTCAGATCTCCGGACCAGTCTGGGACACAGGCAAGATCCCCCTGCAGTTTAGGACCAAATTGGCCCCCTGGAGGGACAGTGCTGTTGGTGCCCCCCGGGTTGGGGCACCCCGAGGACTCCAGCGCGCACCGAAAGGATTATTCGGGGAGATCCTCGGGGTGCCCGGCCCTGGGGAGCTCAAAGCAAGGTCCCTGCCATGGATTCAGGCAGTGCTGAGAGTATCCCAGGGGTCCCTGTCCCTGCTAGACAGGGAGCTCTCTAATGGGCTGTAATTGGGTTCTAAAAGCGGTGCTCCAAGTGCCAAAGAAGTGTGGGATTGGGATTAAGAAATGAGCAGTGAGGGTGCAATTGGCTGTTTTCTCTGGAATGTGACTGTGAGAGCTGCAGGAGTGCCAGGTGTGTGTTCCAGTCCCCAGCATTTGGTTTGCACATGTCCTGCTCAGACACAGGTCCAACTTGCTCAGTCCTTAACCCAAGAGAGGGAGAATGAAGGACTGGCACTGTTAAGGTGATTGGTGTGACAGGGGTCAAACTGGGAAAACATTGGGGAATTCCTCAGTTGGTCTGTTTGCCAAACTAACCCAAACCTGTGCTAGGAAGAGATGGACTGGGGTCTCTGATCTCCTGGGCAGTTGTTTTGCATGACCCTGGGAGCCTCTGGGATTAGACTGGCCTGGGCAGACAGGGAGCAGTTTGTCCTGTGGAGCTGGGCTGGGTTTGTTGAGGATGCCTTGGGAGGCAGGGCTGGAGAGGCTCCTCTGTTGGCTGTAGTGGTGGAAGGTTGTAGCAGCAGGGCTGGAGCCTTCGCCCTCCTGCTCCCCCCGTGAGCCCCGCCGGGCCCGTGCCCTTGGCAATGGAGGGCCCCCCATTGCTGAGTCAGCGGTTCCGGGGGCCAGGAGGGATGGGATCAGGATGCCGAGCTCCGCCCAGGGCCGGGGCTGCCAGTGTTCAACCATGGAGGGAACTGAAAGCACAGTGAGATGGAGGCCAAGCTGCAGCACAGGGATGGGTGAGAAAAGACCCTGGTCCTCAGGTGGAGCTTTGAATTCCCTGGAAAAATGGATCCTGTCAGATGGATCAGGCCCTTGTGGGTGCTGGAGCAGAGGCCTCTGTCATTTATGGTCACCCTGAAAGGTTGCAAGGACAGCAAGTTCTGACTGCAGGATGAGGTGGCAAACAAAGTGAAGTGGTCCAGAGAAAAGCTGAGGCTAAAATTGGTCCTGTGCCAGAGCAGCCTCGTGCAGTGCTTGTTGCTGTCCCTGAGTGTCCCATTGCAGTGGATATTTCCAAGGGTGCCTTGTGCTGGGGAGCACTGGGGCAGTTCCCTTTCCCTGGGCAGGGCAGGCAGGGCACGTTTCCCCCCTCGAGGGTGGCTCCACAGTCCCCCCCTGTGCCCTGGGAGCGTGGCAGAACACCTGGACCCACTGTCCTTGTCAGAGAGGGCACAAGGGATGGTTGGATGGGGGAGGGAATGGCTCAGGGAGTACAAGCACCATTACAATGAGTAGGGCAGCACCTGGAAAGGAAGAAGGGGAGTTAATCCAGACAAAATCCAAGCACCTGCCCAAGCTGTGATATTTTTAGGAACTCAGTGGTGCTGTGGTCCCCAGGAAGTATTGCCCAGGACTAGGCAGGAGACTTCAGGCTCTGTCACCCCCAGAGCAAGTGTCCAGGGGCAGGCAGTGGGGAGGCAGCTCTGTTGTTGAGGATGGGGTTATTTTCTCTGCTTTATTTTGTCTCCAGAGATGTTCTTCCCATTAATCCAAACTGACTCCATCTCCTAACTCTCTGAAGAGGTTTTCTGCTTTTTGTGGGAGGGTAAGGTTTGGGTTCTAACTATAGAAGAGCCAACAAAATAAAGGCTTTGTGGCAAACAAATGGTGTCTCCCAAACTCTTTGTACTTCAAATAGATGCCTTTATTCTTAGTTTTTTCTTATTGGTATTCTCAAGGTACTTGATACCCTGTCTACAGTTATTTATTTTGGCTTCTCTTTTTTATTTGTTACAGAGTTGATGTGACTGACTTCTTTTTGAAATGCAGCAGTGCTCTCAAGGATATTTCCCCCCCACTCCTGGGCTTGTGCAGGGCTGTTGAGTCCGTGTGTGCCGCTGTTCTTGTCCCAGGGGGACCGAGTGACATTTGGAACCAAACCTGGGGACTTGAACTCTAGGAATGTTTCTGTGTCTTTGAATTTTAAATTGCACATGAAGCAGAAATATGTTTGTGTTTTCCAGGTTATATTGTCATGAAAATAGAAATGCATCATTGGATCTTACTCCTCTGAGGGCAAACCACCAGACTGATCATTTCTTAGTCCATCAGACCCAGTGCCAGGAACTCAGAGGGGTGTTTGTGTGCAAATGTGCTGAGTGGTGGTGGCCCCCGTGAGACTGTGACCAGCTGGAAATGTGTGTGTGTGTGTGTGCAGAGCTGGGCTGGATCCCTTGGGATTTGGCTCCCAGATCCCCCCCAGCCTTCAGGAAAACCAGAGGCCACCGAACCCTGAGGGAAGGGAGTCCCATTTGCAGAAGGGTTTGTAGATTGGGGAAAAGCTCTCCAGAACAAAGCCTGTGTTCCAAACCCCTTCAGGCCAAAGTCAAGGAGCACAAACCCTGGAGTCATCAAGTTATGAAGTTTGGTTCAAACCATTTCCTAATAAGTCAGTTTTAATGAAGTGTTAAAAGGAGAACTTAAATAAGGGTAATTTCTGATGGAGAATAATGGGAAGAAGTGGTTTAAGTTCCCTAAACATGTTTTATATCAGTCCATGGTTATTTAATTGAGCATTGTTTGGAATTTTTCTTTTTGCATTCGTTCCTGGTGTGCTTTTCTCTATCTAAGGGATGTTTGGAGGTCTTTTTGATTGCTTGAAGGTTTTTAATGTCAGTGCTGGATTGGGGTGGACAGTCATTGTAACATGATTTAGAGTTGGATGCATTTTATTCTGTGTGCCCTGTTTGATGTCTCGTGTTCAGCGAGTGACTGGTCAGAGTTTGGCCCAAGCCTTTGTTTTTCAGGTGAAAAAGCCGAAGGGGGAATTGTAGTTGCAGCTTTGCCCTTGAGCTGCAGCTGGAGCCTGGCCAAAGAACAAGGCAAAGCTCCCTGGGGAAGGAAGGGGGAGCCAGAGAAGAAAAGCAGCTGCAGCCAGAAAGGTGGGTTTGGGCGGGAGAAGAGGGGCTGTGACCCAGCAAGGGGCTCTGGAGGGCTCTGGGGTCCCTGTAATGGCTCTGGGGTCTCTGTAGGGGCTCTGGGGTCTCTATAGGGGCTCTGGAGGCCTCTGGGGTCCCTATAAGGGCTCTGGGGTCTCTGTAGGGACTCTGGGGTTTCTATCGTGGCTCTGGGGTCCCTATAATGGCTCTGGGGTCTCTGTAGGGGCTCTGGGGTCCCTCTCGTGGCTCGGGGTCCCTCTTGTGGCTCGGGGTCCCTCTCGTGGCTCGGGGTCCCTCTCGTGGCTCGGGGTCCCTCTCCTGGCTCGGGGTCCCTCTCCTGGCTCGGGGTCCCTCTCCTGGCTCGGGGTCCCTCTCCTGGCTCGGGGTCCCTCTCCTGGCTCGGGGTCCCTCTCCCTGCCGGCACAGGAGCTGCTGCCGCCCCAGCAAGAGGCAGAGGAGTCGCTGCCTAGAAGCAAGAACTCACTGAGAGCTGAACTGGGGCCGTGTGGGCAGGGCCAGAGGGGAGCAAAGGAAGGGATTTGTTGCTAAGAAAAGAAATAAAGTTTGGGTCATTTGTTGGGGAGATTTGTGTCAGTTTCTGATCATTTTTGGGGGTTATTTTTAGTGAGTTTCTGGTCATTTTTGGGGGAGATTTGGGTCAGTTTCTGGTCATTTTTCGGGATGATTTGGGTGAGTTTTGGGTTTATTTTTGTGGTAATTTTGGGTCAGTTTCTGGTCATTTTTTGGGGTGATTGGGCTGACTTTTTGGTCATTTTTTTGGGGAGATTTGGGTGAGTGTTGGTATCAGTGTTTTGGGATTTTGGGGTCAGTTTCTGGTCATATCTGGGGCTGATTTTGTATCATTTTGGGTCAGTTTGGGGGGGGGTTCTTGCATTTTTAGGTCAGGTTTTGGGCCAATTTGGAGTTAGTTTTTGAGGTGATTTGGGCCAGTTTTGGGTCAGTTCTGGATCAATTTTTGGAGTGAATTGGATCAGTTTTTGTGTCACTTTTTGGGGAGATTTGGGTGAGTTCTGGGTCATTTTTGGGGAGATTTGAATCAGTTTCTGGTAGTTTTTTGGGGAGACTTGGGTGAGTTCTGGGTCTCTCCTGATTGTAATTCCTTCAGGCTCCTCTCCTGATTTTAATTTTTTTAGTCCCCTCTCCTGATTTTAATTTTTTTAGTCCCCTCTCCTGATTTTAATTTTTTTAGTCCCCTCTCCTGATTTTAATTTTTTTAGTCCCCTCTCCTGATTTTAATTTTTTCAGGCTCCTCTCCTGATTTTAATTTTTTTAGGCTCCTCTCATGATTTTTATTGTATTAGTCCCGTGTCCTGATTTTAATTTTTTCAGGCTCTTCTCCTGATTGTAATTTTTTTAGGCTCTTCTCTTGATTTTAATTCTCTTAGGTTCTTCTCCTGATTTTAATTCTCTTGGGCTCTCCTCCTGATTTTTATATTTTTAGACTCTTCCCCTGATTTTCATTTTTTTTTTAGGCTCTTCTCCTGATTTTAATTCTCTTAGGAGAAGAGCCTAGAGAATTAAAACCAGGAGAAGAGCCTAATTACACAAGTAAATTTTCAAACCACCAGCAATCACAAGCCAATTATCCGATTTCCCAAAAGAACTACACGAACAAATACGGTTATAAAACAAAAAAAAAATGCCATAAGTAAAAAATCGCATAGCAACAGTGCCCCCTGGTGACAGAGAAAAGGAATTGCACATATATTTGAGATGAAATACTGCCACCTGCTGACGGAAAACAGGAACTGCATTGAAAAAATTTTGAACAGCGCATGCGCAGTCGTTGGCAAAACGCCGGCGATCACGTGGTAAGTAAGGGCAGGCAGGAGAGGGACCGGCGACGCATGCGCAGTGGCTCTCGTGCCGGTGCAGCGCTCCCTGCTCGAGTTAAGGGCCGGTTCCGGCGGCAGGGCGGGACTCGCGGTCTCCCGTCTGTCCCGGGGTGTGCGGGGGGGGAATAACGTGAAGATTTCTTGGGGTGAAAGCGCAGAAATTAGCGAGGAGGGACGCTAATTTGGGTAAACTCGGTCACCAGAAGTAGTGAGCGACCGGAAGTCCTCCAAGGCCCCGGCCCGGAAGTCCGCCAAGCCCATAGTAAAGATGGCGCCGCCAGGACCGGAACGACCACACTAAAGATGGCGGCCCCTGCCCGGAAGTTCGCCAAGCCCACAGTAAAGATGGCGCCGCCAGGACCGGAACGACCACACTAAAGATGGCGGCGAGAGGCTTCCGCCGCGACCCGGACCCCCACCCCGCGCCCGCAGCGCCGTCTCGCCGCGCTGCTTCCCGCTGCGGGGACAGGGCGGGGCGCTCGGCGGCGCCGGGCGCGGGCGGCAGGTTCGTGGGCGGCGGCAGGCACCGGCGCCGGCAGCCCCCGTCTCGGGGCCGCGGCGCGCGAGGACCGCATGGCGCGCACGTCGCGCCGCCCTCTCGCCCCGCTCCGCTCCCGCTCCCGCCCCTGCCCCCGCTTCTGCCCCGCTCGCTCCCGCCGTGCCCTGGAGATGCTATCGGGGCTGCGCCGCCGCCTTCCCCCCCCGGAAGCGACCCACGGCGGCAGATTCGACGGAGATCGACCCCGGGGTAAGCTGGGCGCGTCCAAAGGCGCCGCGGGTCTCGCCAAGGAGGGGAGGGGGGGGGGAGGCGCGCGGCTGCAGTGCCGCTCCCGGCCGTGTCCGCCAGGCGGCGACTGTGAGGCAGGGCCCGGCGCTCGGCGGCGCTCTTGCAAGCGACGCCCCTGGCAAAGCGGCGCTGCTTGGGCACTGCCGGCCTTCCCCCGGAGTGCCCGGGCTGGCCCAGCACCTGGCCGAACCTCTTAGGGAAGAGGCAAGGAACAACTGCGCTTCTTCTGCCCTTTCTTTAGCCCGGGACTGGAACACAGACAAAATCAAGGGGCTCTTGGACCTGTGCAGGCTCCGAGCAGTTTTCAGCCTTCCTTAGCAGGGCATTCTCACCCTCCGAAAAGCTGAAAGGCTTTAACAGCTGGACACGCGCCTGCAGCTGTGCAGATTAATGTAGTTTCTTTTAGGAAATGAAGGGGAAGTTTTCCTGTTGGGAGCCTAAATACCGAGTCTACTCTGCTTTTTCAATCAGGTGACGAAGCTTAGGGAAGAAAAGACCAAAGGCCTCGAGGTGAGTACATTCTACCGAGTTCTGCTTTTCTGGCATCGGTTTGGGAAAATCACGTGAAATTCTAAAAAGCTTCTCTCCGTGTTTTCTAGTTGTTTTTTCAGCCTTGCTCTAAGTTTCATGTAGAAAAGGGCATAGAATTATTAGAACAGACAAACTAGACTTCCTCGGGAGAGATGGAAGAAAAGTCTGCTGATTCCAGTTCTGCTTTTCTTGTCTTCCCTTCGACTGTCGTTTTCTCTCCCCTGCTGTTCAAATAGGCTGCAGTTAATTGCTCTGCTGAAGAGTTTGCTGTCCTAAGTGTCTGTCAAATTGATGCCTTCAACTCAAGACAGCACCTGCTCCTTAGTTACAAAAAGTTCCTCACAGGAAATTTTCAGGCGTGCCCATAAATCTCCTCGCTGTTTGTTTGGGAGAACAGGCTTTTCTCGTCTGTAACAGAACAGTCGTGTCATCTGCTCTGGAATGCTGGTGGCAATCTAGTCAGAAGAGGACCCCGTGCTTCACTAATTTTCCCTTTTTGTTGTTGGGGGTGACTTCTTCCCAGGCATGTTATTCTTGACCCCCCGGGGCAAACGGAGGTGTCAGCGTCAGGAGCCATCCTAACTGAGGCCCTGGGAGGTCAGTGCTTTTTGTGGGACTGGACGGTGAAGCTGTCTGTGGGAATGCCCTGGCTATGGCTCAGTGTAGTCCTAATTAAGGTGTCTTTTACTCCGTGTTCCCAGGCTGCCTCTTTCCCTTCGGTCGCCGTGGGTGTGCCGGACGCCTCTGGCAGGACTAACCCTGTGGCTTTTATGTCCAGCGTGCTGTGCTGTGTGTGCCTGCAGGTAAGAAAAGCTGGGAGTGCAGTCCCTCTGCTTTGGTTGCTGTGTCTCTTTGGGAGTGATTTTGGAGGGGAATCCCAGAGCGATTTGGTTTGAAGGGGACCTTCAAAGGCCAGCCTGTCTTCCGTGGGCAGGGACACCTTCCACTGTCCCCGGTTGCTGCGAGTCCCGTCCAGCCTGGCCTGGAACACTTGCAGGGATGGGGCAGGCTCAGCTTCCCTGTGCAGTGTGCTCTAATAGCTCTCCACTGGCATCGTGAAAAATGTTGTCAGCGTGTTTTGTTGGATGACGGTAAGCAGGACCTGGGTGAAAAGGACATTCTCTGAGGTGCTGGGAGAAGGAGGACTCGTGCGGGCACCTGCAGAGACAGCGGGAACGGGAGCGTGCTGCGGAGGAGGGAAATTCCAGGGGGTGGGTGCCGAGAAATTTGTCCTTCCCTCGCCCTGTGCTCTGCACTTAGCAGTGGGTCAAGTGCAGAAGTTTCCTGGGGACCCTGGGAAATGATGCCGGGTCTGCCAAGAAAAGTGGGGCCAAAGGAGCAGGACCTGGGTCTGCCAGCGTGGGAGAAACAAGGGACGGGTCATCCTCTGCCTCCAGGAGGGAGGGCAGCAGGAAAGGCCACGGACTAAAGCACTGAAGTGCCGTTCCCCAGGGAGCCCCTGCCCAGACCTGAACTTGCTTCTGCACTTGCTGTCCCTTTCCCAGCGGAGCCAAAGCGTCGGGTGCGGCTGCCGGGGGGATGGAGCTGCCAAGGACAAGCTGGGAGGGTGTTTGCCAGGGAAGGGGGTAGAAGGAGCTCTTGATGTGCTTTGTTTACTTCTTCATCCCACAGAATTGCCACGAGAGGAAATACTTCAGAGGGGCTTCCCTCCAGATAAGGCCTGAAGATGCCAGGAGGTTTCAGCCGGGAGGAAAGGAGCTGTGGAAGAAAAGCAGCCTAAAAACAGCCAGTGGGGATCATCAGGTTTTCCAGCCAAGAAGAACAAGGAGAGAGATGAGGGAATCGGGTTCCAATTCCTAATGCTTTGGTGGGTGCAGGAATGATTTCTGTGTGTTTTCCAGTCCCTTTGGATTCCTGAGATGATTTTAAAATGATGGCTTTAGCAATCAACTAAATCGCAGATGTTGTTTTTGAGAGGAAATGATGCCAAAGAAATGCAGAGAGAGAGCATGGAATCATCCTGGGATCCTGGAGTGGTTTGGGTTGGAAAGGATCTCAGGGATCATCTCCTTCCACCCCCTGCCACAGGCAGGGACACCTTCTAATAGACCTCCAGCCTGGCCTTGGCCACTTGCAGGGATGGGGCAGCCACAACTTCTCTGTGCCAGGCCACCTCCCCACCCTCCCAGGGAAGAATGTCTCCCTTCTGTGCAATCTTTCCCTTTCTTCTCTGCAGGAAGTGGGCTGGGACAAGGGAATTGGCTCCCACGAGGCCGAGGATGAGAGCGGGCTGTGCACAGGGGACAACTTCCACTTCCGAACGGGGAAGGGCCCCTTCGTGCCCACCCCTGGCAAACTGGGACAGAGTAACATCTGCCTGCAGCTGGCTGGAGTTCCCGTTGGCTCTGGGCTTTCAGCCCGCCGGGGCTGCGGCGGGAGCCGCGCGGAGGGAACGGGGGGCGGGGCCGCGCCGAGGGCCGGGGCCGGGCTGAGCGGGCGGGGCGGGGCCGCAGGGCCAGGCGGGCTGGGATTGGGCGGAGGCGCTCGAGTGCTGATTGGGCAGCGCTGCCGGCCCGCGGTATAAAGGGCCGGCGGGGCAGGTGGGGGCGGTTGTGTGTGGGGGCTGAGGGTGCGGCCCCGCTGCTGCCCGGGCTGCGGAGGGGAGAGCGCCTTGGCCGCTGGGTTTGTGCACCGGGGCAGCCGGGGGCGTTTAGGGGCGCCTTGTGCTGGGCGGCGGGACCCGGGTAAGCCCCTTACCTGCCGGGTGCCCCCGGGGGGAGCCGTGGCATGGCTGTGGGTCCTGTGCTCTCTGGGTGTCTGAGGGTTTGCTTTGGGATCCCAAACCCTTTCCCCGTGCAGGGTTATGAGGCAAAGACTGCTTTAACTTGGTTTTTTGGTGCTGCGTTAATGCTTTTTGCTCGTTCTGTGTCCATTTGCAGCCTCGCTCGTGGTTTCCCCTGGTGTGGAGGCGAGTTGTGCTTCCTGCTGGGAGAGAGAACGGCCTTGGGAAGCTGCTCCATGAGCCACAGCTGTGCCGAGCCCGGCAGTCTGTCCAGGTAAGAGCAGGGCTTCTACTGCCCGTGAGGAGCTGGGTTTGCTGTTGGAAGATAGAATGTGCCCGTGCCTTTAAATGCAAGGACAGGCAGAAGCTGGGAGGGACCCTGAGCAGGTTTGGTGGCACGACAGCAGTTTGAAAAGACCTTGACTGTGGGAGAAATGTCCAGGAAAACGATTCCTTTTTTGCAGGGAGGCAGTTTGCGAGGACAGGGGGGTTGCTGTGCTCTCTAGCAAAACTACTGACCTTGGGATGTCTAGGGTGGGGAGATGTTGGCCACGTGTGGGCTGGTGCAAAGGTGTGTGGGTGCCTGTGTGTGACAGCCGTGGGTGTGCAGGAAGGGGGGTTCTGGTGCCATTGGAGCTGCCGGGGAGCCAAAAGGGGCACGGTTGTCTGAAAAAGGCAAAAAGTCTCAGTCTCTGTTGACACGTGTACCAAAGGAGATGCAAATTTTCCCTTTCTCGTTGCAGACTTCGCAAAGCTCCCCAGGAAAGGAAGCTTTATATTCCTCCCCAGCTTTATGCTAAAGGTTTCCTTCCTCCTGTCTCAGCACCCTTTCTGCTGTTGGGAGAGCACGAGGTGGATGGAGAGGATCCCCAGGCATCTGCAGGCACAAGGGACTCATACAACTGCGATTTTCCTCCAGCCCTCGTGAAAGGGACTTCCAGGATACTCTTGGGAATGTACCAGCTCTCCTGCTGGAGCTTTTCTATGGAATATTTGAACACAAAGGGTAAAACTAAAGTCAGGTCTGTTCTGGAGTATGTTACACTTGTGCAAAACTCCGTTCTTCTGTTTATTTTCTGTTCTGGAAAGCACAGTCTGGGGTTCCTGGGCACTTCCTATTGAGTGATTCCATGAAAATAATTTTGTACTGAAAGGGGAAAGGAGCTGTCTGTGGGAGGTCAGGTGTCCATGATAAAAGCTTTATGCTTTTCAGTCAGATAAGCCTTAAAATATCTCACAGTGTATAGGAATGCCTGGCTTCTAAAAGTCACCAGCTGAGTCTTAGAGGCTCCTTTGAAGAGCTGTTTTCAGGCAGGCAAATTGCCCCCCAGGAGGGACTCTGTGCCTGCTCTCCCGTGGCTCCAAGGGATCTCTGGCCCTTCACGCCGGCACCGAGATTTTCTCGGGAAGGGCCTCAGATCCCCGGACCAGTCTGGGACACAGGCAAGATCCCCCTGCATTTTGGGACCAAATTGGCCCCCTGGAGGGACAGTGCTGTTGGTGCCCCCCGGGTTGGGGCACCCCGAGGACTCCAGCGCGCACCGAAAGGATTATTCGGGGAGATCCTCGGGGTGCCCGGCCCTGGGGAGCTCAAAGCAAGGTCCCTGCCATGGATTCAGGCATTGCTGAGAGTATCCCAGGGGTCCCTGTCCCTGCTAGACAGGGAGCTCTCTAATGGGCTGTAATTGGGTTCTAAAAGTGGTGCTCCAAGTGCCAAAGAAGTGTGGGATTGGGATTAAGAAATGAGCAGTGAGGGTGCAATTGGCTGTTTTCTCTGGAATGTGACTGTGAGAGCTGCAGGAGTGCCAGGTGTGTGTTCCAGTCCCCAGCATTTGGTTTGCACATGTCCTGCTCAGACACAAGTACAATTTCCTCAGTCCTGAACACAGCAGAATGAGAATTATGGACTGGCAGTGTTAAGGTGATTGGTGTGACAGGGGTCAAACTGGGAAAACATTGGGGAATTCCTCAGTTTGTGTTTTTGCCAAACTCACCCAAACCTCTGCTAGGAAGTGATGGGCTGGAAAAGTTGAGGCAGAAATGGAATTTAAAACTGGGGCTCTTGACGCTGTAATTGCTGAAACTAAATGTGTCCAAGCAGCAGCTCTTGTTGTGCAGGGAATAACTCCTGTCAGCAGCAAGGCCCCCACTGAAGTGGCAGCTGCAGTTGTTCCTGTGGTGTGGGCCAGTGGAGCTGCAGGAGAGTGGAAGAGGGCAGAACCTGTAGGTATTACCCCTGATGTGGGATCTCTATGGGTAAGGCCAACCCAGTATCCTTTAAAATCAGAATGCCAGACTGGATTGGTTGCAGGAACAGCTAAATTGGCTCCTCCTGGTTTGCTTGTAGGACGTGAATGCAAGAACCTGCCAAGAAAACCAGTGGACAAGATGATTGATTAGTGCAGGACCTGAGAGAAGCACCTTGAATGACAACCTGGAGGAGTTTCCAGTATTGGATTTAAAAGATGGCCTTTGCATCTCCTTGAGCAAGGAAAGCCAAGAAAGCTTTGCTTTTGCAGGAGAAAATGGGGCAAGCAGGCAGGAAGAAGAGAAGCCCCGTGACTCCTCCCTGAGCCCCAGACAGCCCATGAACTGCCTTGCTGGGAATGGTGGGACGGGCTGGACTCTGCATTGCTCCCTCGGGATGTGTGGTAAGACTGTTATGGCGACTTTTTGAATAGATGGTGCAAGGGCAGCCTTTAAGCAGCTGAAGCATTCCCTGAGGAGAGCTCTGGGTCTGCCAGATGTGTCAGAACTGTTGGAAGCATCTTTGGTGGGGAGGGCAAACAAAGGCCAAGGTGTGCAGTGACCCCCCCTGAGAAGGGACATTCAGTTAATGGCATCCCTGATGGTGAACTTTGTGGGCTGTTCCCCCTGTAGGGCAGGTGATAGTCCCAGCTCCAGTTATGGGAAAAATGGTTAAAAGGGAGCCCCAAAAGCTGGAAGTCCTCCTGGAGGCTCCTGGCAAAGAGAGTTTGCTGCGTTCCCCCTGACAGAAGGACAGTGATAGCTTTTGAGTGCTGGTAGATCCTTTTAATAGATAGCCTTGAGTGTGTCCTTGTTGCACCAGTAGGACTTATCAAAGTCCCCATATTCCAGGAGATAGACACATTGAAGTTTAAAATATTCTTCCTAATCCTTTGTTGGCTTGAGGCTCTCCCCTCAGGAACTGCAGGAACTCCTGGTGCCGCCTGGGCCGATGGATTGGACGCCCCAGCCCCTCCGTTCCTGCCCAGCCACTGGGGCCGTGTCCAGTGGTGGCACTGCCAGCCCTGCAGGTGAAGTGGGAAGGGCCTTTGCAGGTCTTGTGGGTCACATTTATAGCAGGTAAAGTTGCAGTAAAAGGACCTGGGGTCTGTTATTCTTGAGTTCAGAAAGCTCCTTTTGATTGGTGAGCAGGACAAAGTGGATCCTTAAGAGTTCCCATCCGTGTTTGTGTCTCAGCCTGTGTTAGGATTCAGGGCTGTAGCTGTTGTTGTCACTGAGGAGTCAAACTGTGCTTTAAATAATGAGACCCTGGCCTGATGGCCCAGTGTCAAGGCAAAAGGTGGAATGCTCTCTGAGTGTTGAGATGTAACAAGGGCTAATCCTTTTTGCAGTGGGATGGAGCCTGGAAAGTGCACAGAGCTGAGCCCAGGGATTGAAAGGGACCAAGCAAGGGAGGTGAAGAAAGAAGGAAGAAGGGAAGTGAGGCAGCAGGCAAGCAGCACCAAGTTGCTGTGTAAGCAGGTGAGTTGTGTTGAGGTTCCTCAGGCAGGCACTGAGGACTTGGAGGGCTCCAGACAGAGCAGACCTGGGAAGGCCCTCGGTGAAGCCCCTCAGAAACCTGAAGCCCCTGGGCCTTTTGGGGAGCCTGAGCTATTGCAGCCCTGGGGATGGCTTTGGTTTCCTTCTCTCCTCAGAGTAAAACTCTGTGGGGGAGTCTGTGATCTCCCTGACTTTTGTGTCATAACTGAAACTTGGAAGGAAGTTGACCTTGTGTCGTTTCCCAACTGACTTGGCCGGGTTGAACCAGCAGTGCCAGATTGTTGTAGTGTGCAGGGTGTTGTTTGTGTCTGAGCAGTTTGGGGTTGATTTGCCAAGGGGAGCCATGGAATGTTATGGTGTTTTTGTCCCAATATTTGGAGGCAGTGCCCTGGATGAGTTGATTTCTGCCTCACTCCCTGATATCTGAGTTAGGAGATGTACCAAGAACTGGTAGTTTTTGCAGTGGGATGTTCCCTAGAAAGTGCATGGAGCTGAGCCAAGGAACTTAAAGGGACTGAGCAAGCAAAGTCAAGAAAGAATGAAGAAGGGAACTGAGGCAGCAGCCAAGCAGCACCAAGCTCCTCTACAACCAGGTGAGTTGTCTTGAAGTTGATAAGGTGGTCACTGAGAACTTTGGGGTCTGCAGGCACAGGTGACCACCAGAGACCCCCAATGGAGCCCCTCAGAGAACTTATAAGGGTTTGTGTAGATGGGAACAGGTGTTGGGAGTGTCCTGAATGTGCAACAGGAATGCAGGGAAGGAAAATGAACCCTCCTGTCATGCTGACCCCTCCCATCAGCTGCAGTGGAGACCCCTCCGTGTGCCCTTTGGGAGCGGATTGCCAGGACCCCCGTGGGGCTGGGATCATGGCAGGGTGTTGTAAGCAAGGAACGCCTGGCTTCTAAAAGTCACCAGCTGAGTCTTAGAGGCTCCTTTGAAGAGCTGATTTCAGGCAGGCAAATTGCCCCCCAGGAGGGACTCTGTGCCTGCTCTCCCGTGGCTCCAAGGGATCTCTGGCCCTTCACGCCGGCACCGAGATTTTCTCGGGAAGGGCCTCAGATCTCCGGACCAGTCTGGGACACAGGCAAGATCCCCCTGCATTTTGGGACCAAATTGGCCCCTGGAGGGACAGTGCTGTTGGTGCCCCCCGGGTTGGGGCACCCCGAGGACTCCAGCGCGCACCGAAAGGATTATTCGGGGAGATCCTCGGGGTGCCCGGCCCTGGGGAGCTCAAAGCAAGGTCCCTGCCATGGATTCAGGCATTGCTGAGAGTATCCCAGGGGTCCCTGTCCCTGCTAGACAGGGAGCTCTCTAATGGGCTGTAATTGGGTTCTAAAAGTGGTGCTCCAAGTGCCAAACAAGTGTGGGATTGGGATTAAGAAATGAGCAGTGAGGGTGCAATTGGCTGTTTTCTCTGGAATGTGACTGTGAGAGCTGCAGGAGTGCCAGGTGTGTGTTCCAGTCCCCAGCATTTGGTTTGCACATGTCCTGCTCAGACACAAGTACAATTTCCTCAGTCCTGAACACAGCAGAATGAGAATTATGGACTGGCAGTGTTAAGGTGATTGGTGTGACAGGGGTCAAACTGGGAAAACATTGGGGAATTCCTCAGTTTGTGTTTTTGCCAAACTCACCCAAACCTCTGCTAGGAAGTGATGGGCTGGAAAAGTTGAGGCAGAAATGGAATTGAAAACTGGGGCTCTTGACGCTGTAATTGCTGAAACTAAATGTGTCCAAGCAGCAGCTCTTGTTGTGCAGGGAATAACTCCTGTCAGCAGCAAGGCCCTGACTGAAGTGGCAGCTGCAGTTGTTCCTGTGGTGTGGGCCAGTGGAGCTGCAGGAGAGTGGAAGAGGGCAGAACCTGTAGGTATTACCCCTGATGTGGGATCTCTATGGGTAAGGCCAACCCAGTATCCTTTAAAATCAGAATGCCAGACTGGATTGGTTGCAGGAACAGCTAAATTGGCTCCTCCTGGTTTGCTTGTAGGACGTGAATGCAAGAACCTGCCAAGAAAACCAGTGGACAAGATGATTGATTAGTGCAGGACCTGAGAGAAGCACCTTGAATGACAACCTGGAGGAGTTTCCAGTATTGGATTTAAAAGATGGCCTTTGCATCTCCTTGAGCAAGGAAAGCCAAGAAAGCTTTGCTTTTGCAGGAGAAAATGGGGCAAGCAGGCAGGAAGAAGAGAAGCCCCGTGACTCCTCCCTGAGCCCCAGACAGCCCATGAACTGCCTTGCTGGGAATGGTGGGACGGGCTGGACTCTGCATTGCTCCCTCGGGATGTGTGGTAAGACTGTTATGGCGACTTTTTGAATAGATGGTGCAAGGGCAGCCTTTAAGCAGCTGAAGCATTCCCTGAGGAGAGCTCTGGGTCTGCCAGATGTGTCAGAACTGTTGGAAGCATCTTTGGTGGGGAGGGCAAACAAAGGCCAAGGTGTGCAGTGACCCCCCTGAGAAGGGACTTTCAGTTAATGGCATCCCTGATGGTGAACTTTGTGGGCTGTTCCCCCTGTAGGGCAGGTGATAGTCCCAGCTCCAGTTATGGGAAAAATGGTTAAAAGGGAGCCCCAAAAGCTGGAAGTCCTCCTGGAGGCTCCTGGCAAAGAGAGTTTGCTGCGTTCCCCCTGACAGAAGGACAGTGATAGCTTTTGAGTGCTGGTAGATCCTTTTAATAGATAGCCTTGAGTGTGTCCTTGTTGCACCAGTAGGACTTATCAAAGTCCCCATATTCCAGGAGATAGACACATTGAAGTTTAAAATATTCTTCCTAATCCTTTGTTGGCTTGAGGCTCTCCCCTCAGGAACTGCAGGAACTCCTGGTGCCGCCTGGGCCGATGGATTGGACGCCCCAGCCCCTCCGTTCCTGCCCGGCCACTGGGGCCGTGTCCAGTGGTGGCACTGCCAGCCCTGCAGGTGAAGTGGGAAGGGCCTTTGCAGGTCTGGTGGGTCACATTTATAGCAGGTAAAGTTGCAGTAAAAGGACCTGGGGTCTGTTATTCTTGAGTTCAGAAAGCTCCTTTTGATTGGTGAGCAGGACAAAGTGGATCCTTAAGAGTTCCCATCCGTGTTTGTGTCTCAGCCTGTGTTAGGATTCAGGGCTGTAGCTGTTGTTGTCACTGAGGAGTCAAACTGTGCTTTAAATAATGAGACCCTGGCCTGATGGCCCAGTGTCAAGGCAAAAGGTGGAATGCTCTCTGAGTGTTGAGATGTAACAAGGGCTAATCCTTTTTGCAGTGGGATGGAGCCTGGAAAGTGCACAGAGCTGAGCCCAGGGATTGAAAGGGACCAAGCAAGGGAGGTGAAGAAAGAAGGAAGAAGGGAAGTGAGGCAGCAGGCAAGCAGCACCAAGTTGCTGTGTAAGCAGGTGAGTTGTGTTGAGGTTCCTCAGGCAGGCACTGAGGACTTGGAGGGCTCCAGACAGAGCAGACCTGGGAAGGCCCTCGGTGAAGCCCCTCAGAAACCTGAAGCCCCTGGGCCTTTTGGGGAGCCTGAGCTATTGCAGCCCTGGGGATGGCTTTGGTTTCCTTCTCTCCTCAGAGTAAAACTCTGTGGGGGAGTCTGTGATCTCCCTGACTTTTGTGTCATAACTGAAACTTGGAAGGAAGTTGACCTTGTGTCGTTTCCCAACTGACTTGGCCGGGTTGAACCAGCAGTGCCAGATTGTTGTAGTGTGCAGGGTGTTGTTTGTGTCTGAGCAGTTTGGGGTTGATTTGCCAAGGGGAGCCATGGAATGTTATGGTGTTTTTGTCCCAATATTTGGAGGCAGTGCCCTGGATGAGTTGATTTCTGCCTCACTCCCTGATATCTGAGTTAGGAGATGTACCAAGAACTGGTAGTTTTTGCAGTGGGATGTTCCCTAGAAAGTGCATGGAGCTGAGCCAAGGAACTTAAAGGGACTGAGCAAGCAAAGTCAAGAAAGAATGAAGAAGGGAACTGAGGCAGCAGCCAAGCAGCACCAAGCTCCTCTACAACCAGGTGAGTTGTCTTGAAGTTGATAAGGTGGTCACTGAGAACTTTGGGGTCTGCAGGCACAGGTGACCACCAGAGACCCCCAATGGAGCCCCTCAGAGAACTTATAAGGGTTTGTGTAGATGGGAACAGGTGTTGGGAGTGTCCTGAATGTGCAACAGGAATGCAGGGAAGGAAAATGAACCCTCCTGTCATGCTGACCCCTCCCATCAGCTGCAGTGGAGACCCCTCCGTGTGCCCTTTGGGAGCGGATTGCCAGGACCCCCGTGGGGCTGGGATCATGGCAGGGTGTTGTAAGCAAGGAATGCCTGGCTTCTAAAAGTCACCAGCTGAGTCTTAGAGGCTCCTTTGAAGAGCTGAGTTCAGGCAGCAGAATTGCCCCCCAGGAGGGACTCTGTGCCTGCTCTCCCGTGGCTCCAAGGGATCTCTGGCCCTTCACGCCGGCACCGAGATTTTCTCGGGAAGGGCCTCAGATCTCCGGACCAGTCTGGGACACAGGCAAGATCCCCCTGCATTTTGGGACCAAATTGGCCCCTGGAGGGACAGTGCTGTTGGTGCCCCCCGGGTTGGGGCACCCCGAGGACTCCAGCGCGCACCGAAAGGATTATTCGGGGAGATCCTCGGGGTGCCCGGCCCTGGGGAGCTCAAAGCAAGGTCCCTGCCATGGATTCAGGCATTGCTGAGAGTATCCCAGGGGTCCCTGTCCCTGCTAGACAGGGAGCTCTCTAATGGGCTGTAATTGGGTTCTAAAAGTGGTGCTCCAAGTGCCAAACAAGTGTGGGATTGGGATTAAGAAATGAGCAGTGAGGGTGCAATTGGCTGTTTTCTCTGGAATGTGACTGTGAGAGCTGCAGGAGTGCCAGGTGTGTGTTCCAGTCCCCAGCATTTGGTTTGCACATGTCCTGCTCAGACACAAGTACAATTTCCTCAGTCCTGAACACAGCAGAATGAGAATTATGGACTGGCAGTGTTAAGGTGATTGGTGTGACAGGGGTCAAACTGGGAAAACATTGGGGAATTCCTCAGTTTGTGTTTTTGCCAAACTCACCCAAACCTCTGCTAAGAAGTGATGGGCTGGAAAAGTTGAGGCAGAAATGGAATTGAAAACTGGGGCTCTTGACGCTGTAATTGCTGAAACTAAATGTGTCCAAGCAGCAGCTCTTGTTGTGCAGGGAATAACTCCTGTCAGCAGCAAGGCCCCCACTGAAGTGGCAGCTGCAGTTGTTCCTGTGGTGTGGGCCAGTGGAGCTGCAGGAGAGTGGAAGAGGGCAGAACCTGTAGGTATTACCCCTGATGTGGGATCTCTATGGGTAAGGCCAACCCAGTATCCTTTAAAATCAGAATGCCAGACTGGATTGGTTGCAGGAACAGCTAAATTGGCTCCTCCTGGTTTGCTTGTAGGACGTGAATGCAAGAACCTGCCAAGAAAACCAGTGGACAAGATGATTGATTAGTGCAGGACCTGAGAGAAGCACCTTGAATGACAACCTGGAGGAGTTTCCAGTATTGGATTTAAAAGATGGCCTTTGCATCTCCTTGAGCAAGGAAAGCCAAGAAAGCTTTGCTTTTGCAGGAGAAAATGGGGCAAGCAGGCAGGAAGAAGAGAAGCCCCGTGACTCCTCCCTGAGCCCCAGACAGCCCATGAACTGCCTTGCTGGGAATGGTGGGACGGGCTGGACTCTGCATTGCTCCCTCGGGATGTGTGGTAAGACTGTTATGGCGACTTTTTGAATAGATGGTGCAAGGGCAGCCTTTAAGCAGCTGAAGCATTCCCTGAGGAGAGCTCTGGGTCTGCCAGATGTGTCAGAACTGTTGGAAGCATCTTTGGTGGGGAGGGCAAACAAAGGCCAAGGTGTGCAGTGACCCCCCTGAGAAGGGACTTTCAGTTAATGGCATCCCTGATGGTGAACTTTGTGGGCTGTTCCCCCTGTAGGGCAGGTGATAGTCCCAGCTCCAGTTATGGGAAAAATGGTTAAAAGGGAGCCCCAAAAGCTGGAAGTCCTCCTGGAGGCTCCTGGCAAAGAGAGTTTGCTGCGTTCCCCCTGACAGAAGGACAGTGATAGCTTTTGAGTGCTGGTAGATCCTTTTAATAGATAGCCTTGAGTGTGTCCTTGTTGCACCAGTAGGACTTATCAAAGTCCCCATATTCCAGGAGATAGACACATTGAAGTTTAAAATATTCTTCCTAATCCTTTGTTGGCTTGAGGCTCTCCCCTCAGGAACTGCAGGAACTCCTGGTGCCGCCTGGGCCGATGGATTGGACGCCCCAGCCCCTCCGTTCCTGCCCAGCCACTGGGGCCGTGTCCAGTGGTGGCACTGCCAGCCCTGCAGGTGAAGTGGGAAGGGCCTTTGCAGGTCTTGTGGGTCACATTTATAGCAGGTAAAGTTGCAGTAAAAGGACCTGGGGTCTGTTATTCTTGAGTTCAGAAAGCTCCTTTTGATTGGTGAGCAGGACAAAGTGGATCCTTAAGAGTTCCCATCCGTGTTTGTGTCTCAGCCTGTGTTAGGATTCAGGGCTGTAGCTGTTGTTGTCACTGAGGAGTCAAACTGTGCTTTAAATAATGAGACCCTGGCCTGATGGCCCAGTGTTAAGAAAAAAGGGGGAATGCTCTCTGAGTGTTGAGATGTAACAAGGGCTAATCCTTTTTGCAGTGGGATGGAGCCTGGAAAGTGCACAGAGCTGAGCCCAGGGATTGAAAGGGACCAAGCAAGGGAGGTGAAGAAAGAAGGAAGAAGGGAAGTGAGGCAGCAGGCAAGCAGCACCAAGTTGCTGTGTAAGCAGGTGAGTTGTGTTGAGGTTCCTCAGGCAGGCACTGAGGACTTGGAGGGCTCCAGACAGAGCAGACCTGGGAAGGCCCTCGGTGAAGCCCCTCAGAAACCTGAAGCCCCTGGGCCTTTTGGGGAGCCTGAGCTATTGCAGCCCTGGGGATGGCTTTGGTTTCCTTCTCTCCTCAGAGTAAAACTCTGTGGGGGAGTCTGTGATCTCCCTGACTTTTGTGTCATAACTGAAACTTGGAAGGAAGTTGACCTTGTGTCGTTTCCCAACTGACTTGGCCGGGTTGAACCAGCAGTGCCAGATTGTTGTAGTGTGCAGGGTGTTGTTTGTGTCTGAGCAGTTTGGGGTTGATTTGCCAAGGGGAGCCATGGAATGTTATGGTGTTTTTGTCCCAATATTTGGAGGCAGTGCCCTGGATGAGTTGATTTCTGCCTCACTCCCTGATATCTGAGTTAGGAGATGTACCAAGAACTGGTAGTTTTTGCAGTGGGATGTTCCCTAGAAAGTGCATGGAGCTGAGCCAAGGAACTTAAAGGGACTGAGCAAGCAAAGTCAAGAAAGAATGAAGAAGGGAACTGAGGCAGCAGCCAAGCAGCACCAAGCTCCTCTACAACCAGGTGAGTTGTCTTGAAGTTGATAAGGTGGTCACTGAGAACTTTGGGGTCTGCAGGCACAGGTGACCACCAGAGACCCCCAATGGAGCCCCTCAGAGAACTTATAAGGGTTTGTGTAGATGGGAACAGGTGTTGGGAGTGTCCTGAATGTGCAACAGGAATGCAGGGAAGGAAAATGAACCCTCCTGTCATGCTGACCCCTCCCATCAGCTGCAGTGGAGACCCCTCCGTGTGCCCTTTGGGAGCGGATTGCCAGGACCCCCGTGGGGCTGGGATCATGGCAGGGTGTTGTAAGCAAGGAATGCCTGGCTTCTAAAAGTCACCAGCTGAGTCTTAGAGGCTCCTTTGAAGAGCTGAGTTCAGGCAGCAGAATTGCCCCCCAGGAGGGACTCTGTGCCTGCTCTCCCGTGGCTCCAAGGGATCTCTGGCCCTTCACGCCGGCACCGAGATTTTCTCGGGAAGGGCCTCAGATCTCCGGACCAGTCTGGGACACAGGCAAGATCCCCCTGCATTTTGGGACCAAATTGGCCCCTGGAGGGACAGTGCTGTTGGTGCCCCCCGGGTTGGGGCACCCCGAGGACTCCAGCGCGCACCGAAAGGATTATTCGGGGAGATCCTCGGGGTGCCCGGCCCTGGGGAGCTCAAAGCAAGGTCCCTGCCATGGATTCAGGCATTGCTGAGAGTATCCCAGGGGTCCCTGTCCCTGCTAGACAGGGAGCTCTCTAATGGGCTGTAATTGGGTTCTAAAAGTGGTGCTCCAAGTGCCAAACAAGTGTGGGATTGGGATTAAGAAATGAGCAGTGAGGGTGCAATTGGCTGTTTTCTCTGGAATGTGACTGTGAGAGCTGCAGGAGTGCCAGGTGTGTGTTCCAGTCCCCAGCATTTGGTTTGCACATGTCCTGCTCAGACACAAGTACAATTTCCTCAGTCCTGAACACAGCAGAATGAGAATTATGGACTGGCAGTGTTAAGGTGATTGGTGTGACAGGGGTCAAACTGGGAAAACATTGGGGAATTCCTCAGTTTGTGTTTTTGCCAAACTCACCCAAACCTCTGCTAAGAAGTGATGGGCTGGAAAAGTTGAGGCAGAAATGGAATTGAAAACTGGGGCTCTTGACGCTGTAATTGCTGAAACTAAATGTGTCCAAGCAGCAGCTCTTGTTGTGCAGGGAATAACTCCTGTCAGCAGCAAGGCCCCCACTGAAGTGGCAGCTGCAGTTGTTCCTGTGGTGTGGGCCAGTGGAGCTGCAGGAGAGTGGAAGAGGGCAGAACCTGTAGGTATTACCCCTGATGTGGGATCTCTATGGGTAAGGCCAACCCAGTATCCTTTAAAATCAGAATGCCAGACTGGATTGGTTGCAGGAACAGCTAAATTGGCTCCTCCTGGTTTGCTTGTAGGACGTGAATGCAAGAACCTGCCAAGAAAACCAGTGGACAAGATGATTGATTAGTGCAGGACCTGAGAGAAGCACCTTGAATGACAACCTGGAGGAGTTTCCAGTATTGGATTTAAAAGATGGCCTTTGCATCTCCTTGAGCAAGGAAAGCCAAGAAAGCTTTGCTTTTGCAGGAGAAAATGGGGCAAGCAGGCAGGAAGAAGAGAAGCCCCGTGACTCCTCCCTGAGCCCCAGACAGCCCATGAACTGCCTTGCTGGGAATGGTGGGACGGGCTGGACTCTGCATTGCTCCCTCGGGATGTGTGGTAAGACTGTTATGGCGACTTTTTGAATAGATGGTGCAAGGGCAGCCTTTAAGCAGCTGAAGCATTCCCTGAGGAGAGCTCTGGGTCTGCCAGATGTGTCAGAACTGTTGGAAGCATCTTTGGTGGGGAGGGCAAACAAAGGCCAAGGTGTGCAGTGACCCCCCTGAGAAGGGACTTTCAGTTAATGGCATCCCTGATGGTGAACTTTGTGGGCTGTTCCCCCTGTAGGGCAGGTGATAGTCCCAGCTCCAGTTATGGGAAAAATGGTTAAAAGGGAGCCCCAAAAGCTGGAAGTCCTCCTGGAGGCTCCTGGCAAAGAGAGTTTGCTGCGTTCCCCCTGACAGAAGGACAGTGATAGCTTTTGAGTGCTGGTAGATCCTTTTAATAGATAGCCTTGAGTGTGTCCTTGTTGCACCAGTAGGACTTATCAAAGTCCCCATATTCCAGGAGATAGACACATTGAAGTTTAAAATATTCTTCCTAATCCTTTGTTGGCTTGAGGCTCTCCCCTCAGGAACTGCAGGAACTCCTGGTGCCGCCTGGGCCGATGGATTGGACGCCCCAGCCCCTCCGTTCCTGCCCGGCCACTGGGGCCGTGTCCAGTGGTGGCACTGCCAGCCCTGCAGGTGAAGTGGGAAGGGCCTTTGCAGGTCTGGTGGGTCACATTTATAGCAGGTAAAGTTGCAGTAAAAGGACCTGGGGTCTGTTATTCTTGAGTTCAGAAAGCTCCTTTTGATTGGTGAGCAGGACAAAGTGGATCCTTAAGAGTTCCCATCCGTGTTTGTGTCTCAGCCTGTGTTAGGATTCAGGGCTGTAGCTGTTGTTGTCACTGAGGAGTCAAACTGTGCTTTAAATAATGAGACCCTGGCCTGATGGCCCAGTGTCAAGGCAAAAGGTGGAATGCTCTCTGAGTGTTGAGATGTAACAAGGGCTAATCCTTTTTGCAGTGGGATGGAGCCTGGAAAGTGCACAGAGCTGAGCCCAGGGATTGAAAGGGACCAAGCAAGGGAGGTGAAGAAAGAAGGAAGAAGGGAAGTGAGGCAGCAGGCAAGCAGCACCAAGTTGCTGTGTAAGCAGGTGAGTTGTGTTGAGGTTCCTCAGGCAGGCACTGAGGACTTGGAGGGCTCCAGACAGAGCAGACCTGGGAAGGCCCTCGGTGAAGCCCCTCAGAAACCTGAAGCCCCTGGGCCTTTTGGGGAGCCTGAGCTATTGCAGCCCTGGGGATGGCTTTGGTTTCCTTCTCTCCTCAGAGTAAAACTCTGTGGGGGAGTCTGTGATCTCCCTGACTTTTGTGTCATAACTGAAACTTGGAAGGAAGTTGACCTTGTGTCGTTTCCCAACTGACTTGGCCGGGTTGAACCAGCAGTGCCAGATTGTTGTAGTGTGCAGGGTGTTGTTTGTGTCTGAGCAGTTTGGGGTTGATTTGCCAAGGGGAGCCATGGAATGTTATGGTGTTTTTGTCCCAATATTTGGAGGCAGTGCCCTGGATGAGTTGATTTCTGCCTCACTCCCTGATATCTGAGTTAGGAGATGTACCAAGAACTGGTAGTTTTTGCAGTGGGATGTTCCCTAGAAAGTGCATGGAGCTGAGCCAAGGAACTTAAAGGGACTGAGCAAGCAAAGTCAAGAAAGAATGAAGAAGGGAACTGAGGCAGCAGCCAAGCAGCACCAAGCTCCTCTACAACCAGGTGAGTTGTCTTGAAGTTGATAAGGTGGTCACTGAGAACTTTGGGGTCTGCAGGCACAGGTGACCACCAGAGACCCCCAATGGAGCCCCTCAGAGAACTTATAAGGGTTTGTGTAGATGGGAACAGGTGTTGGGAGTGTCCTGAATGTGCAACAGGAATGCAGGGAAGGAAAATGAACCCTCCTGTCATGCTGACCCCTCCCATCAGCTGCAGTGGAGACCCCTCCGTGTGCCCTTTGGGAGCGGATTGCCAGGACCCCCGTGGGGCTGGGATCATGGCAGGGTGTTGTAAGCAAGGAATGCCTGGCTTCTAAAAGTCACCAGCTGAGTCTTAGAGGCTCCTTTGAAGAGCTGAGTTCAGGCAGCAGAATTGCCCCCCAGGAGGGACTCTGTGCCTGCTCTCCCGTGGCTCCAAGGGATCTCTGGCCCTTCACGCCGGCACCGAGATTTTCTCGGGAAGGGCCTCAGATCTCCGGACCAGTCTGGGACACAGGCAAGATCCCCCTGCATTTTGGGACCAAATTGGCCCCTGGAGGGACAGTGCTGTTGGTGCCCCCCCGGTTGGGGCACCCCGAGGACTCCAGCGCGCACCGAAAGGATTATTCGGGGAGATCCTCGGGGTGCCCGGCCCTGGGGAGCTCAAAGCAAGGTCCCTGCCATGGATTCAGGCATTGCTGAGAGTATCCCAGGGGTCCCTGTCCCTGCTAGACAGGGAGCTCTCTAATGGGCTGTAATTGGGTTCTAAAAGTGGTGCTCCAAGTGCCAAACAAGTGTGGGATTGGGATTAAGAAATGAGCAGTGAGGGTGCAATTGGCTGTTTTCTCTGGAATGTGACTGTGAGAGCTGCAGGAGTGCCAGGTGTGTGTTCCAGTCCCCAGCATTTGGTTTGCACATGTCCTGCTCAGACACAAGTACAATTTCCTCAGTCCTGAACACAGCAGAATGAGAATTATGGACTGGCAGTGTTAAGGTGATTGGTGTGACAGGGGTCAAACTGGGAAAACATTGGGGAATTCCTCAGTTTGTGTTTTTGCCAAACTCACCCAAACCTCTGCTAAGAAGTGATGGGCTGGAAAAGTTGAGGCAGAAATGGAATTGAAAACTGGGGCTCTTGACGCTGTAATTGCTGAAACTAAATGTGTCCAAGCAGCAGCTCTTGTTGTGCAGGGAATAACTCCTGTCAGCAGCAAGGCCCCCACTGAAGTGGCAGCTGCAGTTGTTCCTGTGGTGTGGGCCAGTGGAGCTGCAGGAGAGTGGAAGAGGGCAGAACCTGTAGGTATTACCCCTGATGTGGGATCTCTATGGGTAAGGCCAACCCAGTATCCTTTAAAATCAGAATGCCAGACTGGATTGGTTGCAGGAACAGCTAAATTGGCTCCTCCTGGTTTGCTTGTAGGACGTGAATGCAAGAACCTGCCAAGAAAACCAGTGGACAAGATGATTGATTAGTGCAGGACCTGAGAGAAGCACCTTGAATGACAACCTGGAGGAGTTTCCAGTATTGGATTTAAAAGATGGCCTTTGCATCTCCTTGAGCAAGGAAAGCCAAGAAAGCTTTGCTTTTGCAGGAGAAAATGGGGCAAGCAGGCAGGAAGAAGAGAAGCCCCGTGACTCCTCCCTGAGCCCCAGACAGCCCATGAACTGCCTTGCTGGGAATGGTGGGACGGGCTGGACTCTGCATTGCTCCCTCGGGATGTGTGGTAAGACTGTTATGGCGACTTTTTGAATAGATGGTGCAAGGGCAGCCTTTAAGCAGCTGAAGCATTCCCTGAGGAGAGCTCTGGGTCTGCCAGATGTGTCAGAACTGTTGGAAGCATCTTTGGTGGGGAGGGCAAACAAAGGCCAAGGTGTGCAGTGACCCCCCTGAGAAGGGACTTTCAGTTAATGGCATCCCTGATGGTGAACTTTGTGGGCTGTTCCCCCTGTAGGGCAGGTGATAGTCCCAGCTCCAGTTATGGGAAAAATGGTTAAAAGGGAGCCCCAAAAGCTGGAAGTCCTCCTGGAGGCTCCTGGCAAAGAGAGTTTGCTGCGTTCCCCCTGACAGAAGGACAGTGATAGCTTTTGAGTGCTGGTAGATCCTTTTAATAGATAGCCTTGAGTGTGTCCTTGTTGCACCAGTAGGACTTATCAAAGTCCCCATATTCCAGGAGATAGACACATTGAAGTTTAAAATATTCTTCCTAATCCTTTGTTGGCTTGAGGCTCTCCCCTCAGGAACTGCAGGAACTCCTGGTGCCGCCTGGGCCGATGGATTGGACGCCCCAGCCCCTCCGTTCCTGCCCAGCCACTGGGGCCGTGTCCAGTGGTGGCACTGCCAGCCCTGCAGGTGAAGTGGGAAGGGCCTTTGCAGGTCTTGTGGGTCACATTTATAGCAGGTAAAGTTGCAGTAAAAGGACCTGGGGTCTGTTATTCTTGAGTTCAGAAAGCTCCTTTTGATTGGTGAGCAGGACAAAGTGGATCCTTAAGAGTTCCCATCCGTGTTTGTGTCTCAGCCTGTGTTAGGATTCAGGGCTGTAGCTGTTGTTGTCACTGAGGAGTCAAACTGTGCTTTAAATAATGAGACCCTGGCCTGATGGCCCAGTGTTAAGAAAAAAGGGGGAATGCTCTCTGAGTGTTGAGATGTAACAAGGGCTAATCCTTTTTGCAGTGGGATGGAGCCTGGAAAGTGCACAGAGCTGAGCCCAGGGATTGAAAGGGACCAAGCAAGGGAGGTGAAGAAAGAAGGAAGAAGGGAAGTGAGGCAGCAGGCAAGCAGCACCAAGTTGCTGTGTAAGCAGGTGAGTTGTGTTGAGGTTCCTCAGGCAGGCACTGAGGACTTGGAGGGCTCCAGACAGAGCAGACCTGGGAAGGCCCTCGGTGAAGCCCCTCAGAAACCTGAAGCCCCTGGGCCTTTTGGGGAGCCTGAGCTATTGCAGCCCTGGGGATGGCTTTGGTTTCCTTCTCTCCTCAGAGTAAAACTCTGTGGGGGAGTCTGTGATCTCCCTGACTTTTGTGTCATAACTGAAACTTGGAAGGAAGTTGACCTTGTGTCGTTTCCCAACTGACTTGGCCGGGTTGAACCAGCAGTGCCAGATTGTTGTAGTGTGCAGGGTGTTGTTTGTGTCTGAGCAGTTTGGGGTTGATTTGCCAAGGGGAGCCATGGAATGTTATGGTGTTTTTGTCCCAATATTTGGAGGCAGTGCCCTGGATGAGTTGATTTCTGCCTCACTCCCTGATATCTGAGTTAGGAGATGTACCAAGAACTGGTAGTTTTTGCAGTGGGATGTTCCCTAGAAAGTGCATGGAGCTGAGCCAAGGAACTTAAAGGGACTGAGCAAGCAAAGTCAAGAAAGAATGAAGAAGGGAACTGAGGCAGCAGCCAAGCAGCACCAAGCTCCTCTACAACCAGGTGAGTTGTCTTGAAGTTGATAAGGTGGTCACTGAGAACTTTGGGGTCTGCAGGCACAGGTGACCACCAGAGACCCCCAATGGAGCCCCTCAGAGAACTTATAAGGGTTTGTGTAGATGGGAACAGGTGTTGGGAGTGTCCTGAATGTGCAACAGGAATGCAGGGAAGGAAAATGAACCCTCCTGTCATGCTGACCCCTCCCATCAGCTGCAGTGAAGACCCCTCCGTGTGCCCTTTGGGAGCGGATTGCCAGGACCCCCGTGGGGCTGGGATCATGGCAGGGTGTTGTAAGCAAGGAATGCCTGGCTTCTAAAAGTCACCAGCTGAGTCTTAGAGGCTCCTTTGAAGAGCTGAGTTCAGGCAGCAGAATTGCCCCCCAGGAGGGACTCTGTGCCTGCTCTCCCGTGGCTCCAAGGGATCTCTGGCCCTTCACGCCGGCACCGAGATTTTCTCGGGAAGGGCCTCAGATCTCCGGACCAGTCTGGGACACAGGCAAGATCCCCCTGCATTTTGGGACCAAATTGGCCCCTGGAGGGACAGTGCTGTTGGTGCCCCCCGGGTTGGGGCACCCCGAGGACTCCAGCGCGCACCGAAAGGATTATTCGGGGAGATCCTCGGGGTGCCCGGCCCTGGGGAGCTCAAAGCAAGGTCCCTGCCATGGATTCAGGCAGTGCTGAGAGTATCCCAGGGGTCCCTGTCCCTGCTAGACAGGGAGCTCTCTAATGGGCTGTAATTGGGTTCTAAAAGTGGTGCTCCAAGTGCCAAAGAAGTGTGGGATTGGGATTAAGAAATGAGCAGTGAGGGTGCAATTGGCTGTTTTCTCTGGAATGTGACTGTGAGAGCTGCAGGAGTGCCAGGTGTGTGTTCCAGTCCCCAGCATTTGGTTTGCACATGTCCTGCTCAGACACAGGTCCAACTTGCTCAGTCCTTAACCCAAGAGAGGGAGAATGAAGGACTGGCACTGTTAAGGTGATTGGTGTGACAGGGGTCAAACTGGGAAAACATTGGGGAATTCCTCAGTTGGTCTGTTTGCCAAACTAACCCAAACCTGTGCTAGGAAGAGATGGACTGGGGTCTCTGATCTCCTGGGCAGTTGTTTTGCATGACCCTGGGAGCCTCTGGGATTAGACTGGCCTGGGCAGACAGGGAGCAGTTTGTCCTGTGGAGCTGGGCTGGGTTTGTTGAGGATGCCTTGGGAGGCAGGGCTGGAGAGGCTCCTCTGTTGGCTGTAGTGGTGGAAGGTTGTAGCAGCAGGGCTGGAGCCTTCGCCCTCCTGCTCCCCCCGTGAGCCCCGCCGGGCCCGTGCCCTTGGCAATGGAGGGCCCCCCATTGCTGAGTCAGCGGTTCCGGGGGCCAGGAGGGATGGGATCAGGATGCCGAGCTCCGCCCAGGGCCAGGGCTGCCAGTGTTCAACCATGCAGGGAACTGAAAGCACAGTGAGATGGAGGCCAAGCTGCAGCACAGGGATGGGTGAGAAAAGACCCTAGTCCTCAGGTGGAGCTTTGAATTCCCTGGAAAAATGGATCCTGTCAGATGGATCAGGCCCTTGTGGGTGCTGGAGCAGAGGCCTCTCTCATTTTTGGTCACCCTGAAAGGTTGCAAGGACAGCAAGTTCTGACTGCAGGATGAGGTGGCAAACAAAGTGAAGTGGTCCAGAGAAAAGCTGAGGCTAAAATTGGCCCTGTGCCAGAGCAGCCTCGTGCAGTGCTTGTTGCTGTCCCTGAGTGTCCCATTGCAGTGGATATTTCCAAGGGTGCCTTGTGCTGGGGAGCACTGGGGCAGTTCCCTTTCCCTGGGCAGGGCAGGCAGGGCACGTTTCCCCCCTCGAGGGTGGCTCCACAGTCCCCCCCTGTGCCCTGGGAGCGTGGCAGAACACCTGGACCCACTGTCCTTGTCAGAGAGGGCACAAGGGATGGTTGGATGGGGGAGGGAATGGCTCAGGGAGTACAAGCACCATTACAATGAGTAGGGCAGCACCTGGAAAGGAAGGGGGGATTAATCCAGACAAAATCCAAGCACCTGCCCAAGCTGTGATATTTTTAGGAACTCAGTGGTGCTGTGGTCCCCAGGAAGTATTGCCCAGGACTAGGCAGGAGACTTCAGGCTCTGTCACCCCCAGAGCAAGTGTCCAGGGGCAGGCAGTGGGGAGGCAGCTCTGTTGTTGAGGATGGGGTTATTTTCTCTGCTTTATTTTGTCTCCAGAGATGTTCTTCCCATTAATCCAAACTGACTCCATCTCCTAACTCTCTGAAGAGGTTTTCTGCTTTTTGTGGGAGGGTAAGGTTTGGGTTCTAACTATAGAAGAGCCAACAAAATAAAGGCTTTGTGGCAAACAAATGGTGTCTCCCAAACTCTTTGTACTTCAAATAGATGCCTTTATTCTTAGTTTTTTCTTATTGGTATTCTCAAGGTACTTGATACCCTGTCTACAGTTATTTATTTTGGCTTCTCTTTTTTATTTGTTACAGAGTTGATGTGACTGACTTCTTTTTGAAATGCAGCAGTGCTCTCAAGGATATTTCCCCCCCACTCCTGGGCTTGTGCAGGGCTGTTGAGTCCGTGTGTGCCGCTGTTCTTGTCCCAGGGGGACCGAGTGACATTTGGAACCAAACCTGGGGACTTGAACTCTAGGAATGTTTCTGTGTCTTTGAATTTTAAATTGCACATGAAGCAGAAATATGTTTGTGTTTTCCAGGTTATATTGTCATGAAAATAGAAATGCATCATTGGATCTTACTCCTCTGAGGGCAAACCACCAGACTGATCATTTCTTAGTCCATCAGACCCAGTGCCAGGAACTCAGAGGGCTGTTTGTGTGCAAATGTGCTGAGTGGTGGTGGCCCCCGTGAGACTGTGACCAGCTGGAAATGTGTGTGTGTGTGTGTGTGCAGAGCTGGGCTGGATCCCTTGGGATTTGGCTCCCAGATCCCCCCCAGCCTTCAGGAAAACCAGAGGCCACCGAACCCTGAGGGAAGGGAGTCCCATTTGCAGAAGGGTTTGTAGATTGGGGAAAAGCTCTCCAGAACAAAGCCTGTGTTCCAAACCCCTTCAGGCCAAAGTCAAGGAGCACAAACCCTGGAGTCATCAAGTTATGAAGTTTGGTTCAAACCATTTCCTAATAAGTCAGTTTTAATGAAGTGTTAAAAGGAGAACTTAAATAAGGGTAATTTCTGATGGAGAATAATGGGAAGAAGTGGTTTAAGTTCCCTAAACATGTTTTATATCAGTCCATGGTTATTTAATTGAGCATTGTTTGGAATTTTTCTTTTTGCATTCGTTCCTGGTGTGCTTTTCTCTATCTAAGGGATGTTTGGAGGTCTTTTTGATTGCTTGAAGGTTTTTAATGTCAGTGCTGGATTGGGGTGGACAGTCATTGTAACATGATTTAGAGTTGGATGCATTTTATTCTGTGTGCCCTGTTTGATGTCTCGTGTTCAGCGAGTGACTGGTCAGAGTTTGGCCCAAGCCTTTGTTTTTCAGGTGAAAAAGCCGAAGGGGGAATTGTAGTTGCAGCTTTGCCCTTGAGCTGCAGCTGGAGCCTGGCCAAAGAACAAGGCAAAGCTCCCTGGGGAAGGAAGGGGGAGCCAGAGAAGAAAAGCAGCTGCAGCCAGAAAGGTGGGTTTGGGCGGGAGAAGAGGGGCTGTGACCCAGCAAGGGGCTCTGGAGGGCTCTGGGGTCCCTGTAATGGCTCTGGGGTCTCTGTAGGGGCTCTGGGGTCTCTATAGGGGCTCTGGAGGCCTCTGGGGTCCCTATAAGGGCTCTGGGGTCTCTGTAGGGACTCTGGGGTTTCTATCGTGGCTCTGGGGTCCCTATAATGGCTCTGGGGTCTCTGTAGGGGCTCTGGGGTCCCTCTCGTGGCTCGGGGTCCCTCTCGTGGCTCGGGGTCCCTCTCGTGGCTCGGGGTCCCTCTCCTGGCTCGGGGTCCCTCTCCTGGCTCGGGGTCCCTCTCCTGGCTCGGGGTCCCTCTCCTGGCTCGGGGTCCCTCTCCCTGCCGGCACAGGAGCTGCTGCCGCCCCAGCAAGAGGCAGAGGAGTCGCTGCCTAGAAGCAAGAACTCACTGAGAGCTGAACTGGGGCCGTGTGGGCAGGGCCAGAGGGGAGCAAAGGAAGGGATTTGTTGCTAAGAAAAGAAATAAAGTTTGGGTCATTTGTTGGGGAGATTTGTGTCAGTTTCTGATCATTTTTGGGGGTTATTTTTAGTGAGTTTCTGGTCATTTTTGGGGGAGATTTGGGTCAGTTTCTGGTCATTTTTCGGGATGATTTGGGTGAGTTTTGGGTTTATTTTTGTGGTAATTTTGGGTCAGTTTCTGGTCATTTTTTGGGGTGATTGGGCTGACTTTTTGGTCATTTTTTTGGGGAGATTTGGGTGAGTGTTGGTATCAGTGTTTTGGGATTTTGGGGTCAGTTTCTGGTCATATCTGGGGCTGATTTTGTATCATTTTGGGTCAGTTTGGGGGGGGGTTCTTGCATTTTTAGGTCAGGTTTTGGGCCAATTTGGAGTTAGTTTTTGAGGTGATTTGGGCCAGTTTTGGGTCAGTTCTGGATCAATTTTTGGAGTGAATTGGATCAGTTTTTGTGTCACTTTTTGGGGAGATTTGGGTGAGTTCTGGGTCATTTTTGGGGAGATTTGAATCAGTTTCTGGTAGTTTTTTGGGGAGACTTGGGTGAGTTCTGGGTCTCTCCTGATTGTAATTCCTTCAGGCTCCTCTCCTGATTTTAATTTTTTTAGTCCCCTCTCCTGATTTTAATTTTTTTAGTCCCCTCTCCTGATTTTAATTTTTTTAGTCCCCTCTCCTGATTTTAATTTTTTTAGTCCCCTCTCCTGATTTTAATTTTTTCAGGCTCCTCTCCTGATTTTAATTTTTTTAGGCTCCTCTCATGATTTTTATTGTATTAGTCCCGTGTCCTGATTTTAATTTTTTCAGGCTCTTCTCCTGATTGTAATTTTTTTAGGCTCTTCTCTTGATTTTAATTCTCTTAGGTTCTTCTCCTGATTTTAATTCTCTTGGGCTCTCCTCCTGATTTTTATATTTTTAGACTCTTCCCCTGATTTTCATTTTTTTTTTAGGCTCTTCTCCTGATTTTAATTCTCTTAGGAGAAGAGCCTAGAGAATTAAAACCAGGAGAAGAGCCTAATTACACAAGTAAATTTTCAAACCACCAGCAATCACAAGCCAATTATCCGATTTCCCAAAAGAACTACACGAACAAATACGGTTATAAAACAAAAAAAAAATGCCATAAGTAAAAAATCGCATAGCAACAGTGCCCCCTGGTGACAGAGAAAAGGAATTGCACATATATTTGAGATGAAATACTGCCACCTGCTGACGGAAAACAGGAACTGCATTGAAAAAATTTTGAACAGCGCATGCGCAGTCGTTGGCAAAACGCCGGCGATCACGTGGTAAGTAAGGGCAGGCAGGAGAGGGACCGGCGACGCATGCGCAGTGGCTCTCGTGCCGGTGCAGCGCTCCCTGCTCGAGTTAAGGGCCGGTTCCGGCGGCAGGGCGGGACTCGCGGTCTCCCGTCTGTCCCGGGGTGTGCGGGGGGGGAATAACGTGAAGATTTCTTGGGGTGAAAGCGCAGAAATTAGCGAGGAGGGACGCTAATTTGGGTAAACTCGGTCACCAGAAGTAGTGAGCGACCGGAAGTCCTCCAAGGCCCCGGCCCGGAAGTCCGCCAAGCCCATAGTAAAGATGGCGCCGCCAGGACCGGAACGACCACACTAAAGATGGCGGCCCCTGCCCGGAAGTTCGCCAAGCCCACAGTAAAGATGGCGCCGCCAGGACCGGAACGACCACACTAAAGATGGCGGCGAGAGGCTTCCGCCGCGACCCGGACCCCCACCCCGCGCCCGCAGCGCCGTCTCGCCGCGCTGCTTCCCGCTGCGGGGACAGGGCGGGGCGCTCGGCGGCGCCGGGCGCGGGCGGCAGGTTCGTGGGCGGCGGCAGGCACCGGCGCCGGCAGCCCCCGTCTCGGGGCCGCGGCGCGCGAGGACCGCATGGCGCGCACGTCGCGCCGCCCTCTCGCCCCGCTCCGCTCCCGCTCCCGCCCCTGCCCCCGCTTCTGCCCCGCTCGCTCCCGCCGTGCCCTGGAGATGCTATCGGGGCTGCGCCGCCGCCTTCCCCCCCCGGAAGCGACCCACGGCGGCAGATTCGACGGAGATCGACCCCGGGGTAAGCTGGGCGCGTCCAAAGGCGCCGCGGGTCTCGCCAAGGAGGGGAGGGGGGGGGGAGGCGCGCGGCTGCAGTGCCGCTCCCGGCCGTGTCCGCCAGGCGGCGACTGTGAGGCAGGGCCCGGCGCTCGGCGGCGCTCTTGCAAGCGACGCCCCTGGCAAAGCGGCGCTGCTTGGGCACTGCCGGCCTTCCCCCGGAGTGCCCGGGCTGGCCCAGCACCTGGCCGAACCTCTTAGGGAAGAGGCAAGGAACAACTGCGCTTCTTCTGCCCTTTCTTTAGCCCGGGACTGGAACACAGACAAAATCAAGGGGCTCTTGGACCTGTGCAGGCTCCGAGCAGTTTTCAGCCTTCCTTAGCAGGGCATTCTCACCCTCCGAAAAGCTGAAAGGCTTTAACAGCTGGAGACGCGCCTGCAGCTGTGCAGATTAATGTAGTTTCTTTTAGGAAATGAAGGGGAAGTTTTCCTGTTGGGAGCCTAAATACCGAGTCTACTCTGCTTTTTCAATCAGGTGACGAAGCTTAGGGAAGAAAAGACCAAAGGCCTCGAGGTGAGTACATTCTACCGAGTTCTGCTTTTCTGGCATCGGTTTGGGAAAATCACGTGAAATTCTAAAAAGCTTCTCTCCGTGTTTTCTAGTTGTTTTTTCAGCCTTGCTCTAAGTTTCATGTAGAAAAGGGCATAGAATTATTAGAACAGACAAACTAGACTTCCTCGGGAGAGATGGAAGAAAAGTCTGCTGATTCCAGTTCTGCTTTTCTTGTCTTCCCTTCGACTGTCGTTTTCTCTCCCCTGCTGTTCAAATAGGCTGCAGTTAATTGCTCTGCTGAAGAGTTTGCTGTCCTAAGTGTCTGTCAAATTGATGCCTTCAACTCAAGACAGCACCTGCTCCTTAGTTACAAAAAGTTCCTCACAGGAAATTTTCAGGCGTGCCCATAAATCTCCTCGCTGTTTGTTTGGGAGAACAGGCTTTTCTCGTCTGTAACAGAACAGTCGTGTCATCTGCTCTGGAATGCTGGTGGCAATCTAGTCAGAAGAGGACCCCGTGCTTCACTAATTTTCCCTTTTTGTTGTTGGGGGTGACTTCTTCCCAGGCATGTTATTCTTGACCCCCCGGGGCAAACGGAGGTGTCAGCGTCAGGAGCCATCCTAACTGAGGCCCTGGGAGGTCAGTGCTTTTTGTGGGACTGGACGGTGAAGCTGTCTGTGGGAATGCCCTGGCTATGGCTCAGTGTAGTCCTAATTAAGGTGTCTTTTACTCCGTGTTCCCAGGCTGCCTCTTTCCCTTCGGTCGCCGTGGGTGTGCCGGACGCCTCTGGCAGGACTAACCCTGTGGCTTTTATGTCCAGCGTGCTGTGCTGTGTGTGCCTGCAGGTAAGAAAAGCTGGGAGTGCAGTCCCTCTGCTTTGGTTGCTGTGTCTCTTTGGGAGTGATTTTGGAGGGGAATCCCAGAGCGATTTGGTTTGAAGGGGACCTTCAAAGGCCAGCCTGTCTTCCGTGGGCAGGGACACCTTCCACTGTCCCCGGTTGCTGCGAGTCCCGTCCAGCCTGGCCTGGAACACTTGCAGGGATGGGGCAGGCTCAGCTTCCCTGTGCAGTGTGCTCTAATAGCTCTCCACTGGCATCGTGAAAAATGTTGTCAGCGTGTTTTGTTGGACGACGGTAAGCAGGACCTGGGTGAAAAGGACATTCTCTGAGGTGCTGGGAGAAGGAGGACTCGTGCGGGCACCTGCAGAGACAGCGGGAACGGGAGCGTGCTGCGGAGGAGGGAAATTCCAGGGGGTGGGTGCCGAGAAATTTGTCCTTCCCTCGCCCTGTGCTCTGCACTTAGCAGTGGGTCAAGTGCAGAAGTTTCCTGGGGACCCTGGGAAATGATGCCGGGTCTGCCAAGAAAAGTGGGGCCAAAGGAGCAGGACCTGGGTCTGCCAGCGTGGGAGAAACAAGGGACGGGTCATCCTCTGCCTCCAGGAGGGAGGGCAGCAGGAAAGGCCACGGACTAAAGCACTGAAGTGCCGTTCCCCAGGGAGCCCCTGCCCAGACCTGAACTTGCTTCTGCACTTGCTGTCCCTTTCCCAGCGGAGCCAAAGCGTCGGGTGCGGCTGCCGGGGGGATGGAGCTGCCAAGGACAAGCTGGGAGGGTGTTTGCCAGGGAAGGGGGTAGAAGGAGCTCTTGATGTGCTTTGTTTACTTCTTCATCCCACAGAATTGCCACGAGAGGAAATACTTCAGAGGGGCTTCCCTCCAGATAAGGCCTGAAGATGCCAGGAGGTTTCAGCCGGGAGGAAAGGAGCTGTGGAAGAAAAGCAGCCTAAAAACAGCCAGTGGGGATCATCAGGTTTTCCAGCCAAGAAGAACAAGGAGAGAGATGAGGGAATCGGGTTCCAATTCCTAATGCTTTGGTGGGTGCAGGAATGATTTCTGTGTGTTTTCCAGTCCCTTTGGATTCCTGAGATGATTTTAAAATGATGGCTTTAGCAATCAACTAAATCGCAGATGTTGTTTTTGAGAGGAAATGATGCCAAAGAAATGCAGAGAGAGAGCATGGAATCATCCTGGGATCCTGGAGTGGTTTGGGTTGGAAAGGATCTCAGGGATCATCTCCTTCCACCCCCTGCCCCAGGCAGGGACACCTTCTAATAGACCTCCAGCCTGGCCTTGGCCACTTGCAGGGATGGGGCAGCCACAACTTCTCTGTGCCAGGCCACCTCCCCACCCTCCCAGGGAAGAATGTCTCCCTTCTGTGCAATCTTTCCCTTTCTTCTCTGCAGGAAGTGGGCTGGGACAAGGGAATTGGCTCCCACGAGGCCGAGGATGAGAGCGGGCTGTGCACAGGGGACAACTTCCACTTCCGAACGGGGAAGGGCCCCTTCGTGCCCACCCCTGGCAAACTGGGACAGAGTAACATCTGCCTGCAGCTGGCTGGAGTTCCCGTTGGCTCTGGGCTTTCAGCCCGCCGGGGCTGCGGCGGGAGCCGCGCGGAGGGAACGGGGGCCGGGGCCGCGCCGAGGGCCGGGGCCGGGCTGAGCGGGCGGGGCGGGGCCGCAGGGCCAGGCGGGCTGGGATTGGGCGGAGGCGCTCGAGTGCTGATTGGGCAGCGCTGCCGGCCCGCGGTATAAAGGGCCGGCGGGGCAGGTGGGGGCGGTTGTGTGTGGGGGCTGAGGGTGCGGCCCCGCTGCTGCCCGGGCTGCGGAGGGGAGAGCGCCTTGGCCGCTGGGTTTGTGCACCGGGGCAGCCGGGGGCGTTTAGGGGCGCCTTGTGCTGGGCGGCGGGACCCGGGTAAGCCCCTTACCTGCCGGGTGCCCCCGGGGGGAGCCGTGGCATGGCTGTGGGTCCTGTGCTCTCTGGGTGTCTGAGGGTTTGCTTTGGGATCCCAAACCCTTTCCCCGTGCAGGGTTATGAGGCAAAGACTGCTTTAACTTGGTTTTTTGGTGCTGCGTTAATGCTTTTTGCTCGTTCTGTGTCCATTTGCAGCCTCGCTCGTGGTTTCCCCTGGTGTGGAGGCGAGTTGTGCTTCCTGCTGGGAGAGAGAACGGCCTTGGGAAGCTGCTCCATGAGCCACAGCTGTGCCGAGCCCGGCAGTCTGTCCAGGTAAGAGCAGGGCTTCTACTGCCCGTGAGGAGCTGGGTTTGCTGTTGGAAGATAGAATGTGCCCGTGCCTTTAAATGCAAGGACAGGCAGAAGCTGGGAGGGACCCTGAGCAGGTTTGGTGGCACGACAGCAGTTTGAAAAGACCTTGACTGTGGGAGAAATGTCCAGGAAAACGATTCCTTTTTTGCAGGGAGGCAGTTTGCGAGGACAGGGGGGTTGCTGTGCTCTCTAGCAAAACTACTGACCTTGGGATGTCTAGGGTGAGGAGATGTTGGCCACGTGTGGGCTGGTGCAAAAGTGTGTGGGTGCCTGTGTGTGACAGCCGTGGGTGTGCAGGAAGGGGGGTTCTGGTGCCATTGGAGCTGCCGGGGAGCCAAAAGGGGCACGGTTGTCTGAAAAAGGCAAAAAGTCTCAGTCTCTGTTGACACGTGTACCAAAGGAGATGCAAATTTTCCCTTTCTCGTTGCAGACTTCGCAAAGCTCCCCAGGAAAGGAAGCTTTATATTCCTCCCCAGCTTTATGCTAAAGGTTTCCTTCCTCCTGTCTCAGCACCCTTTCTGCTGTTGGGAGAGCACGAGGTGGATGGAGAGGATCCCCAGGCATCTGCAGGCACAAGGGACTCATACAACTGCGATTTTCCTCCAGCCCTCGTGAAAGGGACTTCCAGGATACTCTTGGGAATGTACCAGCTCTCCTGCTGGAGCTTTTCTATGGAATATTTGAACACAAAGGGTAAAACTAAAGTCAGGTCTGTTCTGGAGTATGTTACACTTGTGCAAAACTCCGTTCTTCTGTTTATTTTCTGTTCTGGAAAGCACAGTCTGGGGTTCCTGGGCACTTCCTATTGAGTGATTCCATGAAAATAATTTTGTACTGAAAGGGGAAAGGAGCTGTCTGTGGGAGGTCAGGTGTCCATGATAAAAGCTTTATGCTTTTCAGTCAGATAAGCCTTAAAATATCTCACAGTGTATAGGAATGCCTGGCTTCTAAAAGTCACCAGCTGAGTCTTAGAGGCTCCTTTGAAGAGCTGTTTTCAGGCAGGCAAATTGCCCCCCAGGAGGGACTCTGTGCCTGCTCTCCCGTGGCTCCAAGGGATCTCTGGCCCTTCACGCCGGCACCGAGATTTTCTCGGGAAGGGCCTCAGATCCCCGGACCAGTCTGGGACACAGGCAAGATCCCCCTGCATTTTGGGACCAAATTGGCCCCCTGGAGGGACAGTGCTGTTGGTGCCCCCCGGGTTGGGGCACCCCGAGGACTCCAGCGCGCACCGAAAGGATTATTCGGGGAGATCCTCGGGGTGCCCGGCCCTGGGGAGCTCAAAGCAAGGTCCCTGCCATGGATTCAGGCATTGCTGAGAGTATCCCAGGGGTCCCTGTCCCTGCTAGACAGGGAGCTCTCTAATGGGCTGTAATTGGGTTCTAAAAGTGGTGCTCCAAGTGCCAAAGAAGTGTGGGATTGGGATTAAGAAATGAGCAGTGAGGGTGCAATTGGCTGTTTTCTCTGGAATGTGACTGTGAGAGCTGCAGGAGTGCCAGGTGTGTGTTCCAGTCCCCAGCATTTGGTTTGCACATGTCCTGGTCAGACACAAGTACAATTTCCTCAGTCCTGAACACAGCAGAATGAGAATTATGGACTGGCAGTGTTAAGGTGATTGGTGTGACAGGGGTCAAACTGGGAAAACATTGGGGAATTCCTCAGTTTGTGTTTTTGCCAAACTCACCCAAACCTCTGCTAGGAAGTGATGGGCTGGAAAAGTTGAGGCAGAAATGGAATTTAAAACTGGGGCTCTTGACGCTGTAATTGCTGAAACTAAATGTGTCCAAGCAGCAGCTCTTGTTGTGCAGGGAATAACTCCTGTCAGCAGCAAGGCCCCCACTGAAGTGGCAGCTGCAGTTGTTCCTGTGGTGTGGGCCAGTGGAGCTGCAGGAGAGTGGAAGAGGGCAGAACCTGTAGGTATTACCCCTGATGTGGGATCTCTATGGGTAAGGCCAACCCAGTATCCTTTAAAATCAGAATGCCAGACTGGATTGGTTGCAGGAACAGCTAAATTGGCTCCTCCTGGTTTGCTTGTAGGACGTGAATGCAAGAACCTGCCAAGAAAACCAGTGGACAAGATGATTGATTAGTGCAGGACCTGAGAGAAGCACCTTGAATGACAACCTGGAGGAGTTTCCAGTATTGGATTTAAAAGATGGCCTTTGCATCTCCTTGAGCAAGGAAAGCCAAGAAAGCTTTGCTTTTGCAGGAGAAAATGGGGCAAGCAGGCAGGAAGAAGAGAAGCCCCGTGACTCCTCCCTGAGCCCCAGACAGCCCATGAACTGCCTTGCTGGGAATGGTGGGACGGGCTGGACTCTGCATTGCTCCCTCGGGATGTGTGGTAAGACTGTTATGGCGACTTTTTGAATAGATGGTGCAAGGGCAGCCTTTAAGCAGCTGAAGCATTCCCTGAGGAGAGCTCTGGGTCTGCCAGATGTGTCAGAACTGTTGGAAGCATCTTTGGTGGGGAGGGCAAACAAAGGCCAAGGTGTGCAGTGACCCCCCCCTGAGAAGGGACATTCAGTTAATGGCATCCCTGATGGTGAACTTTGTGGGCTGTTCCCCCTGTAGGGCAGGTGATAGTCCCAGCTCCAGTTATGGGAAAAATGGTTAAAAGGGAGCCCCAAAAGCTGGAAGTCCTCCTGGAGGCTCCTGGCAAAGAGAGTTTGCTGCGTTCCCCCTGACAGAAGGACAGTGATAGCTTTTGAGTGCTGGTAGATCCTTTTAATAGATAGCCTTGAGTGTGTCCTTGTTGCACCAGTAGGACTTATCAAAGTCCCCATATTCCAGGAGATAGACACATTGAAGTTTAAAATATTCTTCCTAATCCTTTGTTGGCTTGAGGCTCTCCCCTCAGGAACTGCAGGAACTCCTGGTGCCGCCTGGGCCGATGGATTGGACGCCCCAGCCCCTCCGTTCCTGCCCGGCCACTGGGGCCGTGTCCAGTGGTGGCACTGCCAGCCCTGCAGGTGAAGTGGGAAGGGCCTTTGCAGGTCTTGTGGGTCACATTTATAGCAGGTAAAGTTGCAGTAAAAGGACCTGGGGTCTGTTATTCTTGAGTTCAGAAAGCTCCTTTTGATTGGTGAGCAGGACAAAGTGGATCCTTAAGAGTTCCCATCCGTGTTTGTGTCTCAGCCTGTGTTAGGATTCAGGGCTGTAGCTGTTGTTGTCACTGAGGAGTCAAACTGTGCTTTAAATAATGAGACCCTGGCCTGATGGCCCAGTGTTAAGAAAAAAGGGGGAATGCTCTCTGAGTGTTGAGATGTAACAAGGGCTAATCCTTTTTGCAGTGGGATGGAGCCTGGAAAGTGCACAGAGCTGAGCCCAGGGATTGAAAGGGACCAAGCAAGGGAGGTGAAGAAAGAAGGAAGAAGGGAAGTGAGGCAGCAGGCAAGCAGCACCAAGTTGCTGTGTAAGCAGGTGAGTTGTGTTGAGGTTCCTCAGGCAGGCACTGAGGACTTGGAGGGCTCCAGACAGAGCAGACCTGGGAAGGCCCTCGGTGAAGCCCCTCAGAAACCTGAAGCCCCTGGGCCTTTTGGGGAGCCTGAGCTATTGCAGCCCTGGGGATGGCTTTGGTTTCCTTCTCTCCTCAGAGTAAAACTCTGTGGGGGAGTCTGTGATCTCCCTGACTTTTGTGTCATAACTGAAACTTGGAAGGAAGTTGACCTTGTGTCGTTTCCCAACTGACTTGGCCGGGTTGAACCAGCAGTGCCAGATTGTTGTAGTGTGCAGGGTGTTGTTTGTGTCTGAGCAGTTTGGGGTTGATTTGCCAAGGGGAGCCATGGAATGTTATGGTGTTTTTGTCCCAATATTTGGAGGCAGTGCCCTGGATGAGTTGATTTCTGCCTCACTCCCTGATATCTGAGTTAGGAGATGTACCAAGAACTGGTAGTTTTTGCAGTGGGATGTTCCCTAGAAAGTGCATGGAGCTGAGCCAAGGAACTTAAAGGGACTGAGCAAGCAAAGTCAAGAAAGAATGAAGAAGGGAACTGAGGCAGCAGCCAAGCAGCACCAAGCTCCTCTACAACCAGGTGAGTTGTCTTGAAGTTGATAAGGTGGTCACTGAGAACTTTGGGGTCTGCAGGCACAGGTGACCACCAGAGACCCCCAATGGAGCCCCTCAGAGAACTTATAAGGGTTTGTGTAGATGGGAACAGGTGTTGGGAGTGTCCTGAATGTGCAACAGGAATGCAGGGAAGGAAAATGAACCCTCCTGTCATGCTGACCCCTCCCATCAGCTGCAGTGGAGACCCCTCCGTGTGCCCTTTGGGAGCGGATTGCCAGGACCCCCGTGGGGCTGGGATCATGGCAGGGTGTTGTAAGCAAGGAATGCCTGGCTTCTAAAAGTCACCAGCTGAGTCTTAGAGGCTCCTTTGAAGAGCTGAGTTCAGGCAGCAGAATTGCCCCCCAGGAGGGACTCTGTGCCTGCTCTCCCGTGGCTCCGAGGGATCTCTGGCCCTTCACGCCGGCACCGAGATTTTCTCGGGAAGGGCCTCAGATCTCCGGACCAGTCTGGGACACAGGCAAGATCCCCCTGCAGTTTAGGACCAAATTGGCCCCCTGGAGGGACAGTGCTGTTGGTGCCCCCCGGGTTGGGGCACCCCGAGGACTCCAGCGCGCACCGAAAGGATTATTCGGGGAGATCCTCGGGGTGCCCGGCCCTGGGGAGCTCAAAGCAAGGTCCCTGCCATGGATTCAGGCAGTGCTGAGAGTATCCCAGGGGTCCCTGTCCCTGCTAGACAGGGAGCTCTCTAATGGGCTGTAATTGGGTTCTAAAAGCGGTGCTCCAAGTGCCAAAGAAGTGTGGGATTGGGATTAAGAAATGAGCAGTGAGGGTGCAATTGGCTGTTTTCTCTGGAATGTGACTGTGAGAGCTGCAGGAGTGCCAGGTGTGTGTTCCAGTCCCCAGCATTTGGTTTGCACATGTCCTGCTCAGACACAGGTCCAACTTGCTCAGTCCTTAACCCAAGAGAGGGAGAATGAAGGACTGGCACTGTTAAGGTGATTGGTGTGACAGGGGTCAAACTGGGAAAACATTGGGGAATTCCTCAGTTGGTCTGTTTGCCAAACTAACCCAAACCTGTGCTAGGAAGAGATGGACTGGGGTCTCTGATCTCCTGGGCAGTTGTTTTGCATGACCCTGGGAGCCTCTGGGATTAGACTGGCCTGGGCAGACAGGGAGCAGTTTGTCCTGTGGAGCTGGGCTGGGTTTGTTGAGGATGCCTTGGGAGGCAGGGCTGGAGAGGCTCCTCTGTTGGCTGTAGTGGTGGAAGGTTGTAGCAGCAGGGCTGGAGCCTTCGCCCTCCTGCTCCCCCCGTGAGCCCCGACGGGCCCGTGCCCTTGGCAATGGAGGGCCCCCCATTGCTGAGTCAGCGGTTCCGGGGGCCAGGAGGGATGGGATCAGGATGCCGAGCTCCGCCCAGGGCCGGGGCTGCCAGTGTTCAACCATGGAGGGAACTGAAAGCACAGTGAGATGGAGGCCAAGCTGCAGCACAGGGATGGGTGAGAAAAGACCCTAGTCCTCAGGTGGAGCTTTGAATTCCCTGGAAAAATGGATCCTGTCAGATGGATCAGGCCCTTGTGGGTGCTGGAGCAGAGGCCTCTCTCATTTTTGGTCACCCTGAAAGGTTGCAAGGACAGCAAGTTCTGACTGCAGGATGAGGTGGCAAACAAAGTGAAGTGGTCCAGAGAAAAGCTGAGGCTAAAATTGGCCCTGTGCCAGAGCAGCCTCGTGCAGTGCTTGTTGCTGTCCCTGAGTGTCCCATTGCAGTGGACATTTCCAAGGGTGCCTTGTGCTGGGGAGCACTGGGGCAGTTCCCTTTCCCTGGGCAGGGCAGGCAGGGCACGTTTCCCCCCTCGAGGGTGGCTCCACAGTCCCCCCCTGTGCCCTGGGAGCGTGGCAGAACACCTGGACCCACTGTCCTTGTCAGAGAGGGCACAAGGGATGGTTGGATGGGGGAGGGAATGGCTCAGGGAGTACAAGCACCATTACAATGAGTAGGGCAGCACCTGGAAAGGAAGAAGGGGAGTTAATCCAGACAAAATCCAAGCACCTGCCCAACCTGTGATATTTTTAGGAACTCAGTGGTGCTGTGGTCCCCAGGAAGTATTGCCCAGGACTAGGCAGGAGACTTCAGGCTCTGTCACCCCCAGAGCAAGTGTCCAGGGGCAGGCAGTGGGGAGGCAGCTCTGTTGTTGAGGATGGGGTTATTTTCTCTGCTTTATTTTGTCTCCAGAGATGTTCTTCCCATTAATCCAAACTGACTCCATCTCCTAACTCTCTGAAGAGGTTTTCTGCTTTTTGTGGGAGGGTAAGGTTTGGGTTCTAACTATAGAAGAGCCAACAAAATAAAGGCTTCGTGGCAAACAAATGGTGTCTCCCAAACTCTTTGTACTTCAAATAGATGCCTTTATTCTTAGTTTTTTCTTATTGGTATTCTCAAGGTACTTAATACCCTGTCTACAGTTATTTATTTTGGCTTCTCTTTTTTATTGTTGTTACAGAGTTGATGTGACTGACTTCTTTTTGAAATGCAGCAGTGCTCTCAAGGATATTTCCCCCCCACTCCTGGGCTTGTGCAGGGCTGTTGAGTCCGTGTGTGCCACTGTTCTTGTCCCAGGGGGACCGAGTGACATTTGGAACCAAACCTGGGGACTTGAACTCTAGGAATGTTTCTGTGTCTTTGAATTTTAAATTGCACATGAAGCAGAAATATGTTTGTGTTTTCCAGGTTATATTGTCATGAAAATAGAAATGCATCATTGGATCTTACTCCTCTGAGGGCAAACCACCAGACTGATCATTTCTTAGTCCATCAGACCCAGTGCCAGGAACTCAGAGGGCTGTTTGTGTGCAAATGTGCTGAGTGGTGGTGGCCCCCGTGAGACTGTGACCAGCTGGAAATGTGTGTGTGTGTGTGTGCAGAGCTGGGCTGGATCCCTTGGGATTTGGCTCCCAGATCCCCCCCAGCCTTCAGGAAAACCAGAGGCCACCGAACCCTGAGGGAAGGGAGTCCCATTTGCAGAAGGGTTTGTAGATTGGGGGAAAAGCTCTCCAGCACAAAGCCTGTGTTCCAAACCCCTTCAGGCCAAAGTCAAGGAGCACAAACCCTGGAGTCATCAAGTTATGAAGTTTGGTTCAAACCATTTCCTAATAAGTCAGTTTTAATGAAGTGTTAAAAGGAGAACTTAAATAAGGGTAATTTCTGATGGAGAATAATGGGAAGAAGTGGTTTAAGTTCCCTAAACATGTTTTATATCAGTCCATGGTTATTTAATTGAGCATTGTTTGGAATTTTTCTTTTTGCATTCGTTCCTGGTGTGCTTTTCTCTATCTAAGGGATGTTTGGAGGTCTTTTTGATTGCTTGAAGGTTTTTAATGTCAGTGCTGGATTGGGGTGGACAGTCATTGTAACATGATTTAGAGTTGGATGCATTTTATTCTGTGTGCCCTGTTTGATGTCTCGTGTTCAGCGAGTGACTGGTCAGAGTTTGGCCCAAGCCTTTGTTTTTCAGGTGAAAAAGCCGAAGGGGGAATTGTAGTTGCAGCTTTGCCCTTGAGCTGCAGCTGGAGCCTGGCCAAAGAACAAGGCAAAGCTCCCTGGGGAAGGAAGGGGGAGCCAGAGAAGAAAAGCAGCTGCAGCCAGAAAGGTGGGTTTGGGCGGGAGAAGAGGGGCTGTGACCCAGCAAGGGGCTCTGGAGGGCTCTGGGGTCCCTGTAATGGCTCTGGGGTCTCTATAGGGGCTCTGGGGTCTCTATAGGGGCTCTGGAGGGCTCTGGGGTCCCTATAATGGCTCTGGGGTCTCTGTAGGGACTCTGGGGTTTCTATCGTGGCTCTGGGGTCCCTATAATGGCTCTGGGGTCTCTGTAGGGGCTCTGGGGTCCCTCTCCTGGCTCGGGGTCCCTCTCCTGGCTCGGGGTCCCTCTCCCTGCCGGCACAGGAGCTGCTGCCGCCCCAGCAAGAGGCAGAGGAGTCGCTGCCCAGAAGCAAGAACTCACTGAGAGCTGAACTGGGGCCGTGTGGGCAGGGCCAGAGGGGAGCAAAGGAAGGGATTTGTTGCTAAGAAAAGAAATAAAGTTTGGGTCATTTGTTGGGGAGATTTGTGTCAGTTTCTGATCATTTTTGGGGGTTATTTTTTGTGAGTTTCTGGTCATTTTTGGGGGAGATTTGGGTCAGTTTCTGGTCATTTTTTGGGGAGATTTGGGTGACGGATCATTTTTTAGGGGAGATTTGGGTCAGTTTTGGGTCATTTATTGGGGTTTTTTTTGCTAAGTTTCTGGTCATTCTTTGGGGAGATTTGGGTGAGTTCTGGGTCATTTTGGGGGGTGATTTGGGTCAGTTTCTGGTAATTTTATGGGGTGATTTGGCTGACTTGTGGGTGATTTTTTGGGGAGATTTGGGTGAGTTCTGGGTCATTTTATGGGGTGATTTGGCTGACTTTCTGGTCGCTTTTTGGGGTGATTTTGGTGAGTTTTGGGTCTATTTTTGCGGTAATTTTGGGTCAATTTCTGGTCATTTTTTGGGGTGATTGGGCTGACTTTTGTGTTATTTTTTGGGGAGATTTGGGTGAGTCTTGGTATCAGTGTTTTGGGGTTTTGGGGTCAGTTTCTGGTCATATTTGGGGCTGATTTTGTATCATTTTGGGTCAGTTTTGGGGGGGGTTTTTTGCATTTTTAGGTCAGGTTTTGGGCCAATTTGGAGTTAGTTTTTGAGGTGAATTGGGCCAGTTTTGTGTCAGTTCTGGATCAATTTTAGGGGTGAATTGGATCAATTTTTGTGTCTTTTTTGGGGAGATTTGAATCAGTTTCTGGTCATTTTTTAGGGAGATTTGGGTGAGCTCTGGGTAATTTTTGGTGAGATTTAAATCAGTTTCTGGTAGTTTTCTGGGGAGACTTGGCTGAGTTCTGGGTCTCTCCTGATAGTAATTTTTTCAGGCTCCTCTCCTGATTTTAAATTTCTCAGGCTTCTCTCCTGATTTTTATTGTATTAGTCCTCTGTCCTGATTTTACTGTTTTCAGGCTCCTCTCCTCATTTTAATTTTTTCAGGCTCCTCTCCTGATTTTTAAATTTTCAGTCTCCTCTCCAGATTTTGATTCTCTTAGGCTCCTCTGCTGATTTTAATTTTTTTAGGCTCCTCTCCTGATTTTTAGATATTTGGCTTCTCTCCTGATTTTAATTTTTTTAGGCTCCTCTCCTGATATTAATTTTTTTAGGCTCCTCTCCTGATTTTTAGATTTTTAGTCTCCTCTCCTGATTTTTATTCTCTTAGGCTCCCCTCCTGATTTTAATTTTTTTAGGCTCCTCTCCAGATTTTTAGATTTTTAGTCTCCTCTCCTGATTTTTATTCTCTTAGGCTTCCCTCCTGATTTTAATTTTTTTAGGCTCCTCTCCTGATTTTAATTTTTTTAGGCTCCTCTCCTGATTTTTATTTTTTTGGGCTCCTCGTCTGATTTAAATTGTTTTAGGCTCCTCTGCTGGTTTTAATTTTTTTAGACTCCTCTCCTGATTTTAATTTTTTTAGGCTCCTCTGCTGGTTTTAATTTTTTTTGGCTGCTCTCTTGATTTTTATTCTCTTAGGCTCTTCTCCTGATTTTAATATTTTTAGGCTCCTTTCCTGATTTAAAATTTTTTTGGGCTCCTGTCCTGATTTCAATTTTTTTAGGCTCCTCTGCTGGTTTTAATTTTTTTTGGCTCCTCTCCTGATTTTTAGATTTTTAGGCTCCTCTCCTGATTTCAATTTTTTCAGGCTCCTCTCCTGATTTTAGTTTTTTTAGTTTCCTCTCTTGATATTAATTTTTTTAGGCTCCTCTCATGATTCTAGTTTTTGTAGGCTCCTGTCCTGATTTTCATTTTTTTAGGCTCTTCTCCTGATTTTAATTTTTTTAGGCTCCTCTCCAGATTTTTAGATTTTTAGTCTCCTCTCCTGATTTTTATTCTCTTAGGCTCTTCTCCTGATTTTAATTTTTTTGGCTCCTCTCCTGATTTTAATTTTTTTAGGCTCCTCTCCTGATTTTAAGATTTTTAGGCTCCTCTCCTGATTTTCAGATTTTTAGGCTCCTCTCCTGATTTTAGTTTTTTCAGGCTCCTCTCCTGATTATAATTTTTTAAGGCTCCTCTCCTGATTTTATTTTATTAGGCCCCTCTCCTGATTTTTAGATTTTTAGGCTCCTCTCCTGATTTTAATTTTTTTAGGCTCCTCTCCTAGTTGTTAGATATTTGTCTTCTCTCCTGATTTAATTTTTTTAGGCTCCTCTCCTGATTTTAATTTTTTTAGGCTCCTCTCCTGATTTTTAGATATTTGGCTTCTCTCCTGATTTTAATTTTTTTAGGCTCCTCTCCTGATATTAATTTTTTTAGGCTCCTCTCCTGATTTTTAGATTTTTATTCTCCTCTCCTGATTTTTATTCTCTTAGACTCCCCTCCTGATTTTAAGATTTTTAGGCTCATTTCCTGATTTAAAATTTTTTTCGCTCCTCTCCTGATTTTAATTTTTTTAGGCTCCTCTCCTGATTTTAATTTTTTTAGACTCTTCTCCTGATTTTAATATTTTTAGGCTCCTTTCCTGATTTTAATTTTTTTAGGCTCCTCTCCTGATTTTTGTTTTTTTTTAGGCTCCTCTCCTCATTTTTAGATTTTTAGGCTCCTCTCCTGATTTAAAATTTTTTTGGGCTTCTGTCCTGAATTTTTTTTTTTTAGGCTCCTCTGCTGGTTTTAATTTTTTTTTGGCTCCTCTCCTGATTTTTATTCTCTTAGGCTCCTCTCCTGCTGGTTTTAATTTTCTTAGGCTCCTCTGCTGGTTTTATTTTTTTAGACTCCTCTCCTGATTTCAATTTTTTTAGGCTCCTCTCCTGATTTTTGTTTTTTTATGCTCCTCTCCTGATTTTAGTTTTTTTAGTTTCCTCTCCTGATATTAATTTTTTTTGGCTCCTCTCATGATTCTAGTTTTTGTAGGCTCCTGTCCTGATTTTAATTTTTTTGGGCTGCTCTGCTGGTTTTAATTTTTTTAGGCTCTTCTCCTGATTTTAATTTTTTTAGGCTCCTCTACTGATATTAATTTTTTTAGACTCCTCTCCTGATTTTAATTTTTTTAGTCTCCTCTCCTGATTTTAATTTTTTTAGGCTCCTCTCCTGATTTTTAGTGTTTTAGGCTCCTCTCCTGATTTTTAGTGTTTTAGGCTCGTCTCCAGATTTTAAGATTTTTATACTCCTTTCCTGATTTTAATTTTTTTAGGCTCCTCTCCTGATTTTAGTTTTTATAGTTTCCTCTCCTGATATTAATTTTTTTAGGCTCCTCTCATGATTCTAGTTTTTGTAGGCTCCTGTCCTGATTTTAATTTTTGTAGGCTCCTCTCTTGATTTTAATTTTTTTGGGCTCCTCGTCTGATTTTAATTTTTTTAGGCTCCTCTCCTGGTTTTAATTTTTTAGGCTCCTCTCCTGATTTTAATTTTTTTAGGCTTCTCTCCTGATTTTAATTTTATTTGGGCTCCTCTCCTGATTTTAATTTTCTTAGGCTCCTCTCCTGATTTTAATTTTTTTAGGCTCCTCTCCTGATTTTAATTTTTTTAGACTCCTCTCCTGATTTTAATTTGTTTAGTCTCCTCTCCAGATTTTAATTTTTTTAGTCTCCTCTCCTGATTTTAATTTTTTTAGGCTCCTCTCCTGATTTTTAGTATTTTAGGCTCGTCTCCAGATTTTAAGATTTTTATACTCCTTTCCTGATTTTAATTTTTTTAGGCTCCTCTCCTGATTTTAGTTTTTATAGTTTCCTCTCCTGATTTTAATTTTTTTAGGCTCCTCTCATGATTCTAGTTTTTGTAGGCTCCTGTCCTGATTTTAATTTTTGTAGGCTCCTCTCTTGATTTTAATTTTTTTGGGCTCCTCGTCTGATTTTAATTTTTTTAGGCTCCTCTCCTGGTTTTAATTTTTTTAGTCTCCTCTCCTGATTTTAATTTTTTTTGGCTGCTCTCTTGATTTTTATTCTCTTAGGCTCTTCTCCTGATTTTAATATTTTTAGGCTCCTTTCCTGATTTAAAATTTTTTTGGGCTCCTGTCCTGATTTTTATTTTTTTAGGCTCCTCTGCTGGTTTTAATTTTTTTTGGCTCCTCTCCTGATTTTTCTTTTTTTAGGCTCCTCTCCTGATTTTAATTTTTTTAGGCTCCTCTCCTGATTTTAATTTTTTTAGGCTCCTCTCCTGATTTTAATTTTTTTAGGCTCTTCTCCTGATTTTAATTTTTTTAGGTTCCTCTCCTGATTTTAATTTTTTTAGGCTGCTCTCCTGGTTCTTATTCTCTTATGCTCTTCTCCTGATTTTAATTTTTTTAGGCTCCTCTCCTGATTTTTAGGATTTTAGGCTCGTCTCCTGATTTTAAGATTTTTAGGCTCCTCTCCTGGTTTTCACATTTTTACGCTCCTCTCCTGGTTTTCAGATTTTTAGGCTCCTCTCCTGATTTTAATTTTTTTAGGCTCCTCTCCAGATTTTTTTTTTTTTTAGGCTCCTCTCCTGATTTTCAGATTTTTAGGCTCCTCTCATGATTTTTGGATTTTTATGCTCTTCTCCTGATTTTAAGATTTTTAGGTTCCTCTCCTGATTTTAATTTTTTTAGGCTGCTCTCTTGATTTTTATTCTCTTAGGCTCCTCTCCTGATTTTAATATTTTTAGGCTCCTATCCTGATTTAAAATTTATTTGGGCTTCTGTCCTGATTTTTATTTTTTTAGGCTCCTCTGCTGGTTTTAATTTTTTTTGGCTCCTCTCCTGATTTTTAGATTTTTAGGCTCCTCTCCTGATTTTTCTTTTTTTAGGCTCCTCTCCTGATTTTTAGATTTTTAGGCTCCTCTCCTGATTTTTCTTTTTTTAGGCTCCTCTCCTGATTTTAGTTTCTTTAGTTTCCTCTCCTGATATTAATTTTTTTAGGCTCCTCTCATGATTCTAGTTTTTGTAGGCTCCTCTCATGATTTTATTTTTTTAGGCTCCTCTCCTGATTTTAATTTTCTTAGGCTCCTCTCCTGATTTTAATTTTTTTAGACTCCTCTCCTGATTTTAATTTGTTTAGTCTCCTCTCCTGATTTTAATTTGTTTAGTCTCCTCTCCTGATTTTAATTTGTTTAGTCTCCTCTCCTGATTTTAATTTTTTTAGGCTCCTCTCCTGATTTTTAGGATTTTAGGCTCGTCTCCAGATTTTAAGATTTTTATACTCCTTTCCTGATTTTAATTTTTTTAGGCTCCTCTCCTGATTTTAATTTTTTTAGGCTGCTCTCCTTATTTTTATTCTCTTAGGCTCTTCTCCTGATATTAAGATTTTTAGGCTCACTTCGTGATTTAAAATTTTTTTAGGCTCTTCTCGTGATTTTTAATTTTTTTAGGCTCCTCTCCTGATTTTAATTTTTTTAGGCTCCTTTCCTGATTTAAAATTTTTTTGGCTCCTCTCCTGGTTTTAATTTTTTTAGGCTCCTCTCCTGATTTTAGTTTTTTTAGGCTCCTCTCCTGGTTTTTAGATATTTGTCTTCTCTCCTGATTTTAATTTTCTTAGGCTCATCTCCGGATTTAAATATTTTTAGGCCCCTCTCCTGATTTTAGTTTTTTTTGGGCTCCTCGTCTGATTTTAATTTTTTTAGGCTCCTCTCCTGATTTTAGTTTTTTTTAGGTTCCTCTCCTGATATTAATTTTTTTAGGCTCCTCTCCTGATTTTTAGATATTTGGCTTCTCTCCTGATTTTAATTTTTGTAGGCTCCTCTCCTGATTTTAATTTTTTTAGGCTCCTCTCCGGATTTTAATTTTTTTAGGCTCCTCTCCTGATTTTAGTTTTTTTAGGCTCCTCTCCGGATTTTAATTTTTTTAGGCTCCTCTCCTGATTTTAAATTTTTAGTCTCGTCTCCTGATTTTTATTCTCTTAGGCTCCTCTCCTGATTTTAATTTTTTTAGACTCCTCTGCTGGTTTTAATTTTTTTAGGCTCCTCTCCTGATTTTATATTTTTTTTGGCTGCTCTCTTGATTTTTATTCTCTTAGGCTCTTCTCCTGATTTTAATATTTTTAGGCTCCTTTCCTGATTTAAAATTTTTTTGGGCTCCTGTCCTGATTTTTATTTTTTTAGGCTCCTCTGCTGGTTTTAATTTTTTTTGGCTCCTCTCCTGATTTTTAGATTTTTAGGCTCCTCTCCTGATTTCAATTTTTTTTTAGGCTCCTCTCCTGATTTTAATTTTTTTTAGGCTCCTCTCCTGATTTTAATTTTATTTGGGCTCCTCTCCTGATTTTAATTTTCTTAGGCTCCTCTCCTGATTTTAATTTTTTTAGGCTCCTCTCCTGATTTTAATTTTTTTAGACTCCTCTCCTGATTTTAATTTGTTTAGTCTCCTCTCCAGATTTTAATTTTTTTAGTCTTCTCTCCTGATTTTATTTTTTTTAGGCTCCTCTCCTGATTTTTAGTATTTTAGGCTCGTTTCCAGATTTTAAGATTTTTATACTCCTTTCCTGATTTTAATTTTTTTAGGCTCCTCTCCTGATTTTAGTTTATATAGTTTCCTCTCCTGATTTTAATTTTTTTAGGCTCCTCTCATGATTCTAGTTTTTGTAGGCTCCTGTCCTGATTTTAATTTTTGTAGGCTCCTCTCTTGATTTTAATTTTTTTGGGCTCCTCGTCTGATTTTAATTTTTTTAGGCTCCTCTCCTGGTTTTAATTTTTTTAGTCTCCTCTCCTGATTTTAATTTTTTTTGGCTGCTCTCTTGATTTTTATTCTCTTAGGCTCTTCTCCTGATTTTAATATTTTTAGGCTCCTTTCCTGATTTAAAATTTATTTGGGCTCCTGTCCTGATTTTTATTTTTTTAGGCTCCTCTGCTGGTTTTAATTTTTTTTGGCTCCTCTCCTGATTTTTCTTTTTTTAGGCTCCTCTCCTGATTTTAGTTTTTTTAGTTTCCTCTCCTGATATTAATTTTTTTAGGCTCCTCTCATGATTCTAGTTTTTTTAGGCTCCTCTCCTGATTTTAATTTTTTTAGGCTCCTCTCCTGATTTTATTTTTTTTAGGCTCCTCTCCTGATTTTAATTTTTTTAGGCTCTTCTCCTGATTTTAATTTTTTTAGGTTCCTCTCCTGATTTTAATTTTTTTAGGCTGCTCTCCTGGTTCTTATTCTCTTATGCTCTTCTCCTGATTTTAATTTTTTTAGGCTCCTCTCCTGATTTTTAGGATTTTAGGCTCGTCTCCTGATTTTAAGATTTTTAGGCTCCTCTCCTGGTTTTCACATTTTTACGCTCCTCTCCTGGTTTTCAGATTTTTAGGCTCCTCTCCTGATTTTAATTTTTTTAGGCTCCTCTCCAGATTTTTGTTTTTTTTAGGCTCCTCTCGTGATTTTCAGATTTTTAGGCTCCTCTCATGATTTTTGGATTTTTATGCTCTTCTCCTGATTTTAAGATTTTTAGGTTCCTCTCCTGATTTTAATTTTTTTAGGCTGCTCTCTTGATTTTTATTCTCTTAGGCTCCTCTCCTGATTTTAATATTTTTAGGCTCCTATCCTGATTTAAAATTTATTTGGGCTTCTGTCCTGATTTTTATTTTTTTAGGCTCCTCTGCTGGTTTTAATTTTTTTTGGCTCCTCTCCTGATTTTTAGATTTTTAGGCTCCTCTCCTGATTTTTCTTTTTTTAGGCTCCTCTCCTGATTTTTAGATTTTTAGGCTCCTCTCCTGATTTTAGTTTCTTTAGTTTCCTCTCCTGATATTAATTTTTTTAGGCTCCTCTCATGATTCTAGTTTTTGTAGGCTCCTCTCATGATTTTATTTTTTTAGGCTCCTCTCCTGATTTTAATTTTCTTAGGCTCCTCTCCTGATTTTAATTTGTTTAGTCTCCTCTCCTGATTTTAATTTGTTTAGTCTCCTCTCCTGATTTTAATTTTTTTAGGCTCCTCTCCTGATTTTTAGGATTTTAGGCTCGTCTCCAGATTTTAAGATTTTTATACTCCTTTCCTGATTTTAATTTTTTTAGGCTCCTCTCCTGATTTTAATTTTTTTAGGCTGCTCTCCTTATTTTTATTCTCTTAGGCTCTTCTCCTGATATTAAGATTTTTAGGCTCACTTCGTGATTTAAAATTTTTTTAGGCTCTTCTCCTGATTTTTAATTTTTTTAGGCTCCTCTCCTGATTTTAATTTTTTTAGGCTCCTTTCCTGATTTAAAATTTTTTTGGCACCTCTCCTGGTTTTAATTTTTTTAGGCTCCTCTCCTGATTTTAGTTTTTTTAGGCTCCTCTCCTGGTTTTTAGATATTTGTCTTCTCTCCTGATTTTAATTTTCTTAGGCTCCTCTCTGGATTTAAATTTTTTTAGGCCCCTCTCCTGATTTTAGTTTTTTTTGGGCTCCTCGTCTGATTTTAATTTTTTTAGGCTCCTCTCCTGATTTTAATTTTTTTAGACTCCTCTGCTGGTTTTAATTTTTTTAGGCTCCTCTCCTGATTTTAATTTTTTTAGGCTCCTCTCCTGATTTTAATTTTTTTAGGCTCCTCTCCTGATTTTTAGATTTTTAGGCTCCTCTCCTGATTTTTAGATTTTCATGCTCTTCTCCTGATTTTAAGATTTTTAGGCTCCTCTCCTGATTTTAATTTTTTTAGACTCCTCTCCTGATTTTAATTTGTTTAGTGTCCTCTCCTGATTTTAATTTTTTTAGGCTGCTCTCTTGATTTTTATTCTCTTAGGCTCTTCTCCTGCTTTTAATATTTTTAGGCTCCTATCCTGATTTAAAATTTTTTTGGGCTCCTGTCCTGATTTTTATTTTTTTAGGCTCCTCTGCTGGTTTTAATTTTTTTTTGGCTCCTCTCCTGATTTTTAAATTTTTAGGCTCCTCTCCTGATTTTTGTTCTCTTAGACTCCTCTCCTGCTTTTAATTTTTTTAGGCTCCTCTGCTGGTTTTAATTTTTTTAGGCTCCCCTCCTGATATTAATTCTTTTAGGCTCCTCTCATTATTCTAGTTTTTGTAGGCTTCTGTCCTGATTTTAATTTTTGTATGCTCTTGTCCTGATTTTAATTTTTTTAAGCTCTTCTCCTGATTTTATGATTTTTAGGCTCCTCTCCTGATTTTAATTTTTTTAGGCTCCTCTCCTGATTTTTGTTTTTTTTAGGCTCCTCTCCTGATTTTTAGATTTTTAGGCTCCTCTCCTGATTTTATTTTTTTTAGGCTCCTCTCCTGATTTTATTTTTTTTAGACTCCTCTCCTGATTTTAATTTGTTTAGTGTCCTCTCCTGATTTTAATTTTTTTAGGCTGCTCTCTTGATTTTTATTCTCTTAGGATCTTCTCCTGATTTTAATTTTTTTAGGCTCCTCTCCTGATTTTTGTTTTTTTTTAGGCTCCTCTCCTGATTTTTAGATTTTTAGGCTCGTCTCCAGATTTTAGGATTTTTATACTCCTTTCCTGATTTTAATTTTTTTTGGCTCCTCTCCTGATTTTATTTTTTTTAGGCTGCTCTCCTTATTTTTATTCTCTTAGGCTCTTCTCCTGATTTTAAGATTTTTAGGCTCATTTCCTGATTTAAACTTTTTTTTTGGCTCTTCTCCTGATTTTAATTTTTTTAGTCTCCTCTCCTGATTTTTAGGATTTAAGGCTCGTCTCCTGATTTTAATTTTTTTAGGCTCCTCTCCTGATTTTCAGATTTTTATACTCCTCTCCTTATTTTAATTTTTTTAGACTCCTCTCCTGATATTAATTTTTTTAGGCTCCTCTCCTGATTTTTGTTTTTTTTTAGGCTCCTCTCCTGATTTTTAGATTTTTAGGCTCGTCTCCAGATTTTAAGATTTTTATACTCCTTTCCTGATTTTAATTTTTTTAGACTCCTCTCCTGATTTTAATTTTTTTAGGCTCCTCTCCTTTTTTTAAATTTTTTTAGGCTCCTCTCCTTATTTTTATTCTCTTAGGCTCTTCTCCTGATTTTAAGATTTTTAGGCTCATTTCTTGATTTAAAATTTATTAGGCTCCTCTCCTGATTTTTGGTTTTTTTTAGGCTCCTCTCCTGATTTTTAGGATTTTAGACTCTTCTCCTGATTTTAAGATTTTTAGGCTCCTCTCCTGATTTAATTTTTTCAGGCTCCTCTCCTGATTATAATTTTTTTAGGCTCCTCTCCTGATTTTTAGACTTTTAGACTCTTCTCCTGATTTTATTTTATTAAGCCCCTCTCCTGATTTTTAGATTTTGAGGCTCCTCTCCTGATTTTAATTTTTTTAGGCACCTTTCCTGATTTAAAATTTTTTTGGGCTCCTCTCCTGGTTTTAATTTTTTTAGGCTCCTCTCCTGGTTTTAATTTTTTTAGGCTTCTCTCCTGATTTTAATTTTCTTAGGCTCCTCTCCTGATTTTAATTTTTTTAGACTCCTCTCCTGATTTTAATTTTTTTAGGCTCCTCTCCTGAATTTAATTTTCTTAGGCTCCTCTCCTGATTTTAATTTTCTTAGGCTCCTCTCCTGATTTTTAGTATTTTAGGCTCGTCTCCAGATTTTAAGATTTTTATACTCCTTTCCTGATTTTAATTTTTTTAGGCTCCTCTCCTGATTTTAGTTTTTATAGTTTCCTCTCCTGATATTATTTTTTTAGGCTCCTCCCATGATTCTAGTTTTTGTAGGCTCCTGTCCTGATTTTAATTTTTGTAGGCTCCTCTCTTGATTTTAATTTTTTTGGGCTCCTCGTCTGATTTTAATTTTTTTAGGCTCCTCTCCTGGTTTTAATTTTTTTAGTCTCCTCTCCTGATTTTATATTTTTTTTGGCTGCTCTCTTGATTTTTATTCTCTTAGGCTCTTCTCCTGATTTTAATATTTTTAGGCTCCTTTCCTGATTAAAATTTTTTTGGGCTCCTGTCCTGATTTCAATTTTTTTAGGCTCCTCTCCTGATTTTTCTTTTTTTAGGCTCCTCTCCTGATTTTAGTTTTTTTAGTTTCCTCTCCTGATATTAATATTTTTAGGCTCCTCTCCTGATTTTTGTTTTTTTTTAGGCTCCTCTCCTGATTTTTAGATTTTTAGGCTCGTCTTCTGATTTTAAGATTTTTATACTCCTCTCCTTATTTTAATTTTTTTAGGCTCCTCTCCTGATTTTAATTTTTTTAGGCTCCTCTCCTTTTTTTTAATTTTTTTAGGCTCCTCTCCTTATTTTTATTCTCTTAGGCTCTTCTCCTGATTTTAAGATTTTTAGGCTCATTTCTTGATTTAAAATTTATTAGGCTCCTCTCCTGATTTTTGTTTTTTTTAGGCTCCTCTCCTGATTTTTATTTTTTTAGGCTCCTCTCCTGATTTTTAGTATTTTAGGCTCGTCTCCAGATTTTAAGATTTTTTATACTCCTTTCCTGATTTTATTTTTTTTAGGCTCCTCTCCTGATTTTAGTTTTTATAGTTTCCTCTCCTGATTTTAATTTTTTTAGGCTCCTCTCATGATTCTAGTTTTTTTAGGCTCCTCTCCTGATTTTAATTTTTTTAGGCTCCTCTCCTGATTTTAATTTTTTTAGGCTCCTCTCCTGATTTTAATTTTTTTAGGCTCCTCTCCTGATTTTAATTTTTTTAGGCTCTTCTCCTGATTTTAATTTTTTTAGGTTCCTCTCCTGATTTTAATTTTTTTAGGCTGCTCTCCTGATTCTTATTCTCTTATGCTCTTCTACTGATTTTAATTTTTTTAGGCTCCTCTCCTGATTTTTAGGATTTTAGGCTCGTCTCCTGATTTTAAGATTTTTAGGCTCCTCTCCTGGTTTTCACATTTTTACGCTCCTCTCCTGGTTTTCAGATTTTTAGGCTCCTCTCCTTATTTTAATTTTTTTAGGCTCCTCTCCAGATTTTTGTTTTTTTTAGGCTCCTCTCCTGATTTTCAGATTTTTAGGCTCCTCTCATGATTTTAGTTTTTCAGGCTCCTCTCCTGCTTTTAATATTTTTAGGCTCCTCTCCTGATTTTAATTTTTTTAGGCTGCTCTCCTTTTTTTTTATTCTCTTAGGCTCTTCTCCTGATTTTAAGATTTTTAGTCTCATTTCCTGATTTAAAATTTTTTGGGCTCGTCTCCTGATTTTAATTTTTTCAGGCTCCTCTCCTGATTAAAATTTTTTAAGGCTCCTCTCCTGATTTTAATTTTTTTAGACTTATCTCCTTATTTTAATTTTTTTAGGCTCCTCTCCTGATTTTTGGTTTTTTTTAGGCTCCTCTCCTGATTTTTAGATTTTTTGGCTCCTCTCCTGATTTTAATTTTTTTAGGCTCCTCTCCTGATTTTAATTTTTTTAGGCTCCTCTCCTGATTTTAATTTTTTTAGGCTCCTCTCCTGATTTTTATTCTCTTAGGCTCTTCTCCTGATTTTAAGATTTTTAGGCTCCTCTCCTGATTTTTAGATTTTTAGGCTCCTCTCCTGATTTTTAGATTTTTAGGCTCCTCTCCTGATTTTTAGATTTTTAGGCTCCTCTCCTGATTTTTAGATTTTCATGCTCTTCTCCTGATTTTAAGATTTTTAGGCTCCTCTCCTGATTTTAATTTTTTTAGACTCCTCTCCTGATTTTAATTTGTTTAGTGTCCTCTCCTGATTTTAATTTTTTTAGGCTGCTCTCTTGATTTTTATTCTCTTAGGCTCTTCTCCTGCTTTTAATATTTTTAGGCTCCTATCCTGATTTAAAATTTTTTTGGGCTCCTGTCCTGATTTTTATTTTTTTAGGCTCCTCTGCTGGTTTTAATTTTTTTTTGGCTCCTCTCCTGATTTTTAAATTTTTAGGCTCCTCTCCTGATTTTTGTTCTCTTAGACTCCTCTCCTGCTTTTAATTTTTTTAGGCTCCTCTGCTGGTTTTAATTTTTTTAGGTTCCCCTCCTGATATTAATTCTTTTAGGCTCCTCTCATTATTCTAGTTTTTGTAGGCTCCTGTCCTGATTTTAATTTTTGTATGCTCTTGTCCTGATTTTAATTTTTTTAAGCTCTTCTCCTGATTTTATGATTTTTAGGCTCCTCTCCTGATTTTAATTTTTTTAGGCTCCTCTCCTGATTTTTAGATTTTTAGGCTCCTCTCCTGATTTTATTTTTTTTAGGCTCCTCTCCTGATTTTATTTTTTTTAGGCTCCTCTCCTGATTTTAGTTTTTTTTAGACTCCTCTCCTGATTTTAATTTGTTTAGTGTCCTCTCCTGATTTTAATTTTTTTAGGCTGCTCTCTTGATTTTTATTCTCTTAGGATCTTCTCCTGATTTTAATTTTTTTAGGCTCCTCTCCTGATTTTTGTTTTTTTTTAGGCTCTTCTCCTGATTTTTAGATTTTTAGGCTCCTCTCCTGATTTTAATTTTTTTAGGCACCTTTCCTGATTTAAAATTTTTTTGGGCTCCTCTCCTGGTTTTAATTTTTTTAGGTTCCTCTCCTGATTTTAATTTTTTTAGGCTTCTCTCCTGATTTTAATTTTATTTGGGTTCCTCTCCTGATTTTAATTTTCTTAGGCTCCTCTCCTGATTTTAATTTTTTTAGGCTCCTCTCCTGATTTTAATTTTTTTAGGCTCCTCTCCTGATTTTAATTTTTTTAGACTCCTCTCCTGATTTTAATTTGTTTAGTCTCCTCTCCAGATTTTAATTTTTTTAGTCTCCTCTCCTGATTTTAATTTTTTTAGGCTCTTCTCCTGATTTTTAGTATTTTAGGCTCGTCTCCAGATTTTAAGATTTTTATACTCCTTTCCTGATTTAAAATTTTTTTGGGCTCCTCTCCTGGTTTTAATTTTTTTAGGTTCCCCTCCTGATTTTAATTTTTTTAGGCTCCTCTCTTGATTTTTATTCTCTTAGGCTCTTCTCCTGATTTTAATATTTTTAGGCTCTTTTCCTGATTTTAACTTTTTTTGGCTCCTCTCCTGATTTTTAGATTTTTAGGCTCCTCTCCTGATTTCAATTTTTTTAGGCTCCTCTCCTGATTTTTAGATTTTTAGGCTCCTCTCCTGATTTCAATTTTTTTAGGCTCCTCTCCTGATTTTAATTTTTTTAGACTCCTCTCCTGATTGTAATTTTTTTAGGCTCCTCTCCTGATTTTTGTTTTTTTTAGGCTCCTCTCCTGATTTTAATTTTTTTAGGTTCCTCTCCTGATATTAATTTTTTTAGGCTCCTCTCCTGATTTTTAGATTTTTAGTCTCCTCTCCTGATTTTTATTCTCTTAGGCTCCTCTCCTGATTTTTATTCTCTTAGGCTCCTCTCCTGCTTTTAATTTTTTTAGGCTCCTCTGCTGGTTTTAATTTTTTTAGTCTCCTCTCCTGATTTGAATTTTTTTTGGCAGCTCTCTTGATTTTTATTCTCTTAGGCTCTTCTCCTGATTTTAATATTTTTAGGCTCCTTTCCTGACTTAAAATTTTTTTGGCTCCTCTCCTGATTTTAATTTTTTTAGGCTCCTCTCCTGATTTTTAGGATTGTAGGCTCGTCTCCTGATTTTAAGATTTTTAGGCTCCTCTCCTGATTTTCAGATTTTTAGACTCCTCTCCTGATTTTAGTTTTTTCGGGCTCCTCTCCTGATTTTAATTTTTTAAGGCTCCTCTCCTGATTTTAATTTTCTTAGGCTCCTCTCCTGATTTTAATTTTCTTAGGCTCCTCTCCTGATTTTAAGGTTTTTATACTCCTCTCCTGATTTTAATTTTTTTGTGCTCCTCTCCTGGTTTTAATTTTTTTAGACTCCTCTCCTGGTTTTAATTTGTTTAGTCTCCTCTCCTGATTTGACTTTTTTTTGGCAGCTCTCTTGATTTTTATTCTCTTAGGCTCTTCTCCTGATTTTAATATTTTTAGGCTCTTTTCCTGATTTTAATTTTTTTTGGCTCCTCCCCTGATTTTTAGATTTTTAGGCTCCTCTCCTGATTTCAATTTTTTTAGGCTCCTCTCCTGATTTTAATTTTTTTAGGTTCCTCTCCTGATATTAATTTTTTTAGGCTCCTCTCCTGATTTTTAGATTTTTAGTCTCCTCTCCTGATTTTTATTCTCTTAGGCTCCTCTCCTGCTTTTAATTTTTTTAGGCTCCTCTGCTGGTTTTAATTTTTTTAGGCTGCTCTCCTGATTTTAATTTTTTTAGACTCTTCTCCTGATTTTAATTTATTTGGGCTGCTCTCCTGATTTTAATTTTCTTAGGCTCGTCTCCTGATTTTAAGATTTTTATACTCCTCTCCTGATTTTAATTTTTTTAGGCTCCTCTCCTGATTTTAATTTTTTTAGGCTCCTCTCCTGATTTTAATTTTTTTAGGCTGCTCTCCTTATTTTTATTCTCTTAGGCTCTTCTCCAGATTTTAAGATTTTTAGGCTCATTTCCTGATTTAAAATTTTTTTGGCTCCTCTCCTGATTTTAATTTTTTTAGGCTCCTCTCCTGATTTTTAGGATTTTAGGCTCGTCTCCTGATTTTAAGATTTTTAGGCTCCTCTCCTGATTTTCAGATTTTTAGACTCCTCTCCTGATTTTAGTTTTTTCAGGCTCCTCTCCTGATTTTAATTTTTTAAGGCTCCTCTCCTGATTTTAATTTTCTTAGGCTCCTCTCCTGATTTTAATTTTCTTAGGCTCCTCTCCTGATTTTAATTTTCTTAGGCTCCTCTCCTGATTTTAATTTTCTTAGGCTCCTCTCCTGATTTTAATTTTCTTAGGCTCCTCTCCTGATTTTAAGATTTTTAGGCTCCTCTCCTGATTTTAATTTTTTTAGGCTCCTCTCCTGATTTTGATTTTTTTAGGCTCCTTTCCTGATTTTTAGATTTTTATACTCCTCTCCTGATTTTAATTTTTTTAGGCTCCTCTCCTGATTTTGATTTTTTTAGGCTCCTCTCCTGATTTTATTTTATTAGGCCCCTCTCCTGATTTTTAGATTTTTAGGCTCCTCTCCTGATTTTTAGGTTTTTATGCTCTTCTCCTGATTTTAAGATTTTTAGGCTCCTCTCCTGGTTTAATTGTTTTTTAGACTCCTCTCCTGATTTTAATTTGTTTAGTGTCCTCTCCTGATTTTAATTTTTTTAGGCTGCTCTCTTGATTTTTATTCTCTTAGGCTCTTCTCCTGATTTTAATATTTTTAGGCTCCTCTGCTGATTTTAATTTTTTTAGGTTCCTCTCCTGATTTCAATTTTTTTAGCCTCCTCCCCTGATTTTTGTTTTTTTAGGCTCCTCTCCTGATTTTAGTTTTTTAGGTTCCCCTCCTGATATTACTTTTTTTAGGCTCCTCTCCTGATTTTTAGATTTTTAGTCTCCTCTCCTGATTTTTATTCTCTTAGGCTCCTCTCCTGCTTTTAATTTTTTTAGGCTCCTCTGCTGGTTTTGATTTTTTTAGTCTCCTCTCCTGATTTGAATTTTTTTTGGCAGCTCTCTTGATTTTTATTCTCTTAGGCTCTTCTCCTGATTTTAATATTTTTAGGCTCCTTTCCTGATTTAAAATTTTTTTGAGCTCCTGTCCTGATTTTAATTTTTTTTAGGCTCCTCTCCTAATTTTTATTTTTTTAGGCTGCTCTCTTGATTTTTATTCTCTTAGGCTCTTCTCCTGATTTTAATATTTTCAGGCTCTTTTCCTGATTTTAATTTTTTTTGGCTCCTCTCCTGATTTTTAGATTTTTAAGCTCCTCTCCTGATTTCAATTTTTTTAGGCTCCTCTCCTGATTTTAATTTTTTTAGGTTCCTCTCCTGATATTAATTTTTTTAGGCTCCTCTCCTGATTTTTGTTTTTTTTAGGCTCCTCTCCTGATTTTAATTTTTTTAGGTTCCTCTCCTGATATTAATTTTTTTAGGCTCCTCTCCTTTATTTTATTCTCTTAAGCTCTTCTCCTGATTTTAAGATTTTTAGGCTCATTTCCTGACTTAAAATTTTTTTGGCTCCTCTCCTGATTTTAATTTATTTGGGCTGCTCTCCTGATTTTAATTTTCTTAGGCTCGTCTCCTGATTTTAAGATTTTTATACTCCTCTCCTGATTTTAATTTTTTTAGGCTCCTCTCCTGATTTTAATTTTTTTAGGCTCCTCTCCTGATTTTAATTTTTTTAGGCTGCTCTCCTTATTTTTATTCTCTTAGGCTCTTCTCCTGATTTTAAGATTTTTAGGCTCATTTCCTGATTTAAAATTTTTTTGGCTCCTCTCCTGATTTTAATTTTTTTAGGCTCCTCTCCTGATTTTTAGGATTTTAGGCTCGTCTCCTGATTTTAAGATTTTTAGGCTCCTCTCCTGATTTTCAGATTTTTAGACTCCTCTCCTGATTTTAGTTTTTTCAGGCTCCTCTCCTGATTTTAATTTTTTAAGGCTCCTCTCCTGATTTTAATTTTCTTAGGCTCCTCTCCTGATTTTAATTTTCTTAGGCTCCTCTCCTGATTTTAATTTTCTTAGGCTCCTCTCCTGATTTTAAGATTTTTAGGCTCCTCTCCTGATTTTAATTTTTTTAGGCTCCTCTCCTGATTTTGATTTTTTTAGGCTCCTTTCCTGATTTTTAGATTTTTATACTCCTCTCCTGATTTTAATTTTTTTAGGCTCCTCTCCTGATTTTGATTTTTTTAGGCTCCTCTCCTGATTTTATTTTATTAGGCCCCTCTCCTGATTTTTAGATTTTTAGGCTCCTCTCCTGATTTTTAGGTTTTTATGCTCTTCTCCTGATTTTAAGATTTTTAGGCTCCTCTCCTGGTTTAATTGTTTTTTAGACTCCTCTCCTGATTTTAATTTGTTTAGTGTCCTCTCCTGATTTTAATTTTTTTAGGCTGCTCTCTTGATTTTTATTCTCTTGGGCTCTTCTCCTGATTTTAATATTTTTAGGCTCCTCTGCTGATTTTAATTTTTTTAGGTTCCTCTCCTGATTTCAATTTTTTTTAGCCTCCTCCCCTGATTTTTGTTTTTTTAGGCTCCTCTCCTGATTTTAGTTTTTTAGGTTCCCCTCCTGATATTACTTTTTTTAGGCTCCTCTCCTGATTTTTAGATTTTTAGTCTCCTCTCCTGATTTTTAGATTTTTAGTCTCCTCTCCTGATTTTTATTCTCTTAGGCTCCTCTCCTGCTTTTAATTTTTTTAGGCTCCTCTGCTGGTTTTAATTTTTTTAGTCTCCTCTCCTGATTTGAATTTTTTTTGGCAGCTCTCTTGATTTTTATTCTCTTAGGCTCTTCTCCTGATTTTAATATTTTTAGGCTCCTTTCCTGATTTAAAATTTTTTTGAGCTCCTGTCCTGATTTTAATTTTTTTTAGGCTCCTCTCCTAATTTTTATTTTTTTAGGCTGCTCTCTTGATTTTTATTCTCTTAGGCTCTTCTCCTGATTTTAATATTTTCAGGCTCTTTTCCTGATTTTAATTTTTTTTGGCTCCTCTCCTGATTTTTAGATTTTTAGGCTCCTCTCCTGATTTCAATTTTTTTAGGCTCCTCTCCTGATTTTAATTTTTTTAGGTTCCTCTCCTGATATTAATTTTTTTAGGCTCCTCTCCTGATTTTTGTTTTTTTTAGGCTCCTCTCCTGATTTTAATTTTTTTAGGTTCCTCTCCTGATATTAATTTTTTTAGGCTCCTCTCCTGATTTTTGTTTTTTTTAGGCTCCTCTCCTGATTTTAATTTTTTTAGGTTCCTCTCCTGATATTAATTTTTTTAGGCTCCTCTCCTGATTTTTAGATTTTTAGGCTCCTCTCCTGATTTTTATTCTCTTAGGCTCCTCTCCTGCTTTTAATTTTTTTAGGCTCCTCTGCTGGTTTTAATTTTTTTAGGCTCCTCTCCTGATTTTAATTTTTTTAGGCTCCTTTCATGATTCTAGTTTTTGTAGGCTCCTGTCCTGATTTTACTTTTTTTAGGCTCCTCTCCTGATTTTAATTTTTTTAGGCTCCTCTCCTGATTTTAATTTTTTTAGGCTCCTCTCCTGATTTTAATTTTTTTAGGCTGCTCTCCTTTATTTTATTCTCTTAAGCTCTTCTCCTGATTTTAAGATTTTTAGGCTCATTTCCTGATTTAAAATTTTTTTGGCTCCTCTCCTGATTTTAATTTTTTTAGGCTCCTCTCCTGATTTTTAGGATTTTACGCTCGTCTCCTGATTTTAAGATTTTTAGGCTCCTCTCCTGATTTTCAGATTTTTAGACTCCTCTCCTGATTTTAGTTTTTTCAGGCTCCTCTCCTGATTTTAATTTTTTAAGGCTCCTCTCCTGATTTTAATTTTCTTAGGCTCCTCTCCTGATTTTAATTTTCTTAGGCTCCTCTCCTGATTTTAATTTTCTTAGGCTCCTCTCCTGATTTTAAGATTTTTATACTCCTCTCCTGATTTTAATTTTTTTGTGCTCCTCTCCTGGTTTTAATTTTTTTAGACTCCTCTCCTGATTTTAATTTGTTTAGTCTCCTCTCCTGATTTGAATTTTTTTTGGCAGCTCTCTTGATTTTTATTCTCTTAGGCTCTTCTCCTGATTTTAATATTTTTAGGCTCCTTTCCTGATTTAAAATTTTTTTGAGCTCCTGTCCTGATTTTAATTTTTTTTAGGCTCCTCTCCTAATTTTTATTTTTTTAGGCTGCTCTCTTGATTTTTATTCTCTTAGGCTCTTCTCCTGATTTTAATATTTTCAGGCTCTTTTCCTGATTTTAATTTTTTTTGGCTCCTCTCCTGATTTTTAGATTTTTAAGCTCCTCTCCTGATTTCAATTTTTTTAGGCTCCTCTCCTGATTTTAATTTTTTTAGGCTCCTCTGCTGATTTTAATTTTTTTAGGTTCCTCTCCTGATTTCAATTTTTTTAGCCTCCTCCCCTGATTTTTGTTTTTTTAGGCTCCTCTCCTGATTTTAGTTTTTTAGGTTCCCCTCCTGATATTACTTTTTTTAGGCTCCTCTCCTGATTTTTAGATTTTTAGTCTCCTCTCCTGATTTTTATTCTCTTAGGCTCCTCTCCTGCTTTTAATTTTTTTAGGCTCCTCTGCTGGTTTTAATTTTTTTAGTCTCCTCTCCTGATTTGAATTTTTTTTGGCAGCTCTCTTGATTTTTATTCTCTTAGGCTCTTCTCCTGATTTTAATATTTTTAGGCTCCTTTCCTGATTTAAAATTTTTTTGAGCTCCTGTCCTGATTTTAATTTTTTTTAGGCTCCTCTCCTAATTTTTATTTTTTTAGGCTGCTCTCTTGATTTTTATTCTCTTAGGCTCTTCTCCTGATTTTAATATTTTCAGGCTCTTTTCCTGATTTTAATTTTTTTTGGCTCCTCTCCTGATTTTTAGATTTTTAAGCTCCTCTCCTGATTCCAATTTTTTTAGGCTCCTCTCCTGATTTTAATTTTTTTAGGTTCCTCTCCTGATATTAATTTTTTTAGGCTCCTCTCCTGATTTTTGTTTTTTTTAGGCTCCTCTCCTGATTTTAATTTTTTTAGGTTCCTCTCCTGATATTAATTTTTTTAGGCTCCTCTCCTGATTTTTGTTTTTTTTAGGCTCCTCTCCTGATTTTAATTTTTTTAGGCTCCTCTCCTTTATTTTATTCTCTTAAGCTCTTCTCCTGATTTTAAGATTTTTAGGCTCATTTCCTGACTTAAAATTTTTTTGGCTCCTCTCCTGATTTTAATTTATTTGGGCTGCTCTCCTGATTTTAATTTTCTTAGGCTCGTCTCCTGATTTTAAGATTTTTATACTCCTCTCCTGATTTTAATTTTTTTAGGCTCCTCTCCTGATTTTAATTTTTTTAGGCTGCTCTCCTTATTTTTATTCTCTTAGGCTCTTCTCCTGATTTTAAGATTTTTAGGCTCATTTCCTGATTTAAAATTTTTTTGGCTCCTCTCCTGATTTTAATTTTTTTAGGCTCCTCTCCTGATTTTTAGGATTTTAGGCTCGTCTCCTGATTTTAAGATTTTTAGGCTCCTCTCCTGATTTTCAGATTTTTAGACTCCTCTCCTGATTTTAGTTTTTTCAGGCTCCTCTCCTGATTTTAATTTTTTAAGGCTCCTCTCCTGATTTTAATTTTCTTAGGCTCCTCTCCTGATTTTAATTTTCTTAGGCTCCTCTCCTGATTTTAATTTTCTTAGGCTCCTCTCCTGATTTTAAGATTTTTAGGCTCCTCTCCTGATTTTAATTTTTTTAGGCTCCTCTCCTGATTTTGATTTTTTTAGGCTCCTTTCCTGATTTTTAGATTTTTATACTCCTCTCCTGATTTTAATTTTTTTAGGCTCCTCTCCTGATTTTGATTTTTTTAGGCTCCTCTCCTGATTTTATTTTATTAGGCCCCTCTCCTGATTTTTAGATTTTTAGGCTCCTCTCCTGATTTTTAGGTTTTTATGCTCTTCTCCTGATTTTAAGATTTTTAGGCTCCTCTCCTGGTTTAATTGTTTTTTAGACTCCTCTCCTGATTTTAATTTGTTTAGTGTCCTCTCCTGATTTTAATTTTTTTAGGCTGCTCTCTTGATTTTTATTCTCTTGGGCTCTTCTCCTGATTTTAATATTTTTAGGCTCCTCTGCTGATTTTAATTTTTTTAGGTTCCTCTCCTGATTTCAATTTTTTTAGCCTCCTCCCCTGATTTTTGTTTTTTTAGGCTCCTCTCCTGATTTTAGTTTTTTAGGTTCCCCTCCTGATATTACTTTTTTTAGGCTCCTCTCCTGATTTTTAGATTTTTAGTCTCCTCTCCTGATTTTTAGATTTTTAGTCTCCTCTCCTGATTTTTATTCTCTTAGGCTCCTCTGCTGGTTTTAATTTTTTTAGGCTCCTCTGCTGGTTTTAATTTTTTTAGTCTCCTCTCCTGATTTGAATTTTTTTTGGCAGCTCTCTTGATTTTTATTCTCTTAGGCTCTTCTCCTGATTTTAATATTTTTAGGCTCCTTTCCTGATTTAAAATTTTTTTGAGCTCCTGTCCTGATTTTAATTTTTTTTAGGCTCCTCTCCTAATTTTTATTTTTTTAGGCTGCTCTCTTGATTTTTATTCTCTTAGGCTCTTCTCCTGATTTTAATATTTTCAGGCTCTTTTCCTGATTTTAATTTTTTTTGGCTCCTCTCCTGATTTTTAGATTTTTAGGCTCCTCTCCTGATTTCAATTTTTTTAGGCTCCTCTCCTGATTTTAATTTTTTTAGGTTCCTCTCCTGATATTAATTTTTTTAGGCTCCTCTCCTGATTTTTGTTTTTTTTAGGCTCCTCTCCTGATTTTAATTTTTTTAGGTTCCTCTCCTGATATTAATTTTTTTAGGCTCCTCTCCTGATTTTTGTTTTTTTTAGGCTCCTCTCCTGATTTTAATTTTTTTAGGTTCCTCTCCTGATATTAATTTTTTTAGGCTCCTCTCCTGATTTTTAGATTTTTAGGCTCCTCTCCTGATTTTTATTCTCTTAGGCTCCTCTCCTGCTTTTAATTTTTTTAGGCTCCTCTGCTGGTTTTAATTTTTTTAGGCTCCTCTCCTGATTTTAATTTTTTTAGGCTCCTTTCATGATTCTAGTTTTTGTAGGCTCCTGTCCTGATTTTACTTTTTTTAGGCTCCTCTCCTGATTTTAATTTTTTTAGGCTCCTCTCCTGATTTTAATTTTTTTAGGCTCCTCTCCTGATTTTAATTTTTTTAGGCTCCTCTCCTTTATTTTATTCTCTTAAGCTCTTCTCCTGATTTTAAGATTTTTAGGCTCATTTCCTGATTTAAAATTTTTTTGGCTCCTCTCCTGATTTTAATTTTTTTAGGCTCCTCTCCTGATTTTTAGGATTTTACGCTCGTCTCCTGATTTTAAGATTTTTAGGCTCCTCTCCTGATTTTCAGATTTTTAGACTCCTCTCCTGATTTTAGTTTTTTCAGGCTCCTCTCCTGATTTTAATTTTTTAAGGCTCCTCTCCTGATTTTAATTTTCTTAGGCTCCTCTCCTGATTTTAATTTTCTTAGGCTCCTCTCCTGATTTTAATTTTCTTAGGCTCCTCTCCTGATTTTAAGATTTTTATACTCCTCTCCTGATTTTAATTTTTTTGTGCTCCTCTCCTGGTTTTAATTTTTTTAGACTACTCTCCTGATTTTAATTTGTTTAGTCTCCTCTCCTGATTTGAATTTTTTTTGGCAGCTCTCTTGATTTTTATTCTCTTAGGCTCTTCTCCTGATTTTAATATTTTTAGGCTCCTTTCCTGATTTAAAATTTTTTTGAGCTCCTGTCCTGATTTTAATTTTTTTTAGGCTCCTCTCCTGATTTTAATTTTTTTAGGCTGCTCTCTTGATTTTTATTCTCTTAGGCTCTTCTCCTGATTTTAAGATTTTTAGGCTCTTTTCCTGATTTTAATTTTTTTTGGCTCCTCCCCTGATTTTTAGATTTTTAGGCTCCTCTCCTGATTTTAATTCTTTTAGGCTCCTCTCCTGATTTTAATTTTTTTAGGTTCCTCTCCTGATATTAATTTTTTTAGGCTCCTCTCCTGATTTTAATTTTTTTAGGTTCCTCTCCTGATATTAATTTTTTTAGGCTCCTCTCCTGATTTTTGTTTTTTTTAGGCTCCTCTCCTGATTTTAATTTTTTTAGGTTCCTCTCCCGATATTAATTTTTTTAGGCTCCTCTCCTGATTTTTAGATTTTTAGTCTCCTCTCCTGATTTTTATTCTCTTAGGCTCCTCTCCTGCTTTTAATTTTTTTAGGCTCCTCTGCTGGTTTTAATTTTTTTAGGCTGCTCTCCTGATATTAATTTTTTTAGACTCCTCTCATGATTCTAGTTTTTGTAGGCTCCTGTCCTGATTTTAATTTTTTTAGGCTCCTCTCCTGATTTTAATTTTTTTAGGCTCTTCTCCTGATTTTAATTTTCTTAGGCTCCTCTCCTGATTTTAATTTTTTTAGACTCCTCTCCTGATTTTAATTTATTTGGGCTGCTCTCCTGATTTTAATTTTCTTAGGCTCGTCTCCTGATTTTAAGATTTTTATACTCCTCTCCTAATTTTAATTTTTTTAGGCTCCTCTCCTGATTTTAATTTTTTTAGGCTGCTCTCCTTATTTTTATTCTCTTAGGCTCTTCTCCTGATTTTAAGATTTTTAGGCTCATTTCCTGATTTAAAATTTTTTTGGCTCCTCTCCTGATTTTAATTTTTTTAGGCTCCTCTCCTGATTTTTAGGATTTTAGGCTCGTCTCCTGATTTTAAGATTTTTAGGCTCCTCTCCTGATTTTCAGATTTTTAGACTCCTCTCCTGATTTTAGTTTTTTCAGGCTCCTCTCCTGATTTTAATTTTCTTAGGCTCCTCTCCTGATTTTAATTTTCTTAGGCTCCTCTCCTGATTTTAATTTTCTTAGGCTCCTCTCCTGATTTTAATTTTTTTAGGCCCCTTTCCTGATTTTTAGATTTTTATACTCCTCTCCTGATTTTAATTTTTTTAGGCTCCTCTTCTGATTTTGATTTTTTTAGGCTCCTCTCCTGATTTTATTTTATTAGGCCCCTCTCCTGATTTTTAGATTTTTAGGCTCCTCTCCTGATTTTTAGGTTTTTATGCTCTTCTCCTGATTTTAAGATTTTTAGGCTCCTCTCCTGGTTTAATTTTTTTTAGACTCCTCTCCTGATTTTAATTTGTTTAGTGTCCTCTCCTGATTTTAATTTTTTTAGGCTGCTCTCTTGATTTTTATTCTCTTGGGCTCTTCTCCTGATTTTAATATTTTTAGGCTCCTCTGCTGATTTTAATTTTTTTAGGCTCCTCTCCTGATTTCAATTTTTTTAGCCTCCTCCCCTGATTTTTGTTTTTTTAGGCTCCTCTCCTGATTTTAGTTTTTTAGGTTCCCCTCCTGATATTACTTTTTTTAGGCTCCTCTCCTGATTTTTAGATTTTTAGTCTCCTCTCCTGATTTTTATTCTCTTAGGCTCCTCTCCTGCTTTTAATTTTTTTAGGCTCCTCTGCTGGTTTTAATTTTTTTAGGCTCCTCTCCTGGTTTTAATTTTTTTAGGCTGCTCTCCTTATTTTTATTCTCTTAGGCTCTTCTCCTGATTTTAAGATTTTTAGGCTCATTTCCTTATTTAAAATTTATTTGGCTCCTCTCCTGATTTTAATTTTTTTAGGCTCCTCTCCTGATTTTTTTTTTTTTAGGCTCCTTTCCTGATTTTTAGATTTTTATGCTCCTTCTCCTGGTTTTAAGATTTTTGTACTCCTCTCCTGGTTTCAATTTTTTTAGACTCCTCTTCTGATTTTAATTTGTTTGGTGTCCTATCCTGATTTTAATTTTTTTAGGCTGCTCTCTTGATTTTTATTCTCTTAGGCTCTTCTCCTGATTTTAATATTTTTAGTCTCTTCTCCTGATTTTAATTTTTTTAGGCTCCTCTCCTGATTTTAATTTTTTTAGGCTGCTCTCTTGATTTTTATTCTCTTAGGCTCTTCTCCTGATTTTAATATTTTTAGGCTCTTTTCCTGATTTTAATTTTTTTTGGCTCCTCTCCTGATTTTTAGATTTTTAGACTCCTCTCCTGATTTCAATTTTTTTAGGCTCCTCTCCTGATTTTTGTTTTTTTTAGGCTCCTCTCCTGATTTTAATTTTTTTAGGTTCCTCTCCTGATATTAATTTTTTTAGGCTCCTCTCCTGATTTTTGTTTTTTTTAGGCTCCTCTCCTGATTTTTATTTTTTTAGGTTCCTCTCCTGATATTAATTTTTTTAGGCTCCTCTCCTGATTTTTGTTTTTTTTAGGCTCCTCTCCTGATTTTAATTTTTTTAGGTTCCTCTCCTGATATTAATTTTTTTAGGCTCCTCTCCTGATTTTTAGATTTTTAGTCTCCTCTCCTGATTTTTATTCTCTTAGGCTCCTCTCCTGCTTTTAATTTTTTTTATGCTCCTCTGCTGGTTTTAATTTTTTTAGGCTCCTCTCCTGATATTAATTTTTTTAGGCTCCTCTCATGATTCTAGTTTTTGTAGGCTCCTGTCCTGATTTTAATTTTTGTAGGCTCCTGTCCTGATTTTAATTTTTGTAGGCTCCTGTCCTGATTTTAATTTTTGTAGGCTCCTGTCCTGATTTTAATTTTTGTAGGCTCTTCTCCTGATTTTAATTTATTTGGGCTGCTCTCCTGATTTTAATTTTCTTAGGCTCGTCTCCTGATTTTAAGATTTTTATACTCCTCTCCTGATTTTAAGATTTTTATACTCCTCTCCTGATTTTAATTTTTTTAGGCTCCTCTCCTCATTTTAATTTTTTTAGGCTCCTCTCCTGATTTTTGTTTTTTTTAGGCTCCTCTCCTGATTTTTATATTTTTAGGCTTGTCTCCTGATTTTAAGATTTTTATACTCCTCTCCTGATTTTCAGATTTTTAGGCTCCTCTCCTGATTTTAGTTTTTTCAGGCTCCTCTCCTGATTTTAATTTTTTTAGGCTCCTCTCCTGATTTTAATTTTTTTAGGCTCCTCTCCTGATTTTAATTTTTTTAGGTTCCTCTCCTGATTTTAATTTTTTTAGGCTCCTCTCCTGATTTTGATTTTTTTAGGCTCCTCTCCTGATTTTATTTTATTAGGCCCCTCTCCTGATTTTTAGGTTTTTATGCTCTTCTCCTGATTTTAAGATTTTTAGGCTCCTCTCCTGGTTTAATTTTTTTTAGACTCCTCTCCTGATTTTAATTTGTTTAGTCTCCTCTCCTGATTTTAATTTTTTTAGGCTGCTCTCTTGATTTTTATTCTCTTAGGCTCTTCTCCTGATTTTAATATTTTTAGGCTCCTCTGCTGGTTTTAATTTTTTTAGGCTCCTCTCCTGATTTTTAGATTTTTAGACTCCTCTCCTGATTGTAATTTTTTTAGGCTCCTCTCCTGATTTTTGTTTTTTTTAGGCTCCTCTCCTGATTTTGGTTTTTTTTGGGCTCCTCTCCTGATTTTGGTTTTTTTTAGGCTCCTCTCCTGATTTTGGTTTTTTTTAGGCTCCTCTCCTGATTTTGGTTTTTTTTAGGCTCCTCTCCTGATTTTGGTTTTTTTTAGGCTCCTCTCCTGATTTTTGTTTTTTTTTAGGCTCCTCTCCTGATTTTTAGATTTTTATACTCCTCCCCTGATTTTAATTTTTTTATGCTCCTTTCCTGATTTTAATTTTTTTAGGCTCCTCTCCTGATTTTAATTTTTTTAGGCTCCTCTCCTTATTTTTATTCTCTTAGGCTCTTCTCCTGATTTTAAGATTTTTAGGCCGGCCCAAGAACTGCACCTGAAACCAAGAAGGTAAGGGCTTTCCTTCCAGGGGAAAAGGATTGATGTTGACCTTGCAGGACTCCTCGAGCCGAAAAGGGCAGTCCAGCTCCCTAAATTGAATACGGATGAGGATTCCTCCCAGACAAAAGATAGCACACCAGAAAGCTCTTGCTGCTTAAGGAGTGCCCAGGCTGGCCCACCACTGGCACCTGAAATTAAAAGGGTCGGTGCTCGCTTTGCTGTGGAAAAGGGCTGTTGTTAGGAATCCTGCGCTCAAACTGGCAGTCCGACTCCCAAAATTGCATCCGGATGAAGATTGTTGCAAGACAAAAGGTGCCAGGACAGAGAGATGTTGCTGCCCACAGAGTGCCTAGGCTAGCCCACCAACTGCACCTGAGACCCTGAGGGTAAGCACTTTCTTGCCTGGGAGAAAGGGCTGTTGTTCGCTTGCAGGAGTCCTGCACTGAAATTGCCAGTCCAAGTCCCAGAATTGAATACAGACGAGGATTCCTCCCAGACAAAAGGTGCCAGCACAGAGAGCTCTTGCTGCCCATGGACTGCCCTGGCTGGCCCACCAACTGCACCTGAGACCCCAAAGGTAAGGACCTTTTTTCTTGGGGAAAAGGGCTGTAGTTCACATGCAGGAGTCCTGTGCTGCAACTGCCAGTCCGACTCCCAGAATTGAATACGGAGGAGGATTCCACCAAGATAAAAGGTGCCACCACAGAAAGCTCTTGCTGCCCATGGAGTGCCTAGGCTGGCCCACCAACTGCACCTGAAACCCAAAGGTTTCAGGCTTTTTGTCCTGGCCATAAGGGCTGTTGTTACCTTGCAGCGATCCTACTGCCGAAATGGGCAGTCCAGCTCCCAAAATTCCATACGGACGAAGATTCCTCCCAGACTAAAGGTGACACCACACAAAGCTCTTGCTGCCCAGCGAGTGTCCAGGCCGGCCCACCAACTGCACCTGAAACCAAGAAGGTAAGGGCTTTCATTCCAGGGGAAAAGGGTTGATGTGACCCTGCAGGACTCCTCGAGCCGAAAGGGGCAGTCCAGCTCCCAAAATTGAATACGGATGAGGATTCCTCCCAGACAAAAGGTAGCACACCAGAAAGCTCTTGCTGCTTAAGGAGTGCCCAGGCTGGCCCACCACTGGCACCTGAAATTAAAAGGGTTGGTGCTCGCTTTGCTGTGGAAAAGGGCTGTTGTTAAGAATCCTGCGCTTAAACTGGCAGTCCGACTCCCAAAATTGCATCCGGATGCAGATTGTTGCAAGACAAAAGGTGCTAGGACAGAGAGATGTTGCTGCCCACGGAGTGCCTAGGCTAGCCCACCAACTGCACCTGAGACCCTGAGGGTAAGCACTTTCTTGCCTGGGAGAAAGGGCTGTTGTTCGCTTGCAGGAGTCCTGCACTGAAATTGCCAGTCCAAGTCCCAGAATTGAATACAGAGGAGGATTCCTCCCAGACAAAAGGTGCCAGCACAGAGAGCTCTTGCTGCCCATGGACTGCCCTGGCTGGCCCACCAACTGCACCTGAAAGCCAGAGGTTCCACCGTTTGTTTCCTCGGGATAATGGCTGTTGTTGTCTTTTTTCAGCCCTGTCCTGAAACTGCCAGTCCAAGTCCGAACATGGCATACGGACGAAGATTCCTCCCAGACCAAAGGTGCCACCACAGAGAGCTCTTGCTGCCCAGCGAGTGTCCAGGCTGGCCCACCAACTGCACCTGAGACCCCAAAGGTAAGGACCTTTTTTCTTGGGGAAAAGGGCTGTAGTTCACGTGCAGGAGTCCTGCGCTGCAATCGCCAGTCCGACTCCCAGAATTGAATACGGAGGAGGATTCCACCAAGATAAAAGGTGCCACCACAGAAAGCTCTTGCTGCCCATGGAGTGCCTAGGCTGGCCCACCAACTGCACCTGAAACCTTGAGGGTAAGCACTTTCTTGCCTGGGAGAAAGGGCTGTTGTTCGCTTGCAGGAGTCCTGCACTGAAATTGCCAGTCCAAGTTCCAGAATTGAATACAGACGAGGATTCCTCCCAGACAAAAGGTGCCAGTACAGAGAGCTCTTGCTGCCCATGGACTGCCCTGGCTGGCCCACCAACTGCACCTGAGACCCCAAAGGTAAGGACCTTTTTTCTTGGGGAAAAGGGCTGTAGTTCACGTGAAGGGTCCTGCGCTGCAATTGCCAGTCCAACTCCCAGAATTGAATACGGAGGAGGATTCCACCAAGATAAAAGGTGCCACCACAGAAAGCTCTTGCTGCCCATGGAGTGCCTAGGCTGGCCCACCAACTGCACCTGAAACCCAAAGGTTTCAGGCTTTCTGTCCTGGCCATAAGGGCTGTTGTTACCTTGCAGCAATCCTACTGCCGAAATGGGCAGTCCAGCTCCCAAAATTCCATACGGACGAAGATTCCTCCCAGATCAAAGGTGACACCACACAAAGCTCTTGCTGCCCAGCGAGTGTCCAGGCCGGCCCACCAACTGCACCTGAAACCAAGAAGGTAAGGGCTTTCATTCCAGGGGAAAAGGGTTGATGTGACCCTGCAGGACTCCTCGAGCCGAAAGGGGCAGTCCAGCTCCCAAAATTGAATACGGATGAGGATTCCTCCCAGACAAAAGGTAGCACACCAGAAAGCTCTTGCTGCCTAAGGAGTGCCCAGGCTGGCCTACCAACTGCACCTGAAGTTAAAATGGTCAGTGCTTTGTTTCCTGTGTAAAAGGGCTGTTGTTCATTTTTAGAAATCCTGTGCTGAAACTGCCAGTCTGACTCCCAATATTCCATACAGGTCAAGATTCCTGCAAGACAAAAGGTGCCAGGACAGAGAGATGTTGCTGCCCATCGAGTGCCCAAACTGGCCCACCAAATGCACCTAACAGCCAAAGGTTCCAGGCTTTCTTTCCTGGGAATAAGGGCTGTTGATCGTGTTTTTAATCCTGTGCTGAAACTGTCAGTCTTTACTCCCAAAATTGCATAAGGATGAAGATTCCTCCCAGACAAAAGGTTCCAGGACAGAGAGCTCTTGTTTCCCATGGAGTTTCATAGCAGCTACCCCTGAGGCCCTGAGGGTAAGGGCTTTCTTTCCTGGGGAAACAGGCTCTTGTTCACTTACAGGTGTCCTGAACCGAGAAAGATGGTTTGACTTCTTAAAATGAAATCAGATGAGGATTCCTCCCAAACAAATGGTGACAGGACAGAAAGATCTTCCTGCACAGGGAGTGCCACACCACCTGCATGTGCAGCCCTGAGATTAAGGGCTTTATTATCTGGGGGAAAGGGCTATTATTTGGTTTCCAGAGACTTGTGGTGATAATCATGGTGCAACTCTCAAAAGTGAAAACAGGTGAACATAACTCTGAGACAAAAGATGCCAGGACAGACATCTGTGGCTTCCCATGGAGTGCCCTGGGTGTCTCATGTAGTACAACTGAGAGTCTGAGGCTACATGTTGCCTTTCATGGGGAAATGGTCTGTAATTCGCTTGCAGGAGGCTGGTGCCAAGATAGCTGGACCGACTTGCCAAAATTCAAAAGGGATGAAGATTCCTCCCAGGCAAAAGGTGCCACCACACAAACATCTTGTTGCCCATGGAGTGCCCAGGCTGGTCCATCAACTGCACCTGAATCCCCACGTTTACAGGCTTTCTCTCCTGTGGGAAAGGTCTGGTTTTTGCTTTTCAGAGCCCTCCCCTGAAAGTGAAGTCTGACTCCCTCTACTGAATGCCAACAAAGATTCCTCCCAGACAAAAGGTTCTACCACAGAAAGCTGTTGCCACCCATGAAGTGTCGCACCACCTGCACCTGAGACCGTGAGGGTAAGGGATTTCCTTCCTGAGGATTCTTTCCCTGGTTCTTTCCTGGTTTTCCTGCTCTGAAAATTCCAGTCTGAGTCCTGAAATTGAACATGAATGAGTATTCCTCTTGGACCAAAGGTGCCACCACAGGGAACTTTGCTGCTCATGGAGTGTCCAGCCTGGCCCACCAACTGCCCCTAAAATTTTAAGGCTACAAGCTGTCTTTCCTGGGGAAAAGGGCTGTAATTCATTTGCAAGAGCCTTGCAGTGAAATTGCCACTCCATCTCCCAAAACTGAACATGGACAAAGTTTTCTCTCAGAAAAAAGGTGCCAGGACAGAAAACTCTTGTTGCCTATGGAGTTTCACACTATCTGCACCTGAAACCCTGAGGGTCAGGGCTTTGTTTCCTTGGGGATACGGCTGTTTGTTGCTTGCAAGAGTCCTGCCTCAAATACCTGATCCTCCTCTCCAAAGTGAACATGGATGAAGATTTCTCCGAAACCAAAGGTAACCGGACAGAAAAATCTTGCTGCCTGTGAAACTAATTAATTAGTAACCCATTAGGGTGCAGTGCAAGAAATAAATTACTGAATTAGGTCATTAGTGAATAATTAGCATGCCTTGTAAAAGGAGAATTAGTTAATTGGTAGCTAATTAAGGTGTGGTGGAAAAGTTAATTACTTTATTATCAAAGGGGAAAAGGGTCCTCATTCACTTTCAGGAGCCTTGCAGGGAAATTGGCCATGTCAGTCCCCAGATTGAACACAACTGAAGCTTTTTGTCAGAGAAAAGCTGCTAGAGTCAGAAGCTCTTTCTGCCTATGCAGTGCCTGGATTTCTCTTCACCTCCCAGACCATTAGGGTGAGGGCTTGCTTTCCCCCAGGGAAAAGGGTTCTTGTTCATTTCCAGGAGCCCTGCAGTGAAATTTGCTATATCAGCCCCCAGATTGAACACAGCTGAAGCTTTTTGACAGAGAAAAGCTGCTAAGGTTAGAAGCTCTTGCTGCCTATGTAGTGCCCGGATTTCTCTTCACCTCCGAGACCATTAGGGTGAGGGCTTGCTTTCCCCCGGGAAAAGGGTTCTTGTTCATTTCCAGGAGCCCTGCAGTGAAATTTGCCATATCAGCCCCCAGATTGAACACAGCTAAAGCTTTTTCTCAGAGAAAAGATGCTAGGACCAGAAACTCTTGCTGCCTGTGGAATGTCCGGGTGACCCACCACCTTAACCTTTCATCTTCTTTGATAAGTTAATTTTTTGTCTGCATTTTTAGGTTGTTTATCTTGTTCTTCCTCTGTCCAACAGAAAAGTTCAGTTTCTTACCTGGTCTCTGCTGTTTCAGTGGGTATAGCTGCAGAAAGAGAGATGGTGTATTTATCCTCATTAGCAGTGTTTTCCTGCATCAGGGCCTTTACTTCTCCTGAACATGGAAAACTCAGTGCTACTCCTCCCAGAGCTTTTATACTTTGTGGCATTTGGCTCCTCCCTTTCCCTCGAGCCTCATGGGAAGGTATGTGGGTGTGGCCAGGGGTATATTAACCCCAGCCTTTGCCCAAGGAGGTCATTCAGTAGCTGGGCTTCAATGGGATAAGAGCTCTCCCTTTCTTTCAATGAATGGGATTTCTCAAGCTGTTCTTGCTTTATTGAAGCATCAGCTTTGGCATCCAAAGCAACAGAGCTATATATGGTAATGAAGAGGATTACACTCAAGTGCAAGGGTTTTAAATTTATTTATTTTGTGTCCTGTGTTGGTTAGCTGCTTTTGTAATTTATTATCTTGTTTTCTTTTTCTTAGGAGCTTTGTATCTTTTGAGATCTCCTGATCATCTCAACTGTAGCTTGGCATTTTTTCACAAGTGTTATCCTATCCTGAGGTGAAGTTGCTCTGTGTTGAAAATGGTTTCAGACACCCAGGTTTGCAAGTAGGTAGTGGGGGGTTACAGCCCAGAGATGGAGTGAGGGCTCGGGTGTCAGCTTAGGAATTGCCAGGAGTGTTTTGAAGGTAGTACGGGTGGAAAGCAGTGTCCAGGAGCCCCCTAAATGCCTGTGAATGCATCCACTGACTTTTCAGATGTGCCACTTAAGTTTTCTGCTCCTTCACCCGGATATTCTGTTTGATTATAGCTGCAGTCTTTGGCTGCAGGCAGTGACCCTTGGTGGTTTGCCAAAAGAGAAGGGAGACTCTTTGAGCTCTCCCCATTTATCTGGGTTACTTTAGTTAGGGTTTCTTTACCATGTCAGAGAGACAGGGTGTAAAGCAGAGTTGAACAGAACAGAGGCCAGAGGAGCAGAGCGAGAAGGTGGGTGGTTACCTGACATCAGCACAAAGACGTGGCTTTTGGCTCCACGTTTACTCGCTGTGTTAAGGATTTTGTTGTTTGGGTTTGTTTTTTCTTTGTTTTCAGATGCAGAGCCCTGGCCCCAGGAGGCTCTAGGCACCGGAGGGGAGGTGATCCAGGTGAGTACCTGTGAGCAAGGTGAGCATTGACTCCAGGACAGAACTAGATGGTCTTCTACAGGTGTTGTGGTGAATCTGTGCACATGCTTTGTTTGTTGTGTTTTCCAGGGGTTCTGCCACCTTCTAACAGACAGTCCAATGCTTCAGGGACCTTGTCAGTAAGAGGTCACTGTGGAGGAGAGGTAGGTAGGAGCTACCCCAGGAAAGCCATCCTTTCAGGCGGTATCTCAGTATGTACATTTGCTTTTGGTTTTTGTACTTTACAGACAGCATGTGCAGCCTCAGAGGGCCGGAGCCACCTGCCAATTAGGTTTGATGGTCTACAGCTGTCTGTGTGAGTAATCTCCTAGTACTACGAGGGTCATCAGTTAAGTCTCAATCTCTTATAGTTGCAGGTGCTATCCAGCCTGCTTTTGGCAATGGAGGAGCATTCAGGTTGAGTCGGGGAGATAGTGAGGAGGTGCTGGGTGTTTCCGAAGCACCACGTAACTTTTTTTCCTCACGCGCCCAGGTACGGCACACGGTGACGGCAGCAGCCTCCGACTGGGGTCGGAGCCAGTGGCCCGAGAACCTCACAGCTTAGGGGACGGGGACTAGCCAATTGCGGGGTTATTGCCCATGTGCTGCCAAACTCTTGTCTCAGTTTTGCTTTTCTTTCTCGCAGCTGACCGAGTCAGGGATCACAGGACCCTCTGAACCAGCCGGGGGTCCTTCCTTCGCATCGAAGATGGATTCACATCCCCGACTATGGGAAAGATAAGTGGAGGACTATCACCTGGAGAGGGGATGAGAGCTGGGTCCAGTTTTATGGTTAGGAGGGAGGAATTTTCAAATTAGCATAGGGGAAATGGTCTGCCGTAAGAGGCCCTTGGCACACATAGGAGGAGCAGTTTACTTTCCATCACTGGAGTAGGATGTGCAGGGCAGAGTCGTTCAGGTCTGTGTCGTGTCCTTTGTCCAGTCTGTGTTTTGTGTCTTACAATTCACAATCACAATTCACAGTTGTTCCACCACAGCACTTGTCCAGAAATGTGTCACTGGAGTTTGTGTTTGGCCTGGAACTGCTCTTCCCTGCAGTGTAGACTTGAGGATAGGTGGAGTAGGAAGGAGTCTTGACAGGTAACCTGTGATAGGCTTAGCCACTCAGGGCAGCAGTTCTCCGATCCTCTTGGAGGCAGCCCCTACCTGCAGCATGTGTGCAGTCACGAGAGCGAGCTTTTCTGGAGTGGTATGGCAGGGCCTTTAAGTTGGTCAGTGTTAGTTTGTGCAGGTTGTCTTTGGACCCCAGATGGCTTGTCTAAAGAGAAATTAGTATTGCACAGCAGTTAAGGTCCCTCCATTTATATGGCTGACTTTGGTAACTCATTTCTTTGCAGTGTCAGAGGGACTGGATGTAAAGCAGAGATAAAAAGAAGAGGCCGGAGGAGCAGAGTCAAAAGGTGGCTTCTCATGTGAGGTCAGAGCCAAGACATGACTTTTGGCTCTAGGTTTACTTGATCATTTGGATGGTTTGGTGGCTAGTTTTGTGGTTTTGGGGTTTTTTTAAGATGCGGAGCCCTTGGCCCAGCAGCCGATAGGCACCAGAGGGAAGCTGAGCCCGGTGAGGACGGTGAGCAGTGACTGCAGGACACAACTAGATGCTCTTTTGTCGGCAGGGTACTTGTGGTGAATCTGCATAAATACTTGGTTTTTTGTTCTACAGGCAGTGCACCGACTTCTAACGTACAGTCCAGCGTGACAGGGACCCTGCCTGTAAGAGGTCACGGTCTATGGGTGTCAGACAGAAACTACCATGGACCAGCATACTCTTGGACAGTATGTCAGCAAAGAGATTTCCGTTGGGTTTTTATTGCAGGAGACGTACGCAGCCTCGTAGGGCTGAAGCCAACTCAAAATGACGTGATGAACACACGGATTGGTTCTCTTGAGCTGTCCTTGTAGGTAATCTCCGAGTATTAAAAGGATCAGCAATGAAGCATTGAGCTTGTTCGATTGCAGGTGCCATCTGGCTAACATGTGGGAGCAGATGAGCATTGGAGGTGAGTTGGGGAGGCAGCAGGAGGAGCGGGGATCCCCTGCAGCTTTAGAGATGCCATCTAATTTTGTCTCTGGCTCACTCAGGTATCCCAGAAGATGGCAGCCAGAGTGTCCGAGTCCGGTGAGAGCCAGCGACCCGAGGACCTGCCTGGTCGAGAGTGAGTCGCGGGCTCTTGGGGCTGGGACCACGTGCCACACTACTGAGATACGGTGTCTGGTTTTCTTTCTCGCAGTTGACTGCCGGTAGTCTGACAATGGCAGGAACGTCTGAGCCAGCCCAGGTGCCCCTCCTGTGCATGAAAGATGGCTTCGCATCCCCGGCTCTGGGAAAGATAAGTGCCGGGCAAAGCCCCAGAGAGGGGTTGGGAGTCGGTGCAAGTGTGTGCCTCGCCTGGAGGGATTTTTGAAATGAGTCCGGTGCAAGGCGTATCCTGTGACAGGCTATTTGGGCGCCTGCAAGGAAGGGCTTACTTTTGATCCTTGGATTCACGTGTGCCGGGCAGAGCAGTTGCGGTCTGTGTCCCGTCCTTTGTCTGGTCCCCGTTTTGTGTCACGTGGTGTGTGTGGTGTCTCACTTGGGGTCAGCCTGGACCTGCTCTGCCCTGCTCCGTGCATCAGTGGGGAGATGGAATCTGGCTCCGAGTCTCAGGTCAGCATGTCAGCTCCCTTAGAGAGTCGAGCCGATGGCTGTGCAGTCTGTGAGCAGGATGGTCTTGCGATGCCCTGCTGGGGTGTGTAGAGTCCCGGCTAGGTAGAGTAGCAAAGAGTGTCCGGGGTTTGGAGGTTTTTGGCTTTCGTTGTGAGCAATTCCTAAACGTTGGAGAGCTGAGTGTTTGAGCGTTTGGCCATTTCATTTGCAGGGGCGGTCTTGGGAGCAGCTGAAGAGAGAGGAGCCTTGGAGGTGAGTTGGGGAGGCAGCAGGAGGAGCGGGGATCCCCTGCAGCTTTAGAGATGCCATCTAATTTTGTCTCTGGCTCACTCAGGTATCCCAGAAGATGGCAGCCAGAGTGTCCGAGTCCGGTGAGAGCCAGCGACCCGAGGACCTGCCTGGTCGAGAGTGAGTCGAGGGCTCATGGGGTCTGGGCCCACGTGCCACACTACTGAGATACGGTGTCTGGTTTTCTTTCTCGCAGTTGACTGCCGGTAGTCTGACGATGGGAGGACCTCTGAGCCAGCCCAGGTGCCCCTCCTGTGCATGAAAGATGGCTTCGCATCCCCGGCTCTCTCGGAAAGATAAGTGCCGGGCAAAGCCCCAGAGAGGGGTTGGGAGTCGGTGCAAGTGTGTGCCTCGCCTGGAGGGATTTTTGAAATGAGTCCGGTGCAAGGCGTATCCTGTGACAGGCTATTTGGGCGCCTGCAAGGAAGGGCTTACTTTTGATCCTTGGATTCACGTGTGCCGGGCAGAGCAGTTGCGGTCTGTGTCCCGTCCTTTGTCTGGTCCCCGTTTTGTGTCACGTGGTGTGTGTGGTGTCTCACTTGGGGTCAGCCTGGACCTGCTCTGCCCTGCTCCGTGCATCAGTGGGGAGATGGAATCTGGCTCCGAGTCTCAGGTCAGCATGTCAGCTCCCTTAGAGAGTCGAGCCGATGGCTGTGCAGTCTGTGAGCAGGATGGTCTTGCGATGCCCTGCTGGGGTGTCTAGAGTCCCGGCTAGGTAGAGTAGCAAAGAGTGTCCGGGGTTTGGAGGTTTTTGGCTTTCGTTGTGAGCAATTCCTAAACGTTGGAGAGCTGAGTGTTTGAGCGTTTGGCCATTTCATTTGCAGGGGCGGTCTTGGGAGCAGCTGAAGAGAGAGGAGCCTTGGAGGTGAGTTGGGGAGGCAGCAGGAGGAGCGGGGATCCCCTGCAGCTTTAGAGATGCCATCTAATTTTGTCTCTGGCTCACTCAGGTATCCCAGAAGATGGCAGCCAGAGTGTCCGAGTCCGGTGAGAGCCAGCGACCCGAGGACCTGCCTGGTCGAGAGTGAGTCGAGGGCTCATGGGGTCTGGGCCCACGTGCCACACTACTGAGATACGGTGTCTGGTTTTCTTTCTCGCAGTTGACTGCCGGTAGTCTGACGATGGGAGGACCTCTGAGCCAGCCCAGGTGCCCCTCCTGTGCATGAAAGATGGCTTCGCATCCCCGGCTCTCTCGGAAAGATAAGTGCCGGGCAAAGCCCCAGAGAGGGGTTGGGAGTCGGTGCAAGTGTGTGCCTCGCCTGGAGGGATTTTTGAAATGAGTCCGGTGCAAGGCGTATCCTGTGACAGGCTATTTGGGCGCCTGCAAGGAAGGGCTTACTTTTGATCCTTGGATTCACGTGTGCCGGGCAGAGCAGTTGCGGTCTGTGTCCCGTCCTTTGTCTGGTCCCCGTTTTGTGTCACGTGGTGTGTGTGGTGTCTCACTTGGGGTCAGCCTGGACCTGCTCTGCCCTGCTCCGTGCATCAGTGGGGAGATGGAATCTGGCTCCGAGTCTCAGGTCAGCATGTCAGCTCCCTTAGAGAGTCGAGCCGATGGCTGTGCAGTCTGTGAGCAGGATGGTCTTGCGATGCCCTGCTGGGGTGTCTAGAGTCCCGGCTAGGTAGAGTAGCAAAGAGTGTCCGGGGTTTGGAGGTTTTTGGCTTTCGTTGTGAGCAATTCCTAAACGTTGGAGAGCTGAGTGTTTGAGCGTTTGGCCATTTCATTTGCAGGGGCGGTCTTGGGAGCAGCTGAAGAGAGAGGAGCCTTGGAGGTGAGTTGGGGAGGCAGCAGGAGGAGCGGGGATCCCCTGCAGCTTTAGAGATGCCATCTAATTTTGTCTCTGGCTCACTCAGGTATCCCAGAAGATGGCAGCCAGAGTGTCCGAGTCCGGTGAGAGCCAGCGACCCGAGGACCTGCCTGGTCGAGAGTGAGTCGAGGGCTCATGGGGTCTGGGCCCACGTGCCACACTACTGAGATACGGTGTCTGGTTTTCTTTCTCGCAGTTGACTGCCGGTAGTCTGACGATGGGAGGACCTCTGAGCCAGCCCAGGTGCCCCTCCTGTGCATGAAAGATGGCTTCGCATCCCCGGCTCTCTCGGAAAGATAAGTGCCGGGCAAAGCCCCAGAGAGGGGTTGGGAGTCGGTGCAAGTGTGTGCCTCGCCTGGAGGGATTTTTGAAATGAGTCCGGTGCAAGGCGTATCCTGTGACAGGCTATTTGGGCGCCTGCAAGGAAGGGCTTACTTTTGATCCTTGGATTCACGTGTGCCGGGCAGAGCAGTTGCGGTCTGTGTCCCGTCCTTTGTCTGGTCCCCGTTTTGTGTCACGTGGTGTGTGTGGTGTCTCACTTGGGGTCAGCCTGGACCTGCTCTGCCCTGCTCCGTGCATCAGTGGGGAGATGGAATCTGGCTCCGAGTCTCAGGTCAGCATGTCAGCTCCCTTAGAGAGTCGAGCCGATGGCTGTGCAGTCTGTGAGCAGGATGGTCTTGCGATGCCCTGCTGGGGTGTCTAGAGTCCCGGCTAGGTAGAGTAGCAAAGAGTGTCCGGGGTTTGGAGGTTTTTGGCTTTCGTTGTGAGCAATTCCTAAACGTTGGAGAGCTGAGTGTTTGAGCGTTTGGCCATTTCATTTGCAGGGGCGGTCTTGGGAGCAGCTGAAGAGAGAGGAGCCTTGGAGGTGAGTTGGGGAGGCAGCAGGAGGAGCGGGGATCCCCTGCAGCTTTAGAGATGCCATCTAATTTTGTCTCTGGCTCACTCAGGTATCCCAGAAGATGGCAGCCAGAGTGTCCGAGTCCGGTGAGAGCCAGCGACCCGAGGACCTGCCTGGTCGAGAGTGAGTCGAGGGCTCATGGGGTCTGGGCCCACGTGCCACACTACTGAGATACGGTGTCTGGTTTTCTTTCTCGCAGTTGACTGCCGGTAGTCTGACGATGGGAGGACCTCTGAGCCAGCCCAGGTGCCCCTCCTGTGCATGAAAGATGGCTTCGCATCCCCGGCTCTCTCGGAAAGATAAGTGCCGGGCAAAGCCCCAGAGAGGGGTTGGGAGTCGGTGCAAGTGTGTGCCTCGCCTGGAGGGATTTTTGAAATGAGTCCGGTGCAAGGCGTATCCTGTGACAGGCTATTTGGGCGCCTGCAAGGAAGGGCTTACTTTTGATCCTTGGATTCACGTGTGCCGGGCAGAGCAGTTGCGGTCTGTGTCCCGTCCTTTGTCTGGTCCCCGTTTTGTGTCACGTGGTGTGTGTGGTGTCTCACTTGGGGTCAGCCTGGACCTGCTCTGCCCTGCTCCGTGCATCAGTGGGGAGATGGAATCTGGCTCCGAGTCTCAGGTCAGCATGTCAGCTCCCTTAGAGAGTCGAGCCGATGGCTGTGCAGTCTGTGAGCAGGATGGTCTTGCGATGCCCTGCTGGGGTGTCTAGAGTCCCGGCTAGGTAGAGTAGCAAAGAGTGTCCGGGGTTTGGAGGTTTTTGGCTTTCGTTGTGAGCAATTCCTAAACGTTGGAGAGCTGAGTGTTTGAGCGTTTGGCCATTTCATTTGCAGGGGCGGTCTTGGGAGCAGCTGAAGAGAGAGGAGCCTTGGAGGTGAGTTGGGGAGGCAGCAGGAGGAGCGGGGATCCCCTGCAGCTTTAGAGATGCCATCTAATTTTGTCTCTGGCTCACTCAGGTATCCCAGAAGATGGCAGCCAGAGTGTCCGAGTCCGGTGAGAGCCAGCGACCCGAGGACCTGCCTGGTCGAGAGTGAGTCGCGGGCTCTTGGGGCTGGGCCCACGTGCCACACTACTGAGATACGGTGTCTGGTTTTCTTTCTCGCAGTTGACTGCCAGTAGTCTGACAATGGCAGGAACGTCTGAGCCAGCCCAGGTGCCCCTCCTGTGCATGAAAGATGGCTTCGCATCCCCGGCTCTGGGAAAGATAAGTGCCGGGCAAAGCCCCAGAGAGGGGTTGGGAGTCGGTGCAAGTGTGTGCCTCGCCTGGAGGGATTTTTGAAATGAGTCCGGTGCAAGGCGTATCCTGTGACAGGCTATTTGGGCGCCTGCAAGGAAGGGCTTACTTTTGATCCTTGGATTCACGTGTGCCGGGCAGAGCAGTTGCGGTCTGTGTCCCGTCCTTTGTCTGGTCCCCGTTTTGTGTCACGTGGTGTGTGTGGTGTCTCACTTGGGGTCAGCCTGGACCTGCTCTGCCCTGCTCCGTGCATCAGTGGGGAGATGGAATCTGGCTCCGAGTCTCAGGTCAGCATGTCAGCTCCCTTAGAGAGTCGAGCCGATGGCTGTGCAGTCTGTGAGCAGGATGGTCTTGCGATGCCCTGCTGGGGTGTCTAGAGTCCCGGCTAGGTAGAGTAGCAAAGAGTGTCCGGGGTTTGGAGGTTTTTGGCTTTCGTTGTGAGCAATTCCTAAACGTTGGAGAGCTGAGTGTTTGAGCGTTTGGCCATTTCATTTGCAGGGGCGGTCTTGGGAGCAACTGAAGAGAGAGGAGCCTTGGAGGTGAGTTGGGGAGGCAGCAGGAGGAGCGGGGATCCCCTGCAGCTTTAGAGATGCCATCTAATTTTGTCTCTGGCTCACTCAGGTATCCCAGAAGATGGCAGCCAGAGTGTCCGAGTCCGGTGAGAGCCAGCGACCCGAGGACCTGCCTGGTCGAGAGTGAGTCGAGGGTTCATGGGGTCTGGGCCCACGTGCCACACTACTGAGATACGGTGTCTGGTTTTCTTTCTCGCAGTTGACTGCCGGTAGTCTGACGATGGGAGGACCTCTGAACCAGCCCAGGTGCCCCTCCTGTGCATGAAAGATGGCTTCGCATCCCCGGCTCTCTCGGAAAGATAAGTGCCGGGCAAAGCCCCAGAGAGGGGTTGGGAGTCGGTGCAAGTGTGTGCCTCGCCTGGAGGGATTTTTGAAATGAGTCCGGTGCAAGGCGTATCCTGTGACAGGCTATTTGGGCGCCTGCAAGGAAGGGCTTACTTTTGATCCTTGGATTCACGTGTGCCGGGCAGAGCAGTTGCGGTCTGTGTCCCGTCCTTTGTCTGGTCCCCGTTTTGTGTCACGTGGTGTGTGTGGTGTCTCACTTGGGGTCAGCCTGGACCTGCTCTGCCCTGCTCCGTGCATCAGTGGGGAGATGGAATCTGGCTCCGAGTCTCAGGTCAGCATGTCAGCTCCCTTAGAGAGTCGAGCCGATGGCTGTGCAGTCTGTGAGCAGGATGGTCTTGCGATGCCCTGCTGGGGTGTCTAGAGTCCCGGCTAGGTAGAGTAGCAAAGAGTGTCCGGGGTTTGGAGGTTTTTGGCTTTCGTTGTGAGCAATTCCTAAACGTTGGAGAGCTGAGTGTTTGAGCGTTTGGCCATTTCATTTGCAGGGGCGGTCTTGGGAGCAGCTGAAGAGAGAGGAGCCTTGGAGGTGAGTTGGGGAGGCAGCAGGAGGAGCGGGGATCCCCTGCAGCTTTAGAGATGCCATCTAATTTTGTCTCTGGCTCACTCAGGTATCCCAGAAGATGGCAGCCAGAGTGTCCGAGTCCGGTGAGAGCCAGCGACCCGAGGACCTGCCTGGTCGAGAGTGAGTCGAGGGCTCATGGGGTCTGGGCCCACGTGCCACACTACTGAGATACGGTGTCTGGTTTTCTTTCTCGCAGTTGACTGCCGGTAGTCTGACGATGGGAGGACCTCTGAGCCAGCCCAGGTGCCCCTCCTGTGCATGAAAGATGGCTTCGCATCCCCGGCTCTCTCGGAAAGATAAGTGCCGGGCAAAGCCCCAGAGAGGGGTTGGGAGTCGGTGCAAGTGTGTGCCTCGCCTGGAGGGATTTTTGAAATGAGTCCGGTGCAAGGCGTATCCTGTGACAGGCTATTTGGGCGCCTGCAAGGAAGGGCTTACTTTTGATCCTTGGATTCACGTGTGCCGGGCAGAGCAGTTGCGGTCTGTGTCCCGTCCTTTGTCTGGTCCCCGTTTTGTGTCACGTGGTGTGTGTGGTGTCTCACTTGGGGTCAGCCTGGACCTGCTCTGCCCTGCTCCGTGCATCAGTGGGGAGATGGAATCTGGCTCCGAGTCTCAGGTCAGCATGTCAGCTCCCTTAGAGAGTCGAGCCGATGGCTGTGCAGTCTGTGAGCAGGATGGTCTTGCGATGCCCTGCTGGGGTGTCTAGAGTCCCGGCTAGGTAGAGTAGCAAAGAGTGTCCGGGGTTTGGAGGTTTTGGCTTTCGTTGTGAGCAATTCCTAAACGTTGGAGAGCTGAGTGTTTGAGCGTTTGGCCATTTCATTTGCAGGGGCGGTCTTGGGAGCAGCTGAAGAGAGAGGAGCCTTGGAGGTGAGTTGGGGAGGCAGCAGGAGGAGCGGGGATCCCCTGCAGCTTTAGAGATGCCATCTAATTTTGTCTCTGGCTCACTCAGGTATCCCAGAAGATGGCAGCCAGAGTGTCCGAGTCCGGTGAGAGCCAGCGACCCGAGGACCTGCCTGGTCGAGAGTGAGTCGAGGGCTCTTGGGGTCTGGGCCCACGTGCCACACTACTGAGATACGGTGTCTGGTTTTCTTTCTCGCAGTTGACTGCCGGTAGTCTGACGATGGGAGGACCTCTGAGCCAGCCCAGGTGCCCCTCCTGTGCATGAAAGATGGCTTCGCATCCCCGGCTCTGGGAAAGATAAGTGCCGGGCAAAGCCCCAGAGAGGGGTTGGGAGTCGGTGCAAGTGTGTGCCTCGCCTGGAGGGATTTTTGAAATGAGTCCGGTGCAAGGCGTATCCTGTGACAGGCTATTTGGGCGCCTGCAAGGAAGGGCTTACTTTTGATCCTTGGATTCACGTGTGCCGGGCAGAGCAGTTGCGGTCTGTGTCCCGTCCTTTGTCTGGTCCCCGTTTTGTGTCACGTGGTGTGTGTGGTGTCTCACTTGGGGTCAGCCTGGACCTGCTCTGCCCTGCTCCGTGCATCAGTGGGGAGATGGAATCTGGCTCCGAGTCTCAGGTCAGCATGTCAGCTCCCTTAGAGAGTCGAGCCGATGGCTGTGCAGTCTGTGAGCAGGATGGTCTTGCGATGCCCTGCTGGGGTGTCTAGAGTCCCGGCTAGGTAGAGTAGCAAAGAGTGTCCGGGGTTTGGAGGTTTTTGGCTTTCGTTGTGAGCAATTCCTAAACGTTGGAGAGCTGAGTGTTTGAGCGTTTGGCCATTTCATTTGCAGGGGCGGTCTTGGGAGCAGCTGAAGAGAGAGGAGCCTTGGAGGTGAGTTGGGGAGGCAGCAGGAGGAGCGGGGATCCCCTGCAGCTTTAGAGATGCCATCTAATTTTGTCTCTGGCTCACTCAGGTATCCCAGAAGATGGCAGCCAGAGTGTCCGAGTCCGGTGAGAGCCAGCGACCCGAGGACCTGCCTGGTCGAGAGTGAGTCGAGGGCTCATGGGGTCTGGGCCCACGTGCCACACTACTGAGATACGGTGTCTGGTTTTCTTTCTCGCAGTTGACTGCCGGTAGTCTGACGATGGGAGGACCTCTGAGCCAGCCCAGGTGCCCCTCCTGTGCATGAAAGATGGCTTCGCATCCCCGGCTCTCTCGGAAAGATAAGTGCCGGGCAAAGCCCCAGAGAGGGGTTGGGAGTCGGTGCAAGTGTGTGCCTCGCCTGGAGGGATTTTTGAAATGAGTCCGGTGCAAGGCGTATCCTGTGACAGGCTATTTGGGCGCCTGCAAGGAAGGGCTTACTTTTGATCCTTGGATTCACGTGTGCCGGGCAGAGCAGTTGCGGTCTGTGTCCCGTCCTTTGTCTGGTCCCCGTTTTGTGTCACGTGGTGTGTGTGGTGTCTCACTTGGGGTCAGCCTGGACCTGCTCTGCCCTGCTCCGTGCATCAGTGGGGAGATGGAATCTGGCTCCGAGTCTCAGGTCAGCATGTCAGCTCCCTTAGAGAGTCGAGCCGATGGCTGTGCAGTCTGTGAGCAGGATGGTCTTGCGATGCCCTGCTGGGGTGTCTAGAGTCCCGGCTAGGTAGAGTAGCAAAGAGTGTCCGGGGTTTGGAGGTTTTTGGCTTTCGTTGTGAGCAATTCCTAAACGTTGGAGAGCTGAGTGTTTGAGCGTTTGGCCATTTCATTTGCAGGGGCGGTCTTGGGAGCAGCTGAAGAGAGAGGAGCCTTGGAGGTGAGTTGGGGAGGCAGCAGGAGGAGCGGGGATCCCCTGCAGCTTTAGAGATGCCATCTAATTTTGTCTCTGGCTCACTCAGGTATCCCAGAAGATGGCAGCCAGAGTGTCCGAGTCCGGTGAGAGCCAGCGACCCGAGGACCTGCCTGGTCGAGAGTGAGTCGAGGGCTCATGGGGTCTGGGCCCACGTGCCACACTACTGAGATACGGTGTCTGGTTTTCTTTCTCGCAGTTGACTGCCGGTAGTCTGACGATGGGAGGACCTCTGAGCCAGCCCAGGTGCCCCTCCTGTGCATGAAAGATGGCTTCGCATCCCCGGCTCTCTCGGAAAGATAAGTGCCGGGCAAAGCCCCAGAGAGGGGTTGGGAGTCGGTGCAAGTGTGTGCCTCGCCTGGAGGGATTTTTGAAATGAGTCCGGTGCAAGGCGTATCCTGTGACAGGCTATTTGGGCGCCTGCAAGGAAGGGCTTACTTTTGATCCTTGGATTCACGTGTGCCGGGCAGAGCAGTTGCGGTCTGTGTCCCGTCCTTTGTCTGGTCCCTGTTTTGTGTCACGTGGTGTGTGTGGTGTCTCACTTGGGGTCAGCCTGGACCTGCTCTGCCCTGCTCCGTGCATCAGTGGGGAGATGGAATCTGGCTCCGAGTCTCAGGTCAGCATGTCAGCTCCCTTAGAGAGTCGAGCCGATGGCTGTGCAGTCTGTGAGCAGGATGGTCTTGCGATGCCCTGCTGGGGTGTCTAGAGTCCCGGCTAGGTAGAGTAGCAAAGAGTGTCCGGGGTTTGGAGGTTTTTGGCTTTCGTTGTGAGCAATTCCTAAACGTTGGAGAGCTGAGTGTTTGAGCGTTTGGCCATTTCATTTGCAGGGGCGGTCTTGGGAGCAGCTGAAGAGAGAGGAGCCTTGGAGGTGAGTTGGGGAGGCAGCAGGAGGAGCGGGGATCCCCTGCAGCTTTAGAGATGCCATCTAATTTTGTCTCTGGCTCACTCAGGTATCCCAGAAGATGGCAGCCAGAGTGTCCGAGTCCGGTGAGAGCCAGCGACCCGAGGACCTGCCTGGTCGAGAGTGAGTCGAGGGCTCATGGGGTCTGGGCCCACGTGCCACACTACTGAGATACGGTGTCTGGTTTTCTTTCTCGCAGTTGACTGCCGGTAGTCTGACGATGGGAGGACCTCTGAACCAGCCCAGGTGCCCCTCCTGTGCATGAAAGATGGCTTCGCATCCCCGGCTCTCTCGGAAAGATAAGTGCCGGGCAAAGCCCCAGAGAGGGGTTGGGAGTCGGTGCAAGTGTGTGCCTCGCCTGGAGGGATTTTTGAAATGAGTCCGGTGCAAGGCGTATCCTGTGACAGGCTATTTGGGCGCCTGCAAGGAAGGGCTTACTTTTGATCCTTGGATTCACGTGTGCCGGGCAGAGCAGTTGCGGTCTGTGTCCCGTCCTTTGTCTGGTCCCCGTTTTGTGTCACGTGGTGTGTGTGGTGTCTCACTTGGGGTCAGCCTGGACCTGCTCTGCCCTGCTCCGTGCATCAGTGGGGAGATGGAATCTGGCTCCGAGTCTCAGGTCAGCATGTCAGCTCCCTTAGAGAGTCGAGCCGATGGCTGTGCAGTCTGTGAGCAGGATGGTCTTGCGATGCCCTGCTGGGGTGTCTAGAGTCCCGGCTAGGTAGAGTAGCAAAGAGTGTCCGGGGTTTGGAGGTTTTTGGCTTTCGTTGTGAGCAATTCCTAAACGTTGGAGAGCTGAGTGTTTGAGCGTTTGGCCATTTCATTTGCAGGGGCGGTCTTGGGAGCAGCTGAAGAGAGAGGAGCCTTGGAGGTGAGTTGGGGAGGCAGCAGGAGGAGCGGGGATCCCCTGCAGCTTTAGAGATGCCATCTAATTTTGTCTCTGGCTCACTCAGGTATCCCAGAAGATGGCAGCCAGAGTGTCCGAGTCCGGTGAGAGCCAGCGACCCGAGGACCTGCCTGGTCGAGAGTGAGTCGAGGGCTCATGGGGTCTGGGCCCACGTGCCACACTACTGAGATACGGTGTCTGGTTTTCTTTCTCGCAGTTGACTGCCGGTAGTCTGACGATGGGAGGACCTCTGAGCCAGCCCAGGTGCCCCTCCTGTGCATGAAAGATGGCTTCGCATCCCCGGCTCTCTCGGAAAGATAAGTGCCGGGCAAAGCCCCAGAGAGGGGTTGGGAGTCGGTGCAAGTGTGTGCCTCGCCTGGAGGGATTTTTGAAATGAGTCCGGTGCAAGGCGTATCCTGTGACAGGCTATTTGGGCGCCTGCAAGGAAGGGCTTACTTTTGATCCTTGGATTCACGTGTGCCGGGCAGAGCAGTTGCGGTCTGTGTCCCGTCCTTTGTCTGGTCCCCGTTTTGTGTCACGTGGTGTGTGTGGTGTCTCACTTGGGGTCAGCCTGGACCTGCTCTGCCCTGCTCCGTGCATCAGTGGGGAGATGGAATCTGGCTCCGAGTCTCAGGTCAGCATGTCAGCTCCCTTAGAGAGTCGAGCCGATGGCTGTGCAGTCTGTGAGCAGGATGGTCTTGCGATGCCCTGCTGGGGTGTCTAGAGTCCCGGCTAGGTAGAGTAGCAAAGAGTGTCCGGGGTTTGGAGGTTTTGGCTTTCGTTGTGAGCAATTCCTAAACGTTGGAGAGCTGAGTGTTTGAGCGTTTGGCCATTTCATTTGCAGGGGCGGTCTTGGGAGCAGCTGAAGAGAGAGGAGCCTTGGAGGTGAGTTGGGGAGGCAGCAGGAGGAGCGGGGATCCCCTGCAGCTTTAGAGATGCCATCTAATTTTGTCTCTGGCTCACTCAGGTATCCCAGAAGATGGCAGCCAGAGTGTCCGAGTCCGGTGAGAGCCAGCGACCCGAGGACCTGCCTGGTCGAGAGTGAGTCGAGGGCTCTTGGGGTCTGGGCCCACGTGCCACACTACTGAGATACGGTGTCTGGTTTTCTTTCTCGCAGTTGACTGCCGGTAGTCTGACGATGGGAGGACCTCTGAGCCAGCCCAGGTGCCCCTCCTGTGCATGAAAGATGGCTTCGCATCCCCGGCTCTGGGAAAGATAAGTGCCGGGCAAAGCCCCAGAGAGGGGTTGGGAGTCGGTGCAAGTGTGTGCCTCGCCTGGAGGGATTTTTGAAATGAGTCCGGTGCAAGGCGTATCCTGTGACAGGCTATTTGGGCGCCTGCAAGGAAGGGCTTACTTTTGATCCTTGGATTCACGTGTGCCGGGCAGAGCAGTTGCGGTCTGTGTCCCGTCCTTTGTCTGGTCCCCGTTTTGTGTCACGTGGTGTGTGTGGTGTCTCACTTGGGGTCAGCCTGGACCTGCTCTGCCCTGCTCCGTGCATCAGTGGGGAGATGGAATCTGGCTCCGAGTCTCAGGTCAGCATGTCAGCTCCCTTAGAGAGTCGAGCCGATGGCTGTGCAGTCTGTGAGCAGGATGGTCTTGCGATGCCCTGCTGGGGTGTCTAGAGTCCCGGCTAGGTAGAGTAGCAAAGAGTGTCCGGGGTTTGGAGGTTTTTGGCTTTCGTTGTGAGCAATTCCTAAACGTTGGAGAGCTGAGTGTTTGAGCGTTTGGCCATTTCATTTGCAGGGGCGGTCTTGGGAGCAGCTGAAGAGAGAGGAGCCTTGGAGGTGAGTTGGGGAGGCAGCAGGAGGAGCGGGGATCCCCTGCAGCTTTAGAGATGCCATCTAATTTTGTCTCTGGCTCACTCAGGTATCCCAGAAGATGGCAGCCAGAGTGTCCGAGTCCGGTGAGAGCCAGCGACCCGAGGACCTGCCTGGTCGAGAGTGAGTCGAGGGCTCATGGGGTCTGGGCCCACGTGCCACACTACTGAGATACGGTGTCTGGTTTTCTTTCTCGCAGTTGACTGCCGGTAGTCTGACGATGGGAGGACCTCTGAGCCAGCCCAGGTGCCCCTCCTGTGCATGAAAGATGGCTTCGCATCCCCGGCTCTCTCGGAAAGATAAGTGCCGGGCAAAGCCCCAGAGAGGGGTTGGGAGTCGGTGCAAGTGTGTGCCTCGCCTGGAGGGATTTTTGAAATGAGTCCGGTGCAAGGCGTATCCTGTGACAGGCTATTTGGGCGCCTGCAAGGAAGGGCTTACTTTTGATCCTTGGATTCACGTGTGCCGGGCAGAGCAGTTGCGGTCTGTGTCCCGTCCTTTGTCTGGTCCCCGTTTTGTGTCACGTGGTGTGTGTGGTGTCTCACTTGGGGTCAGCCTGGACCTGCTCTGCCCTGCTCCGTGCATCAGTGGGGAGATGGAATCTGGCTCCGAGTCTCAGGTCAGCATGTCAGCTCCCTTAGAGAGTCGAGCCGATGGCTGTGCAGTCTGTGAGCAGGATGGTCTTGCGATGCCCTGCTGGGGTGTCTAGAGTCCCGGCTAGGTAGAGTAGCAAAGAGTGTCCGGGGTTTGGAGGTTTTTGGCTTTCGTTGTGAGCAATTCCTAAACGTTGGAGAGCTGAGTGTTTGAGCGTTTGGCCATTTCATTTGCAGGGGCGGTCTTGGGAGCAGCTGAAGAGAGAGGAGCCTTGGAGGTGAGTTGGGGAGGCAGCAGGAGGAGCGGGGATCCCCTGCAGCTTTAGAGATGCCATCTAATTTTGTCTCTGGCTCACTCAGGTATCCCAGAAGATGGCAGCCAGAGTGTCCGAGTCCGGTGAGAGCCAGCGACCCGAGGACCTGCCTGGTCGAGAGTGAGTCGAGGGCTCATGGGGTCTGGGCCCACGTGCCACACTACTGAGATACGGTGTCTGGTTTTCTTTCTCGCAGTTGACTGCCGGTAGTCTGACGATGGGAGGACCTCTGAGCCAGCCCAGGTGCCCCTCCTGTGCATGAAAGATGGCTTCGCATCCCCGGCTCTCTCGGAAAGATAAGTGCCGGGCAAAGCCCCAGAGAGGGGTTGGGAGTCGGTGCAAGTGTGTGCCTCGCCTGGAGGGATTTTTGAAATGAGTCCGGTGCAAGGCGTATCCTGTGACAGGCTATTTGGGCGCCTGCAAGGAAGGGCTTACTTTTGATCCTTGGATTCACGTGTGCCGGGCAGAGCAGTTGCGGTCTGTGTCCCGTCCTTTGTCTGGTCCCCGTTTTGTGTCACGTGGTGTGTGTGGTGTCTCACTTGGGGTCAGCCTGGACCTGCTCTGCCCTGCTCCGTGCATCAGTGGGGAGATGGAATCTGGCTCCGAGTCTCAGGTCAGCATGTCAGCTCCCTTAGAGAGTCGAGCCGATGGCTGTGCAGTCTGTGAGCAGGATGGTCTTGCGATGCCCTGCTGGGGTGTCTAGAGTCCCGGCTAGGTAGAGTAGCAAAGAGTGTCCGGGGTTTGGAGGTTTTTGGCTTTCGTTGTGAGCAATTCCTAAACGTTGGAGAGCTGAGTGTTTGAGCGTTTGGCCATTTCATTTGCAGGGGCGGTCTTGGGAGCAGCTGAAGAGAGAGGAGCCTTGGAGGTGAGTTGGGGAGGCAGCAGGAGGAGCGGGGATCCCCTGCAGCTTTAGAGATGCCATCTAATTTTGTCTCTGGCTCACTCAGGTATCCCAGAAGATGGCAGCCAGAGTGTCCGAGTCCGGTGAGAGCCAGCGACCCGAGGACCTGCCTGGTCGAGAGTGAGTCGAGGGCTCATGGGGTCTGGGCCCACGTGCCACACTACTGAGATACGGTGTCTGGTTTTCTTTCTCGCAGTTGACTGCCGGTAGTCTGACGATGGGAGGACCTCTGAGCCAGCCCAGGTGCCCCTCCTGTGCATGAAAGATGGCTTCGCATCCCCGGCTCTCTCGGAAAGATAAGTGCCGGGCAAAGCCCCAGAGAGGGGTTGGGAGTCGGTGCAAGTGTGTGCCTCGCCTGGAGGGATTTTTGAAATGAGTCCGGTGCAAGGCGTATCCTGTGACAGGCTATTTGGGCGCCTGCAAGGAAGGGCTTACTTTTGATCCTTGGATTCACGTGTGCCGGGCAGAGCAGTTGCGGTCTGTGTCCCGTCCTTTGTCTGGTCCCCGTTTTGTGTCACGTGGTGTGTGTGGTGTCTCACTTGGGGTCAGCCTGGACCTGCTCTGCCCTGCTCCGTGCATCAGTGGGGAGATGGAATCTGGCTCCGAGTCTCAGGTCAGCATGTCAGCTCCCTTAGAGAGTCGAGCCGATGGCTGTGCAGTCTGTGAGCAGGATGGTCTTGCGATGCCCTGCTGGGGTGTGTAGAGTCCCGGCTAGGTAGAGTAGCAAAGAGTGTCCGGGGTTTGGAGGTTTTTGGCTTTCGTTGTGAGCAATTCCTAAACGTTGGAGAGCTGAGTGTTTGAGCGTTTGGCCATTTCATTTGCAGGGGCGGTCTTGGGAGCAGCTGAAGAGAGAGGAGCCTTGGAGGTGAGTTGGGGAGGCAGCAGGAGGAGCGGGGATCCCCTGCAGCTTTAGAGATGCCATCTAATTTTGTCTCTGGCTCACTCAGGTATCCCAGAAGATGGCAGCCAGAGTGTCCGAGTCCGGTGAGAGCCAGCGACCCGAGGACCTGCCTGGTCGAGAGTGAGTCGAGGGCTCATGGGGTCTGGGCCCACGTGCCACACTACTGAGATACGGTGTCTGGTTTTCTTTCTCGCAGTTGACTGCCGGTAGTCTGACGATGGGAGGACCTCTGAGCCAGCCCAGGTGCCCCTCCTGTGCATGAAAGATGGCTTCGCATCCCCGGCTCTCTCGGAAAGATAAGTGCCGGGCAAAGCCCCAGAGAGGGGTTGGGAGTCGGTGCAAGTGTGTGCCTCGCCTGGAGGGATTTTTGAAATGAGTCCGGTGCAAGGCGTATCCTGTGACAGGCTATTTGGGCGCCTGCAAGGAAGGGCTTACTTTTGATCCTTGGATTCACGTGTGCCGGGCAGAGCAGTTGCGGTCTGTGTCCCGTCCTTTGTCTGGTCCCCGTTTTGTGTCACGTGGTGTGTGTGGTGTCTCACTTGGGGTCAGCCTGGACCTGCTCTGCCCTGCTCCGTGCATCAGTGGGGAGATGGAATCTGGCTCCGAGTCTCAGGTCAGCATGTCAGCTCCCTTAGAGAGTCGAGCCGATGGCTGTGCAGTCTGTGAGCAGGATGGTCTTGCGATGCCCTGCTGGGGTGTCTAGAGTCCCGGCTAGGTAGAGTAGCAAAGAGTGTCCGGGGTTTGGAGGTTTTTGGCTTTCGTTGTGAGCAATTCCTAAACGTTGGAGAGCTGAGTGTTTGAGCGTTTGGCCATTTCATTTGCAGGGGCGGTCTTGGGAGCAGCTGAAGAGAGAGGAGCCTTGGAGGTGAGTTGGGGAGGCAGCAGGAGGAGCGGGGATCCCCTGCAGCTTTAGAGATGCCATCTAATTTTGTCTCTGGCTCACTCAGGTATCCCAGAAGATGGCAGCCAGAGTGTCCGAGTCCGGTGAGAGCCAGCGACCCGAGGACCTGCCTGGTCGAGAGTGAGTCGAGGGCTCATGGGGTCTGGGCCCACGTGCCACACTACTGAGATACGGTGTCTGGTTTTCTTTCTCGCAGTTGACTGCCGGTAGTCTGACGATGGGAGGACCTCTGAGCCAGCCCAGGTGCCCCTCCTGTGCATGAAAGATGGCTTCGCATCCCCGGCTCTCTCGGAAAGATAAGTGCCGGGCAAAGCCCCAGAGAGGGGTTGGGAGTCGGTGCAAGTGTGTGCCTCGCCTGGAGGGATTTTTGAAATGAGTCCGGTGCAAGGCGTATCCTGTGACAGGCTATTTGGGCGCCTGCAAGGAAGGGCTTACTTTTGATCCTTGGATTCACGTGTGCCGGGCAGAGCAGTTGCGGTCTGTGTCCCGTCCTTTGTCTGGTCCCCGTTTTGTGTCACGTGGTGTGTGTGGTGTCTCACTTGGGGTCAGCCTGGACCTGCTCTGCCCTGCTCCGTGCATCAGTGGGGAGATGGAATCTGGCTCCGAGTCTCAGGTCAGCATGTCAGCTCCCTTAGAGAGTCGAGCCGATGGCTGTGCAGTCTGTGAGCAGGATGGTCTTGCGATGCCCTGCTGGGGTGTCTAGAGTCCCGGCTAGGTAGAGTAGCAAAGAGTGTCCGGGGTTTGGAGGTTTTTGGCTTTCGTTGTGAGCAATTCCTAAACGTTGGAGAGCTGAGTGTTTGAGCGTTTGGCCATTTCATTTGCAGGGGCGGTCTTGGGAGCAGCTGAAGAGAGAGGAGCCTTGGAGGTGAGTTGGGGAGGCAGCAGGAGGAGCGGGGATCCCCTGCAGCTTTAGAGATGCCATCTAATTTTGTCTCTGGCTCACTCAGGTATCCCAGAAGATGGCAGCCAGAGTGTCCGAGTCCGGTGAGAGCCAGCGACCCGAGGACCTGCCTGGTCGAGAGTGAGTCGAGGGCTCATGGGGTCTGGGCCCACGTGCCACACTACTGAGATACGGTGTCTGGTTTTCTTTCTCGCAGTTGACTGCCGGTAGTCTGACGATGGGAGGACCTCTGAGCCAGCCCAGGTGCCCCTCCTGTGCATGAAAGATGGCTTCGCATCCCCGGCTCTCTCGGAAAGATAAGTGCCGGGCAAAGCCCCAGAGAGGGGTTGGGAGTCGGTGCAAGTGTGTGCCTCGCCTGGAGGGATTTTTGAAATGAGTCCGGTGCAAGGCGTATCCTGTGACAGGCTATTTGGGCGCCTGCAAGGAAGGGCTTACTTTTGATCCTTGGATTCACGTGTGCCGGGCAGAGCAGTTGCGGTCTGTGTCCCGTCCTTTGTCTGGTCCCCGTTTTGTGTCACGTGGTGTGTGTGGTGTCTCACTTGGGGTCAGCCTGGACCTGCTCTGCCCTGCTCCGTGCATCAGTGGGGAGATGGAATCTGGCTCCGAGTCTCAGGTCAGCATGTCAGCTCCCTTAGAGAGTCGAGCCGATGGCTGTGCAGTCTGTGAGCAGGATGGTCTTGCGATGCCCTGCTGGGGTGTCTAGAGTCCCGGCTAGGTAGAGTAGCAAAGAGTGTCCGGGGTTTGGAGGTTTTTGGCTTTCGTTGTGAGCAATTCCTAAACGTTGGAGAGCTGAGTGTTTGAGCGTTTGGCCATTTCATTTGCAGGGGCGGTCTTGGGAGCAGCTGAAGAGAGAGGAGCCTTGGAGGTGAGTTGGGGAGGCAGCAGGAGGAGCGGGGATCCCCTGCAGCTTTAGAGATGCCATCTAATTTTGTCTCTGGCTCACTCAGGTATCCCAGAAGATGGCAGCCAGAGTGTCCGAGTCCGGTGAGAGCCAGCGACCCGAGGACCTGCCTGGTCGAGAGTGAGTCGAGGGCTCATGGGGTCTGGGCCCACGTGCCACACTACTGAGATACGGTGTCTGGTTTTCTTTCTCGCAGTTGACTGCCGGTAGTCTGACGATGGGAGGACCTCTGAGCCAGCCCAGGTGCCCCTCCTGTGCATGAAAGATGGCCTCGCATCCCCGGCTCTCTCGGAAAGATAAGTGCCGGGCAAAGCCCCAGAGAGGGGTTGGGAGTCGGTGCAAGTGTGTGCCTCGCCTGGAGGGATTTTTGAAATGAGTCCGGTGCAAGGCGTATCCTGTGACAGGCTATTTGGGCGCCTGCAAGGAAGGGCTTACTTTTGATCCTTGGATTCACGTGTGCCGGGCAGAGCAGTTGCGGTCTGTGTCCCGTCCTTTGTCTGGTCCCCGTTTTGTGTCACGTGGTGTGTGTGGTGTCTCACTTGGGGTCAGCCTGGACCTGCTCTGCCCTGCTCCGTGCATCAGTGGGGAGATGGAATCTGGCTCCGAGTCTCAGGTCAGCATGTCAGCTCCCTTAGAGAGTCGAGCCGATGGCTGTGCAGTCTGTGAGCAGGATGGTCTTGCGATGCCCTGCTGGGGTGTCTAGAGTCCCGGCTAGGTAGAGTAGCAAAGAGTGTCCGGGGTTTGGAGGTTTTTGGCTTTCGTTGTGAGCAATTCCTAAACGTTGGAGAGCTGAGTGTTTGAGCGTTTGGCCATTTCATTTGCAGGGGCGGTCTTGGGAGCAGCTGAAGAGAGAGGAGCCTTGGAGGTGAGTTGGGGAGGCAGCAGGAGGAGCGGGGATCCCCTGCAGCTTTAGAGATGCCATCTAATTTTGTCTCTGGCTCACTCAGGTATCCCAGAAGATGGCAGCCAGAGTGTCCGAGTCCGGTGAGAGCCAGCGACCCGAGGACCTGCCTGGTCGAGAGTGAGTCGAGGGCTCATGGGGTCTGGGCCCACGTGCCACACTACTGAGATACGGTGTCTGGTTTTCTTTCTCGCAGTTGACTGCCGGTAGTCTGACGATGGCAGGAACCTCTGAGCCAGCCCAGGTGCCCCTCCTGTGCATGAAAGATGGCTTCGCATCCCCGGCTCTCTCGGAAAGATAAGTGCCGGGCAAAGCCCCAGAGAGGGGTTGGGAGTCGGTGCAAGTGTGTGCCTCGCCTGGAGGGATTTTTGAAATGAGTCCGGTGCAAGGCGTATCCTGTGACAGGCTATTTGGGCGCCTGCAAGGAAGGGCTTACTTTTGATCCTTGGATTCACGTGTGCCGGGCAGAGCAGTTGCGGTCTGTGTCCCGTCCTTTGTCTGGTCCCCGTTTTGTGTCACGTGGTGTGTGTGGTGTCTCACTTGGGGTCAGCCTGGACCTGCTCTGCCCTGCTCCGTGCATCAGTGGGTAGATGGAATCTGGCTCCGAGTCTCAGGTCAGCATGTCAGCTCCCTTAGAGAGTCGAGCCGATGGCTGTGCAGTCTGTGAGCAGGATGGTCTTGCGATGCCCTGCTGGGGTGTGTAGAGTCCCGGCTAGGTAGAGTAGCAAAGAGTGTCCGGGGTTTGGAGGTTTTTGGCTTTCGTTGTGAGCAATTCCTAAACGTTGGAGAGCTGAGTGTTTGAGCGTTTGGCCATTTCATTTGCAGGGGCGGTCTTGGGAGCAGCTGAAGAGAGAGGAGCCTTGGAGGTGAGTTGGGGAGGCAACAGGAGGAGCGGGGATCCCCTGCAGCTTTAGAGATGCCATCTAATTTTGTCTCTGGCTCACTCAGGTATCCCAGAAGATGGCAGCCAGAGTGTCCGAGTCCGGTGAGAGCCAGCGACCCGAGGACCTGCCTGGTCGAGAGTGAGTCGAGGGCTCATGGGGTCTGGGCCCACGTGCCACACTACTGAGATACGGTGTCTGGTTTTCTTTCTCGCAGTTGACTGCCGGTAGTCTGACGATGGGAGGACCTCTGAGCCAGCCCAGGTGCCCCTCCTGTGCATGAAAGATGGCTTCGCATCCCCGGCTCTGGGAAAGATAAGTGCCGGGCAAAGCCCCAGAGAGGGGTTGGGAGTCGGTGCAAGTGTGTGCCTCGCCTGGAGGGATTTTTGAAATGAGTCCGGTGCAAGGCGTATCCTGTGACAGGCTATTTGGGCGCCTGCAAGGAAGGGCTTACTTTTGATCCTTGGATTCACGTGTGCCGGGCAGAGCAGTTGCGGTCTGTGTCCCGTCCTTTGTCTGGTCCCCGTTTTGTGTCACGTGGTGTGTGTGGTGTCTCACTTGGGGTCAGCCTGGACCTGCTCTGCCCTGCTCCGTGCATCAGTGGGGAGATGGAATCTGGCTCCGAGTCTCAGGTCAGCATGTCAGTTCCCTTAGAGAGTCGAGCCGATGGCTGTGCAGTCTGTGAGCAGGATGGTCTTGCGATGCCCTGCTGGGGTGTGTAGAGTCCCGGCTAGGTAGAGTAGCAAAGAGTGTCCGGGGTTTGGAGGTTTTGGCTTTCGTTGTGAGCAATTCCTAAACGTTGGAGAGCTGAGTGTTTGAGCGTTTGGTCATTTCATTTGCAGGGGCGGTCTTGGGAGCAGCTGAAGAGAGAGGAGCCTTGGAGGTGAGTTGGGGAGGCAGCAGGAGGAGCGGGGATCCCCTGCAGCTTTAGAGATGCCATCTAATTTTGTCTCTGGCTCACTCAGGTATCCCAGAAGATGGCAGCCAGAGTGTCCGAGTCCGGTGAGAGCCAGCGACCCGAGGACCTGCCTGGTCGAGAGTGAGTCGAGGGCTCATGGGGTCTGGGCCCACGTGCCACACTACTGAGATACGGTGTCTGGTTTTCTTTCTCGCAGTTGACTGCCGGTAGTCTGACGATGGGAGGACCTCTGAGCCAGCCAGGTGCCCCTCCTGTGCATGAAAGATGGCTTCGCATCCCCGGCTCTCGGAAAGATAAGTGCCGGGCAAAGCCCCAGAGAGGGGTTGGGAGTCGGTGCAAGTGTGTGCCTCGCCTGGAGGGATTTTTGAAATGAGTCCGGTGCAAGGCGTATCCTGTGACAGGCTATTTGGGCGCCTGCAAGGAAGGGCTTACTTTTGATCCTTGGATTCACGTGTGCCGGGCAGAGCAGTTGCGGTCTGTGTCCCGTCCTTTGTCTGGTCCCCGTTTTGTGTCACGTGGTGTGTGTGGTGTCTCACTTGGGGTCAGCCTGGACCTGCTCTGCCCTGCTCCGTGCATCAGTGGGGAGATGGAATCTGGCTCCGAGTCTCAGGTCAGCATGTCAGTTCCCTTAGAGAGTCGAGCCGATGGCTGTGCAGTCTGTGAGCAGGATGGTCTTGCGATGCCCTGCTGGGGTGTCTAGAGTCCCGGCTAGGTAGAGTAGCAAAGAGTGTCCGGGGTTTGGAGGTTTTTGGCTTTCGTTGTGAGCAATTCCTAAACGTTGGAGAGCTGAGTGTTTGAGCGTTTGGCCATTTCATTTGCAGGGGCGGTCTTGGGAGCAGCTGAAGAGAGAGGAGCCTTGGAGGTGAGTTGGGGAGGCAGCAGGAGGAGCGGGGATCCCCTGCAGCTTTAGAGATGCCATCTAATTTTGTCTCTGGCTCACTCAGGTATCCCAGAAGATGGCAGCCAGAGTGTCCGAGTCCGGTGAGAGCCAGCGACCCGAGGACCTGCCTGGTCGAGAGTGAGTCGAGGGCTCATGGGGTCTGGGCCCACGTGCCACACTACTGAGATACGGTGTCTGGTTTTCTTTCTCGCAGTTGACTGCCGGTAGTCTGACGATGGCAGGAACCTCTGAGCCAGCCCAGGTGCCCCTCCTGTGCATGAAAGATGGCTTCGCATCCCCGGCTCTGGGAAAGATAAGTGCCGGGCAAAGCCCCAGAGAGGGGTTGGGAGTCGGTGCAAGTGTGTGCCTCGCCTGGAGGGATTTTTGAAATGAGTCCGGTGCAAGGCGTATCCTGTGACAGGCTATTTGGGCGCCTGCAAGGAAGGGCTTACTTTTGATCCTTGGATTCACGTGTGCCGGGCAGAGCAGTTGCGGTCTGTGTCCCGTCCTTTGTCTGGTCCCCGTTTTGTGTCACGTGGTGTGTGTGGTGTCTCACTTGGGGTCAGCCTGGACCTGCTCTGCCCTGCTCCGTGCATCAGTGGGTAGATGGAATCTGGCTCCGAGTCTCAGGTCAGCATGTCAGCTCCCTTAGAGAGTCGAGCCGATGGCTGTGCAGTCTGTGAGCAGGATGGTCTTGCGATGCCCTGCTGGGGTGTGTAGAGTCCCGGCTAGGTAGAGTAGCAAAGAGTGTCCGGGGTTTGGAGGTTTTTGGCTTTCGTTGTGAGCAATTCCTAAACGTTGGAGAGCTGAGTGTTTGAGCGTTTGGCCATTTCATTTGCAGGGGCGGTCTTGGGAGCAGCTGAAGAGAGAGGAGCCTTGGAGGTGAGTTGGGGAGGCAGCAGGAGGAGCGGGGATCCCCTGCAGCTTTAGAGATGCCATCTAATTTTGTCTCTGGCTCACTCAGGTATCCCAGAAGATGGCAGCCAGAGTGTCCGAGTCCGGTGAGAGCCAGCGACCCGAGGACCTGCCTGGTCGAGAGTGAGTCGAGGGCTCATGGGGTCTGGGCCCACGTGCCACACTACTGAGATACGGTGTCTGGTTTTCTTTCTCGCAGTTGACTGCCGGTAGTCTGACGATGGGAGGACCTCTGAGCCAGCCAGGTGCCCCTCCTGTGCATGAAAGATGGCTTCGCATCCCCGGCTCTCGGAAAGATAAGTGCCGGGCAAAGCCCCAGAGAGGGGTTGGGAGTCGGTGCAAGTGTGTGCCTCGCCTGGAGGGATTTTTGAAATGAGTCCGGTGCAAGGCGTATCCTGTGACAGGCTATTTGGGCGCCTGCAAGGAAGGGCTTACTTTTGATCCTTGGATTCACGTGTGCCGGGCAGAGCAGTTGCGGTCTGTGTCCCGTCCTTTGTCTGGTCCCCGTTTTGTGTCACGTGGTGTGTGTGGTGTCTCACTTGGGGTCAGCCTGGACCTGCTCTGCCCTGCTCCGTGCATCAGTGGGGAGATGGAATCTGGCTCTGAGTCTCAGGTCAGCATGTCAGCTCCCTTAGAGAGTCGAGCCGATGGCTGTGCAGTCTGTGAGCAGGATGGTCTTGCGATGCCCTGCTGGGGTGTGTAGAGTCCCGGCTAGGTAGAGTAGCAAAGAGTGTCCGGGGTTTGGAGGTTTTTGGCTTTCGTTGTGAGCAATTCCTAAACGTTGGAGAGCTGAGTGTTTGAGCGTTTGGCCATTTCATTTGCAGGGGCGGTCTTGGGAGCAGCTGAAGAGAGAGGAGCCTTGGAGGTGAGTTGGGGAGGCAGCAGGAGGAGCGGGGATCCCCTGCAGCTTTAGAGATGCCATCTAATTTTGTCTCTGGCTCACTCAGGTATCCCAGAAGATGGCAGCCAGAGTGTCCGAGTCCGGTGAGAGCCAGCGACCCGAGGACCTGCCTGGTCGAGAGTGAGTCGAGGGCTCATGGGGTCTGGGCCCACGTGCCACACTACTGAGATACGGTGTCTGGTTTTCTTTCTCGCAGTTGACTGCCGGTAGTCTGACGATGGGAGGACCTCTGAGCCAGCCAGGTGCCCCTCCTGTGCATGAAAGATGGCTTCGCATCCCCGGCTCTCGGAAAGATAAGTGCCGGGCAAAGCCCCAGAGAGGGGTTGGGAGTCGGTGCAAGTGTGTGCCTCGCCTGGAGGGATTTTTGAAATGAGTCCGGTGCAAGGCGTATCCTGTGACAGGCTATTTGGGCGCCTGCAAGGAAGGGCTTACTTTTGATCCTTGGATTCACGTGTGCCGGGCAGAGCAGTTGCGGTCTGTGTCCCGTCCTTTGTCTGGTCCCCGTTTTGTGTCACGTGGTGTGTGTGGTGTCTCACTTGGGGTCAGCCTGGACCTGCTCTGCCCTGCTCCGTGCATCAGTGGGGAGATGGAATCTGGCTCCGAGTCTCAGGTCAGCATGTCAGCTCCCTTAGAGAGTCGAGCCGATGGCTGTGCAGTCTGTGAGCAGGATGGTCTTGCGATGCCCTGCTGGGGTGTCTAGAGTCCCGGCTAGGTAGAGTAGCAAAGAGTGTCCGGGGTTTGGAGGTTTTTGGCTTTCGTTGTGAGCAATTCCTAAACGTTGGAGAGCTGAGTGTTTGAGCGTTTGGCCATTTCATTTGCAGGGGCGGTCTTGGGAGCAGCTGAAGAGAGAGGAGCCTTGGAGGTGAGTTGGGGAGGCAGCAGGAGGAGCGGGGATCCCCTGCAGCTTTAGAGATGCCATCTAATTTTGTCTCTGGCTCACTCAGGTATCCCAGAAGATGGCAGCCAGAGTGTCCGAGTCCGGTGAGAGCCAGCGACCCGAGGACCTGCCTGGTCGAGAGTGAGTCGAGGGCTCATGGGGTCTGGGCCCACGTGCCACACTACTGAGATACGGTGTCTGGTTTTCTTTCTCGCAGTTGACTGCCGGTAGTCTGACGATGGGAGGACCTCTGAGCCAGCCCAGGTGCCCCTCCTGTGCATGAAAGATGGCTTCGCATCCCCGGCTCTCTCGGAAAGATAAGTGCCGGGCAAAGCCCCAGAGAGGGGTTGGGAGTCGGTGCAAGTGTGTGCCTCGCCTGGAGGGATTTTTGAAATGAGTCCGGTGCAAGGCGTATCCTGTGACAGGCTATTTGGGCGCCTGCAAGGAAGGGCTTACTTTTGATCCTTGGATTCACGTGTGCCGGGCAGAGCAGTTGCGGTCTGTGTCCCGTCCTTTGTCTGGTCCCCGTTTTGTGTCACGTGGTGTGTGTGGTGTCTCACTTGGGGTCAGCCTGGACCTGCTCTGCCCTGCTCCGTGCATCAGTGGGGAGATGGAATCTGGCTCCGAGTCTCAGGTCAGCATGTCAGCTCCCTTAGAGAGTCGAGCCGATGGCTGTGCAGTCTGTGAGCAGGATGGTCTTGCGATGCCCTGCTGGGGTGTGTAGAGTCCCGGCTAGGTAGAGTAGCAAAGAGTGTCCGGGGTTTGGAGGTTTTTGGCTTTCGTTGTGAGCAATTCCTAAACGTTGGAGAGCTGAGTGTTTGAGCGTTTGGCCATTTCATTTGCAGGGGCGGTCTTGGGAGCAGCTGAAGAGAGAGGAGCCTTGGAGGTGAGTTGGGGAGGCAGCAGGAGGAGCGGGGATCCCCTGCAGCTTTAGAGATGCCATCTAATTTTGTCTCTGGCTCACTCAGGTATCCCAGAAGATGGCAGCCAGAGTGTCCGAGTCCGGTGAGAGCCAGCGACCCGAGGACCTGCCTGGTCGAGAGTGAGTCGAGGGCTCATGGGGTCTGGGCCCACGTGCCACACTACTGAGATACGGTGTCTGGTTTTCTTTCTCGCAGTTGACTGCCGGTAGTCTGACGATGGGAGGACCTCTGAGCCAGCCCAGGTGCCCCTCCTGTGCATGAAAGATGGCTTCGCATCCCCGGCTCTCTCGGAAAGATAAGTGCCGGGCAAAGCCCCAGAGAGGGGTTGGGAGTCGGTGCAAGTGTGTGCCTCGCCTGGAGGGATTTTTGAAATGAGTCCGGTGCAAGGCGTATCCTGTGACAGGCTATTTGGGCGCCTGCAAGGAAGGGCTTACTTTTGATCCTTGGATTCACGTGTGCCGGGCAGAGCAGTTGCGGTCTGTGTCCCGTCCTTTGTCTGGTCCCCGTTTTGTGTCACGTGGTGTGTGTGGTGTCTCACTTGGGGTCAGCCTGGACCTGCTCTGCCCTGCTCCGTGCATCAGTGGGGAGATGGAATCTGGCTCCGAGTCTCAGGTCAGCATGTCAGCTCCCTTAGAGAGTCGAGCCGATGGCTGTGCAGTCTGTGAGCAGGATGGTCTTGCGATGCCCTGCTGGGGTGTCTAGAGTCCCGGCTAGGTAGAGTAGCAAAGAGTGTCCGGGGTTTGGAGGTTTTTGGCTTTCGTTGTGAGCAATTCCTAAACGTTGGAGAGCTGAGTGTTTGAGCGTTTGGCCATTTCATTTGCAGGGGCGGTCTTGGGAGCAGCTGAAGAGAGAGGAGCCTTGGAGGTGAGTTGGGGAGGCAGCAGGAGGAGCGGGGATCCCCTGCAGCTTTAGAGATGCCATCTAATTTTGTCTCTGGCTCACTCAGGTATCCCAGAAGATGGCAGCCAGAGTGTCCGAGTCCGGTGAGAGCCAGCGACCCGAGGACCTGCCTGGTCGAGAGTGAGTCGAGGGCTCATGGGGTCTGGGCCCACGTGCCACACTACTGAGATACGGTGTCTGGTTTTCTTTCTCGCAGTTGACTGCCGGTAGTCTGACGATGGGAGGACCTCTGAGCCAGCCCAGGTGCCCCTCCTGTGCATGAAAGATGGCTTCGCATCCCCGGCTCTCTCGGAAAGATAAGTGCCGGGCAAAGCCCCAGAGAGGGGTTGGGAGTCGGTGCAAGTGTGTGCCTCGCCTGGAGGGATTTTTGAAATGAGTCCGGTGCAAGGCGTATCCTGTGACAGGCTATTTGGGCGCCTGCAAGGAAGGGCTTACTTTTGATCCTTGGATTCACGTGTGCCGGGCAGAGCAGTTGCGGTCTGTGTCCCGTCCTTTGTCTGGTCCCCGTTTTGTGTCACGTGGTGTGTGTGGTGTCTCACTTGGGGTCAGCCTGGACCTGCTCTGCCCTGCTCCGTGCATCAGTGGGGAGATGGAATCTGGCTCCGAGTCTCAGGTCAGCATGTCAGCTCCCTTAGAGAGTCGAGCCGATGGCTGTGCAGTCTGTGAGCAGGATGGTCTTGCGATGCCCTGCTGGGGTGTCTAGAGTCCCGGCTAGGTAGAGTAGCAAAGAGTGTCCGGGGTTTGGAGGTTTTTGGCTTTCGTTGTGAGCAATTCCTAAACGTTGGAGAGCTGAGTGTTTGAGCGTTTGGCCATTTCATTTGCAGGGGCGGTCTTGGGAGCAGCTGAAGAGAGAGGAGCCTTGGAGGTGAGTTGGGGAGGCAGCAGGAGGAGCGGGGATCCCCTGCAGCTTTAGAGATGCCATCTAATTTTGTCTCTGGCTCACTCAGGTATCCCAGAAGATGGCAGCCAGAGTGTCCGAGTCCGGTGAGAGCCAGCGACCCGAGGACCTGCCTGGTCGAGAGTGAGTCGAGGGCTCATGGGGTCTGGGCCCACGTGCCACACTACTGAGATACGGTGTCTGGTTTTCTTTCTCGCAGTTGACTGCCGGTAGTCTGACGATGGGAGGACCTCTGAGCCAGCCCAGGTGCCCCTCCTGTGCATGAAAGATGGCTTCGCATCCCCGGCTCTCTCGGAAAGATAAGTGCCGGGCAAAGCCCCAGAGAGGGGTTGGGAGTCGGTGCAAGTGTGTGCCTCGCCTGGAGGGATTTTTGAAATGAGTCCGGTGCAAGGCGTATCCTGTGACAGGCTATTTGGGCGCCTGCAAGGAAGGGCTTACTTTTGATCCTTGGATTCACGTGTGCCGGGCAGAGCAGTTGCGGTCTGTGTCCCGTCCTTTGTCTGGTCCCCGTTTTGTGTCACGTGGTGTGTGTGGTGTCTCACTTGGGGTCAGCCTGGACCTGCTCTGCCCTGCTCCGTGCATCAGTGGGGAGATGGAATCTGGCTCCGAGTCTCAGGTCAGCATGTCAGCTCCCTTAGAGAGTCGAGCCGATGGCTGTGCAGTCTGTGAGCAGGATGGTCTTGCGATGCCCTGCTGGGGTGTCTAGAGTCCCGGCTAGGTAGAGTAGCAAAGAGTGTCCGGGGTTTGGAGGTTTTTGGCTTTCGTTGTGAGCAATTCCTAAACGTTGGAGAGCTGAGTGTTTGAGCGTTTGGCCATTTCATTTGCAGGGGCGGTCTTGGGAGCAGCTGAAGAGAGAGGAGCCTTGGAGGTGAGTTGGGGAGGCAGCAGGAGGAGCGGGGATCCCCTGCAGCTTTAGAGATGCCATCTAATTTTGTCTCTGGCTCACTCAGGTATCCCAGAAGATGGCAGCCAGAGTGTCCGAGTCCGGTGAGAGCCAGCGACCCGAGGACCTGCCTGGTCGAGAGTGAGTCGAGGGCTCATGGGGTCTGGGCCCACGTGCCACACTACTGAGATACGGTGTCTGGTTTTCTTTCTCGCAGTTGACTGCCGGTAGTCTGACGATGGGAGGACCTCTGAGCCAGCCCAGGTGCCCCTCCTGTGCATGAAAGATGGCTTCGCATCCCCGGCTCTCTCGGAAAGATAAGTGCCGGGCAAAGCCCCAGAGAGGGGTTGGGAGTCGGTGCAAGTGTGTGCCTCGCCTGGAGGGATTTTTGAAATGAGTCCGGTGCAAGGCGTATCCTGTGACAGGCTATTTGGGCGCCTGCAAGGAAGGGCTTACTTTTGATCCTTGGATTCACGTGTGCCGGGCAGAGCAGTTGCGGTCTGTGTCCCGTCCTTTGTCTGGTCCCCGTTTTGTGTCACGTGGTGTGTGTGGTGTCTCACTTGGGGTCAGCCTGGACCTGCTCTGCCCTGCTCCGTGCATCAGTGGGGAGATGGAATCTGGCTCCGAGTCTCAGGTCAGCATGTCAGCTCCCTTAGAGAGTCGAGCCGATGGCTGTGCAGTCTGTGAGCAGGATGGTCTTGCGATGCCCTGCTGGGGTGTCTAGAGTCCCGGCTAGGTAGAGTAGCAAAGAGTGTCCGGGGTTTGGAGGTTTTTGGCTTTCGTTGTGAGCAATTCCTAAACGTTGGAGAGCTGAGTGTTTGAGCGTTTGGCCATTTCATTTGCAGGGGCGGTCTTGGGAGCAGCTGAAGAGAGAGGAGCCTTGGAGGTGAGTTGGGGAGGCAGCAGGAGGAGCGGGGATCCCCTGCAGCTTTAGAGATGCCATCTAATTTTGTCTCTGGCTCACTCAGGTATCCCAGAAGATGGCAGCCAGAGTGTCCGAGTCCGGTGAGAGCCAGCGACCCGAGGACCTGCCTGGTCGAGAGTGAGTCGAGGGCTCATGGGGTCTGGGCCCACGTGCCACACTACTGAGATACGGTGTCTGGTTTTCTTTCTCGCAGTTGACTGCCGGTAGTCTGACGATGGGAGGACCTCTGAGCCAGCCCAGGTGCCCCTCCTGTGCATGAAAGATGGCTTCGCATCCCCGGCTCTCTCGGAAAGATAAGTGCCGGGCAAAGCCCCAGAGAGGGGTTGGGAGTCGGTGCAAGTGTGTGCCTCGCCTGGAGGGATTTTTGAAATGAGTCCGGTGCAAGGCGTATCCTGTGACAGGCTATTTGGGCGCCTGCAAGGAAGGGCTTACTTTTGATCCTTGGATTCACGTGTGCCGGGCAGAGCAGTTGCGGTCTGTGTCCCGTCCTTTGTCTGATCCCCGTTTTGTGTCACGTGGTGTGTGTGGTGTCTCACTTGGGGTCAGCCTGGACCTGCTCTGCCCTGCTCCGTGCATCAGTGGGGAGATGGAATCTGGCTCCGAGTCTCAGGTCAGCATGTCAGCTCCCTTAGAGAGTCGAGCCGATGGCTGTGCAGTCTGTGAGCAGGATGGTCTTGCGATGCCCTGCTGGGGTGTCTAGAGTCCCGGCTAGGTAGAGTAGCAAAGAGTGTCCGGGGTTTGGAGGTTTTTGGCTTTCGTTGTGAGCAATTCCTAAACGTTGGAGAGCTGAGTGTTTGAGCGTTTGGCCATTTCATTTGCAGGGGCGGTCTTGGGAGCAGCTGAAGAGAGAGGAGCCTTGGAGGTGAGTTGGGGAGGCAACAGGAGGAGCGGGGATCCCCTGCAGCTTTAGAGATGCCATCTAATTTTGTCTCTGGCTCACTCAGGTATCCCAGAAGATGGCAGCCAGAGTGTCCGAGTCCGGTGAGAGCCAGCGACCCGAGGACCTGCCTGGTCGAGAGTGAGTCGAGGGCTCATGGGGTCTGGGCCCACGTGCCACACTACTGAGATACGGTGTCTGGTTTTCTTTCTCGCAGTTGACTGCCGGTAGTCTGACGATGGGAGGACCTCTGAGCCAGCCCAGGTGCCCCTCCTGTGCATGAAAGATGGCTTCGCATCCCCGGCTCTGGGAAAGATAAGTGCCGGGCAAAGCCCCAGAGAGGGGTTGGGAGTCGGTGCAAGTGTGTGCCTCGCCTGGAGGGATTTTTGAAATGAGTCCGGTGCAAGGCGTATCCTGTGACAGGCTATTTGGGCGCCTGCAAGGAAGGGCTTACTTTTGATCCTTGGATTCACGTGTGCCGGGCAGAGCAGTTGCGGTCTGTGTCCCGTCCTTTGTCTGGTCCCCGTTTTGTGTCACGTGGTGTGTGTGGTGTCTCACTTGGGGTCAGCCTGGACCTGCTCTGCCCTGCTCCGTGCATCAGTGGGGAGATGGAATCTGGCTCCGAGTCTCAGGTCAGCATGTCAGTTCCCTTAGAGAGTCGAGCCGATGGCTGTGCAGTCTGTGAGCAGGATGGTCTTGCGATGCCCTGCTGGGGTGTGTAGAGTCCCGGCTAGGTAGAGTAGCAAAGAGTGTCCGGGGTTTGGAGGTTTTGGCTTTCGTTGTGAGCAATTCCTAAACGTTGGAGAGCTGAGTGTTTGAGCGTTTGGTCATTTCATTTGCAGGGGCGGTCTTGGGAGCAGCTGAAGAGAGAGGAGCCTTGGAGGTGAGTTGGGGAGGCAGCAGGAGGAGCGGGGATCCCCTGCAGCTTTAGAGATGCCATCTAATTTTGTCTCTGGCTCACTCAGGTATCCCAGAAGATGGCAGCCAGAGTGTCCGAGTCCGGTGAGAGCCAGCGACCCGAGGACCTGCCTGGTCGAGAGTGAGTCGAGGGCTCATGGGGTCTGGGCCCACGTGCCACACTACTGAGATACGGTGTCTGGTTTTCTTTCTCGCAGTTGACTGCCGGTAGTCTGACGATGGGAGGACCTCTGAGCCAGCCAGGTGCCCCTCCTGTGCATGAAAGATGGCTTCGCATCCCCGGCTCTCGGAAAGATAAGTGCCGGGCAAAGCCCCAGAGAGGGGTTGGGAGTCGGTGCAAGTGTGTGCCTCGCCTGGAGGGATTTTTGAAATGAGTCCGGTGCAAGGCGTATCCTGTGACAGGCTATTTGGGCGCCTGCAAGGAAGGGCTTACTTTTGATCCTTGGATTCACGTGTGCCGGGCAGAGCAGTTGCGGTCTGTGTCCCGTCCTTTGTCTGGTCCCCGTTTTGTGTCACGTGGTGTGTGTGGTGTCTCACTTGGGGTCAGCCTGGACCTGCTCTGCCCTGCTCCGTGCATCAGTGGGGAGATGGAATCTGGCTCCGAGTCTCAGGTCAGCATGTCAGTTCCCTTAGAGAGTCGAGCCGATGGCTGTGCAGTCTGTGAGCAGGATGGTCTTGCGATGCCCTGCTGGGGTGTCTAGAGTCCCGGCTAGGTAGAGTAGCAAAGAGTGTCCGGGGTTTGGAGGTTTTTGGCTTTCGTTGTGAGCAATTCCTAAACGTTGGAGAGCTGAGTGTTTGAGCGTTTGGCCATTTCATTTGCAGGGGCGGTCTTGGGAGCAGCTGAAGAGAGAGGAGCCTTGGAGGTGAGTTGGGGAGGCAGCAGGAGGAGCGGGGATCCCCTGCAGCTTTAGAGATGCCATCTAATTTTGTCTCTGGCTCACTCAGGTATCCCAGAAGATGGCAGCCAGAGTGTCCGAGTCCGGTGAGAGCCAGCGACCCGAGGACCTGCCTGGTCGAGAGTGAGTCGAGGGCTCATGGGGTCTGGGCCCACGTGCCACACTACTGAGATACGGTGTCTGGTTTTCTTTCTCGCAGTTGACTGCCGGTAGTCTGACGATGGGAGGACCTCTGAGCCAGCCCAGGTGCCCCTCCTGTGCATGAAAGATGGCTTCGCATCCCCGGCTCTCTCGGAAAGATAAGTGCCGGGCAAAGCCCCAGAGAGGGGTTGGGAGTCGGTGCAAGTGTGTGCCTCGCCTGGAGGGATTTTTGAAATGAGTCCGGTGCAAGGCGTATCCTGTGACAGGCTATTTGGGCGCCTGCAAGGAAGGGCTTACTTTTGATCCTTGGATTCACGTGTGCCGGGCAGAGCAGTTGCGGTCTGTGTCCCGTCCTTTGTCTGGTCCCCGTTTTGTGTCACGTGGTGTGTGTGGTGTCTCACTTGGGGTCAGCCTGGACCTGCTCTGCCCTGCTCCGTGCATCAGTGGGGAGATGGAATCTGGCTCCGAGTCTCAGGTCAGCATGTCAGCTCCCTTAGAGAGTCGAGCCGATGGCTGTGCAGTCTGTGAGCAGGATGGTCTTGCGATGCCCTGCTGGGGTGTCTAGAGTCCCGGCTAGGTAGAGTAGCAAAGAGTGTCCGGGGTTTGGAGGTTTTTGGCTTTCGTTGTGAGCAATTCCTAAACGTTGGAGAGCTGAGTGTTTGAGCGTTTGGCCATTTCATTTGCAGGGGCGGTCTTGGGAGCAGCTGAAGAGAGAGGAGCCTTGGAGGTGAGTTGGGGAGGCAGCAGGAGGAGCGGGGATCCCCTGCAGCTTTAGAGATGCCATCTAATTTTGTCTCTGGCTCACTCAGGTATCCCAGAAGATGGCAGCCAGAGTGTCCGAGTCCGGTGAGAGCCAGCGACCCGAGGACCTGCCTGGTCGAGAGTGAGTCGAGGGCTCATGGGGTCTGGGCCCACGTGCCACACTACTGAGATACGGTGTCTGGTTTTCTTTCTCGCAGTTGACTGCCGGTAGTCTGACGATGGGAGGACCTCTGAGCCAGCCAGGTGCCCCTCCTGTGCATGAAAGATGGCTTCGCATCCCCGGCTCTCTCGGAAAGATAAGTGCCGGGCAAAGCCCCAGAGAGGGGTTGGGAGTCGGTGCAAGTGTGTGCCTCGCCTGGAGGGATTTTTGAAATGAGTCCGGTGCAAGGCGTATCCTGTGACAGGCTATTTGGGCGCCTGCAAGGAAGGGCTTACTTTTGATCCTTGGATTCACGTGTGCCGGGCAGAGCAGTTGCGGTCTGTGTCCCGTCCTTTGTCTGGTCCCCGTTTTGTGTCACGTGGTGTGTGTGGTGTCTCACTTGGGGTCAGCCTGGACCTGCTCTGCCCTGCTCCGTGCATCAGTGGGGAGATGGAATCTGGCTCCGAGTCTCAGGTCAGCATGTCAGCTCCCTTAGAGAGTCGAGCCGATGGCTGTGCAGTCTGTGAGCAGGATGGTCTTGCGATGCCCTGCTGGGGTGTGTAGAGTCCCGGCTAGGTAGAGTAGCAAAGAGTGTCCGGGGTTTGGAGGTTTTTGGCTTTCGTTGTGAGCAATTCCTAAACGTTGGAGAGCTGAGTGTTTGAGCGTTTGGCCATTTCATTTGCAGGGGCGGTCTTGGGAGCAGCTGAAGAGAGAGGAGCCTTGGAGGTGAGTTGGGGAGGCAGCAGGAGGAGCGGGGATCCCCTGCAGCTTTAGAGATGCCATCTAATTTTGTCTCTGGCTCACTCAGGTATCCCAGAAGATGGCAGCCAGAGTGTCCGAGTCCGGTGAGAGCCAGCGACCCGAGGACCTGCCTGGTCGAGAGTGAGTCGAGGGCTCATGGGGTCTGGGCCCACGTGCCACACTACTGAGATACGGTGTCTGGTTTTCTTTCTCGCAGTTGACTGCCGGTAGTCTGACGATGGGAGGACCTCTGAGCCAGCCCAGGTGCCCCTCCTGTGCATGAAAGATGGCTTCGCATCCCCGGCTCTCTCGGAAAGATAAGTGCCGGGCAAAGCCCCAGAGAGGGGTTGGGAGTCGGTGCAAGTGTGTGCCTCGCCTGGAGGGATTTTTGAAATGAGTCCGGTGCAAGGCGTATCCTGTGACAGGCTATTTGGGCGCCTGCAAGGAAGGGCTTACTTTTGATCCTTGGATTCACGTGTGCCGGGCAGAGCAGTTGCGGTCTGTGTCCCGTCCTTTGTCTGGTCCCCGTTTTGTGTCACGTGGTGTGTGTGGTGTCTCACTTGGGGTCAGCCTGGACCTGCTCTGCCCTGCTCCGTGCATCAGTGGGGAGATGGAATCTGGCTCCGAGTCTCAGGTCAGCATGTCAGCTCCCTTAGAGAGTCGAGCCGATGGCTGTGCAGTCTGTGAGCAGGATGGTCTTGCGATGCCCTGCTGGGGTGTCTAGAGTCCCGGCTAGGTAGAGTAGCAAAGAGTGTCCGGGGTTTGGAGGTTTTTGGCTTTCGTTGTGAGCAATTCCTAAACGTTGGAGAGCTGAGTGTTTGAGCGTTTGGCCATTTCATTTGCAGGGGCGGTCTTGGGAGCAGCTGAAGAGAGAGGAGCCTTGGAGGTGAGTTGGGGAGGCAGCAGGAGGAGCGGGGATCCCCTGCAGCTTTAGAGATGCCATCTAATTTTGTCTCTGGCTCACTCAGGTATCCCAGAAGATGGCAGCCAGAGTGTCCGAGTCCGGTGAGAGCCAGCGACCCGAGGACCTGCCTGGTCGAGAGTGAGTCGAGGGCTCATGGGGTCTGGGCCCACGTGCCACACTACTGAGATACGGTGTCTGGTTTTCTTTCTCGCAGTTGACTGCCGGTAGTCTGACGATGGGAGGACCTCTGAGCCAGCCCAGGTGCCCCTCCTGTGCATGAAAGATGGCTTCGCATCCCCGGCTCTCTCGGAAAGATAAGTGCCGGGCAAAGCCCCAGAGAGGGGTTGGGAGTCGGTGCAAGTGTGTGCCTCGCCTGGAGGGATTTTTGAAATGAGTCCGGTGCAAGGCGTATCCTGTGACAGGCTATTTGGGCGCCTGCAAGGAAGGGCTTACTTTTGATCCTTGGATTCACGTGTGCCGGGCAGAGCAGTTGCGGTCTGTGTCCCGTCCTTTGTCTGGTCCCCGTTTTGTGTCACGTGGTGTGTGTGGTGTCTCACTTGGGGTCAGCCTGGACCTGCTCTGCCCTGCTCCGTGCATCAGTGGGGAGATGGAATCTGGCTCCGAGTCTCAGGTCAGCATGTCAGCTCCCTTAGAGAGTCGAGCCGATGGCTGTGCAGTCTGTGAGCAGGATGGTCTTGCGATGCCCTGCTGGGGTGTCTAGAGTCCCGGCTAGGTAGAGTAGCAAAGAGTGTCCGGGGTTTGGAGGTTTTTGGCTTTCGTTGTGAGCAATTCCTAAACGTTGGAGAGCTGAGTGTTTGAGCGTTTGGCCATTTCATTTGCAGGGGCGGTCTTGGGAGCAGCTGAAGAGAGAGGAGCCTTGGAGGTGAGTTGGGGAGGCAGCAGGAGGAGCGGGGATCCCCTGCAGCTTTAGAGATGCCATCTAATTTTGTCTCTGGCTCACTCAGGTATCCCAGAAGATGGCAGCCAGAGTGTCCGAGTCCGGTGAGAGCCAGCGACCCGAGGACCTGCCTGGTCGAGAGTGAGTCGAGGGCTCATGGGGTCTGGGCCCACGTGCCACACTACTGAGATACGGTGTCTGGTTTTCTTTCTCGCAGTTGACTGCCGGTAGTCTGACGATGGCAGGAACCTCTGAGCCAGCCCAGGTGCCCCTCCTGTGCATGAAAGATGGCTTCGCATCCCCGGCTCTGGGAAAGATAAGTGCCGGGCAAAGCCCCAGAGAGGGGTTGGGAGTCGGTGCAAGTGTGTGCCTCGCCTGGAGAGATTTTTGAAATGAGTCCGGTGCAAGGCGTATCCTGTGACAGGCTATTTGGGCGCCTGCAAGGAAGGGCTTACTTTTGATCCTTGGATTCACGTGTGCCGGGCAGAGCAGTTGCGGTCTGTGTCCCGTCCTTTGTCTGGTCCCCGTTTTGTGTCACGTGGTGTGTGTGGTGTCTCACTTGGGGTCAGCCTGGACCTGCTCTGCCCTGCTCCGTGCATCAGTGGGGAGATGGAATCTGGCTCCGAGTCTCAGGTCAGCATGTCAGCTCCCTTAGAGAGTCGAGCCGATGGCTGTGCAGTCTGTGAGCAGGATGGTCTTGCGATGCCCTGCTGGGGTGTCTAGAGTCCCGGCTAGGTAGAGTAGCAAAGAGTGTCCGGGGTTTGGAGGTTTTTGGCTTTCGTTGTGAGCAATTCCTAAACGTTGGAGAGCTGAGTGTTTGAGCGTTTGGCCATTTCATTTGCAGGGGCGGTCTTGGGAGCAGCTGAAGAGAGAGGAGCCTTGGAGGTGAGTTGGGGAGGCAGCAGGAGGAGCGGGGATCCCCTGCAGCTTTAGAGATGCCATCTAATTTTGTCTCTGGCTCACTCAGGTATCCCAGAAGATGGCAGCCAGAGTGTCCGAGTCCGGTGAGAGCCAGCGACCCGAGGACCTGCCTGGTCGAGAGTGAGTCGAGGGCTCATGGGGTCTGGGCCCACGTGCCACACTACTGAGATACGGTGTCTGGTTTTCTTTCTCGCAGTTGACTGCCGGTAGTCTGACGATGGCAGGAACCTCTGAGCCAGCCCAGGTGCCCCTCCTGTGCATGAAAGATGGCTTCGCATCCCCGGCTCTCTCGGAAAGATAAGTGCCGGGCAAAGCCCCAGAGAGGGGTTGGGAGTCGGTGCAAGTGTGTGCCTCGCCTGGAGGGATTTTTGAAATGAGTCCGGTGCAAGGCGTATCCTGTGACAGGCTATTTGGGCGCCTGCAAGGAAGGGCTTACTTTTGATCCTTGGATTCACGTGTGCCGGGCAGAGCAGTTGCGGTCTGTGTCCCGTCCTTTGTCTGGTCCCCGTTTTGTGTCACGTGGTGTGTGTGGTGTCTCACTTGGGGTCAGCCTGGACCTGCTCTGCCCTGCTCCGTGCATCAGTGGGGAGATGGAATCTGGCTCCGAGTCTCAGGTCAGCATGTCAGCTCCCTTAGAGAGTCGAGCCGATGGCTGTGCAGTCTGTGAGCAGGATGGTCTTGCGATGCCCTGCTGGGGTGTCTAGAGTCCCGGCTAGGTAGAGTAGCAAGGAGTGTCCGGGGTTTGGTGGTTTTTGGCTTTCGTTGTGAGCAATTCCTAAACGTTGGAGAGCTGAGTGTTTGAGCGTTTGGCCATTTCATTTGCAGGGGCGGTCTTGGGAGCAGCTGAAGAGAGAGGAGCCTTGGAGGTGAGTTGGGGAGGCAGCAGGAGGAGCGGGGATCCCCTGCAGCTTTAGAGATGCCATCTAATTTTGTCTCTGGCTCACTCAGGTATCCCAGAAGATGGCAGCCAGAGTGTCCGAGTCCGGTGAGAGCCAGCGACCCGAGGACCTGCCTGGTCGAGAGTGAGTCGAGGGCTCATGGGGTCTGGGCCCACGTGCCACACTACTGAGATACGGTGTCTGGTTTTCTTTCTCGCAGTTGACTGCCGGTAGTCTGACGATGGGAGGACCTCTGAGCCAGCCCAGGTGCCCCTCCTGTGCATGAAAGATGGCTTTGCATCCCCGGCTCTCGGAAAGCTAAGTGCAGGGCAAAGACCCATTAAGACCCATTTCTCGTAGTTGACTCGGAATAACCTCGTGACTGCTGGAATCACGTCATGATGGGGTGACAGTTTGAGGTGCAATGTAGGAGTTTGAAAAGGTTGAGCTATGAGACACAGAGTTTTAGTGATGGCAGGTGCCATCCGGGTATATTTGGGGACCGTCCGGGCAATAGAGGTGTCGGGGAGCCTCTTTTTCTAATTTCAGTTTTTTCAGGCTCCTCTCCTGGTTTTTATTTTTTTAGGCTCCTATCCTGATTTTTAGATTTTTTTTAGGCTCCTCTCCTGGTTTTCAATTTTTTAGGCTCCTCTCCTGATTTTTAGATTTTTAGGCTCCTCTCCTGATTTTAATTTTTTTAGGCTCCTCTCCTGATTTTAATTCTTTTAGGCTTCTCTCCTGATTTTAAGATTTTTAGGCTCCTCTCCTGATTTTAATTCTTTTAGGCTCCTCTCCTGGTTTTCAATTTTTTAGGCTCCTCTCCTGATTTTTAGATTTTTAGGCTCCTCTCCTGATTTTAATTTTTTTAGGCTCCTCTCCTGATTTTAATTCTTTTAGGCTCTACTCCTGGTTTTCAATTTTTTAGGCTCCTCTCCTGATTTTAAATTTTTTAGGCTCCTCTCCTGATTTTAATTTTTTTAGGCTTCTTGGTTTTCATTTTTTAGGCTCCTCTCCTGATTTTAATTTTTTTAGGCTCCTCTCCTGATTTTTAGATTTTTAGGCTCCTCTCCTGATTTTAATTTTTTTAGGCTCCTCTCCTGGTTTTAATTCTTTTAGGCTCCTCTCCTGGTTTTCAATTTTTTAGGCTCCTCTCCTGATTTTAAGATTTTTAGGCTCCTCTCCTGATTTTAATTCTTTTAGGCTCCTCTCCTGGTTTTCAAGTTTTTAGGCTCCTCTCCTGATTTTTAGATTTTTAGGCTCCTCTCCTGATTAAAATTTTTTTAGGCTCCTCTCCTGATTTTAATTCTTTTAGGCTCCTCTCCTGGTTTTCAATTTTTTAGGCTCCTCTCCTGATTTTTAGATTTTTAGGCTCCTCTCCTGATTTTAATTTTTTTAGGCTCCTCTCCTGATTTTAATTCTTTTAGGCTTCTCTCCTGATTTTAAGATTTTTAGGCTCCTCTCCTGATTTTAATTCTTTTAGGCTCCTCTCCTGGTTTTCAATTTTTTAGGCTCCTCTCCTGATTTTTAGATTTTTAGGCTCCTCTCCTGATTTTAATTTTTTTAGGCTCCTCTCCTGATTTTAATTCTTTTAGGCTCTACTCCTGGTTTTCAATTTTTTAGGCTCCTCTCCTGATTTTAAATTTTTTAGGCTCCTCTCCTGATTTTAATTTTTTTAGGCTTCTTGGTTTTCATTTTTTAGGCTCCTCTCCTGATTTTAATTTTTTTAGGCTCCTCTCCTGATTTTTAGATTTTTAGGCTCCTCTCCTGATTTTAATTTTTTTAGGCTCCTCTCCTGGTTTTAATTCTTTTAGGCTCCTCTCCTGGTTTTCAATTTTTTAGGCTCCTCTCCTGATTTTAAGATTTTTAGGCTCCTCTCCTGATTTTAATTCTTTTAGGCTCCTCTCCTGGTTTTCAAGTTTTTAGGCTCCTCTCCTGATTTTTAGATTTTTAGGCTCCTCTCCTGATTAAAATTTTTTTAGGCTCCTCTCCTGATTTTAATTCTTTTAGGCTCCTCTCCTGGTTTTCAATTTTTTAGGCTCCTCTCCTGATTTTTAGATTTTTAGGCTCCTCTCCTGATTTTAATTTTTTTAGGCTCCTCTCCTGATTTTAATTCTTTTAGGCTTCTCTCCTGATTTTAAGATTTTTAGGCTCCTCTCCTGATTTTAATTCTTTTAGGCTCCTCTCCTGGTTTTCAATTTTTTAGGCTCCTCTCCTGATTTTTAGATTTTTAGGCTCCTCTCCTGATTTTAATTTTTTTAGGCTCCTCTCCTGATTTTAATTCTTTTAGGCTCTACTCCTGGTTTTCAATTTTTTAGGCTCCTCTCCTGATTTTAAATTTTTTAGGCTCCTCTCCTGATTTTAATTTTTTTAGGCTTCTTGGTTTTCATTTTTTAGGCTCCTCTCCTGATTTTAATTTTTTTAGGCTCCTCTCCTGATTTTTAGATTTTTAGGCTCCTCTCCTGATTTTAATTTTTTTAGGCTCCTCTCCTGGTTTTAATTCTTTTAGGCTCCTCTCCTGGTTTTCAATTTTTTAGGCTCCTCTCCTGATTTTAAGATTTTTAGGCTCCTCTCCTGATTTTAATTCTTTTAGGCTCCTCTCCTGGTTTTCAAGTTTTTAGGCTCCTCTCCTGATTTTTAGATTTTTAGGCTCCTCTCCTGATTAAAATTTTTTTAGGCTCCTCTCCTGATTTTAATTCTTTTAGGCTCCTCTCCTGGTTTTCAATTTTTTAGGCTCCTCTCCTGATTTTTAGATTTTTAGGCTCCTCTCCTGATTAAAATTTTTTTAGGCTCCTCTCCTGATTTTAATTCTTTTAGACTCCTCTCCTGGTTTTCAATTTTTTAGGCTCCTCTCCTGATTTTTTCATTTTTAGGCTCCTCTCCTGATTTTAATTTTTTTAGGCTCCTCTCCTGATTTTAATTCTTTTAGGCTTCTCTCCTGATTTTAAGATTTTTAGGCTCCTCTCCTGATTTTAATTCTTTTAGGCTCCTCTCCTGGTTTTCAATTTTTTAGGCTCCTCTCCTGATTTTTAGATTTTTAGGCTCCTCTCCTGATTTTAATTTTTTTAGGCTCCTCTCCTGATTTTAATTCTTTTAGGCTCTACTCCTGGTTTTCAATTTTTTAGGCTCCTCTCCTGATTTTAAATTTTTTAGGCTCCTCTCCTGATTTTAAATTTTTTCAATTAAGAGAGGAGCCTAAAATCAGGAGAGAAGCCTAGAAATCTAAAAATCGTTTTAGGCTCCTCTCCTGATTTTAATTCTTTTAGGCTCCTCTCCTGGTTTTCAATTTTTTAGGCTCCTCTCCTGATTTTAAGATTTTTAGGCTCCTCTCCTGATTTTAATTCTTTTAGGCTCCTCTCCTGGTTTTCAATTTTTAAGGCTCCTCTCCTGATTTTAATTTTTTTAGGCTCCTCTCCTGATTTTTAGGCTTCTCTCCTGATTTTAAGATTTTTAGGCTCCTCTCCTGATTTTAAGATTTTTAGACTCCTCTCCTGATTTTAATTTTTTTAGGCTCCTCTCCTCATTTTTAGATTTTTAGGCTCCTCTCCTGGTTTTCAATTTTTTAGGCTCCTCTCCTGATTTTAATTCTTTTAGGCTCCTCTCCTGGTTTTCAATTTTTTAGGCTCCTCTCCTGATTTTAATTCTTTTAGGCTCCTCTCCTGGTTTTCAATTTTTTAGGCTCCTCTCCTGATTTTAATTCTTTTAGGCTCCTCTCCTGGTTTTCAATTTTTTAGGCTCCTCTCCTGATTTTAATTCTTTTAGGCTCCTCTCCTGGTTTTCAATTTTTTAGGCTCCTCTCCTGATTTTAATTCTTTTAGGCTCCTCTCCTGATTTTCAATTTTTTAGGCTCCTCTCCTGATTTTAATTCTTTTAGGCTCCTCTCCTGGTTTTCAATTTTTTAGGCTCCTCTCCTGATTTTAATTCTTTTAGGCTCCTCTCCTGATTTTAATTCTTTTAGGCTCCTCTGCTGGTTTTCAATTTTTTAGGCTCCTCTCCTGATTTTAATTTTTTTAGGCTCCTCTCCTGATTTTTAGGCTCCTCTTCTGATTTTAAGATTTTTAGGCTCCTCTCCTGATTTTAATTTTTTTAGGCTTCTCTCCTGATTTTAATTCTTTTAGACTCCTTTCCTGGTTTTCAATTTTTTAGGCTCCTCTCCTGATTTTTTCATTTTTAGGCTCCTCTCCTGATTTTAATTTTTTTAGGCTCCTCTCCTGATTTTAATTCTTTTAGGCTTCTCTCCTGATTTTAAGATTTTTAGGCTCCTCTCCTGATTTTAATTCTTTTAGGCTCCTCTCCTGGTTTTCAATTTTTTAGGCTCCTCTCCTGATTTTTAGATTTTTAGGCTCCTCTCCTGATTTTAATTTTTTTAGGCTCCTCTCCTGATTTTAATTCTTTTAGGCTCTACTCCTGGTTTTCAATTTTTTAGGCTCCTCTCCTGATTTTAAATTTTTTAGGCTCCTCTCCTGATTTTAAATTTTTTCAATTAAGAGAGGAGCCTAAAATCAGGAGAGAAGCCTAGAAATCTAAAAATCGTTTTAGGCTCCTCTCCTGATTTTAATTCTTTTAGGCTCCTCTCCTGGTTTTCAATTTTTTAGGCTCCTCTCCTGATTTTAAGATTTTTAGGCTCCTCTCCTGATTTTAATTCTTTTAGGCTCCTCTCCTGGTTTTCAATTTTTAAGGCTCCTCTCCTGATTTTAATTTTTTTAGGCTCCTCTCCTGATTTTTAGGCTTCTCTCCTGATTTTAAGATTTTTAGGCTCCTCTCCTGATTTTAAGATTTTTAGACTCCTCTCCTGATTTTAATTTTTTTAGGCTCCTCTCCTCATTTTTAGATTTTTAGGCTCCTCTCCTGGTTTTCAATTTTTTAGGCTCCTCTCCTGATTTTAATTCTTTTAGGCTCCTCTCCTGGTTTTCAATTTTTTAGGCTCCTCTCCTGATTTTAATTCTTTTAGGCTCCTCTCCTGGTTTTCAATTTCTTAGGCTCCTCTCCTGATTTTAATTCTTTTAGGCTCCTCTCCTGGTTTTCAATTTTTTAGGCTCCTCTCCTGATTTTAATTCTTTTAGGCTCCTCTCCTGGTTTTCAATTTTTTAGGCTCCTCTCCTGATTTTAATTCTTTTAGGCTCCTCTCCTGATTTTCAATTTTTTAGGCTCCTCTCCTGATTTTAATTCTTTTAGGCTCCTCTCCTGGTTTTCAATTTTTTAGGCTCCTCTCCTGATTTTAATTCTTTTAGGCTCCTCTCCTGATTTTAATTCTTTTAGGCTCCTCTGCTGGTTTTCAATTTTTTAGGCTCCTCTCCTGATTTTAATTTTTTTAGGCTCCTCTCCTGATTTTTAGGCTCCTCTTCTGATTTTAAGATTTTTAGGCTCCTCTCCTGATTTTAATTTTTTTAGGCTTCTCTCCTGATTTTAATTCTTTTAGGCTCCTCTCCTGGTTTTCAATTTTTTAGGCTCCTCTCCTGATTTTAATTCTTTTAGGCTCCTCTCCTGGTTTTCAATTTTTTAGGCTCCTCTCCTGATTTTAATTCTTTTAGGCTCCTCTCCTGGTTTTTAGGCTCCTCTCCTGATTTTAAGATTTTTAGGCTTCTCTCCTGATTTTAATTCTTTTAGGCTCCTCTCCTGATTTTAATTTTTTTAGGCTCCTCTCCTCATTTTTAGATTTTTAGGCTCCTCTCCTGGTTTTCAATTTTTTAGGCTCCTCTCCTGGTTTTCAATTTTTTAGGCTCCTCTCCTGATTTTAATTCTTTTAGGCTCCTCTCCTGATTTTAATTCTTTTAGGCTCCTCTTCTGATTTTAATTTTTTTAGGCTTCTTGGTTTTCATTTTTTTAGGCTCCTCTCCTGATTTTAATTCTTTTAGGCTCCTCTCCTGATTTTAATTTTTTTAGGCTCCTCTCCTGATTTTTAGATTTTTAGGCTCCTCTCCTGGTTTTCAATTTTTTAGGCTCCTCTCCTGATTTTAATTCTTTTAGCCTTTTTGGTTTTCAATTTTTTAGGCTCCTCTCCTGATTTTAATTCTTTTAGGCTCCTCTCCTGATTTTAATTCTTTTAGGCTCCTCTTCTGATTTTAATTTTTTTAGGCTTCTTGGTTTTCATTTTTTTAGGCTCCTCTCCTGATTTTAATTCTTTTAGGCTCCTCTCCTGATTTTAATTCTTTTAGGCTCCTCTCCTGATTTTAATTCTTTTAGGCTCCTCTCCTGGTTTTCAATTTTTTAGGCTCCTCTCCTGATTTTTAGATTTTTAGGCTCCTCTCCTGATTTTAATTTTTTTAGGCTCCTCTCCTGGTTTTCAATTTTTTAGGCTCCTCTCCTGGTTTTAATTCTTACATAATTACACAAGTAAAATCTGGAGAAGAGTCTATGAGAAATAAACAAAGGAGACGAGCCTAATGGAATTAAAATCAGAAGAAGAGCCTAAGAGAAATACATTTTCAAACCACTCAGATTTTTTTTTTTTGGATACTTGGTTTGTAATTGCTGTTTTATAACCGTATTTATTGGTGTAGTTTCTTTGGAAAATTGGATAAGTAAAAAATCGCATAGGAACACTACCACCTGGTGACATAGAAAAGGAATTGCACATATATTTCACATGGAATACTGCCACCTGCCGACGGAAAACAGGAACTACATTGAGAAAAAAATTCATAACTGCGCCACCTGCTGATGGAAAGGCGGAACTGCATTTCAAAAAAATTCAGAGCAGTGCCACCTGCTGAAAAAAAACCGCAATTGCAACTGAAAATTTATCGAACTGCTGCCACTTTGTGGACAATCAAGGAATTGCACATAAGATTAGTTTTTAACAAAAATTAATAAAAATACATTAAAAACCACCCAAGTAACACCACACACACCTCACAACACAAAAGCAACCACCGAAAAAAGCCTCAGCCTAAGGGTTGATAGGCCTAGGGTTCGAGATTAAGATAGACATACCTGTAAGCCAAACCCTACAGCTACCCCTACGGCAAGGACTACGCCTAGCCTTATAAAGAACCGAAACCCTAATCCTACCCCTACACCTGGCCCTAACCCTGCTCCTAAACCTACACTCTACGCGTAACCCTAGGCCAACCCAAACCCTAACTCAACACCTAACCCTAACCATCCCCCCAACCCTAGGCCTGACCCACAACCTAACCCTAACACTACACCTAACCCTAACGGAAACCTTAAGCCTAACCCTAACCCTAAACCTGGACCTAGGCCTAGAGAGAGGGTTACAGTCAGCATTAGGCTTACAGTTAGATTTAGGGTTAGGGTATACAGTTATGCTACACCTAAACCCACCCCTAAACCTTAGGGTTAGGGGTACAGTCAATTTTAGGGGTAGGTCTAGGTGTAGCATTAGGGGTTACAGTCGGGTTTAGGGGTAGGGTTAGGTGTAGCATTAGGGTTCGGGGTTACAGTCGGGTCTAGGGTTAGGGTTAGGGTTAGGGTTAGGGTTAGGGTTAGGGTTAGGGTTAGGGTTAGGGTTAGGGTTAGGGTTAGGGTTAGGGTTAGGGTTAGGGTTAGGGTTAGCAAGGGTTAGGGTTAGGGTTAGGGTTAGGGTTAGGGTTAGGGTTAGGGTTAGGGTTAGGGTTAGGGTTAGGGTTAGGGTTAGGGTGCCATTAGGGTTAGGGTTAGGGTTAGGGTTAGGGTTAGGGTTAGGGTTAGGGTTAGGGTTAGGGTTAGGGTTAGGGTTAGGGTTAGGGTTAGGGTTAGGGTTAGGGTTAGGGTTAGCAAGGGTTAGGGTTAGGGTTAGGGTTAGGGTTAGGGTTAGGGTTAGGGTTAGGGTTAGGGTTAGGGTTAGGGTTAGGGTTAGGGTTAGGGTTAGGGTTAGGGTTAGGGGTTAGGGTTAGGGTTAGGGTTAGGGTTAGGGTTAGGGTTAGGGTTAGGGTTAGGGGTTAGGGTTAGGGTTAGGGTTAGGGTTAGGGTTAGGGTTAGGGTTAGGGTTAGGGTTAGGGTTAGGGTTTAGGGTTAGGGTTAGGGTTAGGGTTAGGGTTAGGGTTAGGGTTAGGGTTAGGGTTAGGGTTAGGGTTAGGGTTAGGGTTAGGGTTAGGGTTAGCAAGGGTTAGGGTTAGGGCGCCATTAGGGTTAGGGTTAGGGTTAGGGTTAGGGTTAGGGTTAGGGTTAGGGTTAGGGTTAGGGTTAGGGTTAGGGTTAGGGTTAGGGTTAGGGTTAGGGTTAGGGTTAGGGTTAGGGTTAGGGTTAGGGTTAGGGTTAGGGTTAGGGTTAGGGTTAGGGTTAGGGTTAGGGTTAGGGTTAGGGTTAGGGTTAGGGTTAGGGTTAGGGTTAGGGTTAGGGTTAGGGTTAGGGTTAGGGTTAGGGTTAGGGTTAGGGTTAGGGTTAGGGTTAGGGTTAGGGTTAGGGTTAGGGTTAGGGTTAGGGTTAGGGTTAGGGTTAGGGTTAGGGTTAGGGTTAGGGTTAGGGTTAGGGTTAGGGTTAGGGTTAGGGTTAGGGTTAGGGTTAGGGTTAGGGTTAGGGTTAGGGTTAGGGTTAGGGTTAGGGTTAGGGTTAGGGTTAGGGTTAGGGTTAGGGTTAGGGTTAGGGTTAGGGTTAGGGTTAGGGTTAGGGTTAGGGTTAGGGTTAGGGTTAGGGTTAGGGTTAGGGTTAGGGTTAGGGTTAGGGTTAGGGTTAGGGTTAGGGTTAGGGTTAGGGTTAGGGTTAGGGTTAGGGTTAGGGTTAGGGTTAGGGTTAGGGTTAGGGTTAGGGTTAGGGTTAGGGTTAGGGTTAGGGTTAGGGTTAGGGTTAGGGTTAGGGTTAGGGTTAGGGTTAGGGTTAGGGTTAGGGTTAGGGTTAGGGTTAGGGTTAGGGTTAGGGTTAGGGTTAGGGTTAGGGTTAGGGTTAGGGTTAGGGTTAGGGTTAGGGTTAGGGTTAGGGTTAGGGTTAGGGTTAGGGTTAGGGTTAGGGTTAGGGTTAGGGTTAGGGTTAGGGTTAGGGTTAGGGTTAGGGTTAGGGTTAGGGTTAGGGTTAGGGTTAGGGTTAGGGTTAGGGTTAGGGTTAGGGTTAGGGTTAGGGTTAGGGTTAGGGTTAGGGTTAGGGTTAGGGTTAGGGTTAGGGTTAGGGTTAGGGTTAGGGTTAGGGTTAGGGTTAGGGTTAGGGTTAGGGTTAGGGTTAGGGTTAGGGTTAGGGTTAGGGTTAGGGTTAGGGTTAGGGTTAGGGTTAGGGTTAGGGTTAGGGTTAGGGTTAGGGTTAGGGTTAGGGTTAGGGTTAGGGTTAGGGTTAGGGTTAGGGTTAGGGTTAGGGTTAGGGTTAGGGTTAGGGTTAGGGTTAGGGTTAGGGTTAGGGTTAGGGTTAGGGTTAGGGTTAGGGTTAGGGTTAGGGTTAGGGTTAGGGTTAGGGTTAGGGTTAGGGTTAGGGTTAGGGTTAGGGTTAGGGTTAGGGTTAGGGTTAGGGTTAGGGTTAGGGTTAGGGTTAGGGTTAGGGTTAGGGTTAGGGTTAGGGTTAGGGTTAGGGTTAGGGTTAGGGTTAGGGTTAGGGTTAGGGTTAGGGTTAGGGTTAGGGTTAGGGTTAGGGTTAGGGTTAGGGTTAGGGTTAGGGTTAGGGTTAGGGTTAGGGTTAGGGTTAGGGTTAGGGTTAGGGTTAGGGTTAGGGTTAGGGTTAGGGTTAGGGTTAGGGTTAGGGTTAGGGTTAGGGTTAGGGTTAGGGTTAGGGTTAGGGTTAGGGTTAGGGTTAGGGTTAGGGTTAGGGTTAGGGTTAGGGTTAGGGTTAGGGTTAGGGTTAGGGTTAGGGTTAGGGTTAGGGTTAGGGTTAGGGTTAGGGTTAGGGTTAGGGTTAGGGTTAGGGTTAGGGTTAGGGTTAGGGTTAGGGTTAGGGTTAGGGTTAGGGTTAGGGTTAGGGTTAGGGTTAGGGTTAGGGTTAGGGTTAGGGTTAGGGTTAGGGTTAGGGTTAGGGTTAGGGTTAGGGTTAGGGTTAGGGTTAGGGTTAGGGTTAGGGTTAGGGTTAGGGTTAGGGTTAGGGTTAGGGTTAGGGTTAGGGTTAGGGTTAGGGTTAGGGTTAGGGTTAGGGTTAGGGTTAGGGTTAGGGTTAGGGTTAGGGTTAGGGTTAGGGTTAGGGTTAGGGTTAGGGTTAGGGTTAGGGTTAGGGTTAGGGTTAGGGTTAGGGTTAGGGTTAGGGTTAGGGTTAGGGTTAGGGTTAGGGTTAGGGTTAGGGTTAGGGTTAGGGTTAGGGTTAGGGTTAGGGTTAGGGTTAGGGTTAGGGTTAGGGTTAGGGTTAGGGTTAGGGTTAGGGTTAGGGTTAGGGTTAGGGTTAGGGTTAGGGTTAGGGTTAGGGTTAGGGTTAGGGTTAGGGTTAGGGTTAGGGTTAGGGTTAGGGTTAGGGTTAGGGTTAGGGTTAGGGTTAGGGTTAGGGTTAGGGTTAGGGTTAGGGTTAGGGTTAGGGTTAGGGTTAGGGTTAGGGTTAGGGTTAGGGTTAGGGTTAGGGTTAGGGTTAGGGTTAGGGTTAGGGTTAGGGTTAGGGTTAGGGTTAGGGTTAGGGTTAGGGTTAGGGTTAGGGTTAGGGTTAGGGTTAGGGTTAGGGTTAGGGTTAGGGTTAGGGTTAGGGTTAGGGTTAGGGTTAGGGTTAGGGTTAGGGTTAGGGTTAGGGTTAGGGTTAGGGTTAGGGTTAGGGTTAGGGTTAGGGTTAGGGTTAGGGTTAGGGTTAGGGTTAGGGTTAGGGTTAGGGTTAGGGTTAGGGTTAGGGTTAGGGTTAGGGTTAGGGTTAGGGTTAGGGTTAGGGTTAGGGTTAGGGTTAGGGTTAGGGTTAGGGTTAGGGTTAGGGTTAGGGTTAGGGTTAGGGTTAGGGTTAGGGTTAGGGTTAGGGTTAGGGTTAGGGTTAGGGTTAGGGTTAGGGTTAGGGTTAGGGTTAGGGTTAGGGTTAGGGTTAGGGTTAGGGTTAGGGTTAGGGTTAGGGTTAGGGTTAGGGTTAGGGTTAGGGTTAGGGTTAGGGTTAGGGTTAGGGTTAGGGTTAGGGTTAGGGTTAGGGTTAGGGTTAGGGTTAGGGTTAGGGTTAGGGTTAGGGTTAGGGTTAGGGTTAGGGTTAGGGTTAGGGTTAGGGTTAGGGTTAGGGTTAGGGTTAGGGTTAGGGTTAGGGTTAGGGTTAGGGTTAGGGTTAGGGTTAGGGTTAGGGTTAGGGTTAGGGTTAGGGTTAGGGTTAGGGTTAGGGTTAGGGTTAGGGTTAGGGTTAGGGTTAGGGTTAGGGTTAGGGTTAGGGTTAGGGTTAGGGTTAGGGTTAGGGTTAGGGTTAGGGTTAGGGTTAGGGTTAGGGTTAGGGTTAGGGTTAGGGTTAGGGTTAGGGTTAGGGTTAGGGTTAGGGTTAGGGTTAGGGTTAGGGTTAGGGTTAGGGTTAGGGTTAGGGTTAGGGTTAGGGTTAGGGTTAGGGTTAGGGTTAGGGTTAGGGTTAGGGTTAGGGTTAGGGTTAGGGTTAGGGTTAGGGTTAGGGTTAGGGTTAGGGTTAGGGTTAGGGTTAGGGTTAGGGTTAGGGTTAGGGTTAGGGTTAGGGTTAGGGTTAGGGTTAGGGTTAGGGTTAGGGTTAGGGTTAGGGTTAGGGTTAGGGTTAGGGTTAGGGTTAGGGTTAGGGTTAGGGTTAGGGTTAGGGTTAGGGTTAGGGTTAGGGTTAGGGTTAGGGTTAGGGTTAGGGTTAGGGTTAGGGTTAGGGTTAGGGTTAGGGTTAGGGTTAGGGTTAGGGTTAGGGTTAGGGTTAGGGTTAGGGTTAGGGTTAGGGTTAGGGTTAGGGTTAGGGTTAGGGTTAGGGTTAGGGTTAGGGTTAGGGTTAGGGTTAGGGTTAGGGTTAGGGTTAGGGTTAGGGTTAGGGTTAGGGTTAGGGTTAGGGTTAGGGTTAGGGTTAGGGTTAGGGTTAGGGTTAGGGTTAGGGTTAGGGTTAGGGTTAGGGTTAGGGTTAGGGTTAGGGTTAGGGTTAGGGTTAGGGTTAGGGTTAGGGTTAGGGTTAGGGTTAGGGTTAGGGTTAGGGTTAGGGTTAGGGTTAGGGTTAGGGTTAGGGTTAGGGTTAGGGTTAGGGTTAGGGTTAGGGTTAGGGTTAGGGTTAGGGTTAGGGTTAGGGTTAGGGTTAGGGTTAGGGTTAGGGTTAGGGTTAGGGTTAGGGTTAGGGTTAGGGTTAGGGTTAGGGTTAGGGTTAGGGTTAGGGTTAGGGTTAGGGTTAGGGTTAGGGTTAGGGTTAGGGTTAGGGTTAGGGTTAGGGTTAGGGTTAGGGTTAGGGTTAGGGTTAGGGTTAGGGTTAGGGTTAGGGTTAGGGTTAGGGTTAGGGTTAGGGTTAGGGTTAGGGTTAGGGTTAGGGTTAGGGTTAGGGTTAGGGTTAGGGTTAGGGTTAGGGTTAGGGTTAGGGTTAGGGTTAGGGTTAGGGTTAGGGTTAGGGTTAGGGTTAGGGTTAGGGTTAGGGTTAGGGTTAGGGTTAGGGTTAGGGTTAGGGTTAGGGTTAGGGTTAGGGTTAGGGTTAGGGTTAGGGTTAGGGTTAGGGTTAGGGTTAGGGTTAGGGTTAGGGTTAGGGTTAGGGTTAGGGTTAGGGTTAGGGTTAGGGTTAGGGTTAGGGTTAGGGTTAGGGTTAGGGTTAGGGTTAGGGTTAGGGTTAGGGTTAGGGTTAGGGTTAGGGTTAGGGTTAGGGTTAGGGTTAGGGTTAGGGTTAGGGTTAGGGTTAGGGTTAGGGTTAGGGTTAGGGTTAGGGTTAGGGTTAGGGTTAGGGTTAGGGTTAGGGTTAGGGTTAGGGTTAGGGTTAGGGTTAGGGTTAGGGTTAGGGTTAGGGTTAGGGTTAGGGTTAGGGTTAGGGTTAGGGTTAGGGTTAGGGTTAGGGTTAGGGTTAGGGTTAGGGTTAGGGTTAGGGTTAGGGTTAGGGTTAGGGTTAGGGTTAGGGTTAGGGTTAGGGTTAGGGTTAGGGTTAGGGTTAGGGTTAGGGTTAGGGTTAGGGTTAGGGTTAGGGTTAGGGTTAGGGTTAGGGTTAGGGTTAGGGTTAGGGTTAGGGTTAGGGTTAGGGTTAGGGTTAGGGTTAGGGTTAGGGTTAGGGTTAGGGTTAGGGTTAGGGTTAGGGTTAGGGTTAGGGTTAGGGTTAGGGTTAGGGTTAGGGTTAGGGTTAGGGTTAGGGTTAGGGTTAGGGTTAGGGTTAGGGTTAGGGTTAGGGTTAGGGTTAGGGTTAGGGTTAGGGTTAGGGTTAGGGTTAGGGTTAGGGTTAGGGTTAGGGTTAGGGTTAGGGTTAGGGTTAGGGTTAGGGTTAGGGTTAGGGTTAGGGTTAGGGTTAGGGTTAGGGTTAGGGTTAGGGTTAGGGTTAGGGTTAGGGTTAGGGTTAGGGTTAGGGTTAGGGTTAGGGTTAGGGTTAGGGTTAGGGTTAGGGTTAGGGTTAGGGTTAGGGTTAGGGTTAGGGTTAGGGTTAGGGTTAGGGTTAGGGTTAGGGTTAGGGTTAGGGTTAGGGTTAGGGTTAGGGTTAGGGTTAGGGTTAGGGTTAGGGTTAGGGTTAGGGTTAGGGTTAGGGTTAGGGTTAGGGTTAGGGTTAGGGTTAGGGTTAGGGTTAGGGTTAGGGTTAGGGTTAGGGTTAGGGTTAGGGTTAGGGTTAGGGTTAGGGTTAGGGTTAGGGTTAGGGTTAGGGTTAGGGTTAGGGTTAGGGTTAGGGTTAGGGTTAGGGTTAGGGTTAGGGTTAGGGTTAGGGTTAGGGTTAGGGTTAGGGTTAGGGTTAGGGTTAGGGTTAGGGTTAGGGTTAGGGTTAGGGTTAGGGTTAGGGTTAGGGTTAGGGTTAGGGTTAGGGTTAGGGTTAGGGTTAGGGTTAGGGTTAGGGTTAGGGTTAGGGTTAGGGTTAGGGTTAGGGTTAGGGTTAGGGTTAGGGTTAGGGTTAGGGTTAGGGTTAGGGTTAGGGTTAGGGTTAGGGTTAGGGTTAGGGTTAGGGTTAGGGTTAGGGTTAGGGTTAGGGTTAGGGTTAGGGTTAGGGTTAGGGTTAGGGTTAGGGTTAGGGTTAGGGTTAGGGTTAGGGTTAGGGTTAGGGTTAGGGTTAGGGTTAGGGTTAGGGTTAGGGTTAGGGTTAGGGTTAGGGTTAGGGTTAGGGTTAGGGTTAGGGTTAGGGTTAGGGTTAGGGTTAGGGTTAGGGTTAGGGTTAGGGTTAGGGTTAGGGTTAGGGTTAGGGTTAGGGTTAGGGTTAGGGTTAGGGTTAGGGTTAGGGTTAGGGTTAGGGTTAGGGTTAGGGTTAGGGTTAGGGTTAGGGTTAGGGTTAGGGTTAGGGTTAGGGTTAGGGTTAGGGTTAGGGTTAGGGTTAGGGTTAGGGTTAGGGTTAGGGTTAGGGTTAGGGTTAGGGTTAGGGTTAGGGTTAGGGTTAGGGTTAGGGTTAGGGTTAGGGTTAGGGTTAGGGTTAGGGTTAGGGTTAGGGTTAGGGTTAGGGTTAGGGTTAGGGTTAGGGTTAGGGTTAGGGTTAGGGTTAGGGTTAGGGTTAGGGTTAGGGTTAGGGTTAGGGTTAGGGTTAGGGTTAGGGTTAGGGTTAGGGTTAGGGTTAGGGTTAGGGTTAGGGTTAGGGTTAGGGTTAGGGTTAGGGTTAGGGTTAGGGTTAGGGTTAGGGTTAGGGTTAGGGTTAGGGTTAGGGTTAGGGTTAGGGTTAGGGTTAGGGTTAGGGTTAGGGTTAGGGTTAGGGTTAGGGTTAGGGTTAGGGTTAGGGTTAGGGTTAGGGTTAGGGTTAGGGTTAGGGTTAGGGTTAGGGTTAGGGTTAGGGTTAGGGTTAGGGTTAGGGTTAGGGTTAGGGTTAGGGTTAGGGTTAGGGTTAGGGTTAGGGTTAGGGTTAGGGTTAGGGTTAGGGTTAGGGTTAGGGTTAGGGTTAGGGTTAGGGTTAGGGTTAGGGTTAGGGTTAGGGTTAGGGTTAGGGTTAGGGTTAGGGTTAGGGTTAGGGTTAGGGTTAGGGTTAGGGTTAGGGTTAGGGTTAGGGTTAGGGTTAGGGTTAGGGTTAGGGTTAGGGTTAGGGTTAGGGTTAGGGTTAGGGTTAGGGTTAGGGTTAGGGTTAGGGTTAGGGTTAGGGTTAGGGTTAGGGTTAGGGTTAGGGTTAGGGTTAGGGTTAGGGTTAGGGTTAGGGTTAGGGTTAGGGTTAGGGTTAGGGTTAGGGTTAGGGTTAGGGTTAGGGTTAGGGTTAGGGTTAGGGTTAGGGTTAGGGTTAGGGTTAGGGTTAGGGTTAGGGTTAGGGTTAGGGTTAGGGTTAGGGTTAGGGTTAGGGTTAGGGTTAGGGTTAGGGTTAGGGTTAGGGTTAGGGTTAGGGTTAGGGTTAGGGTTAGGGTTAGGGTTAGGGTTAGGGTTAGGGTTAGGGTTAGGGTTAGGGTTAGGGTTAGGGTTAGGGTTAGGGTTAGGGTTAGGGTTAGGGTTAGGGTTAGGGTTAGGGTTAGGGTTAGGGTTAGGGTTAGGGTTAGGGTTAGGGTTAGGGTTAGGGTTAGGGTTAGGGTTAGGGTTAGGGTTAGGGTTAGGGTTAGGGTTAGGGTTAGGGTTAGGGTTAGGGTTAGGGTTAGGGTTAGGGTTAGGGTTAGGGTTAGGGTTAGGGTTAGGGTTAGGGTTAGGGTTAGGGTTAGGGTTAGGGTTAGGGTTAGGGTTAGGGTTAGGGTTAGGGTTAGGGTTAGGGTTAGGGTTAGGGTTAGGGTTAGGGTTAGGGTTAGGGTTAGGGTTAGGGTTAGGGTTAGGGTTAGGGTTAGGGTTAGGGTTAGGGTTAGGGTTAGGGTTAGGGTTAGGGTTAGGGTTAGGGTTAGGGTTAGGGTTAGGGTTAGGGTTAGGGTTAGGGTTAGGGTTAGGGTTAGGGTTAGGGTTAGGGTTAGGGTTAGGGTTAGGGTTAGGGTTAGGGTTAGGGTTAGGGTTAGGGTTAGGGTTAGGGTTAGGGTTAGGGTTAGGGTTAGGGTTAGGGTTAGGGTTAGGGTTAGGGTTAGGGTTAGGGTTAGGGTTAGGGTTAGGGTTAGGGTTAGGGTTAGGGTTAGGGTTAGGGTTAGGGTTAGGGTTAGGGTTAGGGTTAGGGTTAGGGTTAGGGTTAGGGTTAGGGTTAGGGTTAGGGTTAGGGTTAGGGTTAGGGTTAGGGTTAGGGTTAGGGTTAGGGTTAGGGTTAGGGTTAGGGTTAGGGTTAGGGTTAGGGTTAGGGTTAGGGTTAGGGTTAGGGTTAGGGTTAGGGTTAGGGTTAGGGTTAGGGTTAGGGTTAGGGTTAGGGTTAGGGTTAGGGTTAGGGTTAGGGTTAGGGTTAGGGTTAGGGTTAGGGTTAGGGTTAGGGTTAGGGTTAGGGTTAGGGTTAGGGTTAGGGTTAGGGTTAGGGTTAGGGTTAGGGTTAGGGTTAGGGTTAGGGTTAGGGTTAGGGTTAGGGTTAGGGTTAGGGTTAGGGTTAGGGTTAGGGTTAGGGTTAGGGTTAGGGTTAGGGTTAGGGTTAGGGTTAGGGTTAGGGTTAGGGTTAGGGTTAGGGTTAGGGTTAGGGTTAGGGTTAGGGTTAGGGTTAGGGTTAGGGTTAGGGTTAGGGTTAGGGTTAGGGTTAGGGTTAGGGTTAGGGTTAGGGTTAGGGTTAGGGTTAGGGTTAGGGTTAGGGTTAGGGTTAGGGTTAGGGTTAGGGTTAGGGTTAGGGTTAGGGTTAGGGTTAGGGTTAGGGTTAGGGTTAGGGTTAGGGTTAGGGTTAGGGTTAGGGTTAGGGTTAGGGTTAGGGTTAGGGTTAGGGTTAGGGTTAGGGTTAGGGTTAGGGTTAGGGTTAGGGTTAGGGTTAGGGTTAGGGTTAGGGTTAGGGTTAGGGTTAGGGTTAGGGTTAGGGTTAGGGTTAGGGTTAGGGTTAGGGTTAGGGTTAGGGTTAGGGTTAGGGTTAGGGTTAGGGTTAGGGTTAGGGTTAGGGTTAGGGTTAGGGTTAGGGTTAGGGTTAGGGTTAGGGTTAGGGTTAGGGTTAGGGTTAGGGTTAGGGTTAGGGTTAGGGTTAGGGTTAGAGGTTAGGGTTAG